>NC_132785.1:98718171-99419421 GCF_048418805.1 Vulpes vulpes | reverse complement strand
TGGAATGGGGGACAGGTCATGGGTAGTGTCAATGTAGAAATTAGATTAGAAACAGTGCCTCCACATCAGTCTCATCTAAGAGCTATGAGTTAGTTGAGCTCTCAGAGCCCCTGCTGTGTACCAGGCACCATGCTAAACTAAATCCAAGAGATACAAATATGTTAGGCCTGCTATGTGGTATCTCTGTTGAGCAACTAAAAATCTTCAGGTAACAGCTCTGTGCTGATAGAAAATAAAAAAACAAACCCTGCCACAGACCCTGGAAAAGGGTGGGTGAGAGTTAAGAGTAAAACCCAGGAGGGAATCCTGAGATATGGGGACTAAGAAATGGATTGCCAGCATCTGACACCCTGTGCACTCTGAAGCATTGACATGAACTTTTGCTTCAGGGAAGGTAAGTCCATTGACTAATTGTTGGTTGACATCCAGTGCTTCCCTCAGGTTCTCTTTATCCTAATTTTTCAGAGTGTTTCCTGATTTCTTGTTACCCTGCTATTTGTATCTATCATCTGAATTCTAGATTCATATTTAAAAATTGAGCTTGGGGTTATTTTAAAGCTTTTCAAACTTACACCTATATTCATTTGTGATTTAAAGAATAGGCATATTAAGATAGTTTGGAAGCCAAAATAGGATTAGTGTATTTAAATTCTAAATATTACCGATTTTAATATTTTAATATTTTTAAATATTTTAAATATTAAAGAAATTAAATAAATTAAAATATTAAAGTTTTAAATATTTCTTATTTTGGTAAAATATATATAACATAATATTTGCCATTTTAACTATTTTAATCATACAATTCTTTGGCATTAAGTCCATTCACAATGTTGTGCAACCGTCACCACTTATCATTTCCAAAACTTTGCATCACCCTAAACATCAACTCTGTACCCAATTAAGCAATAACTCTCCATCTCCCCTGCCCCACCCCAAGCTCAAAACCTCTAATCTACTTTCTCTCTCTACAAATTTGCATATTCTAGATATTTTTTAATAAGTGGCATCATATAAAATTTGTCCTTTTGTGTCTGGCTTATTTCACTTACCAAACGTTTTCCAGGTTCATCCATGTTGCAGCATGTATCAGAACTTCATTCATTTCTATGGCTGAATAATATTCTACCATATGTATATGCCACACTTCATTTATCCATCCGTGTGTTGATGGACATTTGGGTTGTTTCCACTTTTTAGCTAACATCAATAATGCTGAAATGAACATTGGCGTACAGGTGTCTATTGGGTCCATGTTTTCAGTTCTTTTGGCTATGTATTCAAAAGACTGTTAAGTTCCTTAAGAGCATAGTATCTGTTTTATTCATCATGTTTCTCCTCCCTGGCATGTAGCATAGGGCTACATGCCCTATGTTCCTACACTTAGGAGTCACTAAATGTTGAGCTAATCAGAATATCAGTGTGTGTTTCCTAACTTTAGACAGTAGGTTGAATACATGAAGTCTTGAAGCTGGACCATAAAGCTGATGTACCATGAGGATTTAATTTTCTGTTGATATGTTTCATCAAGGCAGATTGCTCAGTTTGAACTTCTTAGGAAGAAATTCCGTTAGTCTAAGACCATATACTGCTAACTAAAAGGCCAACTGGTCGTTTCATCTTGTGTGGGTCTGTTTTTTGTTTTTAACAGTGAATGCATAAAAATACAACCAACTGACATCCAGCCTGACATATTCAGCTATTTGTTGCACATTATGTACACGGGGAAAGGGCCAAAACAGATTGTGGATCACAGTCGTTTGGAGGAAGGGATTCGATTTCTTCACGCCGACTACCTTTCTCACATTGCCACTGAAATGAATCAAGTGTTCTCACCAGAGACTGTGCAGTCCTCAAATTTGTATGGCATTCAGATCTCAACGACCCAAAAAACAGCTGTCAAACCAGGGCTGGAGGTCAAAGAAGCTCCTTCCAATAACAGTGGAAACAGAGCTGCTGTCCAAGGTGACCACCCCCAGTTGCAGCTGTCTCTTGCTATTGGGCTGGATGATGGCACTGCAGAGCAGCAGAGGGCCCATCCTGCTGCCCAGACCCTGGAGGAGCACCAGAAACCCCCGGTGTCCATCAAGCAGGAGAGATGTGACCCAGAATCTGTGATCTCCCAGAGCCACCCCTCACCCTCATCAGAGGTGACAGGCCCCACTTTCACCGAAAGCAGTATCAAAATACACTTATGCCATTACTGTGGGGAACGTTTTGATTCCCGTAGTAACCTAAGACAACATCTCCATACCCATGTGTCTGGATCCCTCCCATTTGGTGTCCCTGCTTCCATTCTGGAAAGCAATGACCTTGGTGAAGTGCATCCACTTAATGAAAATAACGAGGCTCTTGAATGCCACAGGCTCAGCTCTTTCATTGTCAAGGAGAACGAGCAGCAGCCTGACCGCTCAAACCAGGGTGCTACAGAGCCTCTGCAGATCAGTCAAGTGTCTTTGATCTCCAAAGACACAGAGCCAGTAGAATTAAACTGTAATTTTTCCTTTTCAAGGAAAAGAAAAATCAGCTGTTCCATCTGTGGTCATAAATTTCTCCGAAAAAGCCAATTGCTAGAACACATGTATACACACAAAGGTAAAGCTTACAGATACAACCGATGCCAAAGGTTTGGCAATGCGTTAGCCCAGAGATTTCAGCCGTATTGTGACAGTTGGTCTGATGTCCCCCTGAAAGGTTCTCGCTTGTCACAAGAACAGTTAGAGTCATCTTGTGCCTTAGAGTCAGAGCTCACACAAGAAAATGTGGACACTATCCTTGTGGAGTAGCAGTTTCTCCTTCATAATTTTTATATCCATTCTAAAAAAAAATCACATGTATTTTTATTCATGGATTATTTTCCTCTTCACCTTCTATTAACTTTTTACCAGTTAGCCATAGTTTTAAGGTTGTATGTATAGTAGGTCTAATTATTGTAAGATATGTTATACATATGGCTATTAAAATGTAACCTTCAAGTAGAGCTATGGACATTCATAAATCACAATTTAGAAATCAGAATCAATGTAGGAATTATGGAACTTGAGACCAAATAGTTATTTATATAATTTCTAAGTTGTAGAATCAGTAAAAACCAAATTGAAAATGAAGTAAATGAAATCGTTTTTAAAGAATATCCTACACTATTATTTTAGGCTAATTTTTCACATGAATATGCCACTATGAAGACTATTTAAAACTATGCTCTGCCATATAGGAAGTTATTTTAATGCATACCTATATGTTATGATGTATACAAATTTTGTTTTATGGTATAGCTACATATTATCATAAGTAGTTTTTAAATCACTTTTTACTTATTAGCTCTGCAGCATCTTATATGGCTTTTATTTATTTCTTGACATTGAGCATACCTCATTTTTAATTAAAAATATTTTAGTGAGGGATCCCTGGGTGGCGCAGCAGTTTAGCGCCTGCGTTTGGCCCAGGGCGCGATCCTGGAGACCCGGGATCGAATCCCACGTCGGGCTCCCGGTGCATGGAGCCTGCTTCTCCCTCTGCCTGTGTCTCTGCCTCTCTCTCTCTCTCTCTGTGTGACTATCATAAATAAATAAAAATTAAAAAAATATATTTTAGTGAAAAGAGAGAAAGGGAGAAGATTCAGACATTAAAATAAAATCCCAAGGAGAGAGAAATAGGAATATACATACAGATAGATAAACACAGACAGAAGTTGAAATAGGTCTACACTAAACCCGGTATTGTTACCTTATTGTAGAGCATTTCCTTAACAACCATAAGAGCAATTAGAGTTGTTTGTTTTTTATGACCATCAGTTTAAAGAGGAAAATGGTAAAATAGAAATTATCTTTCTACTCTTAGTGTCAGAGGATTTTCTAGGCTGCCTCAGTTGATGTTAATTTTCTAAGTATCACTTGAAAAAGTAATTTTTCAATGACACAGTTTTCTTTTTTTTTTTCTGGCCCATAAAACCAGCAGAGTAGATACAGTCAATGTCCTAGAACTATGTCTAAAATCCATGATAGCTTTCGCTTTGTGAATAAACTTAGCTCCCTTTTATAGCAGTGAAACTTAACACAGCTAAAACATCAGAAAAATTAAAACTGAGGGACTAAATGATAGATTCTCCTGCTTTATGTAGCTGGGGAAAAAGCTGGTCAAAGTTCACCACAAAGGATAGATCTAAATTGTTCCTGAAATGTTTAAATTTCAAAAATTAGTCAAGAATAACAAAAGAGAAAAGCTTTAAAACAGTCTCTTCTTTCTTGTATGCTGTCCTGTTCAATTCAAAGCCTCACAGACATGTTAAAAAATCTGGTTTGTGAGGCTTAGAAATTATACAGAAACTCAGAGCTCCTTCATGACTGCATCCTTCTGAGGACATCTCCTGACAGTGTCAGGGTTCAGGTTAGAAGGGAGCTCAAAGAGTAATCTAGCTTAGTCTAAGGGCACAAAGGTTTTCTGTGGGTAAACAAGTTAGGTGAATTATGAAATGATAAGTTTTTCTTGAAGGCTGAATGAAGAAACCACAGTTGAGTTTCTGCCTCAGACAAGTAACTAAAACTTCTTGGGGTCAAGATTGAGATGTGTTGAGAAAAAAATCTAGCTATTGATAGAGGATCAATTATATTGGGAGTGGCTAAAAACAAATGTGTTACACTTTGGAGTCAGAACTTCCTTGAATCTTAAGTCACTATAGCAGTTGTGCAAATTTATACTACCCTGAAAGATTTCATTTCCTAGGATGAACACAAATATTGACATTGATGTCATATATTTTAGGCTATTCAGGATACATTCCCTAGCCTTCTTCAAGTACAATTTTCTCATTAGTATAACAAATTTTCTGATTTCTTTCTTCTCTGTTCTTTCCTTCTTGCTCAGTCATTAGACCTTGCTTGACATAAGAAGTATGTAGTTAAAGGGTGGGATTGGGGTGCACATGAGTTGAGGGGTAGGGCAGCAGTTCGGGGTAGAGTCTGGAGAAATCGTAAGAGTTTGCTGTGGCTGAGGGGCCATAGCAGACAACATTAATTTAAAAGTGAAATATATCTACATTTGTTTAGTGTTAAGAATGTGATGGTTAGCTATATTTTTATCCTTATTCATATAGTTCCTTTTAATATTAGAAATTCAAAGCCAATGTTCTTTCTTTAGTCTTCATAATATTCTGTTTTAGGAAATGGAAAAATGTTAACTCCATTTTATAGGAAAAAAGTCCCAAGAAATAGGTTCCAGATAGCCAGTGAATAGCAATGTTGGGACTGACCCCAGTTAAATTTTTTTACATTCATTCAGCAGACATATATTTTTAAAATAGCTGTTACATGATCAATGCTGTGCCCTGAGTGTAATTTTTATTTTTATTTTTATTTATTTATTTATTTTTTTTTCTGAGTGTAATTTTTAAAGACATGGTTCCTTACTAAGAAAATCTGCTTGTATAAAAAAAGTCCTTCTGGCTAAGCCCTTTATTTTTGATCATGTCATCTACAAAATGGAGCTATAATCTTAACCATATAATAACGGTTTGCATAATGATTACCAAGCTCTTCAAATGGGAAATGCTATATGCACCTTAATCAGTGTATTAGGCAAATACTAAAAAGACATTTTCTTCTTGAATCAGATTAGAACTTTCCCTTCTTTACAGATCCTACATAGAGTTGTTTTCTGGAGAGAAACAGAGTTGTTTCAGTATTTGTCCCAATTAGTGTATTGTCACAACTCTGGAACTTGTAAGTGTAGTCTGCCTTATAAGGGAACCAAAATCTCTTGATTTATGTGTTTTAAGATTATTATTTCTTGCTTTGCTTTTCTGATTTCCCATTAAGTGGATATAAGCAATACCTACCTCACAGGGGTGTTGTGAGGATTTGTACTAAAATTGTGTTAAGTTTGGGGCACCCGGGTGGTTCACCCAGTTTTGATTTTGGCTTAGGTCATGGTCTCAGGGTCCTGAGATTGAGCCCCACATTGGGCTCCATGCTGGGCGTGGAGCCTGCTTAAGATTATTTCTCTCCATTCCTCTCCCTCTGCCCTCTACCCCCTTCTCTATAGAAAAAAAAATTGCATTAAATTCTCTTAGTATTCTTAATAAAAACCAACCATATAAAGAAAATTACATGTATTCTATGGCTAAACCTAACCTGGATCCTAACCAGGATTCTAACCCGTAAACTCTTAGAATATCTTAGAATATACTATTTAATACTCAATTGACACAATTCTTATTTTTATTTTTAAGAAATATTCTAGAAACAGCAATGTTGCTGGAATTCCTTTTCTGCTGTAGTTTAACCACCTGTTAAAGAAGGATATTAGTCCTTTGGCATTATAGGGAATAAAATCTTTGCATTTCAGCTTCATGGAAAGTTCCCCCAAATGTATTGTTTATGCATGGAAAAAGGAAAAAAAGCAATGGAAAATATCATTTTCATTTCTTTAATTTAGATCATCTAAAAAGTAAATGGGGACAAGAAATAAAGTGGGGATAATAACATTGTAATTCATTATTGGAAGTAATTCATAATGGAAAAGCCTCACTTTAAACTGAAGGAAATACATATTAATCATGGAAAAAGATAGGCTGGAAAATGGTATTTCCATGTTATCTGCACAGGCAAAATCTTACTGTTGTAATCAAGATCCTTGATAAGTGTCATTTTTTATAAGTGTCATTTTTTAGTAGTAATTGAGGTAAAATAAGTCACATGAAAAGATTTCATAATGAGATCTGTGTCTTTGTATATTTTAAACTAAATATAGCTCTGTTGTATTTTATTATAATTAATTTTTAAATTCCTAAGAGTGAAATCAACAAATGATTGTTCTCTGCTGGACTTCCACGTTTGTATGGTTGGACTTTTTGAAAACTGGTAAGATTATACAGTCCCAAGTGTGGATGTCTTAAGTACAAGGAATCACAGACTGAGATTTTTGTCTTCAAGACCTGGAAGGATCCGTTGTGCTTCAGGATGCATCTGTGCTTAGTAGATAGTGCTCCAACACATTTGACATTAACTGCCATCAACTCTGCTATTTTGTGCCAAATAAAGTCATTTAGTCAGACTAGATCAAATATCAACTTAAAATCATTTCAAAGAAATGTGGATTTCAAAAACATGTGCAATAAAAAAAAAAAAGGTCCAGTGAAGAAATCTTCCAAGTACAAGTAACACATGGCAAATCTAGGAGATTGTGGTGAATGGTGCATTGTATGGTTGAACTCTTCCACCTTGTGTGCTTTGAGTTTGCTTCAGAAACATTATTTTAGAAAGTTTTGTACCCTCTATTTGGAATGAAAACAGTGGATTTCATGTATTTTATGACAAATAAATTGTGACATGACCATAAACAAAACCTTTTTTTAGTCTAGCTTATACACAGTGTTCTTATTTTACAGAAGTGTCTGCCAAATATTGTCCTCCTAGCACTGGGGTAAGTCAGTCTCTGTACCAGGTAACATCTTGGATGTGTAATGCAAAATAATGCATCACAGAGCCCAGTCCTTATCAACCAGAATCTGTGTGAATAGAAAATTGGCATCCTAATCCAGTGCTTTCCAACTGCCATCTCTGGAAAGAAAGGTTAATATCTAGCCATTGCCCAGTAGTTCCCTTTGCCTTTTTTTTTTTTTCTTCCCTATTTACTGTATTTTTCTGGTAATGTAATCAACAACAGTGGTTCTCCACCAGCATGTATTAGTCTGTGTTCTCCAGAGAAACAGAATGAACAGTGTGTGTGTGCAGAGAGGGAGGGAGAGAGAGAGGGTGATTGGTTATAGGGCATTGGCTCACACAGATATGAGGCTGAGATGTCCCAAGATCTCTAGTTGGCAAGGTGGAGACCTGGGCCAGCTGATGGTGTAATTCCAGTCCAAAAGCCAGCAGCCTCAAGATCCACAAGGGGAGGCAATCTGCTTTATTCAGTCTACTGATTCAAATGTTTATCTCATCCAAAAACACCTTCACAGACACAGCCAGAATAATGTTTGTCCAAATATCAGCACCTGTGGCCAGTTGAAACTTAAGAGTTAACCATACACAGGGTGATTCCCCTTACCATGGGGACATTTTGCAATGTAGAGAGGTTTTCTGTTGTCACAACTGGGTGGGGTGGGGGGAATGTTGCTACTGGCATCCAGTGGGTAGAGGTCAGGGATGCTGCTAAACATCTCACAATGCAGGAGACAGCCTCCCCCCCCCCAAGTAATTATCCAGCCCAAAATATCAGTAGTGCTAAAGTTGACTAATTCTGGCTGAAAAGCTTAAAATAAGTTTTGTGATGGCTGTCAGGAACTAAAGGAGTACTTACGGAGTATGAGATATATTTGTTCAGCATTAAAACTCTATTTGTATTATCTTCTATCCCAATTCTTAAAAAATAAAAAATAGAATTAAAAATCAGCTGTATTAATAAGCAGCAAGGCAGTTTTAAATCTATTCACTTAATGTTTGAATCAAACAACTGTGCCTCTAACAGGGTCTCTTTGAAATTCAAATGTGATTGTAGATTGTAATTTGTGTAAATTTTTAATCTGGCCAAAAGGTGGCACCAATGTATCTTTTAAAAATCTATTTTACATTATGCTCAAATTTGGCATCACTATTCGTTTAATTCACTATTTATTTAGTACTTAGCTGCTCCTGGATCTTGTTTTATTAGTCATAACTAACAAGATTTTTCCTAGGATTCCATAATGTGTTGGGTACTTCTGTTTTGACATCCCTCTGTTTTTTGAAATAAAGGTTTTATTTATTTGAGAGAGAGAGAGAGAGAGCTCGCATAGCAGGGAAGAGCGGCAGAGGGAGAAGGAGAAGCAAACTCCCCACTGAGCAGGGAGCCCTGAAGTGGGGCTGGACCCCAGGACCCCAAGACCATGACCTGAGTTGACATCCTTCTTTGATCAAGAAGCTTCCAATTACATGTAAATACTATTTTGAAAACATAGCATTTATTGTGGTCGTTACATCAAGCATTTCTGAGGATTCTTGCAAATCTCTAAAGTAAGTCTCTGGAATTTTATTCCCCATCACATTTGCTCTTTTAATCAGACATCAAACTGAGTTTTTGGAGTCCTGCCTGGTCAAGAGATAAATCCAGGGACATTTGAGTAAATATACCCTTGTTTCTTGCCTTCCATTTTTTTTTCTTCACATTCCCATCCCCTGAGGTTGGCCTCTATATTATTTTCTGGAATTTCTTTTTCAACTGTAGTTCAAAAACTGACTTTCTAAGCTGATGGGTTATTTGTTTGTTTGTTAAGTAATCTCCGCACCCAAGGCAGGGCTCAAACTTGTGACACGGAGATCCAGAGTCGCATGCTCTTCCGTCTGAGCAGCCAGGTGCCTCTAAGCTGGTTGTTGATGTTCTTTATACTTTTCTACCCTCACTTCCTTCCAACTAGTTCCATTTTCTGAGTAAGCTGAGATTTAAATAGAGTTCTTTTGCCTGCAACTCTTCTTGCCTTTCAGTTCTGAGTGAATGTGGTGTGCCTTTCCCCGCCCATCATTTATGCTTGCAATATTATTATTACTCTAGAACTTTGTAGCTAATCACTAAATGCTTCTCTTAAATTCATTTTATAGCTGAGTAACCAATTTAGAGAATGATCCCACCTTCTCTCACATAAATTATCATCCATTGTTTATACAGTGTTAAAACTTTTTTCATTGAAACAACTTGGTGATATTGTATCAAGATAATAGAAATAAAATATCTTCCCTTAAACTATTAGAAGACTATGGTGTCCTTTAATGTCAAAATCTGAAGGAATAGTAGTACTCTGAGAAAGGTGATCTGCACAACTGAATTGGTCTTTGCTCTCCTGTGGACTGGGAAAGAGGCTTTGTGGGAAGGAAACATGAGAAGGAGGCCCTCATCAGCTGTATTTGTTACTGCTTGTTTGGTCTAAATTTCTGGAAGGTCCATGTTAGACTTGTGTGGACTAAATAGGCCCTAGCAGAATGAGGTCTTGTGAATTCAGTTTTGCCACATTTTTCTGTAGTGGGAGCCATATGGTACTTAGTTCAAACCATATGTAGGGAAATATCTAATTAAATTTTTTTTTTGGTAACTGGCATTTGTTCTAAGTGCCTTGTAGGGAGGAACATCTAAAGAACCTATGGTGGTTCTTTAGAAGGAGGATGTAACATTTGCAAAGGCAAGAGAAAAGGTTTTAAAATGCAGACCAGAGGGCAACCCCAGTGGCGCAGCGGTTTAGTGCCGCCTGCAGCCCAGAACGTGATCCTGGAGACCCTGGATCGAGTCCCATGTCAGGCTCTCTGCATGGAGCCTGCTTCTCCCTCTGCCTGTGTCTCTGCCTCTCTGTGTCTATAAGTAAATAAAAAATCTAAAAAAGAAAAATAAATGAAATGCAGACCAGAGGGGCACCTTGGTGGCTCAGTCAGTTGAGTGTCCCTCTGGCTCTCAATTTTGGCTCAGGTCATGACCTCAGTGCCCTGAGATCAAGCTCCATGTTGGCTCCCCGCATAGGGATTTTCTCCCTCTTTTTGCCCCTTCCCCCACCCCCAGGCACGTGAGTGCTCTAAAATAAATACATATTTAAGAAAAATAAGATGCAGACCAGAGATTTCAGCAGAGTCTCCAAGTTGTTTTCTTGTTGTTGGTTTTTTTTGTTTTTGTTGTTTTTTTACCAGACCAGTTCTCATTTTGCAACATTGCCCTTCTTTCACATATGTGCAAAGTCTGGTGCTATAAAGCTCAGTGGTTCCTGTCTTCTCTTTCCATCACAGTCTTTTAAAGTGTGGGAGGAAAGGCATATAAATGGAAGCCTCCTTTTTTTATTTTAAACATCTCCTGTTTCACTGTTAACACCACCACAGTTTTGAAGATCCCTCAAACTGGTGGCTATATTCAGAGCGGCCACGGACGGCCATGCAGATTATGCACAGGAAACACTAGGGGGCGACACTCCCCACATGCCGGCTTCTGCCGTCGGGCTGTGCACTTTGCACAGCTGTGGAGGCACCCTTGAATATTCTTTCTGGTTTAAATGTTGGGTTTAAGAAGCCCTTATTTTTTTTAAAAATTTTTATTTATTTATGATAGTCACACACAGAGAGAGAGAGAGGCAGAGATACAGGCAGAGGGAGATGCAGGCTCCATGCACCGGGAGCCTGACGTGGGATTCGATCCCGGGTCTCCAGGATCGCGCCCTGGGCCAAAGGCAGGCGCCAAACCGCTGCGCCACCCAGGGATCCCAAGAAGCCCTTATTTTGAACTTCTGCAGCAGGTAGCAGTTTTCACTGATACAGCCAGGAAATTAAAATACACATGTGGTGTAGAGAATTATGAAATCAGAATAAGAAAAAAAAAAAAAACTCCCTAGATGACACAGCTATATGTGTCTGTCAAAATCTGCAGACCTGTGCACATACAGGGTGGATTTTACTGTATATGAATGATACCTTAATGAAAAAAAAAAAGGTTAAGATCAGCTAGATATAAATACGTTTTAGAGTTTACCGAACCATGATTATCATTCACTATTAAACCTCCACAGGTCAGAAAAAACACATCAGCCAGACATTAAGGGTGTAGAAGAAACCCATAAAACTAAAAAGATAATTCTAAGCAGTTCACTGAACTGCTGATAAGGCTGTTTGTGGCACATCTGCATAAAAGATCAGAAAGTCAGCTGGACTTTTTTTCACTTGAATTGAGTGGTGACCAACTGTCTTGGCATTCCGTACATCTCAGCCTTACCCAGAGAACAAGGGCAGTTCTAACTAGTTCTGATCAAGAGGATGGAAATACTCTGGTTTTGGATGATGTATTTAAATGGGGGGCAATATCCCAGGTTTTTAATGCCACAAATGGCTGCTCTACACGGAACCTCTGCACTGTAATTTATGTATGAGGGTATTTGATGGATTGGAGTGTGCTTGTAGCTGCATTAGTGGTGACTTACTGATCATAGATGTGGTCCAGAGACCCACTTGTAGCCAGACTGACTCCACCTTCCTGTGCCCTGAAAGTACAGATGTCACAGTAAGGATTTGGGAATAAAAGCTTCGAGTACAAGTATACAAATAATTTCATCTGCTTTTGTGTCACCCTGTGCTCCCCATTTCCAGGAGTGCAGAAGTGGAAGGTCTGGGTTTTATGGCCACAAGTATAGCTGTGAAAAGCTGAATTTCTACTCCATAATTGCACTGTAATAAAAATCAAGGCTGAAAGTCTTGAGCTTAGCTACAAAATGAGTCATAGGAAAAGTGCATCTTGTCTTGCTAATGTACAGAAACTGCTGAATGCTGCTACCACTGCTGTTATGAGTTGGAATTTACAGAGACAATTTTCAGTTTGGGATTTTTCTAGGCTGGGGCCCACCACACCATCCTCCACTTACCCAGGTTTTCCCTAATTGTTTGTGGCACCTGTGCCCAGCTTTGCTGAGGAATTTCTGTGGATGTGTAGTGTTGCCAGGTACAAACACATATAATCTTCCTCCATTTGTGATGGGGTTATGTCCTAATAGACCCATCGTAAATTTAAAATACAAGTTGAAAATGCATTTAATACACTTAACCCACCAAACATCACCACTTAGAGCACAGCTACTTTAAACATAGAACACTTACATTAGCCTATTTGGGGAAAGATCATCTAACACAAATCCTACTTTATGATAAAGTATTGACTATTTCATGTAATTTATTGACTACTGTACTGTAAGTGAAATCCAGAATGGTTGTATGGGTTGTAAGTGTATCAGTTACTGACCCTCGTGATCACATGGTTGAGCGTGGGCTGTAGCTGCTGTTGTCCAGCACTATGACAGAGTATTGTGCCACATAGTGTTAGTCTGGGAAATATCAAAATCCAAAATTCCGGGTACAGTTTCTACTGAACGCATATTGCTTTCACATGATAATAAAGCCAAAAAATTATTAGTTGAACATCATAAGTTGGGGACTGTCTGTTCTCATGCTTTCCAAAGCTCAGAAACTCAACCTTTTCAAGCTTTTGGAGAAAAAGTAGGCATGCAAAAAGAGGTCAGGGACTCCAGACTTCAGCAGTAATGGTAGATCTAAAGGATTAGCAGAATTGCCTATGAGGACAAGTTTTGCAAAATGTAGTGTTATCTTTCTTTTATATTAGAAAGATATGATTTAATAAGAACCTTAAAATTCTGCAAAATTTGAAATATTAAATAATCTTATGCACAGGGTTTGTACATTAGTAAGACATTTTGCTTTGGAAGAAGTTTTAGTTTTAGGACACTATCCACTTTATTTTTTTTTTTTTATCTCCACACCCAACATGGGGCACAAACTCACAACCCTGAGATCAAAAGCCGCATGCTCTGCTGATTGAGCCAGCCAGGCACCCCAGACACTATGACACTATCAACTTTAAGTTGGTCCCAAGATTTGGAAAGTACGTTCTTTTGTATTGCCATTGTGCTGTGCTTAAGGAAAAACAAGGTTGTCAATGTTAGGGGAATAAAATCAGTGTCTTCATAAACATAGAACTTTTGAAACACTCAGCTTTAGCAGGCAACATCTGAATAGTTTTTTAAGATTTTATTTATTTATTCATGAGAGAGAGACACAGAGAGACAGAGAGAGAGAGAGAGAGAGAGAGAGACAAGCTCCATGTAGGGAGCCTGACATTGATCCTGGGTCTCCAAGATCAGGCCCTGGGCTGAAGGCAGCGCTAAACCCCTGAGCCACCCGGGCTGCCCAACATCTGAATAATTTAAGCATTTTCACATCAAGATTGTTTAGTTATCTGGAGAGCCAAAAAGATTGAAAACAATTCAGGGCCCCGGGTTGGCTCTGTCAGTTAAGTATCTGCCTTTGGCTCAGGTCATGATCCAAGGGTCCTGGGATGGAGCTCCAAGTCAGGCTCTGCTCAGTGGGGACCTGCTCTCTCTCTCTCTGTCAAATAAATAAAATCTTTAAAAAAAATTACTAACAATTGATAGGTTAATATAATGTAGAAAAGACAACTAATGAGTATAGCAAGAGATGATGAAAACAAGTACACTTCTGTCAAATTTATAGATGGCATCAAAGTCAGAAATGCCCTGTAAGTGGATAGACATTTTATTGAAATTGAATTCAAGGTATTTGTGTTTTTCTTTGCTGGAAGTGCGCTCTTCTAGGCATGTCATTGTAAAGTCTAACACCCAATCAGCAGAGCAGAAATCTTTGGTAGTGCTAACTCAACAGTTTCATCAGTGTGATCTTTATACTTTTAGGAAATATGCCACCTTTCTCTTAAAAGATTTACATAAATAAAATAAACATGAGCCACTATGATATTTATTCTATATTGAGTCATACATATATTAATTCAGTTGAAGCCTTTTTCTACAGAGTATTTCTTAAATATTAGCATCTGATCCAGTCATATAGTACTAACTTTAATGAGAAATTACAAAATGGAATTTTTACTTTCATAATAGCTCATCCACTTAACATTTTTACAGACAAAGAACTACTATAAATATGTAACATTATGCAGGCTTTTTTTCTGCACCTGTTCACAAATCATAATGAACATAACTGTTTAACTATTTAGAAACAATGCTTTCAAATTGCTCTGCATTTGGATGCTTTCAAACTGCTCACCTCCCCACAATGGACAAATTAACCACTCTCTCTTTATTCTCCCCTCTATGGCACTATGATCCTGCACTGCCTATGGCTCTGCCTTAATCACTGTCCCAGTTCCTCTGGTTGCTGTTCCCTAGCTTGAGCTCTTGGAGGGCTGGAAGCCTGTCTCCTTTACAAACATTGTTGGGCATATGTTATACTCAACACATGTTGAATCAAACTGAATTTAATCAGGACATCTAAATTTTATGTAGCTTCCTTCTGTTTGATTTTTGTAACTAAATAAGGATTACAAGAATTTTCAAAACTGTACCACAAAATGTACTATTAAAATTTTGAATTCTGTATAAGAAACCTTATGTTATATGATAAAACATCATAGGAATTTGAACCTAAAGAACCTGAAACCATAAACAACGACTTTTAAAAAATATAGAAATGGCAGGCAGAAAAATCAACCCCTGATGTATTGAGTATCAGATAAAATTAGAAGACTCTATAGATCTGCATCAAGTTGACATTAAAAGGATTTTTCCAAACAATGGGATTCTAAAGCCTAGCAATTATTTTAAAAATTCTGCTGCAAACCACCCCGCTCCCTGCAAATTAACTCTTTAACTATAAAAAATAAGGCAACTTGAAGTTAAACATTTATGAAGTTAACTCTGGATTGCATGCAGAAGCCAGATTTGACTGGTGCCCTCCCATACCCCGTATCTTTAACAACCTTAAGCAGTAAGGCTTTTTACAGACACTGGTGAAATAAGATGATCTCTCAGAAATAAATCAGAGTTTCTTTGATTCCACTAAATAGTGGACCATTAATTAAGACCATTACAAACTTCGTACTGTCAAATGCATTACCTTGAAAGAAAATTATGCAGGCAGCTTTTCTGAAGAATTCCATTTGTGCCACATGCTTATTATTCTTTGAGGTGGAGGAGGTGGCAGGGAACATGATTTCTGTTTGAAAGTTCTTTTGTTTTCTGCTACCTTTACTTAAATGTTACCCAGTACTATTTTTATATCCTATAAAGTACTTTGAGAAAATGTTAAGTGAATAGTGCTCCATAAAATAGAAGAGGGTTTTCATATTCACTGGGTTGTAAAGCAAAGTGAATAATACTTGACTCTTAAAAGGAAGAACATAAATATGCTGAAAAAATTAACAAGTATCCAATAAAGCAACCCACCTTGTAAATTGAGTTCAAAGGGCAGCATTTATCACAGCAAATTTAAATGAAAATTAATGTGGTATTATTAAATTACCTTTTAAATGATCATTTTAATTATGTCAAATGGGTAGGAACTGAATAGGGACCTATTTATATTCATTTCATGCCTTGCATATAAGGTCCAATTGCTTAAAATAAATATTATTGAAATGAAACATATTTTATAAGAGGCTTCCAAGTTACCTGATTCCTGCTTATTTCTATAACAAAACAATTTAGATCACCTTAGAGTTCACTTTAATAGGATTTGGCCATGTGGCAGGTATACTCAGATTGAGACCAATTAATTTCTGGATTCCTTTTTGAGACTGGAATCCTATTTATTTAATCCACCAGATATTCTCAATAGAAAAGATTAAGAAGGAACCAGTTAGGAATGAATGCAAGTAGAGTACACATTTTATCACAAAAACAGTCAATTATAATACATTCTAACCAAAAATATATATCAAACCATAGTGGAAAAAAAAGTAGAAACCCAGGACTAGAGAGAGTTGTTTTCTTAACAAAAATAATTAATTACACATATTTATCTCATATCTGTTTTTAAAACTCCCAAATATGCCTAATCCTTCCAAAATATTTTAATCACTGATAAGTGCTATACTTTGTTTTCATTCATGACAGATTACTAAAAAACTTACAATGCAAGTGTATTGGCTTGAGTCATTCTTGCAATAAATGAAGATAGGATTCCTTAAAACACTGTAAAATGCACCAACTTTGATCAGCTTTTAAAAAATTGTTCACTTTTATATATGATATGATATTTGCTGGTAGCCATCCAAGTCCATTAGCACCACATATAGTGAATTAAGAGTATTTTTAGGGAGAATGACTTAGCAGTCTTTTTTTAATGTTTAAATATTGTACAACTAAAATTCATTTCTTGGGTCATATGTTTTGAAAATCCACTTTTGTGTTGCTAAATTGAAGGATTTTTGTGGGTTTATCCTCCCAAGTTTATAGGCATGAAGGTAGAAAAGTCTGGGGGAATAATTTTGCACTTTAGCAAAGAATCTTGCTAATCATATCCATTATTTGGTTCGGTTCCAAAGTCAGATTAGGTTTTTCTGCCAAAGGTCTCAAGATGCACTTACTCACAGCAAGAAACAAAGAAGGTTCTATAGGACAAATTAGCATATACTTTCTATACATAATCCATAAAAAATGTAAGAAGTCACCAGATCATTTACAGTCATCTAATGTACACCCTTTTCTCCAAGAATGTACAAATACTCTTTAATAAATATCTTGCAACTCAAGTGGAAAGCTCTATACTTCATATACTGTCAGAGCAGCATTGTCCCTCAGTTTAGACAGTGTGGACTATACAATTTGGATCTTTACCTGTGAGGTAGGGAAGTGTGTTGTAGTATTATGGCCATTTCACACAAGGAAATATTGAAATGGAATTACTTTTTTCAAAAAAAAAAAGGTAATTATTGATGAGATTGATGATTTAAATGACCAGATAAAATGCAAATAAGCCCTTCTCATTGTTATATTAAGTTCTTTTTTTTTTTTTTTTTTTTTTTTTTTTTTTGGTAAGGGATTAGCTGGATTGAAAATACTGATGAAAAAGTTAATTTTCAAAATACATGTAAAATGTTTGTCACTGGTGTCTCCTGACACATAGGCACAATGAGAGAATACTGACATTAAAATATAATGTGCTTTAGCAATAACGTTTCACTTTTTATTCAACTATGAACTTGGCTCATTCTTTTTCAAAAATGAGTAATATTTGCACTAAGTTATTATGATTTCCTAGGACTTTTACTGCTGGGCTGGCTGTGAATTCCCTCCTTGAGGAGAGGTGGAAAATTTTGGTCTCTAGAGAAGCAATCCTGCAAGATGAATCCTATGTTATCTGTGATAATTTGTTACTCGGGCAGTTTGCTTCTCCTGGATGAGAAACAGTATTTCACTCTTCTTGTTTTTGCTGTTGCTGTTGTTTAGTTTTTTTAGTTTTGTTTTTAACTTTTCAGCAGATGACCCCATGTAGAAATAGATTTAGACAGGTTTGAGGCAGAAGAAAGATGGAGAGAGAAAATGCACTGCCTATTTCCACACCTTTGCACTTGGTAATTATTTGAAATAAATTGTGAATGGCTTTTGTATGGTATTTAAGCAAGACTAGAAAAACACTCATGTTTAATTCAAATATGCACAATCTGCTGAAATTAGGAAAAGGCAATTTTTTTTTTGAGGTAAGACTACTGCCTATGAGTGTAACAACTGTAAATCACATATTCACAAAAATAGCTCACCTTATTCACCATTTTAAACATAAAAGTGCACTGTAAAAAAAAAAAAAAGCTTTGAAAATCGAATGTGATGTTAACCTATATACAGGATTGAACTATCAAAAGGAAACCGGGCTTTTGACATCAGATAATATTAAAGAGTTTCTGGTATATCATAAGTGCTCAATAAATACAGCTTCCTTCCCCCAAGCACCCCAACTTCCACATGTCATTTTAGCAACTCCCTGTATGTCACTTCTATTGCAATCTGTACTGACTTCCTCTAATCCAGAAGTGACTGCATTTCAGTAGTAGGAGAGTTTTATAAACTTAATTCTTTAGCATTTTTTGGGCTGGAACTGTACCTTTAAGTTCCACAGATGATAAACCTCTCATTTGTAACTGATTAAGAAATGCCACAAATATGTATAATAATTAGCATTAAGCCTTTTTTCTTTTCCTCTCATGATCTGGAAATTAAGTCACTGTAGAAGATTGTTCATTTTATTATCATCAGAGGCCATTTCATTAACCAGCTGTTCTATAGACAATTGGATAGCATTCTTAACAAGAGAAGAAGCTGTTTCTATTAAGAGTGTTTCATACTGTTCTGAAGTTCTACCCTCAAAACCACTATCATTAGCAAAAACCCCTACTTGCTCATTTTCAATAGAAATTAAGAATTGCTTAGGGACATTTTTAGATTTCTTAACATCAAATTCACTGATTTCAGTGTCTGTAATAATAATAGCAATTGGCTCCATTCTTTTGCTTTCTTCTGGTTTGGGTTTCTCTGCAGTGACCTCATTTTCTCTCAGCTCAGATTCCTGGCTCAGTTCAGTATCTTTAGGCTCACTCTCCTCGGCTACAATTTCTCTACTTTTGTGCTCTTCCCAATTTGGTTCACTTTCTAGGATATTGCTTCTAGCTTCTTCCACAATTTGCTGATCTGGGATTGTAGGTGAGGGAAGAACATCAGAAACCACTGGTGGCTGTTCTGTTTCTGAAGTTTCAATTGCGCTTGCTTGTGGGGGTTGAACACTCTGTTTTTCCTCAATCGTTTCAGTATCTCCTTCAAGGATTAGAGTTCCTGGGTGAACAGCAGAATGCCTGGTATCTAACCCAAGTTCTACTGAAATCACCTTTTCTCCAGGTGTAGTTGTGCTGTTGCTCACCTTTGGTTCACAGATCTCATCACCTCCTTTCCGTGAGACCTCTTCACTTACATCCTGGGGCAACTTGGTCTTTGTTGTCTGGTCATCTGATTGGGCTGCAGCTTTTGTATCCAAATGTTCAGCCTCTCCCTGGACTCTGATGCTGCAGTCTGAGTCTTCTATAATTTTGGAATGATTACTTCTTTTCTCTCCTTTTGAGAATTTTATGCAAGGAATCTTAAGTCCGGATTTTGCCTTTTTCTTAGAAAGATCAGCATCCTCAGCACTTATTTCAGGTTGTACTTTAGCCTCAAAGAGCTTTTGCTGCTTTGAAGATTCTGACCTTTTCCTGCGTGTTACAAGACGTTTGATTGAGGCCCAGGCACCCCCTGGGGGCTGTGGCTGATCGGAAGCTCCTGCTTCTGGTGGACACTTCATTGCTGCCCCAGCAGCTTCAGAGCTAGCCCTGGGCTTCATTGCTTTGGTTGCTTTCTTTCTTCTCTTGAAGCAAAGCACTGATGCTCTTTCCTCTTGCCTCTCATCTTGAGGACTAACTTCTGTTGGTCTCTTCTCATCCTTGCTTTCAACTTGAATTTCAGAAACTGTGGTCTCCATTTTTACATTACACTCGTTCTTCCTCTAGAAAACTATATTCTCTCTTCCTTAGCAGTCTTTAAAAAGTGGGCAGAAAATATCATAGTAAGTAAAAATTCTTTCAGATGTATTCACTCTTTGTGTCTTACTCCATACAGTTATTTTAGGTGGTGGTTTCTCCAGCGTATAATTCCTAGTTTCTCTCTTACTTGTAATTTCTGTCTTTAATTTCTTCATGAAAGCCCTTTACTGGATAGATTTTTTTTTTTTTTTTAAGGATCAACCTGATGAGAGAAAAGAGAGTGGTATTTTATTTTGCCATCAGCCAACTGTTTTCTATAGAAAGATTTCAGTTGAATATATATGATGCTATCAGGCACACTTCCCATCTAATAACCTACTGACTGCAGAATAAAAAATATCAAAAAGATCTCAATGTGAATCTATTTTGCTTTGTTCTCTTTGTTTAAACTTCAACTTGGATTATTTGCAAATCTGATTATCAGTTCTTTCACTGTGCTATCTTTATGGATGTTTATGACTCAGATTCAAGTTAACAAATGACCATAACAAAACAGAGCAAGGCGGTAAGCAAGCTAGGATGATTTCTATTACATACAATAAAGAATTCTGCAGCCACAAAGGATCTTAGAGATCATTCGAGTCCAGCCAGATGAAGCAGCTGAGCTCCAGAGTGGGTAGCTGGAGTGCCTAAAGCCATACAGTTAGATAAGGTCATAGCCAGAGTTAGAACTGAAGACTGACTCTCCAGTGTTCTTTCCATTATACCATAAGGTTTCTGTTCTAAAAATGTGTGTTCCATCAGAGAGGTGCTACTTTTCATACATACGCTGGGAAATTTAACATCACTGTCATTCTCTCCTCTTAAATTTAGTTGTATAATTTTGACATTTTTTTTCCATAAGCATAGACTGTTCAAATATTTTCCATAATGAGCACATAGTTGAAGGTCAGTAAGAGTGAATGATAATAATAGCTGACGTATATTGAGCAACTCCTATGCATTAAGAAATGCGAAGCACTTTTACATACATCTCTAATCTTCCCCACAACACTACAAAATGAGTAGGCGGTGGTATCACTATTTACAGAGGAAGAAACTGAGGCATAGAGATTAAGCAAATTGCCTGAGATTACACAGCTAGTAAGTAACAGAGATCGGATTCAATCAAATTGCCTGTTTCTGAAGCCTATGCTCAGAAAGTGGGCATCAGAGTTTTATCAGAAAAATGAATCATTCAGAGATACTAATCTGCACTATATTCAATAGTCAAAAATTTAATTATTAAATATTTAACCATAATGCAGCCCATCAACTCATAATTGAACCAACATTAGACCGAATTCTTGCTATTTTACAATCAAGCTTTTGAAATTCTCTATCTTTTGTTCTTGGCTTTGGAACTAATTTGAAAGCCAAATATAATGGATAAGCCAGCAACTGGCAAACTGATTAGATATATATAAACATAAAATTAATCCACAGAACAGTATGACAGCACCAATGAACACAGATGCGAGGCGGTGATCTAACAGAAGCTGTATTAATTTTTGTTGCTGGAGGTCCTACAATAAGCAAGGGGACTCTTCCGTTTTTGTGTAAATCCTTCAGCCCTGAAGGTTTATTTGGGTAGCTCTTGACTGTATGAACCACAGAAGCAACTGGAGCTCTGAAAATCAGTTTACAATCTAAGTACATATTCCTTTGGGTTGGGAGTTACATACTCTGTGCCCCTGACAGAAGGACAAAGTCCTCCCAGAACAGCGGGGGAGCTAACACCTGAACATTGCAGGCGTCCCTCCTCGTGTAAGGAGGGAGCTTTCATAAGCTCTGGAGCCAGGCTGATCACAGCTCGCTCGGAGCTCTCCGCACCTGGGTCCCTACCAACCAGAGGCGGTACAACAGAAATACAGGAGTCAGATCACGTTTGGGCTGGCACCGTCCGAAGTTAATCTGGATCGCCCAAAGACAACAGCTTGAGCAGCTCCCTTCTGAACGTCTATCACGGCAGAAATAAAACAAACAGCCAAACACAGCCCTAGCACCCCCTCCCCGTTAGGGGAAAATACAACCTGCGGACGTAGACTTTGCAGGATGTTAGCGTGTAAAGGGCGCTCCTTCGCCCGCAGGTGCTGTCGTGCCGCGGTATCCGTGAGGCCCCGCTGTCACCTCGGGCCGACGCGCGGGGCAGCTCCGGGTCTCCCGGGCCGGAGCGCGGGGCCGAGGACGCAGGGCGGGGAGCCCCGCTTCGGGCCGCGGCGAGCTGCACCACTCCAGGCGCCAGGAACCCCAATCCCAGTCCTGGGGGAGGGGGGAGAGCCGTACCCGCCCACGCTGCCGGGAGCCCCCCCCGCCGGGTCCTCACCCCGGGCCGGGACTGCGGGCGCCCCGCGGGCATCCCCCGCCCCCCGCGGGCATCCCCCGCCGCCCGCGCGGCCAGCCCACCCCGCACGGGCCCACACCCCGCCCCCGGCCCCCGCCCCCCTCCCTCGCTTACCCGCGGGCGCCGGGGTCCCCGGAGACCCTGCTGCCGAGGGCGGGGGGCCGCTCGCGAGGCCGGCGCCCAGGGAGCCCGTCGCACCCGCAGCGAGCAGCCCTCCGCGGCGGGACCGCAGCCCGCGGCGCCCCCTGCCCAGCGCGCGGGGAGCCACAGCCCGCGGCTCGGAGGCGCGCGGGGCGGGGCGGGGCGCGGGGGGCGGGGCGCGCGGGGCGGGGCGCGGGGGGCGGGGCGCGGGGGGCGGGGGGCGGCGCGGGACGGGGGGCGGCGCGGGACGGGACCGGGCGGGGCGCTGCCTGCGAGCCGCCGGCCCCGCGAGATGGGGGCGCCCCGGGCACTCCCGCCCCCCGCGCCCGCCCCGCGCGCGGACCGCCCCACGCGAGCGCTGGCAGCCGGGGCGGGGGGTCCGCATACTGAGACGGAAAATAGCGAAACCTGGCTTTACCTTGTGAGCGCTCCCATTTAAGCCCCCTTTCCCTCCAACACGCCGAATATTCAGACACGACAGATGCATCCTAAAAGCATGGTTAAAAACTGCAGAGTGAAAGCTCGTTCGGGGAGAAAATTGCATATAGAAATTGAAACAGACAGAAACTTTCCCAGGAGTGGCTTTGGATGTCAGGGTGTCATGGTGCGGGGACAGATACTCTCCGAGGCCCTAGCGCAGGCGGCACGTCGAGGTGATGCGGCCTGTGCGCGGAGGTCAGGAGGGCCCAGGACCGCAGCCCCATCCACCTTCTGCACCTGCCGCATTTCCAGGGTCTGCTTAGTCTTCTCCCTCTCCACTAAGCGGGAAGGGTGGGGGGGTGGGAAACAGGAGCTGGGCTCTTCTCACGATTCCAGCCCCAACCAGAGCAAAGGGCACAGGCAACATCGATCCTCCGGCCTGCCTGGACGGCTAGGTTGTGTATTTTCATACATTTTCTGAGCTTTATCTAAACAAGTTGCTAGCCACGGTGAAAAGCGCCGTAAGCATTTATTTCTACACATAACCCATTGGTTTCATTAACCAGAGTGTGGCTGAGGGCTTAGGTGGCATGCTTCCGGGTCAACATTACATACCAGGGCCTTCCTGAGAGTTCCCGCTCTGAGGTCCCCCTGAGGTTGAGGCTGAGGTTGCGCAGTGGGCTCCTCCTCGAGCCCTCCCAGGCGCACCATCCGGCTGAAGAACCTATTAAGGCGGAGCAAAGAATTACTGCAAAGCATTTGTACTTACCTCCTTTCTTTGGTAGGATCATGACCTTTGGGGAAGCAAATCTCAGTTATTTGCTTTTGGATGTTTTTCCAGGAATATATTTTACCTTTGTGAGATAATGTAGCTCTGAGATTTAAGGAAGAACCATTAGGACACAATAGCAAAGCTGAATCTAAGCTGTCAGGGTCTTAAATATACAGGTAAAGTCAGAGACCAGAGCTGTAAAACGGAAATCCCTAAGCATCTGCCTAAGTTGCAATTAACTCAGTCTATCTTTGTGTGGTCAGCAAACACCACAGTCTGTTCGTTTATATGCCCAGATGGGTTGCTCACCCTGCTTACTGACACGTGAACTTTAAGTAAGCCAAAAGAAACCCATGCCACTCAGGACTAATTGAGATGCTATCACTCACTGAGATCCAGGTTTTTCCAAATCTACTAGATCTTGGAGTTTGCAACAATTTCAGGCAAAAATAAGATGAGCTTATCCAGATGAAGACAGGGGTAGAACAGCTCTCTAAGGCAGGAGTTGGAAATGAGACAATGAACAGGTTAAGATAATAGACTTGTAGATCTTATTCCGCTTTTTTTTTTTTTTTTTAAGGACTAATGAAAGGGAACGGAAGGGTGATGAAGAGCTAAGAGGTAAACTGATTTTGGGTTTGAAGGGAAGATTTCTTTAAGGTATATTTCAACTCATTTGCAACCTCCACCACACGCAGCGACACACACTCACTCACAAAGAATATAGTACTATAAATGAAATACTGCACTGTGATTTTTCCTTAGGGTATGACTAGAATTGGATGCCACATCTGAGTTTTAAGAAATGTATCCAGTACTTCATGCATGAAAGAAACCTGTCATCCCTGAACTCACTTAAATGACAGTAAGCTATTACCCATATTATTGTCTGCTACTCCATTAGTAGCTTTTGATTATATAATGAGAAACAGGCTATAAATATATTTCCCCAATCTGATGAGAAATTATCCTACCTACAGCTTATCTTGTTAATATCACCAGACACACTGTGCCAGTAGAATAACTTGCATGTTTAACTAATCTCAACTGATCATGGGATTTCTCCCATCCTGGTCCCATAGACCCATGGCCTGGGCTTGTAGCTACCAAAAATGATTTATAACTCCTTAGTAATAATTCTTATATTTTAGAAACCTTCTGGGAATAAGCCCTCCATCCCCTTCCCTGGTACAGCATTAAATGAACTTGTGGCTCAATTTCTGGTATTTTGATGTTCCTAGGCACCATCAAGATTGTACCAGTGAACACAAACAGTGGTTCTGTTGTAATCTGCTTTACTTGGCAGCACACAAATGCTGCCTCTTCTGAATTAAGAGTATATATATATATATATATATGTCTTCAGCGCATGGCAACAGCCTCTGAAGTGCAGAATAGAGAGCCCAATCTGTTTATCAGTAACATTAAAAATAATGGGGAGGGAAAGCATTGGTGGCCCAGAGAAGGGTTAAGAATGGCAATAGGGAGGCCAGTGATCTCCAAGGGCTCCTACTCCCAAGGTAAAAAGGTACTGGACCTTGCTTGGCAATACATACTAATATGTACCCCAAGCACTACTGTTTCTGTAGGTCTTGAATTCATGTCTTCAGTTAGCCTGCAGTTATTTTTTTAATCCTTCATGCCATCTCTTCATCACACTTTTATTTTTTTTAAGTAATCTCTGCTTCCACCATGGGGCTCAAACTCCTAACCCTGAGACCAAGAGTCACATGCTCTACCAACTGAGTCAGCCAGATGCCTCTCTATCACACTTCTTAATCACAGATTGAAGAATCAGTTCCACAAAACCCATGGTATCAATAATCACTCAGCAGCGTTCCTAACCTCTTTATTTTTTCCCTCTGCTCCTGTCACCTGTTATCATCCCTTCCTTCTGGAGGGAAGTGAAATGGGCAGAACTTTCCACCTGTCATTAAGCGGAGGTCCATTTCTGTGCAACTTGGCAGGGGCTGGCTTCTAGGAACAGCTCTGACATGCAGAATGCTGGTAAACAGCAAAAGCTTTGGAGTCAGAGGACTTTAACAAGCTCATCTGGTAGGCAACAGCAGTGCAATTCTGGAATTTGCCTTTCTGTAAAATGGAAATTGAAACCTAATTTACAAATTTGTTTCACTATAATTTATCTCTACCTATTTCTAGCCAAAGGCTACCTCTCATTTTGAAGCTAAAGGTCATTTTAAAGCAATTCCATTCCTAATTTTTTATCCAACAGATGCTTCTACACAAACTGCACTGATATATAAGAGAATATTCAGTGCTCTCTCATTTGTAATAGCAAAAACCATGAAACAATGTTAAGTGTCCATTGACAGAGGATGGTTTAAATACTACACAGCTATAGGAAACAAGGTGAATCTCAAACTGCTCATGTAGTAAGATCTCCAAGATATAATGCCCGATGGAAAAAGCAACTTGTACCATTTGAATTTTTACTGAAGACCTATTTTACTCCTACTTAGCGAAATTCTTGCATTGGTGACAGTCTATTCATTCCAAGCAGTATCTAGTAAAAACAATTTGCGTTACTTATTATATGGTTTATAAAACTCCAGTCACCCTCTCCCACCAATTGTGTTCACTATTCCTTATCAGTCTTAAAGATGTAAGCCCACATGGCTTTTGGGAATACTAGGAAGCCTGAATGCTTTAAGATGATCTTTAAGTCACCATGTCTGACCATAGACTGCTTTCTTCCCTTATTTATAAAATAAATTCCCGGCAAGTCCCATTCCAGATGAGGTCTTACAGGACATTTACAAAAACATGAAAAACAGTGAACTCTGTATAGACTGGGCCCGCATGATGCTTTGGAACAGGAACTGACATCATTGTGTACAATGTGCCAGGCACAGCACAAAACATGGTGAAGCTGGGGCTCTGCACTTGGGACTCCTTTGCCATATGCCCCCACAGCACCGCCATCACTTCTTTGGATGGCAAACTGTATTGCAACACTGAGGTGAATCTAGGGAATTAAATATAATAAAACCAAGGACATGGGGAAAAATACTGCTCCACTGATACCAGTAGTGTTTACACTGGCATCAGTGGGGATGCAGCATCTTCTGGAAGGATCCAATGTAGGAAGACAAGGGGGAAGAGGAAGCAAAGAATAGGAGATAAAGAGAGACAGAAGCTAAAGAACAAGAAGAGAAGGGAAAACATTGCAGGGAAAAAAAAAAAAAAACCATTCTGGAGGGAGGGGTGGAGCCCAGGCACAGCTCAATAAATATTTGCTGATCCAACAGAGCAGGTAAGGTTTACCTACAGTTAGTGCTTTATGACCATCCTTCCTGAGAACTAAAAATAAATGGAGCTAAAGCTATGACAGAAACGGAATTCCAAGGAAGTTCAGGACAAAAACTTGTATAAGCAATACTTTTTCTGGTTAAAAAAAAAAAAAAAAAAAACCAATATAGAAAGGTATATGATAAGGCACATTCTCTATACCCTACTTCCCCCTTCAACCCCATCAGGAGATCCCCTGATGATGTGTCCTCCCAGAAATCTGCAAGCATGTGCCATTTACCCCTTTAAACACAACAGTGTCATAAAGTACATCTTGCAACTTGCTTCTTTGGTCCCGGGCTCTGCCGACAAATGGGCTCACACAGGATAGCGGAGATACTGCAGCAGTCTGTGAATGCTAGAATTTATATTTAAACATCCAGATCGCAAAATCATTTTCTTTTATTCTGTGGCACTTCAATAAAGTAAGTAGACTTGTGCATGATTTATGTTAATTTATACATGATGGTGGGGATTAAGACCAAAGAGAGGCTTCTGGGGGAATTCTTGGTCTTTACTTCCTCAGATCTTCAGGGCAGGGGTTGACTTCTCTCGACTTCCCCACACTTCCTAACCAACAGTCGGCCTGAATGCACATTGGCCAAATGTTTGGAGCAGCATCTTGAAGAGAGGCAATCTAGGAGGAAAAAGAAACGAGAGGTAAATATTCCTCTACGAGCTGAAACATGTGTCCTCTCCCCTTCTACACTGCAGCATCCCCCTCTTGTATGGCCAAATCTGTTAACATTTCCAGCCTTTCCACATCAGTCTCTTACAGGGTTGACCCACAGACCTGAAAACAACACATGGCACTTCCATTATGGCTATGTGAATACTGTTCAAGGCCGGGCCAGGCGTGAGCCAGAAGGACACTTCCAGCATCACATAAGCCTTCCTGAAGAACAGTGTTCCCGGGCAGCAAGCACACCATCTTTTCTCTGAAAGTGGTTACTTCTGTAAGCAATCATCCTTATGGTTGCCTAGAAAAGGACTACAGTTTGATATCCACCTGGACCATTACTTTTTAAAACACTGTGAGAGCTTTAATTTTGCATTATTACCCTTGGATACTCTTGTGTTTTCTAGCACTTTCTAGTGTTTCTCAATTCCTCCCTCCTAGACTTGTAACTCTGGGTCCCTTGCAACTGTCAGGATTCCCCTTCATTACTGTCCAGATCAAGATTGGGTTTTCTGAAAACCATGTCTTCCTTTTTCTTGGTTTAGTCTCCATTTTGCTGGAGGACATTGCTAAATATCTTCCTAGGAAGACAGGTGGGGTGGCAAACCTGCACGTGTCTGAAAACATCTGGATAGATCTGGTGGGGTGTAAGTGCAGGTTGAGAGTTAGCTTTCCCTGGAAACCTGGAGGGTATTCCTCCGGTGTCAAAAAGCCCCTTACTGCTGATAAGAAGTCAGCTGTTCACTCTAATTCCCATTTTCTCATAGGCCAGGATTTTTTTTCTTTTCTGGAGAAGGCTTTTAGGCTTCTTAAATGTTTTTGAAGTTTCAGCTGGATGTGTCAAGGGAAGGCTCCTTCACTGTGATGAGTACTTACGGACCTTTCACTTAAGACCCCAAGTACTCCTGGACTGGTCCTGTTTCTTCCTCTTTTCTGCTTTCTGGGACATTTGCTCAACTCCTGCCTGCTGTCTACTCAAAGTAGAAGGACCTTTAGCCTAGCCTCTGTGGCAGTCCCTCCAAAGTTTACTAGATGGTGGCTTTCTTCTCTACACTGCTCCATGATAAGCCATGCTCTTCTACCAAAAATGTGGAATATTTCCTTCATTGGACACAGCCAACTCTGCCCTCAGTGATGTTTGGAAAAGTTTTGAAAGCATTCAGATTTGCATTTTCATAGCTTTTGCTGGAGTCCCATTAATTCATAAACATACCTCATAAGGAAAAAAAAAAAAGCAAAATTCTTACCAGTAACAACTCACCTGTTCAGAACAACCCATTCACCTGTTCAGTTTCAGGGTCCAAATCAATATCATAGAAACAGGGCCGAGTGGGGAGTCCAGGCATTGTGCTCATCTAGGAGATGTGAAATAACATAAAAAAATAAAGTGATCTTTATTTCCACCTTCCCTTCAGGTAAAAAGCCCAAGGCACAAAGACAGAAAATTATTTCATAGTTGTCAGTAAAGTGGTACTCTTCTTGTTACGCACTGAAAACCAACTCACTAATCCCGTCATGACCCCAAAGAGAAACCCTCATGTCCTTCCGCAAGCCAAACGCCAGGCTTCACTACCCTCTTCCACACTGACATTTGCAAGTGGTAGGAGGTACTTCCACCTTCAACCTCTAGGGAGGCGGTAGGGGTGGGGTGCTGAGGAGTCACCTCCTTCCCTCTCATAAGACCAAAAAGAGGTACAGGGCTTGTCTGCTTTTTAATTTTGTTTTAATGAGTCTTACGTTGATGCCTGTATTATTTTGCTTCAGCAACACATTAGGAATTAGTATCCTTTGACTTGGGCCAAGACATTTCTGTACAAAACCTAGATAGCTTCACAATCACTATTCTTACTGGTCCAGTTTTGCCTTCTAAAACTGAACTCTTAATGCCTATGGATTATATTGGTACTTGCTTCTTTTCTCAAGACTTGGCTTTGACAAATATCTACTTAGCTGCAAATCCATAAGGCTCATAAGTAAAAACTCAGGACACTTTGACCTGTAACGATGTCTTATATAATGAATACATACAAGTTCCAAATCAGATCCAGATAGGAGAAGAATTTAAGCTGCACTTCTACAACTATAACTTACCAGAATATTCTATAGAGATCTGACACTGGTCTCTATTCGTAAACTCTGTAAGCAACCTCTGGGTGTGGGAACAAAAAGGGGGAAGGAAGGGATTGTTCCTCAGACCTAGCAGAAAAGCCTGAAGATGATATTAAAGAAAATGGGCGTTTGCTTACTGATGCAGACATACCTGTGCATGTTGCTAGAAAACTCTAAAGATGGCCCTCAATACAGTGATTAGGACTTTTAGTATTTTTACTCTTTCTCAAAGAGGATTTTCTCCCCATAAACACTTGTCATATTGATAGTAAAAAAAAAAAAATTTCCTAAAGATTTATTTATTCATGAGAGACAGAGAGAGAGAGAGAGAGAGAGAGAGGGGCAGAGACACAGGCAGAGAGAGAAGCAGGCTCCATGCAGGGAGCCTGATGTGGGACTGGATCCCAGGTCTCCAGGACCACGCCCTGGGCTGAAGGCAGCGCCAAACCACTGAGCCACCCAGGCTGCCCCCCAATTTTTTTTTTAAAGTAGGCTCCACACCCAGAATGGAGCCAAAGTGGGGCTTGAACTCATGACCCTGAGATCAAGACCCAAGCCAAGATCAAGAGTCAGATGTGGGGACGCTCAGCAGTTGAGCATCTATCTGCCTTCCACTCAGGGTGTGATCCCAGTCCAGAGATTGAATTCCGTATCAGGCTTCCTGTGAGGAGCCTGCTTTTCCCTCTATCTCTGCCTCTCTCTGTGTGTCTCTTATGAATAAATAAATAAAATCTTTAAAAAGAAAAAAAAAAAAAAGAGTCAGATGTTTAACTGACTGAACCACCCAGGCGCCTTGGATGATCAAAAATTTTTTAGGGATCCCTGGGTGGCGCAGCGGTTTGGCGCCTGCCTTTGGCCCAGGGTGCGATCCTGGAGACCCGGGATCGAATCCCACGTCGGGCTCCCAGTGCATGGAGCCTGCTTCTCTCTCTGCCTGTGTCTCTGCCTCTCTCTCTCTCTCTCTCTGTGTGTGTGTGACTATCATAAATAAATAAAGAAAAAAACAAAACAAAACAAAACAAAAAAACAAAAATTTTTTAAATGAAAAGCTTATATATACATACACATACGAACTTAGATATAAAAATCCTACATGAAGCCACCACTACCTTAAATTGACAAAATACTCAGGCAGCCCAGGTGGCTCAGTGGTTTAGCGCTGCCTTTGGCTCAGGGCCTGATCCTGGAGACCAGGGATTGAGTCCCACATCGGGCTCCCTGCATGGAGCCTGCTTCCCCCTCTACCTATGTCTCTGGCTCTCTCTCTCTCTCTCGGTATCTCTCATGAATAAATAAATAAAATCTTAAAAAAAAAATTGACAAAATACTCAAATTCTGAGCCCTATTCAGGCCCCAACAACAGCAATTAGAAGGCATTAAGAATAGTGATTGTTAAGCCCAGGGAATGTGCAGAAATGTCTTCTCAGTTCACAGTGAATTCTAATGCAAGAACTTGTTTTCGGTGAGAAAATACTCAGCTGGGCAGGGTGTATTTGTCTCTGAGCTCCTGGCAACTTCAGGCCTGACTAGGGTCAGTTTGGCCTTCACTTCTATAGGCACTCCTCTGCATGCACATTAACAGGGACAAAGCAGACTGCAGCTCTAGTGGTTTCTTTTTCATTGTGAATTGGCTGTTTAATATGTCAGTCTTGTACTGAGGGTAAGTACAAGCTGCAGATGTTGGACACTGGGCAGATCAAAGGGGAGAAACCAAGGCACGGGCTCAATGCTAACCTGGATAGTCAGCCCAAACTGCTAATATGCCTTTGCACACCCCTTTCCCTTCCTGTTAACAAGGCTCATCTTTCAATATACATAAAATTCGTAAGATAAATAAGCATTTGATAACTAATTCATGTTAAAGTGGAAATAAGCAACCTCATTTTTCATATCTACAAGGTTCATTTGCCTTTTAAGGGGGAAATTCTTTACTCTGAAACAAGGAATTCCCTGAGTTTTAGGCATAAGCTCCAGGCCTGTCAAGAGCCCAGAGGTTCAGAGCCTCTGTCCCTACTTCAAAGGATCGTTGGCAGGAGTGAGTTAATCTGTGAAAGGCGCCCAGTGAATGTCAGTTGTGATTATACATTAGCACTATCACAGACTATTGATCAGGCCTGTCCTGGATTTCATCAAGGTCATACTGCCCCTGGGAAACAGAATTGTTATTCATTACAAGCAGTCATGGTTTCATACTTTAACTGACACCAGGATGGTCCAAAGCAAGAGGATTAATCCTATAGGCCCGATTCCAGCTTGCTCCTCAGCAATGAACTCTGCTCAGCTGGCACCTGCTTGATGGCTTCAGTGACCAATTTCAGACAAGAAGCACAGATGAACAACCCACTCTCTGCCTGTACCACTCACTTACCGTCCCTACCAAGGGGTACAGAAAACCGGCCCCGACGCTGGCACGGATGTCACGAATGGGCAAGACAAAGCCTGTGGGCACACCCTTTTGCTCTGGGTTATGAGACAAGGACAAGTGTGTTTTGGCCATGCAGATAGGCAGGTTCCCAAAGCCCTGGGGAGAGAAGGGAATAAAGCAGGGCAAATGAAAAGATGATAATGTAACACAGGACATCTGGGCATTGTGATGATACAGATTTGTCAGCTTGTTTAAAACATCTAATTCCCTTTATACCCACCTGTATTTCAGGGACCCTGGGCTTGGTTACTATAGATCAAAAAAAAGAAGAAGAATCTCTGTTGCATGAGAAAGTAAGTACTCACAATCATATTCCAAAAGTGAGTATTTAATTTTCATCTATGTAGCCAATTAAAAATGAGTTTGGAACAGACATGAGAACACTACTGAAGACAGGTTCTCAATATTTGAGGAAGAAACTCTATTTCTTCTTGGTTTTTCCACACATTCATATACCACCTCTGGATAGATAAAGGACTAGACCACCTAATTCAAACTCAGTATTCAGAAGGAAGAGGGCTACCATCCAGGGAAGTGAGGTGGTGGGCACCTGGGATAACTGGGATAACTCAGGAGCTCTGACTCCCAGACTGCTCTGTAAAGAGTTGAAAGAACAAACCAACCAACCATCTACCTGTTTCGTGTAGACTTCAGCTTTGTGTTGAGCTTCAGGAAGCAATTCTATGTCGTCAGCCCCATAGATTTTCTGTGCGATGATCCTGATTTTATCCTCAACTGGGAGCTAGTAGACAAGAAAGAGAGGAGGATGCCATGACTGGATACACATGATGGCGCTGACCTCGAACAGGGCCTCACTCCAGGCTCAGAGTTCCCAGAAGGGTGAGAAGATGCTTTACATACAGATACGCAAATAGTTTGAGGTATATTTGAGTTAGAAACATTTTCTTTTAATACCAAGCTCCAAAAATGTAAATGGAAAATGTCCCATAGAAGTAAAATTACTGTGTGTGTGTGTGTGTGTGTGTGTGTGTGTACACACACACATGCACGCATGCACATTTAGGATCACCTTAGGTACATCATAAACAATACTACTGACTATCAAAGAATAACTATTACTTCATAAATACAAAGAAATGTTCTAATGCTGGATATCAGATTCATGTCAAAATAGACCTGGCATACTACTGATGAAACAAGGCAACCAATATCCATCTAATAACCCCCAGTTTGTATAGGAGAGGCAAAGGCTATTTTTAACACAACATATTGATTGTGGATTACTGTTGCTTAGAAACAGTCATAAAAACCAAATCATCTACGTATTAAAATTAGGCAATATATCTGATTCTATGTTCCCTAGCACGTAAGGCCAAGAGGACATATCGGGAAAATGTTGTTTACTGAAAGGAGCAACAATCTATAGAGATAAAAAGTCCTTTTTAGGCTAAACAGTGATAATTTATGAAGAGGCTCTGGATAATGGATAAAAATAAAATGTCTATTTAATTAGGGTTTTATAAAGATGCGACCAGAGAGTACTTTCATATGTGTCTTATCCTTGGAGCTTCATCAATGCCAAGGCACATTCAGAACTTCTGAAGCACAAGTCCTTTCCCTGAGGGGTGACTGAAGACCAACAGATGCTAAACAAGACAAAAAGTGGCAGCCTCCTGTTTGTTGGAACAGAGAGAAGTTCTAAGTAGAAATGAGAAAAAAAAAGTCTTCATCACTGCACTTCTTTGGGGCTTCCTGCTGGCTTTCCAGGACTGGGGTTCTGAACTCAGGCACTGTGGATGGGCCATAGACAGAGCATCTATAAATGCTTTTGTTGCATTCGTGTGTTTATGGCATTTCCTAAAAATATGACTTGTTGAACAGATATTCAAACCGGTCTATAAAACTAAAGCTCAATAAGAAAATGTCAGTGTCAATAGGACAATGTTAGGACATTTGTCAGTGTATCTTATCTGCAAAGGGCAAACAGAAACAAGACAATGTTAATTCAAGAATACTGGGGTTTCTTCCTTCTTTCTTTTTATGGCTGTTTTTGAAAGTCTGTGATTATCTTTTAGGAACCACGCCAAGAACTAGCCTGGAAAATACAAAGAGAATTAACTACCATACCCATCCCATGCTCCTAACAAAGTTTCCAGTTGTTGTGGGCATACTTACTTAATGTCCAACCACAGCCTGAAATACATTACATGGGCAGAGAACTGAAAACAAAATATAACCCTATAGTAAGAAGAACCTTTCTCTAAACGAACTTTTTTTTTTTTTTTTTAGGATTTTATTTATTTATTTGACACAGAGAAAGCGAGCCTGCACACACACAAGCAGGGGGAGCAGCAGGCAGAGGGAAGGGGAGAAGCAGACTCCCTGATAAGCAGGGAGCCCTACGTGGGGCTCAATCCCAGGACCCTCAATCCCAGGATACACTGACCTAAGCTGAAGGGAGACACTTAATTGGAGCCACCCAGGCACCCCTGAACTAACTTTATTATATCACAGAATAAGCAGTGCTTCTTATAGTTACTCAGTGATGGAAAGAATGCTGAACCTTGTGGGGGTGCTTTGGCTTTGCACTAAGAGTCTCTCCGAACTTGAGGCAGCCCCAAATCAGGAAGTGAGCTTAGGAACACAATGCTTTCCCCTGTTACTGGGAAGTGGTCAGAAAACTCTTCTGAGCTTGTTGTAGCCCCTTGCCAATCTGCCACAACATGGCTGGTGCCTTGAGTTAAAAGGCTATAGTGAATTACACCATAGGTTCTACATTTAACACTTTCCCCTGCCAGCAAAGGAAAAGTACTGTGAGTCTTTTTATTTTTATTTATTTATTTATTTTTATTTTTTTTTTTAAATTTTTAAATTTTAAAAAATTTTATTTTTTAAATTTTATTTTTTTTTAATTTTTTATTTATTTATGATAGTCATACAGAGAGAGAGAGAGAGAGAGAGAGAGAGAGGCAGAGACACAGGCAGAGGGAGAAGCAGGCTCCATGCACCGGGAGCCCCACGTGGGACTCAATCCCGGGTCTCCAGGATCGCGCCCTGGGCCAAAGGCAGGCGCCAAACTGCTGCGCCACCCAGGGATCCCTATTTATTTATTTTTAAAGATCTATTTATTTATTTATGATAGAGAGAGAGAGGCAGAGACACAGGCAGAGGGAGAAGCAGGCTTCATGCTGGGAGCCCGACGCGGGACTTGATCCCGGGACTCCAGGACCGCGCCCTGGGCCAAAGGCAGGCGCTAAACCGCTGAGCCACCCAGGGATCCCCGTGTGAGTCTTTTTAACAGCTAGGCTGAGGGTGCTTGGGTGGCTCGGTGGTTGAGCGTCTGCCTTTGGCTCAGGTCATGAACCTGGGGTCCTGGGATTGAGTCCCATGTCAGGCTCCTTGTGGGGAGCCTGCTTCTCCCTTTACCTATGTCTCTGGCTCTCTCTCTCTCTCTCGGTGTCTCTCATGAATAAATAAATAAAATCTTAAAAAAAAATTTTTAGGTTGACAGCCAACCTTCCCCTGCAAGAGTGTTCTTGCAGAGACCGCTACTCTATAAGTAAGCAGCAACATGCACTGGTAAAAAAGCTGTCTGGGGTTGACAGCCCAGGCTATGGTGTTGTAACTCACCTACGTGGAAATCAAACCCACAGGGCTGAAGATGCTAAACACAGGCTTTAAAGAGAGGCAGCCACACAGAAACCTCATTGTGCTTTTTTTTTTTTCATACAGAAAGTAACTCACCTTGAGGTCATAAAGGAGCTGGAAGCTGCTGGGTGCCTGAGCTGCTCTCTGGACAGCCTGAGCTAGGGCTAAGGCACCCATACCCCCTTCTGCCCAGTGTGTGCATTTCACAGCATCAAAAGCCCCATGTTCTTTGGCAAGGCGGCTGACGAGGTCCAGCTCGGCCTCCGTATCTGTCCTGTAAAGGCAGCCACAGGTGTTAAAACACTGATGACAGTCGGCGAGGACAATCTCTGTCTTATGTTTGCCATTAAAATTCTTGTCAGTTAGTCACTGATAAATGGAAACTAATCAAGTAATACTGACTGGCTTTGAATCCTGGCTCTACAGTCGACTATCTGGGTAAGTCTTGGCCAGTTGCTTAATCCTCAGGCTTTGGTTTCCACGTGGTAAAATGAGAATAACCATAGCACTTATTTCACTGGGATGTCATGAGGCTTAGATGACAAATATAAGCAAAATACTTGAACATTCCAGGCACATCAGGAGTCAATAAATACTAGCTTTTTTAAAATTTTGCCTCCCATTCTGCTGTGGTTGGGCCATTATAAGCAGACCAAACTAGAACTACAATACCTAAACAGCCTACACAAGTTCTCCCTTGCATGAACATTTCTAGCTCAACGTGTTCAATTCTGTCAAGATAACATCCCACTAGACCCATAGAAATAATGGAACTCTGTAGGGTCACAACCTTCTGATAGCATAAAGGCCTCTAGAGAGCAAAAAGAACATTTGACTTCCAGTCTGTGTGTCATCTAGGGGAGAAGGGGACCCGTGGGAGCCAGATCTGACCCTGGACCCTTGACGGGAGAAGTGGCAAGTTTTCTGTGGCATCTGTGGTGCCTCTCACACCACAGGCTCTCACTGATGGCAGCCAGAGCAGAGGCTTAGCAACCAATACCAGTAATTGATGAAGAACAAAATAAAGCTAAAAGCAGTGCTATACAGTTAGCTCCAGGAGATGGTTTCTGACTATTTTTCATAGTCCCCGTTGACTCCTCCTCTTTGTACTCACTTGAATGCATTCACAGCCACAACCACAGGAACTCCAAACATTCTGGCATTTTCAATTTGTTTCTTTAAGTTACTGAAGCCTTTTTCAACCAGCTCCAGGTTCTGTAAAAACAAGAGGGAAAGTTCCACAAGGTCAGTGGCAGGTTCTTCTTACAAGGGAACCTGCCTCCTTGAGCAAGTAGCCACTCACTGTCAGAGAAAGCCAACAGCCCACAGCAGGTCTGCTGATGCATTTCTCACACCACGGTGAGGGGGCGCTACGGGGGTGCGAGCCTGCAACACTGGAGTGGAACTATGCTTGTTTCCTGGCTGTCCTGAAAGCCTGAGAGCTGGTATAGCTGCTGTCATGGAACCACATCTTAATAGCATATTTGCTGTCTGTAGGGAATTAGTTTCTTAAGTAAATTATATTTACAACCTTGTGTTTATAGCTTTTATGTACCCATATGGTATAAATTGACTCTACTCAGAGTTGCACAGACCCTTCCATCAGAAGACAGCCCCTAGCAGAGTGCCTGGTGTTCATTATACAGCTGCCATAAGTGCTGTGGGAAAACATGAAGTGATCAGTGATGCTTTCAAAGGTTCTAATGAACTTGACCGTGAACCGTCAGTAGGAACAAAAAAAAGGTAAACACCATCTTTAAGAACCAAATACTATGACATTTAAAGGAAAGTAATCAAGGAAACGTACCTTTAAATATGTTAAATGTTAATGGCAGCATTGCTTGCAGCCTTGGAAAACTGCAAACACAAACCTCCTTCAGTGGGGATTGGGCCAGTGAATTATGACATATATACACTCAATAAACATGTATCATGCAGATGTTACAAAAAGTGAAGTAATCTGTATTAACATGGAACCTATCAAAGATGTACTAAAGTGTACCAAAGTTGCAAAACTATCGACAGTTTAATTAATTCCATTTTTGGGCAAATACAAAAAAAAAAAAACCATGTATATATTCATGAAATTTTTTAAATGTTGAAAAATATGTACCAACCTATTCAGGGGGCTCAAATCGTGTATTATATCCTTACATTGTTTAACTTTTTTTTTTTTACAAAAAGGATGTTACTATTACAAGCTTAAAATACATTAAGTATTTTTAAGATAAAAACATAATAGTCTTATGTGAAAATAAATACCCTGGATCATGAGCAAACCCCAGCAGACTGGTTTGTGGATTCAATAAAACAGCAGAAAAAGGGGGTAAGATAAAGGTAGAAAACAACTGAGATTATAAACATGACTTAGGCTTTTTTCCCTTTAGTAGTTGAAAACTAAAATTAGGATTTGATATTCTAAAGAGCCCTGCTTTTACTCCTAGTCACATGAAAACCAATTAATATGTAAGGCTGATGGAGAACAGTTTCTAAAAAGTAGAATTTCTTAAATGAAGACACCAGCTGGGCCAGTTAGGGGCAGTCACTCTAATTAGACACAGGAAAGGCTGTGGGGTGGCAGGAAGGCCAGAACTGTGAATTCCCCTCCCACGCGTGAATCAGACAAATGACCATAAAAGGCAAATCATAACTCAGAAGACAGGCAGACTCAAGGCACCAACAATTCCTTTCTAGCTGCTTCTGAAATATTTCATTTAGGCTTGAACAGTGGTACTGTATTGCTTGACAATTTAAGTCTCCCAAAAAGGCAGAAAAACTGAATTAACAGTGGCAGCGGCTGACCTTGCCATTTCATGCAAAAGTGTCTCTCACATAACCAACCAAAGAGGCTCTATATAATGTTTGAAAGCAAGTGATATAAATATGAAAAGATTCCAGCTCACAGTTGTGAGCTCCTCCCTGATTGCTCTATACCAAATCAGCTTAGAGAAACTTCACCTAGCAAAATAACCAGGATCCTGACCATATATTGGCCTTTTAATGTGGATTTAAATCTACAGAAGAAAGACGTTTCAAAAAAAGTCCCTACTTGCTTCACACTCAGGTGGAATTTGGTAATTAAGCAGCCAATTCGAGGAAGACAGTGAAACGAACAGTCATTAGTCTAGGGCAGGGTTTCTTAACCTCAGCACTCCTGACAGTTGGGGCCAAATGGTTCTTTGTCCTGGGGGCCATCTTGTGGGTTGTAGGGTGTTCAGCAGCATGCCTGGCTTTTACTCAGGGCCAGGAGTCTTCCCTACCTGAAGTCAAAGTAATCAAAAATGTCTCTAGACAGGGCCAAATGTCTCCTTGGAGCAAAACTGGTCCTGCTTAAGAACCAATTACTGATCTAGAGCAGTGGCTTCACCGGTAGCCTCCATGGGGCAGCTGTTCAATGAAGCATATCTTCCCAACTTTATTCACTGCAATTCTTTAGCACACACTGCAGGCCTTTTAGCACCCTTGCCCCTAGCAGCCATATGCCCACTCATTTCCAAACAGACTGGGTTGAGAAACACTGATTCAGGGTGTGGTGCTTTCTAGGACAAGTGATTAGAAATGAATGAAGTTACCTCCACTATGTAAGCCTCGGGAAGAGGCAGTCCAGCAGTAACCTGGAAGGAAAGGAAGCAAAGTCAGAGGCATTTTCTATTTACAATGCAGTTTTAGCTTAAAATGATGCCTTGCCAGGTGTAAAAGCTGCATCCTAGCTGGGGAGGGGTGGTTTATCACAGAATAGGGTTGTTTCCTGCCCAAAGGATTTAGGGTCTTTGACCAATGCTACCGCACACAACAAAAAAATGACTGCTGTGAGCAGAGTGAGAGACCTCTGTGGTCTGAGTGAAGGAGGCAAGAACAGATGTGAAGGCAGTAGGACAAGGGATGTGTCTGTGACGAGCCCTGTGATGGGTTCCTGAGCTAGTCTATGGAGTCAACCCATGTCTTTGTGGAGCTGAAGTAGGGAGCATGAGCAATGCAAACAAGAGGGATACACAGGATTTTCTCCCTCCACTAAAGTATATTTAAGGTGTCAGAACACTTAAGCAGCGAGTTCACTGTTATGGAGGTGCCTGGTGCCAATTCCAAGGACTCCACTGTGAGCAGTGTACAGTGCCTTAGAAGTTTTCAATTTCTCAGCTTGGTCTGTTCCCATTCCGTGGAGATTATGGTACTCCGACTCCAAAAGGGGCTACCGACAGGCAGGGCAGGAAGCAGGGACCTAAGCCGCCATATTCTGGTCCTACATGTAGCTACAAGAGGGAGTGAGAGCAACAGGTCTGGCTCCCTGACAGAGCTTTATATGTGATGCTAACCTCTCAGTACTGCCCAGGTTAAGTGTCTGGCATTATTTTCCAGACCTTGAGATCAGGAGGAAAGACGGTGCAATGGTGTAAGAGGTCTAAGAGGAAAACATGTTGGGTATAACTGGGAAGAAAAAGGGAGTCCATCCTGCTCTCCTAAGCTAGATGCCTAGCTTTGGGTGCCTTGGGGACAACTGAGAGTAGAGACATGTGCTGGGGTTGTGTTATAGCAGTGGTTCCCACAGAGTGATCTGGGGATTTAATCCTTTCATGGAGTCCATAAGGTTAAGATTATTTCCATAATAATTCTAAAATATCATGGTTCTTTCCACTCTCATTCTCATTGAGGGTACAATGGACTTTCGAAAGAATATGTGACATGTGATCACATGCTGAAGATGAGAGTCCAGTGGTCTTCCACTAGGCCAGATACTGAAGAGGTGGGAACAATATACAATGCTTACATTTTGTTTGGGAAAATATAACAACTTTTCTTTTTTCTTTTTCCTTTTTTTTTAAAGATTTATTTATTTATTTGTTTGTTTGTTTGTTTATGATAGACAGAGAGAGAAAGAGAGGCAGAGACACAGGAGGAGGGAGAAGCAGGCTCCACACCGGAAGCCTGACGTGGGACTCGATCCCGGGACTCCACGATTGCGCCCTGGGCCAAAGGCAGGCGCTAAACCTCTGAGCCACCCAGGGATTCCCTATAACAACTTTTCATAAAAAACACACATATAGGGATCCCTGGGTGGCGCAGCAGTTTGGCGCCTGCCTTTGGCCCAGGGCACGATCCTGGAGACACAGGATCGAATCCCACATCGGGCTCCCTGCATGGAGTCTGCTTCTCCCTCTGCCTGTGTCTCTGCCTCTCTCTCTCTCTCTCTCTCTCTCTCTGTGACTATCATGAATAAATAAATAAAATCTTTAAAAAAAAAAAAAACATACATATATAATTTTGGTGGCATCTGGGTGGCTTAGTCAGTTGAGTGTCTGAATTGGGCTCAGCTCATGATCTTGGGGTCCTGAGATTGAGCCCCATGTCTGGCTCCATGCTTAATGGGGAGTCAGCTTGTCCCTCTCCCTCTGTCCCTGCCCGGTTTGTGCTCTCACTCTCTCAAATAAAAAAATCTTGGGATGCCTGGGTGGCTCAGCCATTGAGCACCTGGCTTTGGCCCAGGGCGTGATCCTGGGCTTCTGGGACTGAGTCCCACATTCGGCTCCCTGCATGGAGCCTACTTCTTTCTCTGCCTGTGTCTCTGCCTCTGTGTCTCTCATGAATAAATAAATAAATAATTTTTTAAAAATCTTAAAAAGTATATACAATTTTTGTTAATGTCAATTAACAAACTCAGTGTCAATTCCTAATAGAGTAAATATCATAGATATAACCTATCTAGACAAAGGTTCTTTCAGGTCCTCAATAATTTTAAGAGTATAAAGAAGTTCTGAGACTAAAATGCTTGAGAACTGTTGTTAGGAAAATCTCTGATCACTACAATACGAAACACTGATTTTAAGTGGAGGAGGTCTTATTTCTCAAGTTGCACAACTGGCTTCTGGAATTTTTTTTTTTTAAAGATTTTATTTATTCATGAGAGACACATACACACAGAGAGAGGCAGAGACACAGGCAGAGGGAGAAGCAGGCTCCATGCAGGAAGCCCGATGTGGGACTTGATCCTGGGACTCCAGGATCACACCCTGGGCTGAAGCCAGCACTAAACCGCTGAGCCACCCAGGCTGCCCGGCTTTTGGGATTTAATAAGGCTTGGAATTTAATACTTCTTCAAGAAATTTCTGAAAACTATCACCATGTCTTCATGTGCAGTTGCTGGAAAGGTATTAAAATAATAAGATAAAAAGTGCAATTTCTAACCAGTAGGAATTCAGGAAAACAGAAAATTCAGGTTGAAGTCGAAGATAAACGAGTCATGACCTAGTTTCTCTCTATTACCCTGAAGCAGTCCTGGGCATCTCTACCTTCCTTCTCCCTCCCAGGCCAGGCTAGTCTCTCCAACATGTGCCTTTCAGGAAGGGGCTGACCCTCTGTCTCAGAAATGGCTTGGTTGACTGGCTGCCAGTGTCACTATTTAGAGGGAAAATGGGACTTCTTGAGAAAGAACAGTCTGAACATAAAGGAGTTTTTGGTGGGTATAGCCAACCACCTATCCTTGGTTTAGATATTATCAGATGGTTCCCTCAGAAACACTGGCCATGAAGCCAATTTCCATGAGTGATAAGGTGGCCACCACAAGAGCTATCTAAACATCTCTTGCTTTTGGCACCCTATTAATCATGCGGGTAAGAACAGGTTAAAGAAGAAATAGGCACAAGGCATCCCAACTTCCTTTTAGCCTTCAGACCATCCCTGAGAATCAGATTCTTCAAACTGTTGATCCTCACCATGGGGCCGCCTCCGTGCATTTTAAGAGCCCTGACAGTGGCAACAAGCACCACTACATGAGGGCGGAGACCAGAATACCGGCATTTGATGTTAAAAAACTTTTCCATTCCAATGTCTGCTCCAAATCCTGCTTCAGTCACTGTAAGTAAGGAGAAAAGCAATGGTAAAAAGGCCATCCCAACTCCCTCGATGTTAAAAGGAAAACACAGTTTATTCACAGATTTTGCAAAAATACTCACCCACGAACCCTTCAGGGCCAACAAGCTTGAGTGCAATCCGGTCTGCAATGATAGAAGAATTCCCATGTGCGATGTTGGCAAATGGTCCAGCATGAACGAAAACTGGAGTGCCCTATGGAAATCAAGACGTCATGAGAAAAGCTGCCAATCCTGCTTCCTTTTTTTTTTTTTTTTAAGATTTTATTTATTCATGAGAGATAGAGAGAGAGAGAGAGAGAGAGAGAGGCAGAAACACAGGCGAGGGACTCCAGGATCACACAAAAGCAGGCACTAAACTGCTGAGCCACCCAGGGATCCCAAGCAATCCTGCTTCCAAATGGGATCACGTGGTCAAGAGTATGAAAGTTAGTTGGAATCCAAAAGAAAAAGATTTTCCAGAAGGAAAAATACAAAGCCACCTCTTTTATATTTTGGCAACATCCCAATCACAACAGTGAGAAAGAATGGGAAGAAAGAGAGGAGGGAGTAGAGAACTCTTTGACTCCCCCAGAGAAATGTGCTTTATAACCACTCTGGTCTGACACAGAAGACTGATTCAGGAAGGCAGGAGTCACTCTGCTCACCTCTAATGTCTGCATGAGATTAGGCTTGATTGCATCCTTCATAAGCACTGTCAATGCACCACTCACCCCCTACAAAACAAAGGCATGAAGCATTGTTTCCTAACAGCAAAAAACCCCAACCTTTTGAACCAAACTCAATATTCTTATATCTTCCTTTTGTAGCCATTGTGCACCAATCAGTACTTTCACTAGAACCAGACCATCCCTTTACTTTTTTTTTCTGTATATACTACGAGATTGTCACTTATTTTAAGTAGGAAGAACACACAGAATGAAAATGACATTCACATGTAATTTGTGGAAAAACATGTAACTCTGGAAACAAGCAGCTCAATCAAGCTTTGTTGCTGACTGATGAGGGAATCCATTTTAAACTAGTTTATAGCGCAGAAATGCTAGCTCTTACAGAACTGAATTATTTGTAACTTTGATGTTTGGGCAGAAATGGCTGAAAACCAAATTCAGTGTGTGTTTTCCAAAGCTGAAGTTGAAAATGTATCTAGGAGTTCAATACAAACTCTTAAATATCAGGCCCCTCTTTTAAGCCATCCAACCATAGTTGAATGATAAAGCTATGGATCCCACCTATATTCAACTTTGGTGATTTCTAACTTACTGGTTTGGGTGTAAAAATTTAGAACGATTTCCTTTCTTATATACATTGACTCTAAAAACAGGAAATTCATATTTTCTCCCTTTTCTGAATTCAGCTGACAGACTGCTAATCACAGGCCAAACATTTTGGTGTATGTCAACACAAACAGGCTTTCAAAAAATTGATCTGTGATATTACCTCATTCTAAACCTCATATTACCACACAGATGGTATGGAAATAACTCTGAAGTGAACACCTAGCCTAGGAGGACCATCAGACAAACCAGCTAAGGAGTTGTCCCTAGTGTGGTTATTAGGCAGAGATGGTAGTCAACACGCTTCATGATAAAAGGCCTCTGTGCAGGGAGGCCTGTCATGGGGGGAGGCCAAGATGTGACCCCAACCTCATCTGCCAAGGACCTTACTGGGACATCTGACATTCTCTACAAATTGAAGTCATACACCCACTTTTAGAAATACTTACAGGCTGAAGATGTTGCTCAGACCATCTGAAACCTGTGGCCTATTACTGGAACATACTACCTATTACTCACTATGAGATACTTTTTAGAAATTTCATAATTCTCTTGTAAGTAGCAAAATCAGAGAGAATTGACCAGCAACTGCTGGGATAACCTAAGACAACAGACGCACAGGCATCACCACGCCCCTGTGTACCCACAAGCACCCTCTGAGCACCCAGGTACCCACCAGATCTTCGGTACTGATAGGCTCCCCTTTCTTGCTGGATGCCACCACCATTTTGCTCAGTCTCTCTCTCATGTCTTCTAGTGAACTGGTGAGAGCCAGCACAGCCATGATTTCACTGGCCACAGAGATATCAAACTGGGCCTGTTGGCAAGGAAAAGACACAATAGGCAACACTGCATTAAACCAGAAGCGTGAATTGCAGAAACAATCCTTGTTTGCATCTGAGGCTTAGACAAATAGCTTAAAAGGACAGAATGACAGAAATGTACACAAAGAACTTAATGAAAATAATTCTCCAGCAGCAAAAATTTATAATCAATTATTCCAAGACCTTGAGCTGCCAACTTTTAAAAATAAATGTTCCAGCAGGACCAAGAAATCTCTACTGAAGGCAGCTAGTGATCATGCAGTGATGGTTTCCCTAACACACAAAGAAACAACACGGAAGCTCTTACATTGAAGAGACCTATTGTAAATGGCCACCAAAAAAAGAGGCGGTTTTAATCCATTTACGTGCAAGGATATTCACTGGGGGCTTTCCACCTCCAGGAAAAAATGCTGGGGGAAAAACACAGGTGACACATGGGATTTATTGCAAAAGCTGTCAGGAGTGCTCAATGCCACACACCTACTCACTTCCATTTTAAAAGGGAGAAAGCAGAACAACACCTGGCAGTATCAATCGTATGGGAGAGGACGGAGGAGGACAGAAGCAGCAAGGATCTGGCTCACATGAACGAAATTTGCTTAGAAAGGAACAAATAGCTACCGTCCGTGTGTGCCCTTTTTCTGTTGGAGCCTGTCCGATTGTAATCTTCCTTAGGAATCTATCGTTGGTATCCAATACTATGGTAGAAAGACAAGACACAGAACAACTTTCAGTCAAAGGACCATAGAGTTAAGTCAGCAGTCTTAAACAACAAGTCCAACTTAATGACTGTCTATTAATGTTTGATTTCAAAACTGATGGTGAAGCTAGAATACCGGTTCATATTCCATAAATGAATAGGAATTATTTTTAAAGAAGGATAAGTTTATTTATGTTTATTTACTTAAAAAATAAAAGATTTTATTTTTAAGTAATCTCGACCCCCAATGTAGGGCTCAAACTCATGACCCACAGCCCAAGATCAAAAGTCATGTGCTCTACTGACATCAGCCAGCCAGGTGCCTCTAAAGAAGGATATTTTTAAGAAATGTGGGGTGGCTTGGCTTTATTCTGTCTAGAGAATTCAAATTAGCTGGAAATCTGGAGTTTATTTTAAAGCCCATTGCATGTGAAAAGAAAAACAAAGCAGGCTAGTTTTTTAAAAGGCCAAAGTTATTGTTCTGTGGGATGACTCACTGGCCTTACACCATCCTGAGATATAAAAGAGCCATCAGTGAAGGGCAAGGCAAATGCTTTTGGAAGCATGTGAGGTAACAGATATGTTCCTTCGGCACACTTAGAAGAAATCATTTCCATTCTGATAACAGAGTACCCAATTATATGCCCTTGGAAAACATGGCAAAGATCAACCAAATAACTAATCTTAATTCTACTTTTCAAGGTCAGCTACTATTAACATTTTAGTGTATTCCCAATTTTGTTTTTTGTGTGACATGCCAAGCAATAAAAAACACAAAATGAACAACAAAACACCAGTTCACACTCTAAATGGGTCAAAGGGGAGAGCATTTTTAAGGCACTTGATAACATGTGAAATTATTTTCCATAAAGACTGTAGTAACTTAAATCCCAAAAGCAGTATCTTGTATAGTGCATGGGCACTTGCATGCTCATACACACACACACACACACACACACACACACACACACACACACACATCCCATTTGATAAATGAAGGATATAATGTATTGTTGGAGCCTATTCTTATTTTCAAAACTAGGTCAAGTTCTTTGTATTTAATTTCTCTATATAAAATAGCCAGTCAATAGGTATAATCCATTTTTTTTCCTTGTCTACTTCAACTTTCCTAGAAAGCATGAATTAGACATAAAGCAAAGGAAAAGTGAACAAGATACTAAATTTTCAAAATGGATCTTTAGCTTATTCCTCATAAAATATACCATCTGTCTAAAGCTATTGAAGCAAAGGAAGAGAAATATCAATGTGGTTTTAGATATTAAGGGAGTCATCCTTAAAATGCCATTAGTTAGCAATAGTTACTGAGGCAATGAAAATCACAAAAACAGTCAATAAATTTGGCATTAGCTGCATTCTGCATGACTGGATAAAAATTCCTCCTCAGCAGTGACATAGGATAGATAGATACACTAGTGGTACCAAATAAAATTCTAAGCCATGACAGCTGTACTTAGAGAAGCAACATATGGCAGTGAAGCCAGGCAACTCACTCACTAAACTGCCAACTGTTTAAACCTTGAAGGCTACCTACTTTCTACAAGAGTTTTAATAAAATGAGGTAAAAATGAGCAGGCAAGCTAGAGAGTGACAAGAAAAAGCAAGTCACTTTATGCCAGACAAGAGTTCTGAGGGTAAAGAGCAACATGATTCAAGAAGTGATAAAACGTAATTTCTCTACTTCATGACACCAAAACTTTTTGCATGAAACTTGCAAAATGTTATTTCTGGTGTAGGCATGAACTTCCTTGAAACCACCCTCACTCCAATCAACACTGAAAAGCCAGCAAAATGTCCAACGAATCTGACAAAAAGACGTTTGATTACAACTCATATGGAGAGAGGTTGACAGAGGTGGCTAGAAAAACAAGTAAGTCACCATCTTGGTCACACATTAACCATGAAAACACCAACACACAAGCTTCTGGACCTCACACTTTAATAATGCACAAGGACAGTGAGGGGTATGCAGTATAACTGAAGCAACTGGGGGATGTAGACTGCACTGGTACCTCTTTGCCAAGTTATGGTTTCTGGATCAATGTCCAATCTTGCAAATCTGTTTATCTCATCATCAGTCAGTGCGGTAGGGTCAGTTTTTTCAATACCCAGTCTCTAAAGAGGTAGGAAAATTAAAACATAAAATAAGGCAAAACAAACAAAAGCACGACAATTTTTTAAAAAGATTTATTTGTTTATTGGAGAGAGGGAAGGGGGCAGGGAGAGAGTGATGTAGTGGGAGAGGCAGAGGAAGAAGGAGGGAGAGAAACCCAAGCAGACTCTGCACTGATCACAGAACCTGATGTGGGGCTGGATCTCATGACCCCAAGATCACTACCTGAGCCAAAACCAAGAGTGGGACGCTTAACCGACTGTGCCACCCAGGTGCCCCAAGCATGATAAATTTTTAAAAAATATATTCTCTATCTCCAGATGGAGTGCTCTCTAGGAAATATAAACTGTGTTATATTCAGAAGGCAAAACTATAATCCCTCAGGCTAAAGATTTATTTTCTACTTACCCATATACAGAGACATTAACATCTTTATCCCTATAACTGAGCCCCAGAGGCACTTCCTTAAACCTAGCCCTAAATAAGCCAAATGACCAGCAAGTGTTGTACCTAATTGACCAAGTCCAAACATATTGAAAGGAAAAGCAAAGTGCAAAGTTTTCTCAATCAGACAATTGAGAAGCCCAATTAAAATGATATATTAGACAGGGCAAAAGTAAGTATCAACTGCTAAAAATCAATGCAAATCACTTTTCCTTGCTTTTTATATAGTGCTGCATTTTCACTGCCTTCTTACTGTTCCAAAAGGCATAAAAGAGGTTTGTCTCTTCTTCCTCACAGAACTTGGAAATTTTATTTGTTGACAGTGTACATGCAGGTCACATCCTGAAATGGAAAGTGTCTATAAAATGTGTTCTCCATTTTTTCTAAAGTGTGGTAGATCTGAGTGGGCTCCAGCAAGTCCTGTTTCTTCCCACAGTTCCCTTTTTATGCCGTGAGGGCTTTGTTTTAAAATTTCAGATGTTTTCAGAGTTGGCCCTCACTGGCTCATCAAATTGGTCTCACAAGCTTAGTATATGACGTTGTTTACGGAAGTCAGCAAAACTCTCTGTCACTAGGCTGAGAATCTGCCATTGACAGCCCACTCAGAGTGAGCCCATGGGGACAGACTGGGAGAGCACCGTGACCCAGGGGATGCTTGGGGACCCAGGAGAGGTTCTAATTTCAACCTGGTGTGAGGTACTGTGGCCTCAGGCAAGTCCCTAGATTTCAAATCCTAAAGCTTTTAAAAAGATCAGACGGGTTTAAAATCAGACAGATTTAGTACACATCTGACAGAAAGTTCCATCATCAAAGGTAAGATCAGAAGTTGCCTGGAACGCCTGGGTGGCACCGTTGGTTGAGCGTCTGCCTTTGGCCCAGGTAGTGGTCCCGGTGTCCTGGGACGGAGCCCCGTGTCAGGCTTCCTGCTTAGTGGAGAGGCTGCTTCTCCTCCCCCTCCTTGCTTGTTTGTGCTCTCTCTCACTATATCTCTCTCTCAAATAAATAAAATCTTAAAAAAATAAAAGATCAGAAGTTGCCTGCTCTTTCCATGGCACTCTGTTGCCTCTCCAAACATGACTCTTTTATAAAGTAGGATAATAAGTAACTTACCTTATGCCCAGCATTTTTGGGGGTGTGAAAACAAAATAAGCTAAGACATAATCATACTGTGTAAAAGTCACTTTTTCGCATGTCAAGAATAAAAAGGCATATAAATAAATGAAACATAACTGTAAAGCAAGTAGAGCAAAATATAAACAATGCAGCTCAGTAAAGGGGAGTTTCATGTACTATTCTTACGGCATCAAAATATAAAGTTGCAAAAAATTAAAAATAAAGTAAGTTTAACTATTGTTGATAATAAGTAGCACAAGCTATTCATTGAATGCTTACATGTCTCAGGCTGTCTAAATAATATATGTCTATATAATTACCAATAATCGTGCCTCAGATAAACCTCACTGGCTACAATACTGCCACTGTGCAAAGCTAAATATATATGTCTATATGATTTCTTTCATATGTAAAAATAACAAATTACTTTTTATTCATTTATTATTATTTATTATTATTTATTTTCAAATTTTATTTTATAAACTCTTCCTGTGCTATCCCTTTCTAGTCACACCCTCCCCAGATCTACAACCTCTGGCACCCACTGATCTATTCTCTACCACTCTAGTTTTGTCTTTTTGAGAATGCCCTATATATGGTGGCATACGGTATGCAGCCTTTGGAGACTGGCTTCCTTCACTCAACATAATGTCTCTGAGATTCATTCAAATCATTGTATCAATAGTTCATCCCTTTTTATTGTATAAATGCAGCAGTTTGTTTATCCATTCATCCACTGGAGGACATTTGGGTTGTTTTTAAGTTTTAGAGATTATTAACTAGCTGCTAAAAACATTCATGTTTTTGTATGAACACAAGTTCACATTTCTCTTGGATATATACCTAGGAGTAGGATTTCTGGATCATCTGGTACAATGTATATTTGTTTGATGACTATATATTCGTAATGGAAATTCAAATAAAATATGGAAGTAACCACTCTTTCTCAAGATCCCAGTGCTGGGAAGAGCAGGTATTCAAACTCCAGGAGCTGCTATGCTGTCATGCTGGCACCCTGACTCCTACCCATGCTCTAAAGGACATATCGGTCATCTTCCTAACTGAGAGGCAGGTTGTGGGTACTCTCCTTATTCCAGGACTAACCACTTATAATTTGTAGATGAATGAGAACCTCTACCACCTATCATTGCTATGCATATAATGACCTTAAGACTATGGTTATGGATGTAACTTGATCCAAAATAGGTTACTCTAAGGAGATTATTTCCTTGTGTCTTTATCAATCACCTAATTTCATACAATACCAAAAATGAAGAAGGGAAAATCTTACCTGTAACCTTCGGATTTGGATATCAGAGAACTTTCTCACTCCATTTACTGATGGTACCAAACGATTAAAGAGAGCCTTAAAGAAAAGGAGCAAAAGGGCTTTTCAATGAGAGGAACTGCCTCGCTACCTACAACATCAGCACTCGAGGAACCAGCATTAATTTGGGTGCTTTAATCCTTTCAAAAGTGTCCATGAGGCCCCAGCAGCCTACCTTGTCTGTCTGCGTCAGTTCGTGGAACATCCGGGCATCGATGGCCGCGGCAACAAGGTTATTCGCTGCAGTGATGGCATGGATGTCACCAGTGAGGTGGAGATTAAACTATAACACAGCAGAGGCCACATCAGGCTTTCAACTTCTCTGCATCTTTCCAACTATCAGTATATTGCAACAAAATCAATCCCTATGTTCAAGCTAACAGAAGACTGACAGCAGTACAGTTAGCAAACAAACACCAAGGACAAATAGCTCTTGAAAACATAAATTAGAGAGACTCTCTCCTCAAAAGAAATTGGTGTTTTCCTTAAGTGACACATCCGGGAACCACAAACAAACAACACACCACCCACTTCAACAGCAATTCTGGACTGCTGAGGACACGCTCATGTCCTTTAAATTGTGAGCAAGGAGGAGTATACGAGAGCAACTCTATACCTATACAGTGTCCCCATTTCTGCAGTTACCACCCTGACTTCGCCTTGTGTTCGTTCTTCCCACTGTCACATTTCATTTGATCTCTCACTTAAAATTATTATTCCCACCAAAAGCTCAGACCTTGAAGTCTTAGTCACATCAAAAAACTAAGCCATCTCACAAGTCTGCATCTTAAGATGTTTTCCCCTTAAGTGTTACTTCTGATGAGAAAAAAGTCCACTAAGAGTTCTACAGGAAAAGGTTAATCTCTGGAAGGAAAAGCTATAATAAAGGGTCTGATTCAAACCAAACTGCAGGCACTTTACCTCTTCCATGGGAATGACCTGTGAGTAGCCACCTCCTGCAGCGCCACCTACAGGACAGGTCAAGGGTGAGACTCATATTAAGTATGCTTTCTCCACCACTTGGAAATCAAATAAAAGCAAATTGATTTTTGTCACTGCTATGCTTATTAACTACTTACTTCTTTCAACCATGTGGATAGCTTTGATCAAGTGTTTTTTAAATTTTCTTTTACCAGGCTAAAACACTTTATCCTGTTCATGTGAAATAGTCTTTAGTTGAAATCTGGGTCTAAATGACAAAACCACAAACACATACATACCCACTCATCTTTAGAAACAGGTTCCCCATGATTCCTAACATCGGTTCAAAGACCCAGCCTACAGTTACATAAAGGCAATCCTGTTCAATTTCCTACTCTCATAAATGCTACTCTGGCATTTTAAAAAAGCAATGTTTAAAATACACATGCCAAACACAAACACAGAGACTGCAATTCTTCCTAAATAGGAGACATATGTTAGAAAGCAGCTTAGCTGTTAGCTTTTGCTGGACCATTTGGATTATTAACAAAAGACCAGATAAAAATGTTCTGGTTATGGGGTTATCAAGTGAGATGAATGTCAATTTGAGGCTCAGATTTTGTGCATTTTTTTTGTGAGGCAGAGACCAGGCAACAAACATGAGCAGAATACTGGGTTCAATAAGCAGAACAAGAGAAAGGTTCATTCTGAAGCTGAAAGAGGGCTGTTAAGCTCAAAAGGAGAACTAAGTCAGTACATTTATAAAAGATATTAATATACGCAGAAGGGCAAAGGTGTACCCTGTGCAGTAATCACTACAACAAACAGAACATGTGATACTCTCACCAAGCAAATGAGAGAGCTATCTCTAAGAACTTAAAAAATAATTTTAATTAAAAGAGCATACTGACAGTACCACAGCTATGAAAAACTAAAAGTGAAGAATGATTAGTGATGGCGTGTCTTCATGCAATCAGAAGAAACACTGTGCTGACAGTGCTGTTAAAGCTCTTGAAATGGACATGGTGCCCACCTCTGCTACTTAATAAAAGTGCCTTTAACTAAGTTATCTCATAAGTCCCAGTTGCTGTTACTGGGAAAACAGTGATAATAGTAACTATTTTATATCAAAAATAATATAAAATGCATAAACATGGCACAAAGCATATACTCGGTAAGAGTAGGCTTTTCTTATTCCCAACAGGGTAAAACACTGTAGGGCTTGTCTTTGTTTCTAGAAAGTCAGTGTGATGATTAGTAGCTATGATCACCTTTATTGTTACTGTGACAGTTGACCATTAGTCACATAAAAGTATCCCTAGCCACATATTACCCATCCCAGGGAAGCCCTATGTTGTGTCAAATACTGACAGCAAGAGTAGGGATAATTTGAGAAAAGCCTTCACCAAAAGCACAGTGACGGGGGGGGGGGGGGGGGGGGGGGGGCCCTCATAGGCAAAGTGGGCCAGGGATGACTGATGGAGGAGCAGTGCTTTTTGACCACCCAAAGTCTGGTCCTATTAATACCTTTTATTCCAAAGGTCGGGCCCTGAGAAGGCTGTCGTACACATGCAAAGACGTTCTGATGAAGATGGGCACCAAGGGCCTGCACCAGCCCAATGGTGGTTGTGCTTTTCCCTTCTCCCAGGGGCGTTGGGGTGATTCTTCAAGGTGAAAGCAAAACAGGGAAATTAAGTCTATACAAATTAAAGTTATGCGAATCACAAATCAGACCTAACAGATCCTAGAGGATGACTCTTACTCTGAACAGTAATAAAGAGCAAAGATTTGAAGAGTCTTTTCAAGAGTCTTAGTTGAAGTTTCTGAAAAACGGTACATTTAAAAAGACTGCTGTACTTGGGCTCTTCTCACTGCTAGGAGAAAATACACTTTATCTTGTAGAGACACTGCTATCACTTTAATATCTCAATTTAATCTCAAAAACTAGCTTTTGTAGCTCAGCCAAACAATAAAAATGAATACTCAAAATGTCTACTGAATTCATAAATTTAGGGTTAAAATGAAAAGGCCAGCTTTTAAAGCACAACTCTTTCACCTACAAGATGGATAACCTTGACAATTTTCTCCTTCTCAAAGGGTTATATATAATCTACTCTTAATTACCTCACAGGGGTTACTGTAAGGATCAAAGGAGACTAAACATGTGAAAATGCTAAAACCAAATTAAAGAAACCTTCGCATATATATGCTGAGAGCAAATGCAACCTTTGGTAATAATAATCAGGGCTGCAGTTGGATTAGCAAAAGAGTCACAACCCTACCCAGTCACCACCACGTATTTTCCATCAGGCTGGTGCTTCAGGCGTTCCAGTGCTGAGAGCAGAACCTTGGCCTTTGTATCACCATATAATTCCACCTCTTCAGAGAGCAGACCGATTTCCCGCGCTAGGCTGCCAATGGGCTTTGGCTTACAAGACCGTGATATATCAATGTCACTTAAAAAAACATAGAAAAAAATACAGAAAATATGTATCAATCCTCACTCACTGAGTTTAATTAACCCCATCCTAGGAAAGACTCTCCACCACCCCTTGATGGCGCTTCTGGGGATGGGGGCGAGGGTGGGGGGGCGCATATATGTAGTTGCCATGGTATCCGCCAGCTAAAAATAGACAACCCACAAAGTTTAAAACCAGTAAAATTTTATTTTTACCTTGGAACAGGAGTCTTGAGGTTAAGGTTGTTATATTGAATCATCCACTTTCCTGGCTTAAATTTCTCCAGGAAACGCTTCGCACTCTCCACTGTGCTCTAAACACAATGTCACAAATGGAACTTAGAAGAAGTGATTATTTTAACCTCCACCTCAAATTCCAAGTCCCAGGTCACTCCAGTTTGACCATAAAATGAACAGCTTTATGATCCTACCTATAATCATGCTTCAATACTAAGCAAGAATCTGAAACAGCTAAGGTGTCCTAGGCCACCTGCCTCACCCCACTGCAACTGATGTATTATAAAGAGCAAGCAAGACAAAGCGCACCTAGCAAAGTTGTGTGCTTGCACGTCCCTTCTTCTGAGCTTCTCATGCTCCAAAGTAAATTCGGATTATGCCATCCCTACATTCCCCGATTAATATGACTAATTCTTGATGTCTTGTAACAGTCCCTTTTTTTTCCCCCTTCAACAGATTCACATCCATACTTAACTTCTGAGTACGTTTCTACTTGGGGGAAAAAGCAGTAACTTGAATTCTGTTGGCTTTTTACAATTATTACAGGAACTTTTTTTTTTCCAGAAACTTTTTTTTTATTGAGGTAAAACTGACGTATAATGTTAGTTTCAGGTATACAGCACAATTCCATATCTGTATGTACTGTGAAATGATCACCACAGTGAGTCCAGTTAACCTCCAGGACAGAAACTTTTATTCACACGCACCTGCATTAGCATTGCCACCGTCATGGGCCCCACGCCGCCAGGAACAGGAGTGATGAAGCCCGCCCTCTCCTTGGCCTCATTGTATGCCACATCACCCACCACTTTTCTCCCATTTGGTTTTGTATCATCTGGTCAAGGGGGAGAAAAATTAAAGCAAGGTCTCAGAATTATAATTCTGGTGTTTCTTTCTTTCTTTCTTTCTTTTTTTTTTAAGATTTTTATTTATTTATTCATGAGAGACACAGAGAGAGAGGCAGAGACACAGGCAGAGGGAGAAGCAGGCTCCATGCAGGGAGCCCAGTATGGGACTCGATGCCGGGTCTCCAGGATCTCGCTCTGGGCTGACGGCAGACGCTTAACTGCTGAACCACCCAGGGATCCCCAATTCTGGTATTTATTTCCAAGTTAAGTGGGCAATTATCATAGCTTGTACCAAAACCTAAGTAGAGTTCAGGGTGTGCAGTCCCATAAGGTTCAAGTACCTATTTTACGCCAAAGCTATAAGATGACAGGAGTTTGTTATTTTCTAGGTAGAAACTTATTTTACCTGCAGAAATTCCCAAGATGCTTAAGTGGTTTTTCAGAATCGGGAGAATCCTCTTGCAGTCAGGTGGCAAGTAAAATATCAAGTGTTTTTTATTCTTAAAACCAACTACCCAGCATATAATGAGCGCCTTTTAAAATGTTAATTAGCCAAGGCCTACAAAGGAATTTTTTGGGTGCACAAAGCTCCAACTATGTCACAGCTGCCAGATACCGTTTCTACAGCAACTGTCAGCATTTTGTAAGCTCCATGCGTGCGCGCTGGAGGAACAATTCAACATCCAATTCCAAAGACAAGCAGCTACTTAAATGTATGCAAAAGGCAAAGAATATAATTACACTTCCCTTAAAAGGATACAAGAACAACTACAAATCTTACCAGCGAAGAATAGCTATTCAAGAGAACAAAACCCAGTGATGCATCACTGCTCACTCACACAAAGTACATCCTACACTTGGCTTCAGTGCACTTCCGGGAGGGGCTGGGGGACAGAGCCAGACCTTGCAGCTCTAAGGTTCCCAAGGCAGGATTGTAGCCATTCCACCACTTCCCTCTAATCATATCACAACCAAGAGAGCAAACTTTAGGGTGTAGCCAGAATCAGACTTGAGAGCCCTAAGTTCTAGGATCAGCTCTTCTACTTACTGCCAATCCTTAGCCTCTGTGGGCTCCTTACTGATCAGAAGTCCAAAGAGGACAAGAAGGATTAACACTACCTATTTCACAAGCTTGCTGAGAATCAAGTGAGAAATCGTGCACATCTATGAAATTGAAAAATCATTCTCCAAACAAAAGTTCCTCATCCCATCCTAGATACCGAAGAGATTTTCTATATGTACTATAAGGAGCTGATGAATACAACTCCCTGGGATACTGTCAGGTTTCTAGATTATAAAGCAGCAAGCTATAACAGAACATTTACTCTCAGAACACCAAGTAGCCATGGTTAAGGGTTTGCACTTTGTACAGGTCTCAACAGTCTAATGCTGACATTAGCTTAAGATACCCTGTACACCTCCTTCTAGTTATTCATGGTGGTGATTTTAGTTTCTCCACAAACAGGGAGACATAGCAGTTACTGCACAACTAACTGCCATACAACATGAGCTCAGTTTTGCTCCTTAAGCAAACACTTATCCATGGTTGACTTGAGTGCCCCCTGGTACAGGTCCAGTGTTTCATGGAACATACGATGTGGTCAATAGAAAAAGCAACCACTCAATCGAAGTGTATGGGTTAGATACACTTCAATAGATAACCAATAAACATTTTGGTTATCTATCCCAGCCCTAGAATTTCTCTTTCACTGGGAATTATAAGTATAAAATCCAATCACTGAGTTAAGGACCAGTGAGTGGACTCGAGGAACTAAAGACTATTCTTTGCAAGTGTTCATTTTCAAGGCAGCATGTTCCATAACTGGACCACATCTTGACTCATATTTTGATGATTTAAATCATCTGCATGGTCCACTCAGGGATACCATCCTAAGTCATTTGCCAAATTAAGAATGAATTAAGGTATGTACTTTTTTTTTTCCCCAAAGGAAAAAAAAAGGAATACTTTTAAGATTCAACTACAGAGCAGAAAGTACTAACTAGAGACACATGAACGTGTTCTTCCTATTTGGCTTACTAAAGATAATGTGAGAAGGAAATGATAAAATCCAGCCTTATCAAAACTTATTTCTTATTTATCTCAGATCAATAAAAATACAGCTGACCAGATATTGGTCTTATTCATATTTCATAAATGTGAACAGGATGATGAGTTTCCTGTTTAAGTGAACATTTTAAACTTATCCGTAGGGCAGCCCTGGTGGCTCAGCAGTTTAGCATCGCCTTCGGCCCAGGGGCTGATCCTGGAGACCCAGGATCGGGTCCCATGTCGGACTCCCTGAATGGAGCCTGTTTCTCCCTCTGCCTGTGTCTCTGCCTCTCTCTCTGTGTGTCTCTCGTGAATAAATAAATAAAATCTTTAAAAATAAAAAAATAAAAAATAAACGTATCTGTAAGACTCAAAGATTCCCACCCAGGCTTCCATCTCTCTCTCTCTCTCTCTCAAAAAAAAAAAAAAAAAAAAAAAAAGCCAAAAGCAGAAATATGATACAGAAGATGCAAGGTTTTAAACAGAATGAGCCTGAATGTCATATCACAAGTACTCAAAGTGAGGAGTTGTAGGAGAGCAATTTCTTTATCACCCATTAGATAATTACACTACAAGAAAATGAGTGATCAATTATGAGCTACTGTCTTAAAAGCATGGTAGGGAGAGTGGGAGGGAGGTTAAAACTGGTGAAGGCTTGACAGTGACTAATGTCCCTGGCAGCTTAGTATCTATGTTCCTTATTTGAGATGGGAAGGGAGAAAAAACAATCTTCTTGCTCTAACTCCTTTCGCAATTCAACAGGTGTGAGTGCCAGCAGTTAGAAGGCAGAAAGCCTGACATTGCAATGCAGAAACCACCAAGCCAAGGTGGCGGACAGTACAGAACACCGTGTACAATAAAAGGGATACCCATGTCTCCAGGAGGGGAAAGTGGGAGAGGATTTTCAAAAAGATTTTCTCCCTTTAAAAAGAGAGATTATCCCATATTGAAGGGAAATCAGACAAGGTTTAGAAAGAAGAATGAGCATTCCAGGAAGAGAGAAGGTGGAGAAGTGGCTAAAACTGAAGATCAAAGTTGAGCTTTATCTGATCATGTAGCCCAAGGCCTGCAGCAGTGCTTAATGCACAGAAACGGTCGTCTGAATAAAGATTGTTCTTTTCTTGAATCTACAAGGCATGTATACAAGTATTCACTGTATCATGCTGTGAAATTTTATGCTAAACACTTTACGATGAAAGAACAACCTACTGCCCTGAGGATTCGGGTGTAGAAGCTGCCAAGGACAAATAAGGCATGAGCGGAGAAGGGCACAAGGTCTACTTTCCAACCGTTTAAGATGGGTATTCACAACATGGCATGAGAAAAAAGGCCACAGAGGCGGCTGAAACTAGTTTGGGGCTCAGCAGTTGGACAAGTAATGTGGGAGGAAGACGCTCCACACCAAGACCCACGAATGTGGCAAGAACATGCAGATGGATGTGAGTGGGAGTCAGCTGGTAGTTGGAGACTAGTAAGCAATTCGCAGCAGTGCATCCACCTGAGACGGTAGCACTCATAGGTGACACCGAAAACAGAAGAAAGGAAAAACTTTCTGAGACTTAAAAGCGGATCCAGGGGCACCTGGGTGGCTCAGTTGTAAGTGTCTGCCTTTGGCTCAGGTCATGATCCCAGGGTCCTGGGATTAAGCCCTGAATCAGGCTCCCTGCCGCACAGGGACCTGCTTTCTCCCTCTCTTCCCTGCTCATGCTCTCTCTATATATATATCTCTGTTGCTGTTTTTCTCTCAAATTAAAAAAAAAAAAAATTAAAAACAAAAATGGACCTGATACAGGAAATAATTGGGAGGCAATGACAAGGGGCTGCCTTTATCCTCACTGCCTAGAAGACGCTAGGTCAAATGTCTTCTTTGAAAAGCATTCCTATAAGACTCTTGGCAAAGTGAGCCCCTCTCCTGGAATTACACAGTACTCTGTCAAGATCACACTGTATTTTAAATCCATCCATCCTTTGTTAAAAATAAAGGATGATCTACATGTGAAGGTAGAATGAGATCCCCCTCTCACCCTCTCCTTGGACAAAGTCATTCTAGGAAATGCACAGCACAGTGGCTAAAATCACAGGCCCTGCTCTCCTGCTGGCCATGATGCCACCTACTAACTACATAGGCAGGACACTTGCTCTGAATCTTAGCTCTTCAAGCCTGAAATGGGACAAGGAGTTCTCATGTCATTGAATGACACCCTTCTCTGCCCTCCCCACTATCAGAAACTACTTTCATTCTCCAGCAGCACTCACCTGGAATATAATTGATCCCACAGTCGATGACTATTGCCCCAGGTTTGATCCACTCCCCTTTTACCATTTCTGGCTGACCAGTTGCAACCACCAGGATGTCACCTTTATTTACCTAGGAAAAGAAAGAGGGTTTTGACCTCAGAAATTACACAGGAAACATTAAAAACACACACATATATATGTTTTTACACTATTATAAATATTACTTTTATTATATTATATATTATATATACATATATATGTATGTATAGAAGTGGAACAGACTAAGCTTTGTATGAAACTGTTTATTGACATCAACTATTTCATGCAGGCCACACACCAACTCTGACAGCTCTTTGTATGCTGTGCTCGTTCCTACACATGCCAAAATGCTCCCTTTTACTAGACATCTTCCTAAATGGGGAACGTGATGATAACATGCTGAGCAGGGAGGAGCATGGGCTTGGAGCTTCAGGCCTGGCTCTAAATTACGTGATGTTGGGAGATTATTCCTTCTCCGATGGAGTATGGGGAGCAGCACCTTTCACAGAGCACTGCTTGAGGAGGATTAAGAGAGACGGTGTACTAAGACGGTGTACTACCAATAGGGATAGGTACATGTGAGACTTCTTGGGCTCAGGAATCTAATACAGGGTCAAGAAAAAGATGCGACAGATGTCATGGGACCATGGTCCACATGCCCCTCTGGAGCACCTCTATATCTGAGGCCACCACTGAGTTACACAATCTGGCTGCTGGGGTCCATCCTCATTTCTATGTTGCTAATCCCTATCCACCATGAGGCAGACCAGTACAGAAAGAATACGATCAGAACAAAAGCTACATAACTTGTGTAAGTTTTTAATTGGAATTTGTGTCTTTATCATGTAAAATGAGACAAGAATGAAGAGAATTGCAATAAGGGTTCAATGAAATATTGAATGAGGTAAAGTACATGGCGGTTTCTGGCACTTAAATGTTAGGTGTTCCCACTATGTGAGAACACACACACACACACACACACACACACACAAACTCTTCCACTGCACTCTGGATCCCTTACCTCCTCACTTAGATTGGCAGTCTTGGAGTGGCAGGTGGTCACTGTGGCATGGTTCCACAGAAGCAGGTCATGCATCGGGGCACCAACTATCTTACTGCGCCCAACCACTACAGCGTGCCTTCCAGCGATCTGTACCCCTGAAAGAATAGCTGGCATGAGTGAGAGTATTAGGAGGAGCTGCCCTCTTCACATGCCACCGAAATGGGAAAATTCAGAACAAGTGCACAAAAACAGGTTCCTAGCATGGAAATCTTCCTGAAAACATCCCTTCCTTGGCAATAATATTCTCAACTCTAGGATTTCAGCTGCAAGTTGAGCTGAAATCCTAGAGTTGTACTGTGGGAACTTGCAATGGGTTGTACTGTGTACTGTGTCCTTCTTGCAATGGGTTTTTGGGAGCAGCCAAAGCCAAGATCCATTCATTGAGTCATAGGAGAGTGGGAAGAAAACCTACACTCAAAGAAAAAAGAAGTCCTGACATACAGCTAAACAGCCATATGGAAGAAGACAGTAGATATGCTTACATGGGAAAAATAGTTATAACAAATAGGGTACATGTGATGGGCTGGAGGGAAGCAAAGGGAATTAGATGATTATCAGTAAGCCTTTCTAACTCTGGTAAGTTTATTTATGTAGTTCCTCATCCACATTTCTCTTTTGGCATAGGGCCTGAGCCATAGGGTTGTTTGTAGGGAAGTGATAAAGAACTCTAAATGTAGCAGAAAACTTTCTTTTTGTTTACTCAGCATCCATTCTTCTGGCACTATCCCAATGTCCTTTTCAGGACAGACAGACTCTATTCAATAGAGACGGTTTGGGTGCTCACCCACATTTCTGCCCCTGACCAATGAGATCTGTCAGGCACAAGGCTGGAGCTGCTCTGGGCCACCACGTAGAGCCCAGGAAGAAGCTACCACACAGAAGAGAGCAGGGATAAGATCCTGAAGACTCCACCTGAGCCAATCTACCCAGCCCAGCTGAAGTGAACTCTTGCTTAAGGCGGGTTGTGTTCATTTTTATTTTTTAAAAGATTTATATATTCATGTTAGGGAGAGAGTGAAAGAGAGTACACGAGCAGGGGGAGAGGCAGAAGGAGAACATCCCAAGCAGACTCTACACTGAGCATGGGGCCTGACAGGGGGTTTTGATCCCATGGCCCTGAGATCATGACTCAAGCCAAAACCAAGAGCTGGCTGCTCAACTGACTGAGCTACCCAGATGCCCCAAGGAAGGTTGTGTTTAAATTGTGCTTCTTGTATAACATTAATTTTTCTCAAAAAAGCTAAGCTTCTATATAATGTTAACAAGATGAACAACTAGAAGTAAAACCCTCAAAGTGTGAAGTGCTTAAAAGGTACTTTATACTTTTTAGGATTCAGCAAAGGACTTAAAGCTGCATTAGGACAAATAGTTTCACTATTAATAAACAGCTGCGGTGGCTCATGGGATTTGTTTCTAACAAGTTGTAATACAGTTTGCTAAATATGCTGTGGAGTATAAATTTAGTTGTAGAACTGAACAGTAATAGCTGTCCCAAGGCTTACAGCTTGACCTTTTCTTCCAACCACAGAAAACTTCCATTTACGTTGGCCAACACTTCCACTTAAAACTTCTGATCCACTTCCTTTAAATAGGACATATTTCCTTGTAAAAAATAACCTCTGCAAAGTGTTCATGATGAAGTTAAAATACCAAGATGTTGACTAGGTAATGGGGTAGGATGGCCAACTGTTCAAGAGATCTGTTTCCAGCCATCTGTCGAGTCTTCAAACTATTATGGAGACTTGACATTTTGGGGGTTGGGACTTCTCCCTTTGTCTGAATTCTTATTATTCTATAAGTTATTTTTCTCATAAAAAATAAATTTCTTTGAACTCAAATAACCCTGAGTTCAAATCCTGACTCTGCTACCTCTTGGACAAGTTATGCACCATTCTGAGATTGTTTTCTCAAGCTGTTGAGGAATAATAGTACTGAGTTCATAAAGATGTTGAAAAAATTAAGAAGTCAGGTAAACCCCCAGCTGATAGGTCCTTGTGCCAATAAAGTCCATTTATTTAGGGCTAATAGGGTACCCTTCTCCTTGCCTCTGTGGGTTGAGACTAGGCCCAAGAAATGGTGCTTTGTTTCATTCCTTTATTTTTACCTGTCTCTTTGATTAGTTCCAAGCATCCTTTAGGTGTACAAGGGATGAAACAGTCTTTCAGATCACCTCTAGCAAGTTTTCCAGCACTGATGCTAGTCAACCTAAAATAATGACAGCAATGAAGGGGGAAATGAAAGTAATTAGATGCCTTTACTCTTTAGGAGCACATACGGTTTGTTCCACAAACAAATATAATGGGAATTGTGCAATGTGACATAGAGAGTCAAGGTCCACTCACCCATCCACATCCTTTTCGGGTACAATAGCATTGACCACTGCTTCAGTGTTAATGGGGTTCTCTGAATCTAAAGGCAGCTGCACTATGAAACCATGGACAGTGAGGTCTTCATTCAATGATGTAACATACTTTAACACCTACAAGTAATACCGCACACAATTTATATAATACACAGAAACCAAAAAGGCAGAGAAACACTTTTCAGTTGCTCCATTTCCCCCCAGGAATTTAATTGCAGTCCTCCTAGAATGTACCTCCTCTTGAACCCAAGAGCAACTCTAACACCAAATGTAATATTCAGTGCCTGTGAAGAAATTCATCAAAAAGCTAAGAACTTCAAGGGTAATTCCTATGTTACTTATCCAAATCAAGATTTCTGTGATGACAGAAATGTTCTATAATGTCACACTTTCCCGTATAGTAGTGGCTACTGAATACTTGAAATGTGGCTAGTGCAACCAAGGAACTAAATTTTATATTTCATTTCATTTTTTTTTTAATTTTTTTATTTATTTACGATAGTCACAGAGACACAGAGAGAGAGAGAGGCAGAGACACAGGCAGAGGGAGAAGCAGGCTCCATGCACCGGGAGCCCGACGCGGGACTCGATCCCGGGTCTCCAAGATCGCGCCCTGAGCCAAAGGCAGGCGCCAAACCACTGCGCCACCCAGGGATCCCTTCATTTCATTTTAATTAAATGGCCACATGGGGCTAGTAGCTACCCCCCATTGGACAGTGTAGACACAGAACATTACCTACAACCTCAGAAAGTTCTTTTCCTCTCCCACTCCTTCACAGTTACTCCCTCTTCCTTCAGGTGGCTACAGTTCCCGAATTTAACCACTGATCATTTGTTTGGCCTACTCTTGAACATCATATAAATGGAATAAATATTTGGTTTTTAAAAAGGCAAATAGCTACAGGCCCAGGATCAGTTTTTAATGAACACTGCAGAGGATTTGAAGCACGTGAGGCAGCAATCACACACTGAGTATGAAATGCCCATACCACTGGACAGCACCATTTACTCTGTGGGTGTCTTCAAAGATTTTTATGGAGGCAGAGTTTGTGAAGAAAGAATTTCCTAGAGGTCTTTCACATGGTGAATGTACCAATCCCTAAAATTCCACTAAACCAAAAGCCAGAGAAGAAAGCACATTAGCCGTCCTCTTAACAATCAGTTCATCAGATTCTGCGGCTCACCTCAGATTCTGTGGCTGTTCTTGGTAACTTAATGTGCGTGGCTCTGATCCCAATCTGCAAAAATGAACATTTGAAATAGGTAAAAGGCAAGAGAACATGAGACATGGGCCTGTTTCTTTTAACCAATATGACTTAATCAAATGAAGTGGCCTTAGTCACCATTTCATCCTCATTATGTTCTGAAAAATGAGTCTCTCATTTTGACCCATATGTCCTTTACTCATTCACTGTCACCACTGCACTTAAGCAATTTCACATCCATTGCTACTGCTCTTTGGGAAGTCAGCAGATCATTCATTAATTAGAAAACATTCAAGTGCAAACCAGAGACTACAGCTTAAGTCCTGCATTTCCGACTTGCAAAACTGATAAATTCAAGCCTGTTGTGGGCAATGTAAGTTTTTACAAAGGGCAAGGGGTAACCGACAAGACCTGGGGTGGAGGTGGGGGTGGGGGATGATGGCATGGCTGTTTCAGGAGTTACCTCTTCAGCAGCCTTCAGCTTCACATTTATATAAAGATTAGAATCATCTCTGTCGCCAACCTAGAATAATAAATACATGCAAATCAGACGATCAAGAAAGGCAAAGTGTACAGAAAAGCTTCTAAAATTTTAGTTTTGATCAAAGGAATGTTTAATCATGAGACTCCTGTTGCAGAGAACTTTAGAGGAGAATAGGAGAATGTTGGGGCAGAATGGAGAGATGAACACAGGGGTATTACCAATCCCTCCCCAAATAAGGCCGACCTGATTCCCACTAAAAAAGCCACAAGAAAAAAAAAAAGTAGGGGAAATCTGCATCTGCCTTGGAAACTAAGCAAAGGGGCCACAGGCCTGCATAAAACATGTGGAATTTGCCTTTGAGCTGACATACCAGAACAGAGCATGGAGGGCTGAGTTGTCATCAAGCAAGAAAAACACCATAGCTGTGGGAGACAGGAACACCCAAAAGGGTATCTTCTGCACCCTCTCTCCAACCCATAGTGGCAGTGGAAAGTTCTCTAGCCCAACTCCACAGAGAAGAGAAACCAGCTGGGGTGGAACTAAGTCTAGCTTAAACAGAGACACCTATGCAAGGCAAAAGGCAAGGCAAGGGGCAGTCTGCAGCCCTCCAGGCAGAGGAAAGCATGGTGCAGAAGCAAATCCTCTGAACTACCACGCTAGGTCTTGCTATGTTCCCTCCGTTACTTTAATCATGAACATATAGATATAATTTTTCACCATAGCCACCTATCTGTAAAATATTATTCTACAAACTTATTTTTCCACATTCCAGGGATCAACATTAAGTTCAGTTTCTCCTAAGACTGCAGAGGGGAAAGACAATAGGCCACTAATACCACAGACAACAGGTGCATGGCTCCTTTTAACAGGACAACCACAGAGAAAGAAGTTGGCCTCAGGAGCAGAGTTGGTCATGCTGATGCTGTCACTGGAACCTGTCCTCAGGGTCACAGAACCTGGCCTTAGTCTTAGTTTAACTGTCCTTCATACAGATAGTTCTCAGTTTTGCTTGGGTTCATCTGAATTTCAGGAGTCAGATGAATCCTTTGAGAGCAATTTTCTTTTCTTTTTAAAGATTTTATTTATGAGAGACACAGAGACACAGGCAGAGGGAGAAGCAGGCTCCATGCAGGGAGCCTGACGTGAGACTCCCAGGTCTCCAGGATTAGGTCCTGGGCCCAAGGCAGCGCTAAACCGCTGAGTCACTGGGCTGTGATGGAATTTGCTTTTCTATGGGTTACCTGCACCTCAGTGCCTTCGCTGCTTCCTGTGGGGGAATAGCTAGAGTTTCAGAGCCTCTCTTGTTTCTTCCTAGGTCATTTCTTATATGTGCTCCTTGCTGTTACCACCCAGCCCTCAAGTTATCACATTTAACATATTCTGGGATTCTTAGATCTAAGTAGGAAAGGAGGTGGTTCCAAATACAACAGTATTGTTCTTCACATATTCATTACTATTTCTAACTATGATGTTTTTAAAATTTAACGCGGATATTAAATGGCTTGACTGCTCACGGCCAGTCCTTTTTAAGCCACAACTTCTCTGTTCTATAGTTTATCTTCATACATTCCCCTAGGTAGTTGAAATGTAACTTGAAGTCACTTTCCCGGAAAAAGTATGCGGGCATTTTTCTGAGTCTATGTGCATCTGAAAATATTTTTCTGCTTTTTTTGCACTTGACAGGATTCACTTGGCTGAACTTGGAGTCATGACATTTTCCTTCAGAGATGCTACTTACCTTCAGCATCTAGTGTTACAGAAGAGAAGTTTTAAGTCTTTTGTTGTGGTTCTTTTACAGGCAACTGTTTTCTATCTGCATTTTTCTGAAAGAATTTTTCTAAAACTCCAAAACCAGGGGCACCTGGCTGGCTCGGTTGATGGAGTATGCAACTCGTGATCTTGGGGTTGTAAGTTTGAGCCCCACATTGGGTGTAGAGATTACTTAAAAATAAAATCTTAAAAGAAAACCAAAAACCATAAACTCCAAAACTGCCACCAATTTTAAAAAGAAAGTGTAATAGTTATAAGCATATATCGAAGTTTTATTATAATCCTAATGCAAAGGAAAAGACCTCTTAAAAACCAATCCAAAGACTCTCAGTATATACATTTTATTTTTTCTTATTTCTTTTATTTTTTAAATTTATTTACTTGAGAGAGAGACAGAGAGACCACAGAGACAGAGGGAGAAGTAGGCTCCCCATTGAGTGGAGAGAACCTGATGTGGATGTGGGGCTCAATCCCAGGACCCCGAGATCATGACCTGAGCCAAAGGCAGATGCTTAACCGACTGAGCCACCCAGGCGCCCCAGTATGGACATTTTACAGAGGAAGATGATTATACAATCATTGATAGACTAGAGACTAGATGCAGAAAGAATGTTTAGCTGAGGAACAGTAGATTCTTGACTGACAGTGAAGTGAGTAGGTGGAAGGCTGGTTTCTGAGAACAAATCTTAATCCCATCAATTTATCAAGAAAAATCACTGAAACATTTTATCAGTAATGCTAATTTCTTCCTTGAAAAAGGTGAATTACATTATTCTAAAAACGTCCTATCCATGAACAAGTTAGGGACTTTTTTTTTTTTTAAAGGTAGTGGGGGAGGGATAGAGAGAGGGAGAGAGAAAATCTCAAGCAGCTTCATGCTCAGGGTGATGCTGGGCTCCATCCCATAACCCTAAGGTCATGATCTGAACCAAAATCAAGAGTTAGACACTTGACTAAGCCACCCAGGCTCCTTTTTTTTTTTTTTTTTTTTTAATACAAGAGTCTGCAAACTATTTCTACAGGGTCAAACAGTATATATTTTAGCTTTTGGGGGCCACATACTCTGTGGCTTCATTCTTAACCCTTTCCAACCTAGGCAGCATTTGGGTATGGGCCACAGTTCACTGATCCCTGGGTTTTTGTTGTTTTAAGATTTCATTTATTTTATTTTAAGAAAGAGAGAGAGCATGATAGGGGAGAGGGGCATAGAGAGAGGCAGAGAATTTCCAGCTGACTCTGACAAGCACAGAGCCCAACATGGGGCTCAATCTCACAAGCCTGAGATCACAACCTGAGCCAAAACCAAGAGTTGGATCCCAACTGACTGAGCCACCCAGGTGCCCCACTGATCCCTGTTTTATACCATAAAATATCTTGAGTATTGGTTTACTCATCAATTTTTCTTTCTGCTTTAGTAACCTTCTATAGATATTCAGACCAGTTGAATTTATTGATTTCATTATTTTACCTTATGTATTTTGTGAGGACTGAGTGAATTACTATATGTCTAGCACTCTGAATAATTCCTGGTAAGAAGCAAGTGTTAGTTGTTTTATTTCTAATAATGAAAGTATTCTATGTGCTAAATGGATAGAAATAGAACCTCAATTTTAAGTCTTATAGTGAAAAGTCTTAATTTCCTTTAAGTATTTAGTTATTTGGGAAGTAACCAGTCCATCATTTAAAAAGGAATTCCAACTTTGAGGTGCATACCTGAATCAGATCATGGATATCCTTGAATGCAATTCTAAGTAATTAAGAAAACAAAAAGGGAAAGTAAATAGGTCTTAGAGATAGACAGACCTGGGTTCACATCCCAGACCCAGGTCCTTCCTGACTGGTTTTGGGCAAGCTACCCAAGATCTCTGAGCATTGGTTACTACAGCTATCAGGAGACAGCTTGTAGGACTAATACTCAACTCAGAACAACTAGAAATACATACAAATCATTTGGACTATAGCAGACACTCTGTAAAAGCAGTACTGTCATTCCTTCTATTAAGGACAGGGTGGGTGTGATTGGATGGATTATGACCAGTTCTGCAGTTGTAGCTAAAAAAACAGACAGGAAGTGTCCAGATTAGAAGCCTAAAACCTGTAAGTAGGTGACTGAGTAGTGGCCTCAGAGGGTGGGAGCAACAGAAACCGAAAGGAGGAAACAGATCCCAAGAGCTTATGAGAGGCACAATCAATAACATGATATTCACTAAGGGGATTTATGGGACTGAGGGAGAGAAATCCTAAAGAGAAGAGCTTGGGTTTCTGGTTGAGTGTGTGGGAAGCTGGTGTCAGTCACCAGGAGGGAAAAAAAAAACAAGAGGTCTGAGGCAGCAGGGATGTGATTACAACACAACGTGTAGGCCTTGCATCATGGAAAGATGTTGACTCTGCTGCTAAAGTGCAAGATTCTACCAGTTTAACTGGCAAGGGCACAGGAGACAAGCTACAGAACAGTGTTTATACAATGAAAACACTTGCGATCAATAAATTTAAAATATGGGTTTAGAAGTCAATCTTAAAAACAGGAAAAAAAAATCACAATATTGCTAATATTAGAATTTTTTTGAATCCCTCCTGGAACCTTCTGAAAGGTTTACAGAAATAAAGTTCTTGCCTATCACATTTACTCTTTCTGCAACAAGTAATTCACAAGAATAAGTCAGGAAATAACTGGTCTCCCAAATGTACCAAGTGAACACCCACAATATATACCTCATTAATTTGCAAAAAAAGGGAAAAACCACCACAGCAGAGAACACACCAGGCGGAACCATAGGCCTTCTGCGCTTTTCCTCTCAGTGAAAGCCTCTTAGATAATGAACAGCAATGGGGGGGGGGGGGGATATTTAAGAACTATTCACTTTGAAATTCTTGATGAACACAGTATAGAAACTTAGCAAGGGATTAAGTGATAACACATGGAGACATACATATATAGAGAGAACTGTCAAATAAGGAAGCAGGCGTCTTGAAGGGCATTTCAAATGAAAGTTATCAGTCTACTGTCACCCAGATCAACCCTTCAAATATGCATCTATTTGTCCATACAACAGACATTTATTGAATGCCTCCTACCAATTTATTGACGGTGTCCTACTGGATGAATCAGGAGCTCAGGAACCCTGGAGAGGGGACTAAATCAGGAAAGATTCTCTCAGGCAGCTATACAACTAGGTGAGCTCACTTAAGGAAAGAACAGGTGGAAAAGAATCTTAATGGGCTGGGCCCTAGGGCATTTGAATGGTTTAGGTGTCAGGAAAATGAGGAACAGTTAAGCAGAGGAAGGGAAATGAGAGGTGTTCTAGAAACCAAGAATCTAGAATTCAGAAGAAATTCAGATTTAGAAGCTACTGACCTTGAACTGGTATTGAGAGCCAGGTTAAATTGCCAGATTTGGGGCAATGGTTCCCAAAGCGAGGTTCACACACTCTTGGGGGAACCGTAAGACCCTTTCAGAAGCTCTGTGAGCACCAGACTACCTTATCATGATACTCATGATGTCATCTGCCTTTTTCAACTGTAGGACTGACATCTGTATTGACACTGCACAGGTAATGTTGGGTAAGACTGCTGGTGACTTAGCACAAAACAAGGCAGTAGTACCAAACTATACGAGTCATGGCCACACATGCTCCATAAAAACAGATGCCAATTTCACTTAAATGCTCTTGATGAAGCAGTAAAAACGATTAATTTTATTAATCCTGAACCCTTGCATACATGTTTTTTAACATCCTGTGTTGAGAACTGGGAAGCATTCGTAAAGCACTTCCATCCCACATAGAGGTGGCTGTCATAAGGGAAAGCCCTTGTGCTTTTTGGCCTTGCAAGCAGAGCTGCCGCATTTTTAAATGGAACACTATCTTTACTTGAAAAAATAACTGACAAACAATGATTATTCACGCTTGAATATTTGGCAAATATTTTCTCAAAATTGAACAAAGTGAGCCTGCTACTTCAAGGAAAACAGCTAACAGTATTTGTTGCCAATGGTAAAATCTGAGCTTTCAAGTGAAAATCAGAATTTTTAAATCCACTCCAGTGAGCCTGACAAACTTCTCAATAATTAAAGACTTTGTCTCATGAATTTGTTGGCAATACTAACACTTGTGATTTTCTTTATATTGTATAATGAAATGCATTAACATTTGGAGATCTGCATAATTCAATGAACCATTATTTTCCAAATGAGAAATGAAGAACAAAACAAATCTTGCATGGGTAAATATCCATTCAAACTGCAACATATTACAATGCATTTTCATGTAACCAAGTATGAAAGTTCACTGATACAGTTTCAGATCTCACACTGCAACTAAGCTGTAAAACTTTATAGAGTCCTATTGTAGTAACAAAGAAAAACATCCACAATTATCTGGGAAGAAGACTGAAAAAACTCTTCCCTTTTACAACTATACATTTATAGGAGACCAGATTTTCTTCATCTATTTCACTCAAGCCAGCATGTCGCAAAAGGCTGAAGGCAAGAGCAGACGGGAATCCAGCTGTCTTCTATTAAGCCAGATAGTAAATAGTTTTTGCAAAATATTAAAGCATTATTGCAAAAATGTAAAATAATGTTTCTCCTTACTATATTTTGTTTCTTAAAAGTTATTTTTTCATAAGAATGATACTTGTGCTAACAGAATAAACTTACTATTGGCATCCTTTATTAAAAGCATACAATTTTAAAAATTATTTTAATTTCTTTTTTTTTCTTAAAGATTTTATTTATTTATTCATGAGAGACAGATAGAGAGAGAGAGAGAGAGAGGCAGAGACACAGGCAGAGGGAGAAGCGGGCTCCATGCAGGGAGCCCGATGCGGGACTCGATCCCAGGTCTCCAGGGTCATGCTCTGGGCCGAAGGCAGGCGCTAAACCGCTGAGCCACCCTAAACCGCTGAGCCACCCGGAGATCCCCTTATTTTAATTTCTAATGCAGTAAATATCAATGGGTAAATCCATATAAACAAAAGCTATTTAAGGTCTTAAATTCTGACCAGTGTAAAGCAGTCCTAAGACCAAAGGTCAAAGAGACACTGGACTAGGGAAAAGGCGCCCCACAGAGAATAGCAGAGGGACAGGATACACAAACATTTACAAGTTGAGCTGAAGACAGGTGGCCTGCAGAAAGAACCTGAAAAGGTATGAGGAGGCTTCACAAAAAATAAAGCAAAACAAAACAAAAGAAAACAAGAAAGGGGAGATGAAGCGCTTACTGTTGTAAGTGCTACTGAGAGGTTTGGAAAGGAAGCTGTTAGTGGAAATATGTGATCATAATACCTGTAAAATTGCCAGGCCTGGTATAAAACCAGGAACTTGTTCCTTCATCTGAGTGACTTGGTTCTTCAGTCTCTCCCTTATTTGCCTAGAGGAAAAAAAAAGGTTGGAATTAACATTGAAAGTTTCAAGCAGAAATAAGCCATGTGGATGATTACATGTATTTGTCTTTTAAATTCAAAACACCAGGATGCCTGGGTGGCTCATTGAGTGGCTGCCTTTGGCTCAGGGCGTGATTCTGGGGTCCTGGGATCGAGTCCTGCATCGGGCTTCCCACAGGGAGCCTGCTTCTCCCTCTGCCTATGTCTCTGCCTCTCTCTTTCTCTCATGAATAAGGAAACAAAATCTTTAAAAATAAAAATTAAATAAATTCAAAATACCTTCACTGAATAGACATTAACTGGTATAATATGTACTACAAATTTCTCCCCCATTTCCCAAGACTCAAGTAGACGTGGATCTTTTCTAACTCCTAATGACACTGTCATGCCATGAGGTATGGGGACAGTTTGTTTAAAACATTTTACTTGACAACATTCAAAGTTATACAGTGAACAAATGAAAACCTGAACCAATGCTTCTGGAAAGCTACAAATCCTCATCTTTTTCAACATTTCCTCTCCAGATGCTATATGAAAAAATTCTGCAGGAAAGAACTAGAGCTCACACCTGTTCAACTTTCTCAGGTAAGATGATCACAGGATATCCACATAAGGCTGAATGATAATCAATGAATCCCACTCCAAAGTCAATATGAACTTATAAATTATATTCTAATTCACTAAAGAATTTTTCTTACAAAAGAATTTAACACAGGGTCAAAAGTATAACCTCCCATGAAACAACATCTTATTTTAAAAATTGATTGCATCAATTATCTTATACAATAATAAGTTCAAAAGAATGAATAGACTTGGATTTTCTTTCACTGAAATTTGACCTGAACAGAACCCATAGCTCTGTTTTGACACAAGAGAATAAGAAATACTGGAGCCGTCATGTTTTCACTGGCCTACCACTGAAATGCCCCAGCAGTTCTAACCTTGCCTGCTTTCCCTGCATGACTGGACGTAGTGCTGGGCTACTTAAATCTTTCCTGTCTCCTCCCTTCCCTCCAACCATTATATTAACACAAACTCCTAGACACAGGTTCCTGCTGGTTCTCTTTTAACTGTCCTGGCCTAAACAAAATTCAGTGGGGTGGGGGGAGGGGGGAGCATCTCTAGGCACAGTGTAAGACAATAATAAGAACCAACAGCAATAATTGCTTGATACAGGTATTCCCTGCTTTCCCAAAGTTCAGGTTTCTCCACTTTGCTTTTCAGAAAGATCTATGTTAGTACCTGTTTCCACTAACCCAAAAGAATCCAGAGGATTTTCACTTTTATGGAAAAAAGCAAAAAACAAAAATAGCATTCAGTGTTTGTTTTGCAGCAAGCTCTTACAGAGACACTACCCACCTCCTTCCCAGGGAGCTCAGCATTTCAGTATCAACCCACTACAGCTCTGAACTACGTCTGTGAGCATCTGTGCTTTATCTCGATTTATTCTGTGCGTCTATTAGCGAAATGTGTCCTAAAGTATCAAAAGTCTAAGCGAGGTTATTTTTTGGGTCTGGAAATGCTCAAAAAATTTTCCATATGAATTAACGGTAACTGCTTCTTCACTTTGTGCCACTTTGGCTTGTGAGCAGTTTCATAAGAACACTGTACTTTCAAATAGTGAGAGAAACCTTTATGAGATTCTCAATCATGTGAGGTAACCAAGGGAGGAGAGGCTTTCCTCTTCCCAAAGATGTAGAAACAGGCTCTGAGCAGTTCTGTGGCTTTCTGACAGCCAATTAGCTGAAAAAACAGCAAGTGCAAAGGCCTTAAGTGGGTAAAAGAGGTCCAAGAGAAGCAGTAACCAGATTAGGTACACTAAGGTAGCCTGTCTTTTATTGTGTATGTGATGGGAAGCCAAGAAAGGACTTGAAACAGGACTGACAGGATAGGACTTAACATTTCTAAAGGATTATTCCTGGTTGCTGACATGACAGGACTTAACACTTCTAAAGGATTACTTCTGGTTGCTGAATTGGGAACAGACTATGGGGGAAAGGTGAGAATCACAGACACAAGCAAGAAGCTATTCAAATTGCAAAAATCCAGGCCAGAGGTGATGGTGGCTTGGACTTGAATCTGTGGTATGCTGGCAAGAAGTGATTGGATTCTAGATGTATTATAATGAAGCACAGAGAAAATCCAGGGCTACAGATGACTCTGAGGTTTGGGGGGTTGTAAAATAGAGTTGGAAAGACTAACAACCACAAATATTTTAAGGCATAGAGCAGATTTCATACTGATACTGTGAATTTATTTACCAAATCTTATAAGGGTTCTAGAATAATGACCACATGAGATCCAAAGAAGGGAGTCTAGGAACAAGTAAAAAATAATAAGTTTACCTAGTAGCAAGCTATGAGAACCCAGTACTACAAGGCAGTATAGGTGGAAAGCATTTCAGGTCAATAGGTTAAGAGTAAAGAACAAAATGTTCCATGTTTTCTTTTCTTTTCTTTTTTTCTTTCTTTCTTTCATTTTTTAAAAGATTTATTATTCATTTGAGAGATAGTGTGTGTCTATGAGCAGGGGAGGGGAGGAGGGAGAGGGAGAATTTCCAGCAGACTCCATGCATGGGGCTAGATCCCAAGGCCCTGAGATCATGACCTGTGCCGAAACCAAGAGTAAAACACTTAATCGACTGAGCCACCCAGGTGCCCCAAAATGTTCACGTTTCTATGCTATAATTTAAGTGGATCTAAGTATGCAAATTTATTTTCTAAAAAAAGATCATAGATTGAGATCAGTTACACTGACTCCCTTAAACTTTTTCTAAGAAACAGGATTGTTTTTGAAGTTGCATTAATAGGGATATTCTTCCAATCAGAAAGATTTGTTTTAAAAGCTAACATTTAGGCCTCTTTATGAGACATGGTCAGAATAGCAATGAGACATTTAAAAATGCACATAAACCACAATCAGCAAGAATTAGCTCAGAACACTAAAGTAATAGGCAGAAAGTTTCTGCTCTGGCAACTAACTAGTTTCTGCTCTTGGCTAACTAACTGAAGAACTCTGAAATGAAAAGTTAAAATAACAAAAGCCAAGTGTTAAGCATGCCTGAAGCTAAGAGACTATAAAAGACATACATAGAGACAAAAATTAACACTTCCTCCCTCATCTACCTTTATTTTAGGGTTAGAGAGCTATGATGAGTTAATGGTAGGAAACTTTAGTTTTTATAGTTCCTTATTTCAAGAAAGTTAAAAATGCTAGAATAATTTCTGAAACACTGAAACCTACAAAATCAATAGAAACTTCCTTGAGTTACAGATGCCTTGATTTCTAGCCATGGCCCATGAGTCACACTATCTTGGTAAAGATTCTGGGGCAAAGCGAGGCAGAAATAGGCACTTGGAGAGATGCCCTAGATCCCTGAATAGTAGATCTTCGTAAGCCAGAGTCTCACCATCCTGCATCAACATTTTCTCAAACCAGAGTCTCACCATCCTGCATCAACATTTTCTCAAACCTAAGAGAAGATATATCTCAATGTCAATGTAGGAGAAATCAGTACTAGAGTACCAGTGAATGTGGTAATGCAAGTAGCAGTAAACCATTAAAGGTCTCTGGTCCTGTTGGGACTGATACTAGTAAAATAATCATAGCCAACTAGATAAACAGACACAGATGCAGTTTTAACTAAGTTGCTACTGGCACCTAGTGGATAGAGGCCAGGGACGCAACCAAATAACCTACAATACACAGGACAGCAATTATCTAGCCCAAATATGAACAGAATGCAAGGTTAAAAAGCACTGCTATTGGCGCCTGGGTAGCCCGGTGGTTGAGCGCCTGCCTCTGGCTCAGGTCGTTATCCCTGGGATCCTGGGATTCGAGTCCCTGCTTCTCCCTCTACCTATGTCTCTGCCTCTTTCTGTGTCTCTCATGAATAAAGTCATAAAAAAGAAAAAAAAGGAGAAGCACTGCTATTGGCCAATAAAATGCAATGCTTGGGTTTATCTTTTTTTTCCCCCTAAGGAAGAAAATCAAGGTAGAAATCATTTATATTTCAACTTGTCAAAATGTGTTTGAATCTCTACAGACAAGAGTCATGTGCATTATTATTGGTTTTCTCCAAGTCAACTTTTGCCTCATACAGTTGTAAAAGAGCCTAATCAATAAAAGTCAAAGGTGCACATCCCCATAGAATTGTATTAACTCCAGAGTCCTGATAAACCAAAATAGTCACTCAGATCTCTTTTGCCCAAAATCTTGTAAAATTATTCCTGAAAAAGTCCACTACAAATTACAACTCATTCTTTAACATGATGGCTCATTTTCAAATTTTGGACATTTTACAACTGAGAAAAAAAGCACTGCTAAAATTTAACCCAACAGGAACAATTCAACAGAAGCTATAGGCAGAAAAAGGAGGCAGTAAAGGGTATTTAACCACCTAAATTAACAAAACCCTGTCTCAGTTAACAAAACCCTGAATTGGAGCACAAGCTTAGAGTAATTCTCAAATGATTCTCAAAGGTACACAGAATATGCCGTTAGGAACTGATCAGAGAAAAAGGCAGGGCATTCATTTTCAGTATGTAGGGCTTTTTTAAAGGACACAAATTTGTTTCTCCTTGCAAAGAGTATATTATTGTTGGAAGATTTTAACAGTGTGTGTATAACATAAATGTTTTATTTGCTTTATTTTCATGTTGTTCTTTGTTTCATTTGTCCATAACAACTTTTATACTGCTTAAAAATACTTCAAATTAAAAAAAAAAAAAAGGCCATGTGGTTCCTTGTAAAAACACTTGTGATTGTGAGGCCACCTAGCGTTCCAAGAAATACATATATTTCAAATTCCTAGTTAAGTCAAATTAAAAGACTAAATTGCCTACTTTCTTTTTTTTTTAAGATTTATTTATTTATTTATTCATGATAGACATAGAGAGAAAGAGAGAGGCAGAGACACAGGAGGAGGGAGTAGCAGGCTCCATGCTGGGAACCGACATGGGACTCGATCCCGGGACCCCAGGATCGCGCCCTGGGCCAAAGGCAGGCACTAAACTGCTGAGCCACCCAGGGATCCCTAATTGCCTTCTTTCAAAAACTGACTGTCTTCAGGGATACATGACATAATAGTAACAACTACATTATATCAGTATACAGAACAGTCAACTAATATCAGTACTTGCTTCATTATGGCGAAGAATAAAATATTTAAAATAAGAATTATTATAATTAATCCAAATACACACTAAATTTAACAGGTCCCTCAAATATATATTTGAAAGCTCAATATGAATCTCTTTTATGCTCCAATAAAAAGTTCTTAATGTAAAATTCTTCATCCAATGCTCTCAAACTCTCTCAAAGAACTAAGGAAAGGTAAATTGCCTGATATTCATGACATGAAAATGGCTAAATGGTATAAGATTCTAATGAATTTTCTAATTCCCAGTGAGTGTACAGGTCATCCATAGACATAATGATAAAACAACCACTTACCTTAAGTTTCTAGATCAGGGTTTACCAATCTCAGCACTATAAACATTTGGGCCAGATATTCTTTGTTGTGCAGGGGCTCTTCTGTGCATTGGAGGATGCTTAGTAGAAGCATCTTCCTGATGCCACAAGCACACAGCCACTCCCCATATGACAACCAAAAATATTTCCAGACACATCCAAATGTGCCCTGGCCCAATGTGCCCTGGTGTGGAGAAAAGGGATAAACTGGCCCCATTTGAGAACCACTGATCTAAAAGGAACAAATGGAGCTGGGAAACTGGGTTGAACTGGTCAAGGAAGTCTTCATAAAAGGAAGGAATTTAAAAGTGGATAAAAAGTGCATTAGAGAAAGGTCACAAAGTGAAAAGGACTGTCAGAGTCCAGGTGAACAAATTCAGGTGCGGTAGGATTACTCAACAATGCGGTCCCACCTCCCTCCCCCCTCACATGGGTGAAGGGGCAGCCTCTACTTTGATCCAAGAAATTGGTGACATGAAGAATAGAGAGCATAGCATTGCTAAACTTTCCATTTCCGTTCAAAAAGTCAGCCATCCAGATTTGGGGGTATAATTACGCAAATAAATGTGTTGGGAATTAATCCAATTTTTTAAAATAACTCTGTAAGCCCAACAAAACATATAACTATATTTGGCCTCGAGGCCACCATTTTGTAAGCATTAGTTGGTAGCAAGAGTCATAGGACATTATGGGATGGCCCAAGTCTGAGGACCTATGAGAGCCTTACACCCAGAATTAGTCTATTAACCACAGATCCGGCCATCAGAGATAATTAAGGCCCCATGTCCCAAGGAGACCTCTGGATCATCATCCAAGGGGAATGTGGAAAGAAGGTGGAAGACGGGGGTACTCCAGTAGGAGGGAAAGAGCCGGCTAAGAGCTCTTATCTGAGAAAAGCCTCTCAATGACCTGAGCCTTCTGCTTTTAGAGAAGGCTAAAGGAAAATCTTGGGTAAAAAGGGCTTACTTAGGTCTAAAAGGTTGCTTACTAAATAAACAGGGACTAGTACTTGGGTGCCAAAATGAAAGACCGTTCGTTTATCATGTTCAGTCAGTGAAGATAAATTTCTTACAGGCTCTGGCAAAACCTTTTACAGAAATACTCTGTATTTCCTGGTCCTCCTCAAGCACCAGCAACTCAAAGCTGCACCTCTCCTGCCCAGGCTCCAGGGAAAGAACTTTTTGTTAAGGGAGAAAAGAAAAGCTTAGCTAACAAAGCAAGAAGGTTTAACTTGTCTTCAACCTTGAAAACAACTTTCTGAAGAGAAGCAGTTTGGAAGTCTTCCAAACAGACGAATTAGAATTAGTCCATTTATCTCCTAACAGGAAGAGCCAAATCCAGTAGATACAAGCTTGCAATTCCTTTTATTTATTTTTAAAAATATTTTATTATTTATTTATTCACACAGACACAGAGAGAGGCAGAGACATAGGCAGAAGGAGAAGCAGGCTCCCTGCATGAGGTGAGATGAGGAAACAGGTCCCAATGCAGGACTTGATCCCAGGACCCCAGGATCACGCCCTGAGCCAAAGGCAGATGCTCAACCACTGAGCCACCCAGGTGCCCCTTGCAATTCTTTTAGCAAGCACATGACAAGCCCTTGGTAGGGAAAGAGTATACGCTGTGGAGTCCTTTGCATCAGCCTTGTAACTCTTGGTCAACCAGGAGATGCTTTATGAGAAAGTGTCAAGAGGAGCAAATTGCATGGTGCAGGGGTACATGGGGGCTTTCTGTACTAGGGATAAGATGTCAGAGAATATAGTCGTAGCTATAGTAGCACACAGGCTTGTCCAAGAGCCTTGGATTACACACCCTTTTAATCCTTTCCACAACCTCAGGATATAAAGCATGGCTATCGTCACCCCCACAGTATAGAAGAGGAAAGTGAGGCTGGCTAAATGCCCTGGTCACACAAGGCCTGCATTTCTACCCTGCCCAGCCCCTACCAGGGTCAATGGAAGGAGAGGACCCTTTTCTCTCTGCTCCAGGGACCCTCCTCCATGTTAGGCCAGCCTGATAATCCTTCTTCCATAAGATTCTTTATGCAAATAGAGAAACATAGGGGACCACACCCCCCTATTCAATGCCCCACTGTCCAAATATCAAGCTGCCTGATGCCACCTTTCCTGACAGATGAGGACAGACACTTATTCTTGGACCACATCCTCAGGATTTTTGCTGGTGCCATGGCCACAGGAGTTAGCTCCAGACTGCCAGGAATAACTATACTCCATAGCTCGGCTGGGTGGACTATTTACAACCTTGCAGAAGGTCCCACCTGCTTTCCTGAAAGGCTCCGAGTCAAGTGAGCTAAGGCATTCAAGGTTCCAGATAACTTCTGAAAGGTCTGCACTTAGAATCTCATTATAGGCAATTTTTTTTTAGGCACAAAAGGATCTACAGGACAAAATAAAAACCTTATCAACATTTAGTAGCCCTTCCCTGTGGTGAGCAAATACTGTTTACAGAAATAGTTCTTCTGGCTCTGGGGCTTAATGTGTAGCCATGGTTCCATTTTTATCTTTGATCCTAGGACAAATTCTAATTTGAAGGTTCAAAGTTATAAGCTAGCTGCCAAAAATAAAAACATGACTTGTTTTTTCAACAGGTACTTCCTAAGCACCAATTCATTAAAACTTACTATGTGCCAGAGACTGCTCTAAATGCTTTATTGGAAAATAAATAAATAAATGCTTTATCGGGAATGATTCATTTAATTTCAATAACCTTATGAATTAGGTGCCATTACTACCCCAACATACAGATGAGGAAACTAAGACACAAAGCAGTAAACTAAGTTACCCAGGGACCCTGCCCCCCAGAGGGAGCAGTGCTCTATCTAGCTCTGGGGATACCACCCACAGGGAGCTTACAGACTTATTACCCAACTTGCTCTGCTCAATCTACAAAACCTAAGAGTACCTTCTTTCAGTGGCCTGACAAGCAGCAGACCCCCTGTCTCTTCATGACTAGTCTTTCTAGAAAGAAGACTTGACATAGAAAAATGCCACCAATGGAGGGAGTGGGCTCCAGTATAGCAAACAAAGAGAAGGGAAGGGCAAACAAATCACACAACATTCAGTAGATCCCACTTTGAAAAAAACACATCGATAAGAAATGTAACTGCTAGCTTAAAAATCAAATCAGGGTAGTTCTTCCAGCTAATTTCCACTGCTCTGAATAATCTCTTAAAGGACACCTCCTTTAAGCCGGAGGGGCTCTCACCACCAATGACACTGTACTCCATTCAGCTCTCTGCTCAGTCTGCTTCTCTGGGGCCATCACTATTGATTCCAAGGCAGTCATTTAATAACCAGTGAAGTCAAAGGTCCATGGTACAGGCTGTGTTTTTAGTCAGGAATTCCCTTTCCCGTAACATTGGTAGGCCCAGGGCACCATCGCCTTCAAATATTTGCCCCAAAGTCACCTTTACATTAACTATGAGCTTAATTCCCATATTTAAAATTACAATCCCCCCACACTTCAGAAATCTGTTCCTCTTCCTTGCTGGTTTTCCCTTGGACACTTCTCACATTTTTGTACCTATTTTATTGTCTCTCCATACCCATCAGGATACAAATTCCAGAAACAGAGATTTGGGCTATTCTGCTCAATGTCATAGTTTATAGGTTCTGAAGAGTCTTTGCATACAGGAGTCACATAGAAATTTGCTGAAAAAGTGAATAAATACCCCCAAATGACACAAACTTGCCTCTAACCCTCAGGTCTCTCCCAATTGTCAAACTCAGGCTGCAGTCTTAGAACTCCCCTTAAGGGAAAAATGGGTGTTCCTTCTAAAGGGAGATAATTTGGCAAGTATATTTCCCACAGGGTAGAAGAGGCAGAGATGGAATCTGGAATGATGAACTTTGTCTAGTCCTGGTTCTGAGGAAGATATAAAGGAAGAATAATAAAAGTAGACCAAAAAGTCAAGGATGGTCTTTCTCAGCAGAGTGGGAAGCATGGCAGTGAAAGGAAGGCTGCTGTAAAATAAAGGATGAGTTTATGAAATTCCTTTCAGCAAAGCATTAAGTGCCTGATAGAGCGGAGAACACGATGTACTGGGTGAAGACTTGGTCCCAGGTGAACCTCTGCCATTAAGCAGCCCACTGACCTTTGGCCAAATCACACCACTCTCAGCTACAGGATGGCTGGATTGAGTGGACTGGGTGTTGTAGAAATTCTGACCATGGAACTCATGACCTTTCCCTCCAAGTAAGAGATTTTACAGTTCAAACACTACTCTAGGGAAGAGACTGCTCAGGGCTCTTGAAGGCTTGCCATTTTATCCTTAGAGAGAACCAACAGTTGCTGGCAACCAAGAAAGCTGACCTGCAAACTGGGAAAACAAGAGACTACAGGATCCCTAGTTGCCATGTAAGAAGTTCACTTACCTTTCCTCTCAAGAGTGTCCTTGACCTAGTAAAAGAGGACAGGTGGGGACACCCTGCCCAGAGTCTGCAATCAGAGTCCAACCTACTTAAGCTGTAAGAACTACCTTCTTGTTCAGATTCCCCCAGAGCCATATAACCCAAGAGTCGGAAGCCTGTTGCAACCTCAGCAGAGTTGCTGGGGGACTGCGTGACCCCATGAGCTAGGAAGGCTGTCCCCCCTTCCAAAACTCCATCTCTCTGAGGAACTGTGACTAGTACCAGCTCCTGGAGTTAAGCTCTCCATGACAGTCAAGGTGCCAAGGTATGGCAGTCTCTGAGCCATTTTATCAACAAGTGAAAGATCTGTTAGTACAAAGAGACCTCAGACTTAATGGTCCTTTTCAGATTGTGTTAGTAGGAACTGATTGCTTTACCACAGGGCAATGTAAAAAGTAAGCCAAGTGAACTCTGAGCAGGCTGGGTAGAGGGACCCTTCCAGTACCTGGAACAGTCTTTTCCAGAAAATGCTTTGAATCTTTATAACCAAATCACTGTCATACTTCAATGATGAGAACTAGATTTATATCTAAGGTTTTAAATAAGTGGTTCTCAACTTTCAAGATACATTAGAATCACAGAAATGAGCTTTTAAAAGATCTAGAGAATATTTGAATCCAGTGGCTTATTGCTAGCAATTCCGGTTAAATCAGTCTGATGTGGGCACCCAACACTGATATGTTTCACAAGTACTCTATGAGACTAAATCGGCAAAACTATCTTGGAAAAAACTGGCAATTTCTACTAAAACTGATCATACATGTTTATCCTACTACTCTACAATTCTACTCTTAGATGTGTAACCAACAGAAATGTGTGTATGTTCCACCAAAAGACATGTAAAAGAATGCTCATGGAACTGCTGGGTGGCTTAGTGAGTTAAGCACCTGACTTCAGCCCAGGTTGTGATCTTGGGGTCCTGGGATTGGGCCCCATGACAGGCTCCTGGCTCAGCCAAGGAGTCTGCTTCTCCTCCCTCTGCCCTGATCATGCTCTCTGTCATATAAAGAAAATCTTTTTTTTTTTTAATGTTTTTTTTATTTTTATTTTTATTTATCCACGATAGTCACACACAGAGAAAGAGAGAGAGGGGCAGAGACACAGGCAGAGAGAGAAGCAGGCTCTATGCACCAGGTGCCGGATGTGGGATTCGATCCCGGGTCTCCAGGATCGCGCCCTGGGCCAAAGGCAGACGCCAAACCGCTGCGCCACCCAAGGATCCCTAAAGAAAATCTTTTAAAAAAAATGCTCATATTAGTTATAACTCATATCACCAAAAACTTGAAACTAAATGTCTATAGATGAGCGAATAGTAGCAAATTCTTATAGTAGAATACAATACAGCAATGAGAGTAAATGAACTACAACTACATGCAATATGAAATAATCTCAGCAACACAATGTTAATTGAAAGAAGCCAGACACAAAAGTCTTTATACTGTACAATGCCATTTATATAAAGTTCAAAGACAGGCATTATTAATCTACAGTGTTAGAAGTCAGGGGATTCCTGGGTGGCGCAGCGGTTTGGCGCCTGCCTTTGGCCCAGGGCGCAATCCTGGAGACCCGGGATCGAGTCCCACATCGGGCTCCCGGTGCATGGAGCCTGCTTCTCCCTCTGCCTGTGTCTCTGCCTCTCTCTCTCTCTCTGTGTGACTATCATAAAAAAAAAAAAAAAAAAAAAAGAAGTCAGGATAATGATGACTACCTTTGTGAGGGGTGATGACTGGACGGTATAGCAGGGTATAGGAAGAAGGGTTTCTAGGGTGCCAACGCCACTTCTTGATCTGGGTGCTAGTTACTCAGGTAAGTTCAGTTGCAAAAAATTCATTGAGTTGTATACTTGTGATAGGCACACTCATTTTATGCAATCATATTTAAATAAAAAGAAATAAAAACAAAAAGCTCCCTAAGTGACATTAATGTGAGTTGAGAACCATTGAAACAGATCTCCAGGCAGCTATCTCTGTTAAAAAGATAACGAATTTGGGACGCCTGGGTAGCTGAGCAGTTGAGCGGCTGCCTTTGGCTCAGGGCGTGATCCTGGGGTCCTGGGATAGAGTCTCTGCATCGGGCTCCCCTCAAGGAGCCTGCTTCTCCCTCTGCCTGTGTTTCTGCCTCTCTCTGTGTCTCTCATGAATAAGTAAATAAAATATTAAAAAAATATATAATGAATCATCCATGTATACGTTAACTAATGACGCTCAACTGCTCAGCCACCCAAGCATCCCACATTAACTAATTTCTAATCGTTGACACAGATAACATGTATTGAGCACTTAATATGTGCCAGAACAATTCTAAATGCTCTTCAGCTAAAAATTCATTCAATTCTCCTAACAACTCAATGCCTAAATATTATTTTATTTTACATCTGAGCAAGTTTTGGTCTAGATAGGTTAACTAATTTGCTTAAAGCCACATAACTACTAAAGAGTGAAAGAAGGTTTCTAGGTGTTTTGGATACAGACATAAACAAGACAATGCATGTATTTGCCTTGTATGGAGCAAACAAACATATTTAACTTGCTCTCCACTCAACAAAAACCATCCATTGAACACCTATTCTCAGTGGCCTGCCAGGAAGCAAGCCTAAATTCTCTTCTACCGGGCTTTTTAAAAGGAGACTTTATCAGAAAAAGCCACTGGTAAGGAGAGTAGGTTTGACCATAAGCAAACAAAAAGCAAAGTCAGTCAGAAACAATGCAGTTTAGCACAGCACAAGTTGAAAAGCAGTCAGAAGTGTTGTGATCTCTAGTCTAAATGTCTGGAGTTCCTCTTTACCAACATGAAAGATTCACTACCATTTACTGTACATCTCACCTTCTTTGTCCACCTTCTCTACCAGGAAAATCATTTTGCCCCAGGGGGGGGTTTCACCACCAAGGACTCCCTAACACTCAAAAACCTTTACTCACAGAGCTGGCAAACCCACAGGACAATTATGATTGCCAACTATAGCAATTACTAAAAACTGGTGAGGCTGAAGGTCTCAAGATCCACCTCCAAGATATATCCTCCCCTCTTCTACTCTACTACTTCTCCACTAGTCACCACCCAGACAAGAAGCAACAGGGTGTACTTCCTGGGAGTAAGCTTGGCAATCATACCCACTAGTTAAGCATTTAGATTTCCTGTAGAGGTAGAGCAGGCCGAGGTCAGATGCAACAGGGAAAAACCGCAACTCTAGGGCCTGGACGGAGACAAGGTTATTAGAAGAGCCCGAAATTGAAGGAAAAGGAAAAGTTTATTGGGTTCCACTTAGCAAATGACTTAGGCGTAGGTGAAAAAGCGATGTCTGGAAGGTGTACCTCTCTCACCAATCAGCTTTATGACTTTATCAAGTTTTGTCATCTCATTAATCTCGGACTCCTCACCTCTGAATTATAGGGCAAAGAGGTAATTTGCATTAATAAGTTCTGACTACGGCACTGCACACAGTCCCAACCAAACTCTTCTGGCAGGAAGCCGTCAGCAGCGGCATTTCGGGGGAGCACAGTCGCGCCGGTTACGAGGACTGGTCCAAAACACAGAGCCAACGGGCCTAGGCACCAGGCAGCCCTTCTAGAAACTCGGACAGTGCCCAAGGCCCCATTCTTTGCAGGGAACCGATCTTTGGGTGTGACATGTCCAATACTACGTCCTCCCTCCCCACGCGGCCGGCCTCACTCCTGCGCTCCATGTAGCCCTCCAGCAAAAACACGGGAACGTGGGGGACCTGCACACTCCGCTCAGAGCCCCCGCCTGCAGCCCAACTGCCCTAACAACGACAGGTGCTTACGCGGAGACCACCTTCCCGTTCAGGATTTCCGCCGGTGCCATGGCCTTTATTAGTCCGCTGCCCACGATGGACACCACCAAAATTGATGATCGACTTAGCTCCACCTGCGCGCGCTACAGCCCAACCCACGTGTTCAGCGAACAGCCCCCCCACCCGGGCCACCAGAGGCGGTGCTTGTGCGCCTGCGCCCCCTGCCCAGCGCCGCCTCCCGCCCCCCGCGGTGCGCGTGCGCAGCCCGGAAGGACGTAAGGCCCTCTAGTGGCGACGAGCGGGGGTTTGGATGGAGGTCGGACGCCCGGGAAAGGACGAACTCGGTGATGAGTGGCTGGCGGGAATGATTGAATGGTGGAAGGAGCCGTTTCAGATTGCGCCTCCGTGTGGGGGCGGGGAGCTCGCCGGAGAGGGGTCGGGTCTCGATCCCAGCCTCTCGTGGGCGGGGCCTGAGGGGCGATCTCGCGGGAATCAGTTGCGCGCGCGCGGGAGAGAGGCGCGTCTCCCGGGCTCGCCTGGGCCCTGGGAAGGGTGTCGCCCCGGGCGCCCGGGGCGCGGGTCCTCGGGGAGGGTCCTGGCCGGGCCCCCGGGGAGAGGTGAAACCCGCGGAGCGGGAGGCGGCCTCCCTTCCGGCGTTCTCGTCCCCCGCGCTGTCGGACTGGGGTCGGAGGGTCCGGGTGGTGCCCGCAGCCGTTTGTTTTTTGTTTTTAAGATTTTTAAGTTCATTCATGATAGAGAGGCAGAGACACAGGAGGAGGGAGAAGCAGGCTCCACGCCGGGAGCCCGATGTGGGACTCGATCCCGGGACTCCAGGATCACGCCCTGGGCCAAAGGCGACGCTAAACCCCTGAGCCACCCAGGGATCCCCCCGCAGCGGTTTTGAACCCTCCGGTGACGCCTGCTCGGCCCGGGTCGGAGCCGGGGCGCTGTTTTCGGCCGCTCCGAGCCGGAGCGCTGCGTGGCTCCCCGTGCCCGGGGTGACCTCGGGTCGGTCCGTGCGGGGACGGTGATCAACTCTGCAAGCCTAGATTTTTGTCACCTCCCTGGGTGCAGATCTGGGTTGGAGAGGCCGCCGCAAGGGCGGACACTCCCTCCTGCAGGCGTGCGCTGCGGGAAACCAGCTCCTTCCTGTGTTCAGGTCACAATCCTCCCAGGATGGCTCTGGAGTTAAGTTGTGCAGGGCACTTTATTATCTTCCCCGGTGTGATTAAGAGATGATTAACAAGGTATGCAAGTTTAAGATGTACAGCGTGATGATTTGGAGCGCGTATTATGAAATAATTACAGTGAGGTTAGTTCACATCTCAGTTCTCGCACATAATTGCCGTAGCTTCGTGTGTGGCGGTAACATTTAAGATCTACTCTCTTTTATTAGTTACAGTCACCACGCTGAATATTAATTAGATCCCCCACAATATACTCATCTTACAGCTGGAAGTTTATACCCTGTAACCAACATCTCCCCTACATACCCTGGCAATCACCACTCTATTTTTATGAAGTCGCCTTTTTTAGATTCCGCATATAAATACAGCATTTATCTTTCTCTTCTTTCACTTAGGGTATGCCCTCAAAGTCTATGTTATCCTAAAAGGCAAGATTTCCTTTTTTTTTTTTTTTTTTAAGATTTTATTTATTCATGAGAGACAGAGGCAGAGACACAGGTAGAGGGAGAAGCAGGCTCCCGACGTGGGACTCGACTACCGGTCTCCAGGATCACACCCTGGGCGGAAGGCGGCGCTAAACCGCTGAGCCACCCTGGGATCCTCGAGATTTCCTTTTTTATAGTTGAATAATCTTTTGGGTGGGTGGGTAGGTGGGTAAGATTGTGTCCATTCTAACTTCCATAGCCCCGGGTTGTTTCCATAAATTGCCTACTGTAAATAATGGTGCAATGATCGTTAGGGTGGAGATGTATCTTTAAGATAGGGATTTTGTTTAGATTGATGAAGTTTTTGGAATGTAGGTGAGGCCCGGAGCTGACGACCAAGAAAGAATTCTTGAGATGACTGTGGTATAAAATGGTGATTTTATTAAAGCCACGGAGACAAGCGCAGCCCTGCTGGCGCAGCGGTTTAGCGGGGTGTGATCCTGGAGACCCGGGATCGAGTCCCGCATCGGGCTTCCTGCATGGAGCCTGCTTCTCCCTCTGCCTGTGTCTCTGCCTCTCTCTCGCTCTCTGTGACTGAATAAATAAATAAATAAATAAGTAAGTAAATAAATAAATTTTAAAAAAAAATCCACGGAGACAAGACCTGTGGGCAGGTAGAGCTGCTGCTTCGGCTTGTGAGGAGTGGCTGATGATATACTGGGAGTTGGGAGGGGTTTGGGGATAGTTTACTCTCTGAGGAATTTTAGAAGTAAGGTTTCCAGGACCTTGAGGCTAGCAATTGTCAGGAAAAGGTCACTTATTACTGTGGGACCCAGGAAATCTAACAAAAATTCCCTACCCCTGGACAAGCAGAGCAGGACTAACTCCATTCTGTGCTACACCTGCCATCTCATGTAAAACCCCCCACACGACCTGCCTATTGTTTAAGGCACTCCCTCACCCTAGTTTAGCCCTTAAGCACACCCTTATCAGAAACCAGCACACTTAGGAATGCGGGACCTCTGACCTTTAACCAGCCAAGGAATGAAAACCCCTCTTTTGCCCGCCAAACCTGAGCGCCAGTTCTAACCAGAATAATAGGCTAGTTCAAATGGTCACTATAGGTGAATCGTGATTCAATTGGCCACCTGCGTGTGGACCAACATGACTGTGCAACTTTCTGCGTATGTTACAATCTCATTGGCCACTGGCCCCTATAACACTGCTGTGCTTCTTAGTCTTGGGGGTCCAAGCCCCTACTCTGCTGTATGGAGTATACTTGGACCCAAGCTCGAGCTTGCTAATAAACCCTCATGCACTTGCATCGGTGTGGGCTGCTTGGTGGTTTCTCGGATTTGCAATCTTTGGCACAACAATTACCTTCTAATAAAACCTTAGTCATGAAACCCTTCAGATATATATCGGTGGGCCATATTCTTGGGGGATGATTGCCAACACATATCTTGGTGGGGGTGGTGGATAGAGACAAAGGAAATTTCTAAAGGAATTTTTGTATGTTAAAGTAGACTTACAAAAAAAATTAAAATAAAATAAAATAAAATAAAATAAAATAAAATAAAATAAAATAAATAAAATAAAATAAAATAAAATAAAATAGACTTACAGGCGCCTGGGGGTCGGACTAAGTTGCTTTTTACCCTTAGCAAAGTATAAACATCGAGGCAGTTGAGTCCATAGAGGAATGTCCCTCTGCCTGTTTGAAGGACTTGTCAATGTGCTGCCCTGGGCTTGTGCTTTGTCCTCAGCTAGCCCTGTGTTCCCCATCAAGAGCACCTTTGGGGGGCAGCTCAGGTGGCTCAGCAGTTTAGCGCCACCTTCAGCCCAGGGTGTGATCCTGGAGACCTGGGATCGAGTCCCACATCGGGCTCCCTGTGTGGAGGCCAAGAAAAATCTAGGCCATTCCACATCAAGTTTAGCATTAGCACAAGTACAGCCATCTTAGGCCCCTGTGAATAAGAGCTGAACTTTATAGGAGAAACTGCAGAATGTCCTCAATGTCCTCGCAGGGAATCCCATATCAGAAAGACAACAGAGCCCACACTCGTGGTAGAAAGTCCCATATTAGAATGAGAACAGAGCTCAATGCCCTTGAAAGCCCCATATCAAAATGTAAACAGAACTTGAGAAATTCCTCCACCCCTTCTGGAGGTCCCCTAGACCAGCCCCTAAAAACCCAGCTGGAACCCCCCTCGGGATCCAAGTCCCTACTCCGCTGTGTCGGGTATACTTGGACCGAAGCTCGAGCTTGCTAATAAACCCTCGTGTGCTTGCATCGGTGTTGGCTCCTTGGTGGTTTCTCGGATTCGCAGTCTTGGGCACAACACCTGCATGGAGCCTGCTTCTCTCTCTGTCTGTGTCTCTGCCCACCCCTCCCCGTGTGTCTCTCATGAATAAATAAATAAAATCTGTAAAAAACAAAACAAAACAAAAAACAAAAATACCCTGGATTTGACCCAATATCTGAGTTTCTTTTATAAACCATTTTTTAGGGTGGCATGTTTCAACTAATGGCAGAGCTCATCTTTTCAACTTTATTCATTGGGGGAGGGGGGCTTTTGATAGATGGCTTTTGCCTTATTCCTAAATCCTGAGAATATTTTACGTAGCTTCATATATGGAGTTAGAAAATCTCTTTCTGGCTTTATTAACAGTCTTATTGAGGTATAATTTGTGTGCCATAAAATTCACCTAATTTAAGTGTACAATTGAATGATTTTTAATATATTTACCGATTTGTACAACCACCACCATAGGAGAATTAAAGAACTTTTGGTAAATTTTTTCCTAATTGCTTTTACTTTATCATTCTTAAAGTTTGCACATGTGGACATATTAGAAACACAACTAAATAATACATTAATACAGTGATATAATATAATAACTTAATATGAGGACCTTTGAACACATACCCTTATATTGTGTTTGACCAGAACAAGTAAAATTAAGAAAATAGAATCAAATATTCCTGCAAATTCCAAATTACAGGCAATGAAACTTTTGTGGCTTAGAGTACCAAATAGATATTGACTGTTTCAGCTGTCTTGTTTGCTGAGGAAGATGACAAAACCCAGTTTACAGATGGAAAAATAGACCGAAGGAAACTTGCCCAAGCTATATAGCTGTGCCTGGGCTAGGCCACAAATCTTGCTTCATCTCTAAATATATTGCCTTTGCCAGCTCAAGACCAGGTTTTCAATAATAATAATATTTTGTATAATCTGTATCATTCATTCATTGAGCAAATAGTTACTGGCTACTGTGCTAACAACAAAAAATACTGCTCAAGGTGGTAGAGATACTGTAGTGAACCAACAAAGTTCCTGTTGGCAGGTAATATTCTGGTAAGTGAAACAATGATCGATTAAAGAAATATATAATTTTAGATATTGAGACATCATTTAAAAAAATAGGCAAGCTAAGAGGATGGGTAATGGTGGTAAGAGGCAGGAGAGTACTGTTTTAGAAATGTAAAGATTTCTCTGAGGAATCTGACTTGAGCAGATACCTAAATGAAAAGAATTTGGGATATAAGAGAATGAAAGAAAGGATTTGGTTTGAGCAACTAGAAAAGTAGAGTTGTCATTTATTGAGTTGAAATAATACTGTAGCAGGAGCAGGTTTTGAGTTTTAATTCAGTTTTAGATATTTTCAGATGCCTCTTAGGCATCCAAATGGAAATAGATATTTAAGTATATGAGATTAGGTAAAAGCCCATGAAAGGAATGGATATAGGTAGAGAGAGGACCAAAGACTGATCCCTAGGATACTTAAGTGTTTAAATTTACGAAAATGAGGAGGAACCAGAAGGGCAGGTAGAAAAGTAGAGTCCAGTGTGTTATGATGAAAACCACAAAGGCATACAGCTTTAAAAGACAGGTAAAGAAAGTGTTTTATGAGAAAAGGGGTAATTCAGATATATTGTGGATTGGTCAAATCAGATAAAGATTGAGAATTGATCATTTTACAGAGAATAGAGAAACAAAATACTTTTATTCAAATGATCTTATTGGCACTTGCTTGAAAAAAAAGGTGTATCCTTTTTGCAGAAGCTCCATTTTTTACAAACTTTTTGAGGGTAGTTTGATAATATCTATCAGAAACTTAAATGTGTGCTCTTTTCTTTTTCTTTTTTTTTAAGTGGGCTCCACACCCAGCATGGAGCCCAGTGCAGGGCTTGAACTCATGACCCTGAAATCAAGACCTAAGCTGAGATCAAGAGACCTGTAACCAACTGAGCCACCCAGGTGCCTCAAATATATGCTTTCTTTGACCTTGTAATTCCATTTTTAGGAATTTATCCTAAAGTGATAATATTTATACATATACACAAAGATATATGTATTAAGTGTTCCTCACAGTGTTGATTTCAGTAGTAAAAAAAATCCATCAGGTTGGATACAGTTGTTAAAGGAGCAATAGATATGTAATAGATGTGTACAGATGTATAAGGTAGCTTTCACACATTGTTAAATGATAAGAGCAGGTTATCCAATAAAAGGTATAATATAATTTATGTTAAAACACGTAAAACAGGCCTTCTTTGACTACATTATCAAAAGGTGCCTGCTTATTTACCTTGTAAATGTCATATTAGCCTATTTTATTCACAACACTTGTCCCTATGTAAAATTATTTTATTTATACACTTGTTCACTTTTTCCACCAGAATGTAAGCTTTGTAATACATCTCCTGTCCTGTTCACATCCATATTCCTACTGCTTAGGGTCGTAATTTTTAAAATCTTGTTTTAGGGGAAAAAAAGAATATTTTCCTAGTTTAATTATTAAGTGTTAATCTCATTCCAATGAATATCCCTTCTCGTTTCTTCATTCTTATCATTTACAAATGAAGGCAGTCATTCTCAATCCTAAAGTCACATTAAAATTATCTGTGTAGCTTTAAAGAAAAAAATTATGCATAGGCTCTCCAATGTAGACCAATCTCAAGTCAGAACTTGGGATGGAATCAGGGTATTAGTATTTTTTAAAGTTTTCTTTGAGATTCTAACATGCAAGCAGTTGAGAGCCACTAGATTAGATGATATTTAAAGTATAATCCTAAGGATTCTGGTATCAAGGATACATAAGAGGGACACGTTTCTCTAGAGTCAAGGAATTTTCTGAGAATTAGAGTATCAGTGTTTCAGACAAATCATCTTTTGTTTTAGGAATAACAGATTGTGGGCAGCCCCGGTGGCTTAGCGGTGTAGTGCTGCCTTCAGTCTGGGGTGTGATCCTGGAGACCGAGGATGGAGTCCCACATCAAGCTCCCTGCATGGAGCCTGCTTCTCTCTCTGCCTCTCTCTCTCTCTCTCTGTGTGTCTGTCATGAATAAATAAAATCTTAAAAAAAAAAAAAAAAAGGAATAACAGATTGAATCAGTCATTTTCTCCTCTCGAAGTACTTCTCCCTTGAAGAGGTGTAGGTATTGGGAGACAAAAATTTGACATATTTCAAGAATTTTACAAAAGAAAGACCTTAAGTTTCACATTTGTTGGAAAATTTACTTTCAGTAGGATCACTTTCTTAAGAGTTCTTATGTTTACAAATGCTGGATGAAAACTACTTTCTATTTTCACTCCATTAGTTAGGGAAATAAAGACCTTACTGCATCACTTCAGGAGGACTTTTTCCCTTCCTTGGACCTTTGTGATGCGTTTACCTAGAAACAGCTTCTTTGATGTGCAGACATTCTACTGGCAAATTGTGCAGGGCAGCCACTCATATTGGACAATTCAGTTTCTTCTGGGAATTGAACTTTGATCCAGAATTTTCTCTTGTGCCTGATGTGGTAAAAATTTATGGTTTTTACATTTTGAAGCATAGTGAAATACAGCGTACTATGTCTTTCTAATTTGAGGTATTGATAAATCTTATGAGCATGTGGAAAAAAATAGAATAATCATGTACAAACCTACCATCACAGAATAATTGTGTCATATTGCTGTATTTTATTTACTTTAGTCTCCTAATACATTTTATTATATAAGGTTAATATGGGAAAACAGTACTATTATCCATATAAGTTAACTTTGTATTAAGGAATTTCTCTTCCTATTGGATTATTTGGTTGTTTAATGTGTATTTTTTGTGCCTACTATGGGTTGGTAGAAATAAACCAGAAATAAATTCTGCTGTTAGGTACCTTTAATGTAGTAGCAGAGATAAAATTTTTACCTAATACAATATTGAATGAGATAACAGTTGGAAAAAAAAAGAGATAACAGTTGGAAAAAAGTATAGATCATTAAAAGAGAGAGACTGGCAGAATCAAGGAATGAGATGGTATTTGAACTGATATTGAAAGATTTGTGTTGCTAGAGGTATAGTTTGGTCCACATAGTATAGTAGCCTGTTTTTTAGAGGCAATATGTGTGAAACTCATTAAGTAACTTTGTTTTTAATAGAGTATAAGATTCATAAAATGGTAAGGATATAAAAGTAAAAAATAGAACTCTTAAAAAGTCTTTTGTCTCCATTATCACTATCATTCAGGACTGAGGAGCAGTTTATTGTCCCTTTTCATTCACCATAACTTGTTTTTTGATTCTCTTCTTTGGTTCTTAGAAAAGGAATTGATGAAAAAAAAAAAAAAGAAAGAAAGAAAAAAGAAAAGGAATTGATGTAGTAATGATTTTAGGTATCAAATAATGGAAACGAGGAAAAGACTAAAGTCTCATTAGAGAGAGTTCCACTTCATCTATGTAACTATTTATTTATAAAGATTTTATTTTGGGGTAATCTCTTCACCCAGTGTGGGGCTCAAATTCACAACCCCGAGATCAAGAGTCACACACTACAGCCAGGCACCTCAGATATTTGTTTTTTAATAATTGCTTTCAATATCAGTAAAATGAAATAATATAGAAATTTCAAAATGGATTTCAAGGTTATTGAGTAAAATCAGGCCTTCCTGCTTTCTGTTGCATGCTATTCAAATCACACCATCTTGGTTTTTCTCTATGAAAATTCCTGTATTCTGGGAAAGTACAATTTTATGGAAGATACCAACCAGCAAAGGAAACATACCCCACTTACATGCAACCCCTCTAGCCTGCAGTTTCTGTATGTGTTTTCCCCTCCTCCTCCCCCATACGTCCCCTGATCTTAAAAAATAAATCTCCCTCTTATTGCCTGATAAACATATGGAAGATGGCTTTCCTCTATTTCTTTTACTTTAGAAAAGAAAGATAATTTATGAAATTGAACTGGATAGGGAATATGGATTTAAGGCAGTATGGAAGTTCTTGGGAAATTGAATTTGTAAAAATTATAGTTACATTTTACATTCCTCTGGGGCAGAAAGAACACTATGACCTATCACATGCTACATTATCAACTCATGTTAGACTTTTTATCTTTTGGCTGAATCTCAAGGGATATAGTTAGGGTTCCTGATAGAGAAATTGAAAATGAAGGATATTTGCAAGTAGGGTGTACATAAATATGATTAATAAGTAGCATTTAGGGCGGCGCCAGAAGGAGTTGCGCCGGTACCAGCTGGAAAGGACCACGGCCAACAGTGAATGCACCTCCATTGCCATCAAGCCTGATGGAGTCCAGCGCAACCTCGTGGGAGAGATCATCAAGCGTTTCGAGCAAAAGGGATTCCGCCCCATTGCTATGAAATTAATCCAGGCTTCTGAAGACCTTCTCAAGGAGCACTATATTGACCTGAAGGACCGTCCATTCTTTGCCAGCCTGGTGAAGTACATGCAGTCAGGGCCTGTGGTTGCCACGGTGTGGGAGGGCCTGAATGTGGTGAAGATAGGCCGAGTGATGCTCGGGGAGACCAAACCGGGGGACTCCAAACCTGGGACCATCCGTGGGGACTTTTGCATCCAAGTTGGCAGGAACATTATCCATGGCAGCAATTCTGTGGAGAGTGTGGAGAGAAGATGGGCTTGTGGTTCCAGCCTGAAGAGCTGGTGGATTATAAGAGCTGTGCTCAGAACTGGATTTATGAGTGAGGAGTGATGAGGGAGCAGACCTCAGTGCTTTGCCCTTTCCATTCCCTCTCCCTCCCATGAGCAAGGGGGCAGGCTCTTGCAAATCCAGTTATTTTTGAGAACTTCCTTATAACCTGGAGGGGACCTCTTGGAGCTGCGAGTGCTTCCCATACAGTATTATGGGCCACCATCAGATTAAAATGTTTCATCCCATTGTAAAAAAAAAAAAAAAGTAGCAGCTGTTTCAACCAGTTACAATTTAAACAGTGGTTTGATACTATCTTTAGATTGCCTTGTCTCCAAGCAACAGGTTCAGTGGGCAGCTCCTGAAGTCTGGCTAAGCTGTGAGGATCTGAAATGGAACCTTCCTGAAGACATTGCTATTGATGCTGGGCATATCTCAGCATCAATTCCTGACTGCTCTATGCAGACTCTCCTTGGAAGCACCTTGGATCACCATTACTAGGTCTGTTTCATGCTTTTATCTCTAGCATGTCAGGCCCTTTCCAGTTTTTAAAGCACTCAGATCCAGGAAGGCTTGCTACTGGCCAAAGTAAAGGGCTCCACAAGGCTAAGCCATCAAAAGTCGATCATCTATCAGCCCACAGATCTCAGAAAAATAGCCCAGTGGTGAGTTGTACCCTGGCATTTATTTTTTATCCCATTCTCAGAAAGTAGAGGTAAAACAATTTCTACATAATTGAGAGCTAAAAGAAAGGACAGTCCAGTTCTGTTTGCCCACTTGCCTATGCTAGCACCCTTTCATGTCTTTGCTAGTGAACGATCCAGACATGAGGTTAAATGATCTCTTATCTCTTTTGATCCCTGGCTTGACTCTAGAATAAGAAGCAAGGGCACCTGGGTGGCTCAGTTAGTTAAACAGCTGACTCTTGACTTCAGCTCAGGTCATGATCTTGGGGTCATGAGATTGAGCCCTGTTTTGGGCTCCAGGTTCAGCAGGGAATCTGCTTGAGGATTCTCTCTCTCCCTCTCACTCTGCCCCTACTCTCGCTTATGCATTCTCTCTCTCTCTCTCTCTCTCTCTCAAATAAATAAATAAATAAATAAATAATCATTTAAAAAATAGAATAAGGAGCAGTGAACCATCTATATCTAATGGAATCTCAAAGTAGATTTTATTTATATTTGCCTTTTTGATGGTTCTCACATTTCACTGAGGACCAACAATCCTAAAACAATGTATAAATAGACTCTGAAGGGCCTCTAAATTTAATTTGATCCAAACTCATCATTTTCTAAATTAGGAAATAACACTAGAGAGGCCACAGTGATTTGAGAGGCAGAGCTAAGTAGTTGGAGTCCCATTACCTACTAGTGCATCAAATTATCCCCTTGGTTTACAGCCTTGTTTTATTAGGGCTAGACCCTAATGAGAATCTTTCTGAAAATTAAATGTCCTCTTGGATCAGTTGATGTCCCTTCCAGTAATATTTTTCAGACCATGATAAATATCCACCCAGGCTTTACCACGTAGCTCCTAGGGGATGAAGTCTGAGCTTGGAGTAAAGATGAGTGTTAGAGTAGTTTATTTCCTCCCTCTATTGGCTTTAAATGACAATGACAAGCCTAGTTTCTCCACTAGGAGAGGAAATGTTTTACAGTAAATCAACGGATCGGTAGATAAGGGAATGTTACATATATTTGTGTGTATATACACATATACCCACTGTACAGATTTAAATTTGACATTTTCCCCCAAATTTGCTTCACTTTTCTCAAAGAGATAAAACTTCTGGGTGCCTGTCTGGCTTAGTTGGTAGAACATGTGACTCTTGATCTCAGAATTGTGAATTATAGCCCTATGTTGGATGTAGAGATTACTTTAAAATCTTAAGAAAGAGGTAAAACTTCACTGATAACAGCTGAAGACTGTTTTGTGACTTTTGATCTCATCCCCAATTCTTGGGATGGATAATATAAAAACTTTAACAAGTAGGATCAGACATTAACTAATAAGAATCTTTGCCATTCCTAGCACTGGGGCAGGACCTGGAGTCTCTGCTGTTGAGCATTAGGCATCTTGGTTACTAGACGGAAGAAGGGTGAATGCACACAGGTTCTGGGGTGGTGAGAGATGGAGGTGTTAAGGCAACTGCTATTACAAGTCTCTGTGAAGTGTTCTTTGATCATCTTGGACCTCTTTTCTTTTTCCTTTTCATAGGTAACTATTCTAAGTATATAACCTTTGTATTCTTTTTTTTTTTTTTTTTTTTTTTTAATTTATTTATGATAGTCACAGAGAGAGAGAGAGAGGCAGAGACATAGGCTCCATGCACCGGGAGCCTGATGTGGGATTCGATCCCGGGTCTCCAGGATCGCGCCCTGGGCCAAAGGCAGGCGCTAAACCGCTGCGCCACCCAGGGATCCCTAACCTTTGTATTCTTATAAATTTGTGGATACTTCTGTTTGGGGCATTTAAAAATTACATAAATGATACTCTAGACAGGAGTGCTTAGGTGGCTCAGTCAGGTAAGCGTCTGCCTTCAGCTCAGGTCATGATCTGAGGGTCCTGGGATTGAGTCCTGCATTGGGCTTCCTGCTCAGTAGGAAGTCTGCTTTCTCCCTCTGTCCTTCCCTTGCTCGTGATCTCTCTCTCTCTCAAATAAATATTTTTTAAAATTATATTCTAGATGGAACTTTCTGCCATGCTATTTGCATTCAGTCTTATGTTTTTGAACGTTGTTCTTTTTGATTCACATAAATTTAGTCTGCAAATTAACTGCTGCACAGAATTTCATTACAAAGTAATATATCACAATTTTTATATATAAACAAGCTGCAGTGAGTATTTTTTTTTAAAGATTTTATTTATTTATTCATGAGAGACACAGAGAGAGAGGCAGAGACACAGGCAGAGGGAGAAGCAGGCTCCATGCAGAGAGCCTGACAGGACTGGATCCTGGGTCTCCAGGATCACGTCCTGGGCTCAAGGTGGCACTAAACCGCTGCCTGGTTTAGTGCCACCTCTGGGCTGCCCTGCAGTGAGTATTCTTATCCAGCATGCCTCCTTGTCCATATCTTTTAAACTATGAAATAAAAAATTTTCAAGTTGTATTTGAAAGAGCTAACTACAAAAAATAAATTACAGGTTGACTATTTCTTATTTTTATAAATTAGAAGCCTATTTGAGTATGATAGTTATTTTTTATTTTTATTATTAATGTTTTAAATCATAGTGATATTGCAAAAAATAATGGACATTTTCTGTATATACCTTTCTTAAATAATGCTGAAAACTAGATATACACAAGAGTAAAAAGAAATATTCAGTGCTTAAAAAAATCAGTGAGGGATGCCTGGGTGGCTCAGCAGTTGAGCATCTGCCTTAGGCTCAGGGCATGATCCTGGGTCCAGAATCGAGTCCTGCATCAGGCTCCCTGCAAGGATCCTGCTTCTCCTTCTGCCTATGTCTCTGCTTCTCTCTCTATGTGCCTCTCATGAGTAAACAAATAAAATCTTAAAAAAAAAATCAATGATATTGTAATATTGCAATGAACTAAATAAGACACTTAGCACGTTTTAATCAATTTACTCTTGTTTTGGATCTCAGGTACACTATCAAGTTAGTCATGTTAGTTCATGGTACATTATCTGTCTGTGGAACATTGCTCTTGCTTTATTTTTTTTCCATCATTTCCTTTTCTGTTTCCTCTCAATCTTGCATGTTTGTCTTCAAGTATATTTGCATCTTTTAAAAGTATGTATTTTTGTGTATGGGTTTATTTTTTAAAATATGTCCTACTTAGAAAATTATAAAATGTATACACACAGATTAGATAATAAAACAAGTACCTATGAGCCTGATTCCTAGTTTCATAGAACATTGTCAGCACCTTAGATACTTCCTGTGTGCCCCTTCCCAACTGAATCCCTTTGTTTCTACCTAAAATTCAAAATAGTAGATATGTATTTAATTTTTTTTAATTAAAAAAAATTTTAAGTAGGTTCCATGCTGGGCCTGGAGCCCAATCTAGGACTTGAATCACAACTGTTAGATAAAGACCTGAGCTGAGAGCAAGAGTTAGATGCTTAACTGGCTGAACCATTCATGTGCCCCAAAATAGTAGATGTTTTGAATTTTGTGTTAATCATTCCTTGTTTCTCTTCCTAGTCTAATCACCCACATATGTACCCTTAATTAATATTATTTTTATCCATTTTGAAAATTTATTTAAATGAAGTTATACTAGTTTTATTCTTTTGTTACTTTTTTTCTTTTGTAAGATTGGTGTTGATATATGTGCAGTTATCAATAATTTTCATCATTGTGTAGTATTTTATTGTATGACTATACCACAGGTTATTTATCTACTAAACTCTTATTTGACATATGGGTTTTCCATTTTTTGCTTTTTCAAATAATGTTGATAATCTTTGCTTTTAACTGGAAAGTTTAGTCCATTTACATTTAATGATACTACTATTTGGATATATTTCTATCATCACATTATGCATAATCCATTGTCCCATTATTTTTGCAGTTCCTTTTCCCTCCTCTTATTGTGCCAAAAACTGATTATGTTTTTGCTTTGTTGTTTGTATTTTTTTATTCCATTTTTCCTTCTCTTCTAGTTTAAAAGTTATATGCTATATGAATACTGTTTTAGTGGTTATATTAACTATTCTATCATATGTAATTAACAAAGTTAAATAACATTTTCATGTTACTCCTGGGAAAGCTGAAGATTTTATAGTGCTTTAAACTATTTTTCGGGATGCCTGGGCAGGTCAGAAGTTGAGTGTCTGCCTTTGGCTCAGGGCATGATCCCAGGTCCAGGGATTGAGTCCCACTTGGGGCTCCCTGCGAGGAGTCTGCTTCTCTCTCTGCCTATGTCTCTGCCTCTCTCTCTGTGTCTTTTATGAATAAATAAACAAATCTTTAAAAATATATACTTTTCTCCTCTCAATATATATACAATTTTTTGTCTTGCTTTTATTCTATTCTTTATTTTCAACCCTATAAATCAGATTTTTAAAATAAACTCTTATTTAAATATACCTACATATTTACAATTATTTTTTGTTCACTTCTCTTGCTTATATTTCAGACTTCATAAGTTAGTTTTCTTTTTTTTTTTTTTTTTAATTTTTTTTAAAATTTATTTATGATAGTCATACAGAGAGAGAGAGAGAGAGAGGCAGAGACACAGGCAGAGGGAGAAGCAGGCTCCATGCACCGGGAGCCTGACGTGGGATTCAATCCCGGGTCTCCAGGATCGCGCCCTGGGCCAAAGGCAGGCGCCAAACCGCTGCGCCACCCAGGGATCCCTTGATTTATTTTTTTTTTAATTTTTTTTAAATTTATTTATGATAGTCATACAGAGAGAGAGAGAGAGATAAGTTAGTTTTCTATGTGAAATCTATCCTTTAGAATTTTCTTAAATGAGGGAATATTAGTAAATTCAGTTTTTCTTTGTCTAAAATCTCTTTATTTTATCCCATTTTAAAACATAATTTCACTCAGTATAAAATTTCTAGCTGGCAGTTATATCCTTCATTTGAAGAAATACTACCATTTTATGCACTATTAAAAATTTTTTTAATGTTACCAGCTAAACTATTCACAGTATGAAACGGCACCAACTTTAAGATGCACCCCAGTTAGGGGCACCCAGATGACTCAGTTTGTTAAGCATCCGACTCATGATTCAGCTCAGGTCATAATCTCAGGGTTATGAGATTGAGCCCCATGTTGGGCTTTGTGCTCAGCAGGGAGTCTGCTTGGGATTCTCTCTCTCCCTCTGCCCTTCCCCCAATTCACATTCTCTCTCTCTCTCTTTTTCTCAAATAAATAAGTCTTCAAAAAAAGATGCACACCCATTGCAGAAATGTGAAAAGTTTGTCTCCGAATCAGTGAAGGGTGATATATTTTTTTAGTGCATTATAGCTATAATTTTGCTTTTTGTAGCTTTTGAATTGTTGAAATGTCTCTCAGCAATCCAACAGCTATTTTTTTTGTCATTATCTGTCCTTTCTATTATCTGCTTTTTAGATATTTCCTTGATGGTCTGCAATTTCATTTTTTTAAAGACTTTTTTTATTTATTCATTTGAGACAAAGATATATATGTGTGTGTGTATATATATACATACATATATATATACACATATATATATATATACATACATATATATATATATATAGAGAGAGAGAGAGAGAGAGAGAGGGTGGGGGGGAGATAGAGCATGAGCAGGGGGAGAGGCAGAGGGAGAAGTAGGCTCCCCGCTGAACCAGAAGCCTGATAGGGGGCTCAATCTCAGGGCCTGGAGATCATGACCTGAGCTGAAGACAGATGCTCAACCATCTGAACCATGCAGATGCCCCTGCAATTTCATTTTCAGTGTATAGGTAAGGAATTCTTTTTATTTACTCTTCTTGGGATTTGCTAGACCACTTTGATATCTTTCAACAATTCTGTAAAATTCTTAGACATTATGTCTTTAAATATTGCCTCTTCCCATTCTCTAATTTATAAACTTCTTGGACTCCAAATAGACATATGATAGACCAACTCATATTCTCTGTGTCTTTGAACTCTCTTTTATCTCTACCATTTATTTTTTCATTTATTTTTTCCTATATGCTGTCCTCTTGATAATTCCTTCATATAATTTCACTCATTCTTCACCTAGGTCTAATCTGCTCTTTAATGTGTCCATTCAGTTTTTGAATTAAAGTTATTATACTTTTCATTTTTAGAAAGCTTACCTGGTTGTTTTTCCCAACATGTTTATTCTTTTTTTTTTTTTTTTTTTAATTTATTCTTGAGAGACAGAAAGAGAGAGAGGCAGAGACACAGGCAGAGGGAGAAGCAGGCTCCATGCAGGGAGACTGACGTGGGACTCTATCCTGGCTGAAGGCAGCGCCAAACTACTGTGCCACCGGGGCTGCCCCCAACATGTTTATTCTTTATGGTGTTGTGACTTACTTATATTTTCAAAATTCTCTTTTATTCTTGATTTTTTTATTACACATTTTTTAAAATTTATTTTTATTTTATTTTATTTTTTTGAGAGGAAGAGAGTGCACAAGCAGGGCAGGTAAAGGGCAGGGAGAAGAGAGAAAGAATCTTAAGCAGGCTTCATGCTCAGCACAGAGTCCAATGGGAGGCTTGATCTTATGACCCTAAGATCATGATCTGAGCTGAAATCAAAAGTTGGATGCTTAATCAACTGAGCCACCCAGGTGCCCCAAAGTTTTTATTTTTGAGTAATCTCTACACCTACACCCAATCTGGGACTTGAACTTATAGCAGCAAGATCAATAGTTGCACACTCCACCAACTGAGCCAGCCAGGTGCCCCTCTTAAAACTTTTTAAATAGTTTAATACAATTATTTTGTATCCTCTTGTGAAATTCTGTTTCCTAGTATCTTTGTAAGCATAAAATTCTAAAACCTGATAACTTTAGAAAAATACATTTTGTTCCGTTAGTGCATTAAGCACCATGTGATATGTTTATGCACTTTTTAGAGATTTATGTTAATACATTTTTCTTGGTTTTATTTGAATCATATAAACTTTTTTGTAACAAAATTATACTAATTATAGTTACACTTTGCACACCCCTTTAACTACAGGAAGAAATACTGTATTATGGATAAATATGCTCCAACTTTTACTCTCAATATAGGTGTGGAAGAAAGATGAAATTGATGTTGATTTACTGAAATCAGATTTTAAAAAATTAATTTGTATAATATAATGCATAGGAATTTATTTGTAACCAAAAAATAAAACAAATACTGATAAATCTCTTATCCGTGGCCTTCTAATATTTCAAGTCTCTATAAAGTTTTTTATTGGATGTGAATTAAAATGTCCACAGATACCTTATATGTGTTTTCTTGATTCCTGTACTCTTAGAAATTATATTTATTTAGATGTGGTACATTTAAGATGTTATAAATTGTCAGGTAGCAATTTTTAAAAAGATGTAAAGTCTTTTAGGTGTCAGCATGTTACTCATCATTTTCCTGAGACCTATTGCATTTGTTACCATAGTACCTCAAATATTTTAAAGTTGTATTCTTCTTAAAGCTACTTATTTGAGTTTCTGTGGGTTAGAACATTGGTTTTGATCAATAGGGAACATGTTTAGCTAATTAATTTGCAATTTCTCTTTGTAGGCTTCTTTTGATACACATGTTGTAGTTCCCACCAAGAACCCAACGATGTACAAAAGGGCAGCTGACCCAGTCCGTCCTGACCTTACTGGTTTGCTGGTGAAAAACAAAAATCTTCTAGCTGAGGTATATGGATTATCTGAAAATAAAAAAATGCCAAGGGAAATTATATCCTCTGTAAAAGTAGGGAGAGACACATTCTGATAAGGGACTCAAAGCGTTATCTTAATTCAGTTCTGCTTTTTTTTTCTCAATATTGAACTGTCTTGTCATTGAGGAGCACAAATTTAGACTCAAATTTGTCTTTTGCCAGGTAAATCCTTTTGAAGATCACATGTAGTTAAGTGCTTTTGAGTTGACTGGTAAATATCATAGTGTTAAAATAGTGCTTAGGGGGCAGCCCCGGTGGCCCAGCGGTTTAGTGCCGCCTTCAGCCCAGGGTGTGATCCTGGAGACCCAGGATCAAATCCCGGGTTGGGTTCCCTGCATGGAGCCTGCTTCTCTCCCTCTGCCTGTGTCTCTGCCTCTCTCTCTCTGTCTGTCATGAATAAATAAATAAAATCTTAAAAAAAAAAATAGTGCTTCGGAACTGCCATGCTCAAAATTTATATAAAAATAATAATCGATTATATGTTTTAAGCATTTTTTAATAGAAAGGTTGAGTTCCTATTTAAAACATAGCACCAAATATCAAATATCCATTAGTCTTATATAATACTTGATGAAACATCTGAATAACAACAGATGAAAAAGAAAGAAAGCACATTTGTAGGAAATGCCTTGACTTTTCCCTTAACACCTAGTGATGAACTAGAGAGTATTTTGATTTGGTTTTTTTTTAAGCTTATTAATTTGTTTATTTATTAATTGATATAATCTCAACACCCAATGTGGGTGGCTCAAGCTCATGACTCCAAGATCAAGAGTCACATACTACTCTTCCAACTGAGCCAGCCAGGTGCCCCTGTAGGAATTCTTTAGTTGAGCTCAAATGCCCTCAGGTCATGTGTTACAAGAGATAGTCTTATGGATAACCATGATTGAATCCCAAAGCCCACTATCACTATTAAAGGTATTATGATGTGGCTGTTTATGCCTGCATTGTCTCTATAGTTACTTGTGAGTAAAATGTTCTGAATGCTGATGTTGTGGGACACTGACTAGCCTTTTGTATAAGTAGCTATCAATGGCGTGTGTATGAGTTTGCTAGGGCTGCTATAACTAAGTACCACAGACTGTGGCTTAAATAATAGAAATTTTTCTCATAGTTATGCAGGCTAAAAGTCCAAGACAAGGTATCAGCAGGGTTAGTTTCTTCTACTACTTCTTCTCTTTCTCCTCTTTTTCTTTCTCCCAGATTTATTGCATATAATTGACATATAACATTATGTACGTTTGAGGTGATTTTTTATACATATTTTTTGTTTTGATATATTTTGTAAAATAATGACCACAATAAGGTTAAATAATACTTCCATCACCTCACATGATGATTCTGTGTGTGTGTGTGTGTGTGTGTGTGTGTTGAGAAGGTTGGTTTCTTTTGAGGCCTCTTTTCTTGGCTTATATATGGCCATCTATACTCTGTGTCTTTACATGGTCTTCCCTCTGTAACTATGTCCAAATTTCCTCCTGTTATAAGAACATCAGTCATAGGATTATGGCCCACCCTAAAGATCTCATTTTAACTTAATTACCTCTTTAAAGACCCTGCCCTTGGGGTACCTGGGTGGCTCAGTCAGTCAAACAGCTGCCTCTTGATTTTAGCTCAGGTCATGATCTCAGGGTCCTGGGATTGAGCCCTGCATTAGGCTCTGTGCTCCGCAGGGAGTCTGCTTGAGGATTCTCTCTCCCTCTCCATCTGCCCCTCCCTGGGCTCATGCACACACATGTTCTCTCTCTCTCTCTCTCAATAAATCTTAAAAAAAAAAAAAAAAAAAGTCCTTGTCCTAAAATATAATATTCTGAGTTACTGGGTGTTAGCACTTAAACATGTGAATTTTGAGAGGACAAAACAGCCAACAACAGTGGCCTTATTCCTTGGGGCCTCTTTTCTGTTATCTCATCTATCAATAGCCTGACACCAGGTTTCATTTAAATATATAGATAGATATAGAGGAATGCCTGGCTTACTCAGTTGGTTAAGCATCTGACTCTTGATTTTGGCTCAGGTCATTATCTTAGGGTCCTGAGATGGAGCCCTGAGTCAGGCTCCACACTAGGCATGGAACCAGCTTGAGATTCTCTTTCTCTCTGTCAACCCACCCCCTCCTTCACATGTGCTTTTTCTCTCAAAATAGAAAAATATATATCTATAGATAAGTAGATAAATACATATTTCTTTCACTTTTATTTATCCTAATATTTTCCTCCTTTAGCATAGAGAGATGAATAGACCTTAAATTTAAGTGGAGTTTGTATAAGTACAATCCATTTTCTAATACTGGAGAGATTCTTAATCTTTCCTCCCCCTCCCCCCAGAAAAATTTAATACCAATACCTGAAAACTGAAGCATTAATTCTTCTTGTCCACAGTATAACTTACTACTAAATTTACTAAGTTTGAGATTTTTGATAATTCAGGTTTGGATTAGATTAAGGTTTATGTCTATGCCTGATTCATAAGCCTTTTAAGCCAAATTGTCAAAAAAGATCACAACCTTTAAACCTTGTCTAAAGAGAATATTTAAGTTATTTTCAAGAATTTCAAAGTACTTTTTATTTTTTTATACATTCTACTTTTTTAATATTATTATTTTTTATTTTTTAAAGATTTTATTTTATTTATTCATAGACACACAGAGAGAGAGGCAGAGACACAGGCAGAGGGAGAAGCAGGCTCCACGCAGGGAGCCCGATGTGGGACTCGATCCCGGGTCTCCAGGTTCAGACCCTGGGCTGAAGGCAGGTGCTAAACCACTGAGTCACCTGGGCTGCCCCAAAGTACTTTTTAAAAGCGATTCTCTATGTGTACATAAATAATTTGGTAATTATAAATATTTTAATCTATTTATCAAAGCAGATATATGAAATGCTCTATAAGGTCTCATTGGATTTGTTGTTATATGGAAAATATATTAATAAAAGAGTCTAGTGATTTCAACAGAATACCTTCAGCATGAGTCATCTTTCTCTTTTCCAGTAACTTTATTTCTTTGTGGGACATAGATAAAGTGTTCAGTTGGTGATTGTGTTGTCTAGTTTAGGCACTATGATATTGAACTAAAGCTCTTGCATAGTGCTAGATAGGCTGCTTTCAGAATAAATAGGAGTTAAACAACTTGTAAAAAAAAATGTTACTGATATGTATAATAAGGCCTGGTATGTTAAAATAAATTTAAAGTGTTTTGCCAGTATTTTTACTTTGATATTTTATGAAATTTTTATTTGTGAGGGCAATAGAATGACATTGTGAGGGCATGTGTTTATGCAGATAAGATATTTTTCTTCCCTTAGTGTAGTCCTGGCAAATAGTAGAAACCGGGTAGATGGGCAGCCCGGGTAGCTCAGCGGTTTAGTGCCGCCTTCGGACCAGGTGTAATCCTGGAGTCTCGGGATCGAGTCCCACGTCGGGCTCCCGGTGCATGGAGCCTGCTTCTCCCTCTGCCTGTGTCTCTGCCTCTCTCTCTCTCTCTGTGACTATCATAAATAAATTAAAAAAAAAAAAATTAAAGAAAGAAAAAGAAAGAAAGAAAGAAAGAAAGAAAGAAAGAAAGAAAGAAAAGAAAAGAAAGAAACCGGGTAGATGCAGTCAACAATGGAGGGAGTGAATGGAGGCAATGTCACTTTTGCTGTCAAAGAAAAATTTATCAGAACCAATTATTATTAATTTTAATTGAAATTTTTATTAAAATAATTGAAGAAGCACTTGGAGTTTTAAGAAATAATTTAGAAAGATCCTTTATAACTTTGCTGAGTTTCTCCCATTGTTCAATTTTGCAAAACTATAATATAATAACCTGAATATTGACATTGATGCAACAAAGTCTACCAATCCACCATTCTTACTCAGATTTCCCCAATGTTACTTGTACACATTTGTGTGTTTGTATAGAGTTCTAAACAGTCAAGATACTGAACAGTTTGAACACTACAAAGATCTTTCCTGTTGCCATTTTATACCCACACCCACTTCCTTCCTACCCTCAACCCCTGGTAACCACTAATCTTTCCTGCATTCTAAAATGTTGTCATTTCAAAAATGTTTTATATGCAAAAAGCTAAACATAGAGTTATCATATGACCTTTAAAAGAAGAGTGATAGTATAGTATCTGATGTTACAACTGAGGACAGAACACATATCCTTTGCTTATATTCTTAGAACATTCTATTCATACCAATATTATTGTACTTGTTAAGGTATACTTTAATTATTTGTTTAATAATTGGTCTCCCTCAGCTGGGAAATTTTTTGAGAGTTCTTAATCTTCTGGCACATGCCTGGAACATAGAAGATACTGAAGTCTTGTTAGTTAAATAACGAATGGCTCAGGGGGAATCTCTGGGTGGCTCAGCGATTTAGCCCCAGGGCCTGATCCTGGAGACCTGGGATCGAGTCCCACATAGGGCTCACTGCATGGAGCCTGCTTCTCCCTCTGCCTGTGTCTCTGCCTCTCTCTGTGTGTGTCTCTCATGCATAAAAAAAATCTTAAAAAAAAAAAAAAGTATTTATTAAAAAAAAAAAAAAAAAAGAATGGCTCAGAGAGGTGCTAGATGGGAAGTAGAAAGACCAAATAGGAGGTTTGTAGCAAACAGTGCATGAGGTGGACAATGTGTCCCTAAAACAAGATAAAGGCAGCAAGCAGCAGGATGGGAAGAGAGGGATACATATGGGAAACATACTAGAGGTAAAATGAGCAGACCTAGTAACTTGAGGGGAGGATTTAAGAAGGAGTTAATTAAAAAATGACGCTTATCTAATTAACATGTTTTTACAAAAATATAAATGAATTTTGAAATTTTCATTTTTAAACATTTGATCTTATTATTAAGAGGTATTTTCTATATGGATCTTTCATAGAATACTTAACCCATTATTTTAAATAAATAAATTTATAGTTAAATAAATACGTCTTAAAAGAGACTCTGATCTGCAATACACAGACGTAGGGATGAGGCAAATCACATATTTTGGGCTTGATCTTTTTTTTTAAGATCTTACTTATTTGAGAGAGAGAGCAGGAGCAGGGGAGAGGGGTAGAGGGACAGGGAGAAACAGATTCTCTGCTGAGCAGGGAGCCCTATTCGGGATTTGATCCCAGGACCCTGGGATCATGATCTGAGCCAAAGACAGGCACTTAACCGACTGAGCCACTCAGATGCCAGCAAATCACATATTTTGAAAACAAGTAGAAACTGACAAATGAACACCTGGAGGAAAGAGTGGACATGCTCAAAAAATACCATAGGGGTGGGCAGCCCTGGTGGCGCAGTGGTTTAGCAGGGCCTGCAGCCCAGGGCATGATCCTGGAGACCCAGGATCACGTCGGGCTCCCTGCATGGGGCCTGCTTCTCCCTCTGCCTGTGTCTCTGCCTCTCTCTCTCTGTGTGTCTCTCATGAATAAATAGATAAAATCTTAAAAAACAAACAAACAAACAAACAAAAAAACCATAGGGGCCTGTGGCTGGTTCAGTCAGTAGAATATACAGCTCTTCACTTCAGGGTCCTGAGTTCAAGCCCTACATTGGCCATGGAGCTTAGTTTTAAAAAATGCTATGAAAGAATAGCTCCTTTGTAATAGCTAACATGGGAGCAAAAAGTTTTACTTGTGTGAAAAGAAGGGGGAAAAAATCTGACTCTAGTGTTTGTTTAGCACAAGTTAGAAAGATTTAAACCAATTTAATTATCAGTGATAGTGAGTTCTCTTAACTAATCACTCCCTTTTTCTAGGGAGAATTTATTAAATTTATTATTTCACTAATGGTTGCATTTTATTCTAAGAAATTTTAGTTTAATGATGCTGTAATTTTTTTTAGGAATTCCTGTCCTTACTACTTCAGACTGCAAAACTGATTCCTATTCAGAATTTTGCCAGAATGTCCCAAAAGCCCAACTTCATATTATAAACCATACTCCTCTATGGTAGGAAGGCTGTCGTATCCTTTGAGAATTGCTTAAAGGTTAAGACCATAGAGCAGCTTTTAATAATGCATATTTTGGGGGAATGGAGCAGTATTTTATTTTATTTTACTTTTTAAAAGATTTCTATTTATTTATTCATGAGAGACACACAGAGAGAGAGGCAGAGACACAGGCAGAGGGAGAAGCAGGCTCCCTGCAGGGAGCCTGACCTGGGACTCGATCCAGGGTCTCCAGGATCAGGCCCTGGACTGAAGGTGGTGCTAAACCGCTGAGCCACCGGGGCTGCCCCTGGAGCAGTATTTTAAAAAGAAAATTGGTCTGTGCTGAAAATGGAATTAAAAAGCAGTCTAAATGATGAAGTCAGTGCGATCCTGGAGATGGGGATGGCCCATCAAGTTTTCATTCAATTCCAGACTTTTCTTTACCCTGGGAAATTTTACCTCGCCTCCAAAATGTAAGCTGCATTTTAAAAACCCACACACTCGGGATCCCTGGGTGGCGCAGCGGTTTAGCGCCTGCCTTTGGCCCAGGGCGCGATCCTGGAGACCCGGGATCGAATCCCACGTCGGGCTCCCGGTGCATGGAGCCTGCTTCTCCCTCTGCCTGTATCTCTGCCTCTCTCTCTCTCTGTGACTATCATACATAAAAAAAATTAAAAAAAAAATAAAAAATAAAAACCCACACACTCATTTACATCTATTGTGGTCATTTAAAGAAAAAACCCCTGCAATATAGGATTTGTTACATCCAGTTTAGCACAGTTTCTTAATGTCAGCACAAGGAATACATCCATGCAAGAAAAAAAGAACCACCAAAAGAAAACTGGAGAGAAGTAATCAGGGAGGGAGAGAAAAAGAAATTTCATGAATGTCAAGGATCAGTCATGGATTCACTGCAGAAAGCAGAAACCACCCTAAGTATTTCAAGCTGAAAATGATTTAATGCAGAGAATTATGTATACAAAGTGATTGGAAGGTCTGGGTATGGGATTTGGGGCCAGAACTTGATGAATGAGTTTAAGGACACACCACCATGGATGAGATCCTGAAGTCAGGAAGTTGCTGCTACTTCTCCTGAGCCTTTTATTTAATTAAATTAATTAATTTATTAATTTATTTATTTAATTCATTTGAGAAAGAGAGAGAGATAAGGACAGAGGATGAGCAGAGGGTGGGGCCAGAGGAGACGCGAACTCCCCACTGAGTGAGGAGCCTGATGCAGGGGGATCCTGAAATCACAGCCCTGAAATCACAACCCCAGCCAAAATCAGACACCTTAATCAACTAGCCATCCAGGCATCACCCACTGAGTGTTTATTGCACAGACACAGCTGCCTCAACCTCCATAAAGCTGGTAGTTAAGTAATGGGATGTTCTTCTCTGGCCCCTTCCTTGACCTTGCTTATCAGCAGAATTAGCAGCGGGAAAATGGCCTTCTCTCTATTCTAAATTTCATGGGAATGCATCTCTTTAGTGCAGCTCAATGTACATATAGCATGGCTCTCAAAGTATAGTTCCACAGATCAACAACATTAACATCACCTGGGAACTTGGTATAAATACAAATTCTCAGGCCTCATGCCACACTAAAAACTCTGGATTTGGGCTATCAATCTGCTTTTTTTCCCAATCTGCTTCTTCTTCTTTTTTTTTTTATGATAGTCACACAGAGAGAGAGAGAGAGAGAGAGAGAGGCAGAGACACAGGCAGAGGGAGAAGCAGGCTCCATGCACCGGGAGCCCGACGTGGGATTCGATCCGGGGTCTCCAGGATCGCGCCCTGGGCCAAAGGCAGGCGCCAAACCGCTGCGCCACCCAAGGATCCCTCCCAATCTGCTTTTTAATGACCCTGCAGATAATTCTAATGCAGTGCTGAAGTTTGAGAACCATTAGCTTAGAGAATCCCAGACCCCACAAGGACTCTGGAAAGTTTTATTTCTAGTTCTGCAGAGTAAGACATCATAGTGGTGGGAATGGATACCAAGTGCCAATGACCATATCCAGCAAAAGAGCATGGCCTGGCCAGTGGTTCAAATGTTTCAGTGACATGTGGAATATGATGACAACTGAAAAGAAATTCTTGAATCTGATAAGAGACCTTTGGTGACTTTCAAGAGAAGAGTTTCTATGATGGAGAATAGGGGTGAGAAATTAAATGATATAAAAATAGAATTATAGTGGATAAAGAATGAGCACAGAGCATTCTTACCATCAGTATGGCTGGGCAATGAGGAAGAGAAATGGGCTTTAGCTTGAGCTCAAATCTTTTTTTTTTTTTTAATTTATTCATGAGAGACACAGAAAGAGAGAGAGGCAGAGACACAGGCAGAGGGAGAAGCAGGCTCCATGCAGGGAGCCCAACATGGGACTTGATACTGGGTCTCCAGGATCACACCCTGGACCGAAGGTGGCACTAAACCACTGAGCCACCCGGGCTACTTGAACTTAAATCTTTCACTTCATCTTCATGACCTTGTCTGTGTCCATATCTACCACCTTGTCTCCATTTCTGATAGCTGAGTCGCTTCTGCAGCTAATTAGGGAAGCTTTTCGCAGGACATAATTTCAAGTTCCAAGGGAGAACAAACTCCAGTTTAGTGTATACCTGCAATTTAGTTGTATGTTTTCAATTTACTCGATTATATTTTTGTATGTGACAGACACTATGTTAGGTCCTTGGTATATGTTATTTTTATTCCTTACAACTGCAATGTGAGGTGGGTAAAAAAACTTAACTGACTTCTCTATGGCCACAGTTTCTTGTTCCTCCAAATTTTGTGGTCTTTCTATTCTCCCATACTTACTTTCTCTGGAAACTCCATGACCTCATTGAGGTGTGTTTTTAGTCTTGATGTAATAAAAAATACATATAAAGGTATATTTTGAGAACATGTAAGTTTCATTTTATTGTCTTAATTTCACAGAATTTTTAAGAATTAGAACACATTTTATACACATATTGGACTAAAATATTAGTTTGAAATGCTTGGTCTTCCCACTCCCTGTGCTATTAGGAATTATAGCATTTCTCATTAATGAAACTTTTTCCATAACTAATATTCCTGACCTTTTTCTGGTTATAAAGCTAATGATTTTTTATAATGTCAAATCAAATATGTCCCCTCTCCCCCTCTTTTACAAGTTCATCAGGATCATACACAGCCTATTAGAAATTTGAACAAATTGGCTTAAATTAAAAGTTAATTGACCCCTGAATGTTAGCAGTACCTCAATTTTCTTTATCTAGTGAACTTTCTTTGCTTATCAGATAGAAGATTAGAGATTTTAAAAATGCTTCCAAAAGCTAAATAAATCAGCCACCTAAGAGCAACCATGCCCCTTGCCTTTCCAATCCTTCTTCGGTCTTTTTTTTTTTTTTTTTTTTTTTTTAAGTAGGCTCCACACCCAGCATGGAGCCCCACAAAGGGCTTGAAATCACAACATTGAGATCAAGACCTGAGCCAAGATCAAGAGTCAGACGCTTAACCAACTGAGCCACCCTGGTGCCCCTGGTCTTTCTTAGTTAGCAGGTTATGGCTCTCTTCTGTTGCTTCTCCTCTCACAGACCATCACTCTTCTCTTCATAAATTTATGATCTTTTCTTTCCTTTATTTGCTTTAAAAATATAGGGAATTTAAGTGTCTTTCTTTCTCCTCAGACTCCTATTCACCCATTTCAAACACAAACAAAGCCAGGAAACAATGGTATAAACATAGGCCATTTAGGAGAGAGGCCTCTGAACACAGTTCCCTTCACAACCAGCAGAAAGCAACATATCTATGGCCAAAGCATTAAGTATTTCTTTTCTGCTAGGGATTATTGAATTCATTATTGGTATAATTTGCTCCTATAACATTTTAAACAACTTTAATATTGATGAGAATAAATTCACTTATTCCAAATGTGATGTGTCATTTTGATATGATTTTTTAAAAATTCCACTGCTTCAGTTTTTATTTTCTTAGTTTAAGTAGTCTCTACAATCAAAATGGGGCTCAACCTCATTGAGCTGCAAGCTCTCCCAACTGAGCCCCTTGATACGATTTTTTAAATGTATATAACATTGGAATATATCGTTAGGAGATCTGAGAGTCTTCATTTTATTGTATAATAACGTATAACTTAGGGCGCCTGGGTGGCTTAGTCAATACGGTGGCCGACTTTTGATTCCAGCTCAGGTCATGATCTCGGGGTCCTGGGATGGAGCCCCATGTCGGGCTCTGCACTCAGTGGGGAATGTGCTTGAGGATTCTTTCTCTCTCTCTCTCTCCCTCTGCCCCAAACCCCACTCATTCTCCACTCTCTAAAATAAATGAATACGTCTTTTAAAAAAAATAATGTATAATTTAAATACCCATAATGAATTGAAGTCATGAATTTTCTAAAACCAAAATTATGATTTTAAGTAACATGTCACTTTCTTCTTAGCTAAGAAATCTTCAAAACAAGCTCTTCAGAAAAGAAACTTCATTGCAAGAGATGAAGAGTGAGCTAGAAAGTTACAAAGAAAATAATGTGCAACAATCTTTTGAGATAATGTCCCTGAAAGATAGTATCAAGGACCTAGAAGAACTTATTGCTTCTCTAACCAGAATTAAATATTTGAAAAACACCAATATTCAGAATCTTGAAAGAGGCAACTGGGATCTGACTGAAAGAATTATAGAGCTAGAAAACCGTCTAAGGTAGGAATGGTTTTCTAGTTTGTTTTCAAACATGTCATTTGACATAAGCTTACACATAGTATATAAACTCCATATACCTGGGCAGCCCGGGTGGCTCAGCAGTTAGCACCGCGTTCAGCCCAGGTCATGATCCTGGAGACCTGGGATCGAGTCCCATGTCAGGCTCCCTACAATGGAGCCTGCTTCTCCCTCTGCCTATGTCTCTTCCCCTCTCTCAATCTCTGTGTGTGTGTCTCTCATGAGTAAATAAATAAAATCTTAAAAAAAAAAAACAAAACAAAACTCCATATTCCTGATTAAGCACAGAATTTAAACTTAGTAGGATTTCATGTAATACCTAATTCAAAATTATTATGCTTAAAAAGACCTTTTTATTGAGAGATAATTCATGTACCATTAAAATTCACCCTTCTAAAACAATTCGCCTCTTTAAAATATATAATTCAGCAGTTTTTAGAATATTCACAAGGTTGTGCGATCATTCCCAATCATTACCATTCAATTCCAGAACATTTCATCACCCTCCAAAGATACCCTAGGTCCATTTGCAATTACTCCCCATACCACTCTCTCTGGTCGCTGACAACCACTAATCTACATTCTTTCTCTATGGACTTATCTTTTCTGGATATTTCACATGAATGTAATCATACAAGATATGGTTTCTGTGTCTCACTTATTTCAGTTAGTACTGAAATTATTTTTAAGATTAATCCATGTTGTAGCATGAATCAGTATACATATTTCACTCCTTTTTGTGGCTAAATAAAATTCTATTGTATGAATATACCACAGTTTGCTTATGCATTCTTCAGTTCATGGACATTAGGTTGTTTCTCTTTTTTGGAGGAGCCTTATGAATTCTGCTATGATCATTCTTGTATGAGTAGAATTGCTTGGTCATAAAGTAACTCTATGTTTACTTTTGAGGACATTCCAGACTATTTTCCAAGGCAGCTGCATCATTTTATGTTCCCACCTGCAAGGTCTAAGGATTCCAATTACTCCACATCCTAACACTTGTTATTATTCATCTTTTTTATGATAGCTATTATAGTAGATATGAAATCACATCTCATTGTGATTTTAATTTGTATTTCCATAAGACTAAAGATGTTGAACATCTTTATGTGTGCTTTTTGGTCATTTGTATATTCTTTTTGTACAAATATCTATTCAAATCCTTTGTCCAATTTTAAATTGGGTTGTCTTTTTATTTTTGAGTTGTTTTCTATGTGTTCTGTATCCTAAAGCCATATCAGATAAATGTATTATCTCTCATCTGTGGGTCGTCTTTTCACTTTCTTTTTTTAAAACTTTTTTAAAAGTAATCTCTACACCCAATGTGGGGCTCAAACTCATGATCCCAGGATCAAGAATTGCATGCCTCTTGGAATGAGCCAGACAAGTGCCCTGTCTTTTCACTCTTAAGAGCATCTTTTGAAGCACAAAGTATTTTAATTTTGATGGAAGTTTTATTTTTTGTCACTTGAGTCTTTGGTGTCATATCTAAGATACCATTGCCTAATCCAGTGTCACAAAGATTTACACATGCATTTTCTTTTAAGATTCATAGTTTTAGGGACATCTGAGTGGCTCAGCAGTTAAGCATCTGCCTTCGTGTCAGGGCATGATCTCTGGGTCCAGGATTGAGTCCCACATTCGGCTTCTTGCACGGCGCCTGCTTCTCCCTCTTTCTATATCTCTGCCTCTCTCTGTGTGTGTCTCTCGTGAATTAATAAATAAAATCTGTAAAAAAGAAAAAAGATTCATAGTTTTAGTGCTCAAATTTATGTCTCTGGTACATCATGACTAATTTTTTTTAACACATTTTATTTATTCATTCATGAGAGACGTAGAGAAAGAGGCAGAGACACAGAAAGCGGGAGAAGCAGGCTCCCTGTGGGGAGCCTGATGTGGGACTCCATCCCAGGACCCCGGGATCACACCCTGAGCTAAAGGCAGATGCTCAACCACTGAGCCACCCAGGTGTCCCACTTGATTAATTTTTGTATATGATGCAAGCTAAGAGTCCATATCCATTCTTTTTTATGTGAAGATCCACTAGTTGTTCCAGCATCACCTGTTGAAAAGACCCTTCTTTTTTCTATTGAGTTGTCTTGGCAATCTTGCAAAAAAAAAAAAAAAAGGAATTGATCATAAATGCATAGGTTTATTCTGTACTCTGAATTCTATTTGTCTATATGTATATCATTACACCAGTGCCACACTGTCTTGATTAGTGCAGCTTTGTGGTAAGTTTTGAAGTTTGAGTCCTCCAAGTTTATCTTCTTTTTCAAGATTATTTTGGCTATTCTGGGTCTCTTGCTTTTCCTTATAAATATTAAGATCAGCTTGTCAATTTCTGTAAAAAGACAACTGAGATTTTGAATAGGGATTATGTTGAATTTATAGATCAATTTGGGGAGTAACGTCATCTTTTTTTAAAAATATATATATATTTATGGGATCCCTGGGTGGCGCAGTGGTTTGGCGCTTGCCTTTGGCCCAGGGCGCGATCCTGGAGACCCGGGATCGAATCCCACATCGGGCTCCTGGTGCATGGAGCCTGCTTCTCCCTCTGCCTGTGTCTCTGCCTCTCTCTCTCTCTCTGTGACTATCATAAATAAATAAAAATTAAAAAAAAAAAATAAAATAAAAATAAAAATATATATATATTTACTTGGGAATCCCTGGGTGGCTCAGTGATTTGGTGCCTGCCTTCGGCCCAGGGCATGATCCTGGAGTCCTGGGATTGAGTCCCACATTGGGCTCCCTGCATGGAGCCTGCTTCTCCCTCTGCCTGTGTCTCTGTCTCTTTCTCTCTGTGTCTCTCACGAATAAATAAATCAAATCTTTAAAAAAAAATTTTTGAGGGGGGGCATGGGGCAAGGGGAGAGGGAGAGAGGGAATCTCAAGCAGACTCCTCACTGAGTGCAGAGCCCAGTTTGGGGCTCAATCTCATGACCCTGAGATCGTGACATGAGCTGAAATCAAGAGTTGGACACTCAGCCAACTGAGCCATCCAGGTGCCCTGGGGAGTAATATTAAGTCTTCCAATCCATGAAAATAGACATCTTTCCACTTAACTAGGCCTTTAATTTCCTTCAACAATATTTTATAGTTTTCAGTATATATGTCTTATATACTTTTGGTTAAATTTATTTCTAAGTATTTTTTTATGCATTGGAAATGGAATTTTTTCCTTAGTTTCATTTTCAGGTTCTTCATTTTTAAGGAGTAGAAATATAATATTTTTTAAAAATTTATTTATTCAGAGACACACAGAGAGAGAGAGAGGCAGAGACACAGGCAGAGGGAGAAGCAGGCTCCACGCAGGGAGCCCGATGTGGGACTCGATCCAGGGTCTCCAGGATCACGCCCCAGGCTGTAGGCGGCGCCAAACCGCTGCGCCACCAGGGCTGCCCAATAGATTTTTTTTTTTAAACAAGTCTTGCGTCTTATAACTTTGCTAGTGTTTCTTATTAGTTCAAAAAAATTGATTTTCTTGTTTGTTTTATTTTGTGGATTCCTTAGGATTTTCTCTATCTAAGACCAGGTCATCTCAAAGAGATTTACTTCTTTCTTTCTAATTTGAATGCTTTTATTTTTCTTGCCTAATTGCCTTGGCTAAAACATCCAGCACAATGTTGAATGGACGCAGTGAGAAACAAACCTTTGTTTTGTTCTTGATTTTAGGTGGAAAGCTTTCAGTTTTCACCATTAAGTATGATGTTAGCTATGGGTTTTTAAAAAATATTTTATTTATCTACTATGAGAGACACACACAGAGAGAGAGAGAGAGAGAGAGAGAGAGAGAGAGAGAGAGAGAGAGGCAGAGGGAGAAGCAAGCTCCATGCAGGGAGCCTGACGCGGGACTGGATCCCGGGTCTCCAGGATTATGCCCTGGACTGAAGGCAGCGCTAAACCGCTGAGCCACCTGGGCTGCCCTCTATGCGATTTTTTTTTTAATAGATGCCCTTTACCAGGTTGAGGAAATTTTTTTCTGTTTCTAGTTAAGTGCTTTTATCATGAAAGTCCGTTGGGTTTTACTTTTTAAAAAATGATTTTTCTGCATCCATTGGGATAACCATGTGGTTTTTTTTTATATATACATTATTCTTAGACTTGTGGTTACTTAGTTGGTATTCAAAGAAAGGAGATATTTAATCATATGTACTTGGTGGGTAGCAGGAGAAATAAAGTCATTAATTTTCCCTCTTATAGCATTAACAACATATTTAAGGATATCATACAATATGGAAAGCTGTTGTATTCACTTATGAATCCTGGTGTAGCTGTTTCCATGTTGGTTATTATGTAATGGCTTAACTAATAGGTTGAAGTTTTTTCTGGGTCTTGCATTTCCTAAATACTTTTTTTTTTTTTTTTTAAGATCTTATTTGTTTATTTGAGACAGTGAACGAGTGGGAGAAAAAGAGAAAGAGCGCACAAGCAAGGTGAAGGACAGAGGGAGAAGCATATTCCCTGCTAAGGAGGGAGCCTGTTGGTGAGGCTCAAACCCAGGATTCAGGGATCATGACCTGAGAGCTGAAGGCAGACACTGAACCAACTGAGCCACCCAGGTCCCCCCCAAAATCACTTTTAAAAAGAAAATATAGTGTCAGCTGGCTGTCTCAATTAGAAGAGCATGCAACTCTCAATCTCAGGATCGTGAGTTGGAGACCCACACTAGGTGTAGAATTACTTAAAATGAAACAATAAAAACTTCAAAGAAAAAGGAAATCCCTTAAGGAAATGAAAGGATATCTGAGCTTGAACTAAGGAAATAAGTCTTTACTCAGATTAAGAAATTAGTTAAAATCAAAGGCCAGCAAGAAAAACTTTTTTCTAGTTTTGCAGTGTCTTAAAAAAACATTGACAGAGTTCAAATGAAGAACTGATTAAAAGCAATTCATCACCCAAATAAATATTTTCTTAGTGATAAGCCATGACCTGAAATTGGTCTATAGTTTGACCCCTAAGAGCTGAGCAAGCATTGTAAACTCTTCAACAGAATTTTGAATAAGGCTGCCAAATGATTAACTATGGACTTTTTGCTTTTGCTTTGTCAAGTATAATTAACATATGCTGTTATATTAGTTTCAGTTGTACAATATAATGCTTCAACAGTTCTATACATTACTCAGTGCTCATCATAATAAATGTCCTCTTAGTTCTATTCTCTATATTTGAGTCTGTTTTTTTGTCTCTTTTTTCCTTTGTTCATTTATTTTGTTTCTTAAATTCTACACAAGTGAAATCAGACAGTATTTCTCTTTCTCTGTATGATTTCTTTTTTTTTTTTTAAGATTTTATTTATTTATTCATGAGACACACAGAAAGAAAGAGGCAGAGACACAGGCAGAGGGAAAAGCAGGCTCCATGCAGGAAGCCTGACGCGGGACTCAATCCCGGGTTTCCAGGATCATGCCCTGGGCCAAAGGCAGGTGCCAAACAGCTGGCCGCCCAGGGATCCCCTGATTTCTTTTACTTAGCATTATACCCTCTAAATCCATCCTTGTTGTCACAAATGGAAAGATTTCATTCTTTTTATGGCTGAGTAATATTCCATTATCTATCTATATCTATATCTATATCTATATCTATATCTATATCTATATCTATATCTATATCTATATCTATATATATCTATATCTCTTCTTTATCCAACCTATTGATGGACACTTTGGTTGCTTCCATATCTTTGCAATTGCAAATAATGCTGCAATAAACATAGGCATGCATTTACCTTTTTAAATTAGTGTTTTCATTTTCTTTGGGTAAATTTACCCAGTAAATTACTGGGTCATGTGATAATTCTACTTTTAATTTTTTGAGGAACTTCCACACTGCATTCCACAGTGGCTGCACCAGTTTGCATTCCCACCAATGGTGCACAAGGGTTCCTTTTTTCTTTACATCCTTGCCAACACTTGTTATTTCTTGCCATTTTGATTTTAGCAATTCTGATAGATGTGAGGTGATATCTCGTTGTTTTTATTTGCACTCCTTTGATGATTAGAGCATCTTTTCATATGTCTGTTGGCCATCTATATGTCTCCTTTGGAAGAATATCTATTCAGGACCTCTGCCTATTTTTAATAGGACTATTTGGAAGGAGTTATTGTTGAGTTGTGTTAAGTTCTTTTGGATATTAACCCCTTATCAGGTCTATTATTTGCAAATATCTTCTCCCATTCAGTACGCTTTTTGTTTTGTTGATGGTTTCCTTCACTGTGCAAAAGCTTTTTACTTTGGTGGAGTCTCAATAATTTAATTTTTCTTTTGTTTTCCTTGTCTGAGAAACACATCTAGAAAAATGTGCTATGGCCAATGTCAAAGATATTACTGCCTATGTTTTCTTCTAGGAATTTTATTTCAGGCCTCAGTTTTAGGTTTTTTAATCCATTTTGAGTTTAATTTTATGTATGGGATAAGAAAGTGGTCCAGTTTTATTCTTTTGCATTTAGCTGTCCAGTTTTTCTAATACCATTTGTTGAAAAGAGTGGTATTTCCCATTGTATATTCTTGTCTCCTTTGTCATAGATTACTGGCCATAAAAACATGGGTTTATTTCTAGACTCTATTCTCTTCCACTAATTGTGGATCTATTTTTGTGCCAGTACCATACTGTTTTGATTACTGCAGCTTGTGTAGAATAGTTTGAAATCTCGGATTGTGAATACTTCCAGCTTTGTTCTTTCTCAAGATTGCTTTGTCCGTCTTTTGTGGTTCAGTACAAACTTTAGTATTATTTGCTCTAGTTCTTTGAAAAATGCTGTTGATATTTTGATAGGGATTGCATTAAATGTGTACATTGCTTTGGGTATTATAGACATTTTAACACTATTAATTCTTCTAATCTCATGAGTATGGTATATCTTTCCATTTGTATCATCTTCAATTTCTTTTATCAATGTTTTATAGTTTTCAGAGTATGGGCGTTTCATCTCCTTGGTTAAGTTTATTCCAAGATATTTTGTTCTTTTTGCTGTAATTATAAATGGATTGTTCTCTTAATTTCTCTATCTGCTACTTGTTTTTGTATAGAAATGCATTCAATTTATATGTATTAATTTTGTAAGCTGCAATTTTACTGAATTCATTTTTTACTTATAATAGTTTTTCAGTGGAGTTTTTAGGTTTCCTGTATATGTCAGGAATACAAATGTCATCTACAAATAGTGACATTTTAACTTTTTCCTTACCGATTTGGATGCCTTTTTTCTTTTTTAAGATTTAATTTATTTATTCATGAGAGACGCAGAGAGAGAGGCAGAGACATAGGCAGAGGGAGAAGTAGGCTCCCTGCATGAAGCCTGATGTGGGACTTGATCCCGGAACCCCGTGATCATTCCCTGAGCCAAAGGCAGATGCTCAACCACTGAGCCACCTAGGTGTGTCCTGCCTTTCATTTCTTTTTCTTGTCTGATTACTGTTGCTAGAACTTCTAGTACTATATTGAATAAAAATGGTGAGAATCAACGTACTTGTCTTGTTCCTGATCTTATAGGAAAAACTCTCAGTTTTTAAATAGAGTATGATGTTAGCTGTTTCCATATATGTTTTCCATATATGGCCCTTATTATGTTGAGGTGTGTTCCCTCTAAATCCACCTTATTGAGAGTTTTTATCATGAAGGAATATTGAACTTTGTTACATGCTTTTTCTGCATCTATTGAGATGATCATATGATTTTAATCTTTCATTTTGCTAATGTGGTTTATCACATTGATTGATATGAATTGATGAATTTGAACCATCCTTACATCCCCAGAATAAATCCCACTTGATCATGGTTCATGATCCTTTGAATGTAATTAGCTCCTGTTTTTTGGGGGATTTTTGCATCTGTGTTTGTTAGAGATATTGACCTGTAGTTTTCTTTTTATGGAGTGTCTTTGTCTAATTTTGTTATTAGGGTAATGCTAGCCTCCTAGAATGTATTTGGAAGCTTTCCTTCCTCTTCTGACTTTTTAGAATAATTTGAGGAGAATAGGTATTAACTTTTAAAAAAATGTTTAGTAGGATTCACTTGTGAATCTGTCTAGTCCTGGATTTTGTTTGTTGAGAGATTTTTAAAAATTATTATTACTGATTCAATTTTATTACTAGTAATTGGTCTGTTCCGATTTTTTATTTCTTCCTGAGTCAGTTTTGGAAGATATGTTTCTAGGAATTTATATATTTCTTCTAGTTTATCCAACTTGTTGGCATGCAGTTTCTTGTAGTAGTCTCTTATAATCCTTTGTATTTCCATCGTGTCCATTTTCTCCTCTTTCATTTCTGATTTATGTATTTGTCCTTATGTCCTTTTTTCCTGATGAATCTGGCTAAAGGTTTATCAATTTTGTTTATCTTTTCAAAGAACTGGCTTTGGTTTCATTGATATTTTATTTTATTTTTCTTTATTTCTGTCTTTCTTTCTTTTATTTATTTCATTTATTTCTACTCCAGGCTTTATTATTATTTCCTTCCTTCTTCTAAACTTGGATTTTGTTTGTTCTTCTTTTTCTAGGTCCTTTAGGTGTAGGGTTAGATTGTTTATTTGGGACTTTTGTTTGTTTCTTGACATAGACCTGTATTGCTAAAAATTTCCCTTTTAAAACTTCTTTCATTGTGTCCCCAAAATTCTGGTCCACTGTGTTTTCATTTTCATTTGTCTCCATGTATTTTTTCATTTCCTCTGATTTTTTTTTCACTGACATGTTGACTCTTTAGCAGCATGTTTAGTCTCCATTTGTTTTTTGTGAGTTTTTTTCCAGTAATTAATTTTTAGTTTCACACCATTGTGGCCAGAAAAGATATATAATATTATTTCAATCTTCTTAAGTTTATTAAGACTTGTTTCATGGCCTAAAGTGTGGTCTATCCTAGAGAATGTTCCATGAACACTTGAAAAGAATATGTATTCTGTTGTTTTGAATGAAATGTTCTCTCTATATCTGTTAAATCTATCTGGTCTAATATATCATTCAAAGACACTTTTTTCTTATTGATTTTCTGCCTGGATTATCCATCCACTGATGTATGTGGGATGTTAAAGTCCCCTGCTGTTATTGTATTGTCAATTTCTTGCTTTATGTATAATGTTTGTTTTATGTATTTAGATGTTCCAATTTTGAGTGCATAGATATTTACAGTTGTTACATACTTTGTTGAACTGACCCCTTTATAATTATGTAATGCTCTTGTCTCTTGTTACAGTCTTAGTTTTAAAGTCTGTTTTGTCTGTTATAAGTATTGCTATTCTGTTTTTGTTGTTGTTTCATTTCTATTTGCATGGTATCTCTTTATCCTTTCACTTTCAATCTGTATGTGTCTTTAGGTTTGAAGTGAGTCTCTTGTATGCAGTATATAGATGGCTCTCTTTTTTTTCTTTTTTAATACATTCTGCCACCCTTTGTCTTTAGATTGGAGCATTTAGAATATTTACATTTAAAGTAATTATTGATAGGTATGTACTTATTTTCATTTTGTTAATTGTTTTCCAATTATTTTTGTAGTTATTGTATCTTCTCCTTACACTCTCTTTCTTTGTGATTGATGACTTTTTGCAGTGTTAGGCCTGAATTCTTTCTATTATTTGTGTATCTATCATAGCTTTTGGGTTTGTGGTTACCTTGAGGTTCATATATAGGACTCTAAATATGTAGCAGTTTATAGTAAGTTGATTTGAGTTTGAACACATTCTAAAAGAACATTTTTTTACTCTCTCCTCTATATCTTATGTATATGCTGTCATATATTTTATATCTTTTGATTCATAATTTTCTTCTACTTATGGCCTAAACTTTTTCACTTATAGAAGTCCCTTTAACATTTCTTATAAGGTTAGTTTGGTGGTGATGAACTCCTTTAACTATTGTTTGTCTCAGAAAGTCTTTATTTCTCCCTCAATTCTGATTGATTACCTTGCCAGGTAGACTATTTTGGGTTGTAGGTTTTTTCCTTTCAGCTCTTTGTCACACCTTTCTAGATTACAAAGTTTCTGCTGAAAAATCAGCTGATAGACTCATGAGGTTTCCACTGTATGTAACTGGTTCTCACAGTTTTAAAATTCTCTATCATTAACCTTTGACATTTAATTATTGCATGTTGATAATATGGACCTCCTTGAGTTCATCTTCTTTGGAGCTCTCCATGTTTCCTGAACCTGGATCTATTTCCTTCCCCCAGATTAGGAAATTTTTCAACTGTTATTTCTTCAAATAAATTTTCTTCCGTTTTCTCTCTTCTCCTTCTGGGACCCCTATAATGCAAATGTTTGTTTGCCTGATTTTGTTCGAGAAGTCTCTTACCTATCCTCTTTTTATAAAAAAATTCTCTATTCTTTTTGCTGTTCAGCTAGGGTTCTTTCCATTTCCTTGTCTTCCAGATTGCTACACCTTCTTCTGCATCCTCTAATCTGCTGTTGATTCCCTCTAGTGTATTTTTTATTTCATTTATTGTATTCTTCAATTGTGATTGGTTCTTTTCTATACTTTCTCTTTGTTGAAGTTCTCACTGAGTCTAGTCTTCTTTCCAGTCTGATGAGTATCTTTATGATCATTACTTTAAACTCCTTGTCAGACATAGTTCTTATTCCCATTTCATTTAGTTCTTTTTCTGGGGTTTTGTCTTTTTTAAAAAAGATTTTATTTATTTATTCACAAGAGACACATTGAGAGAGGCAGAGACATAGGCAGAGGGAGAAATAGTTTCCTCACAGGGAGCCTAATGTGGGACACGATCCCCAGAACCCAAGATCACTCCCTAGCCAAAGGCAGATGCTCAACTCCTGAGCCACCCAGGTGTCCCTGGGGTTTTGTCTTGTTCTTTCATTCAGAGCATATTCCTCTGTCTCCCCATTTTGCTGGACTGTTTCTATGAGTTAGTCAGCACAGTAACTTCTCCTAAACTTGAAGGAATGGTCTTGTGTAGTGTCTTCTCCTGTGTAGACTGTGTGTGCCTGGTGACTTTGGATGGCTAGCTGGAGCTGTCTGGCATGGGCTGGGGGTCCTAGTGTCCTCCATGCTGAGGCTACACTGGTGGGATGGCTGGAGCTAAAGTGAGTGTGGACTTGGGTGGTCCCAGGACTCGGTGCAGACAATGCACCAGCAGGACAACTGAGGCTGAAGTGAGTGTAAGCCAATGGGCCCTGGAGCTTTTCATGCAAATTGCCCTGGCAGGACACCTGAAGCTTAAGTGGGCACAAGTTGGGGTGGTCCCTGGGTTATCTGTGCAAAAGGCACCCTGGCAGGGTAGCTGAAAGTGGGTATACACCAGACATCTTGGGGGGGTCTGTGCACAGGGTGACCTGAGAGGGTAATTAGAACCAAGGTGGGGCATGGGCCAGGGGGACAAGGGACACTTGATGCAGGAAGTGCCCCAGTGGGATGTCTGGAACTGAGATGAGGCATGCCAAGGGCTTCTGAGGTGCTACACAGGACCACCCTGGGATGACAGCCAAAGCAGAAGTGGGTGAAAGCAAGGATGTCCTGAGGTATTCAGTACAGATGGTGCCCTGTAAAATAGGAGTACTTTACAGAATGGAGGCTGGCATGGACCAGGTTGTCCAGGATGCTCTGTACAGGAGGCACCATGGTGGGGTGGCTGGAGCTGAGGTGGGGTGTGGGGTTGTGGTTCCAGGGTGCTCCATGCAGGAGGTATTCTGCAGGACAGCTGGAGCTGAGATGAGCATGGGCTAGGAAGTAGGTAAGAGGCCTAGGTAAGAGGCCCCAGTGTGTTCTGCATCAAGTGTACCCTAATAAGCTGTCTGGAGCTGAAGTGGTGTGAGCTTGGAATTTTCCAGGGTGCTTTGCACCTGTGTCACCTTGGCATGATGCTGGAGCTCTAGTGATTGCTGGACCAGGGGTGTTCCAGTGTGTGTCATTCTGGGGCTGTCTTTGTGAGACAGCTGGGGTTGGTATGGGCTAGAGACCTAGGGCTCACTGAGGTGCCTGGACCTTGTTCCTATCAAGGTGAATGGAGATGTAATTATGGTGCTCGCCAGCCCTTTCAGCATGGAAAGAGTTCTAGCAGCTACCCCTGATGTTTTTCAGAGTTCTAGGGCTTGCTCTTTTACATGCATTTAGTTCCTCTTTTAAACTGTGGCTTTTCTGTGCATCAAGGTATCTGGGGCTGGTGTGGGCCAGGGGCATGGGGCTTGCTGGTGTGATAGGCTGGCCATGGTGCCTGGACTTTGCCCTCTCTGCACTATCAAGATAGAAGGGGAATATAAATCCTGGTGCTCCCTAGCCCTTCTACCCAGAGAGAGCTCCATCTGTTCCCTCACTGCCCAGCAAGTTTCTAGACCTAGCTCCTTTACACTCTCTTAAACCTTGGTTTTTCCTCCATGCCCCAGAGTATCTGCATCAGGGACACAGTGCTTGCTGAGGCAGCAGACCAACCACAGCATCTGGAACCCTGCTTCCATCTGCATCACCAAAGTGGAAAGGGAACACAAACTGTGCCACCTACTAGCCTCTCTGACCCAGAGAGAATTCCAGAAGCTCCCTCACCAGTGGGCAGGAGTCCAGGGCTAGTTCTTCCAAGTTCCAGTTGTTTTTCTAACCTTCAGTTATCCCTCCAAGCCCCAGGGCATCTGGGGCTGGCATGCACCAGTGACCCAGAGTTTGTGGAGGTATCAGCTAAGGTGTCTCGGTCTCTCCTGCCTCTTCCTGTGGCCTCTCCACCCTCTGTTGTGCAAAAGCTGTCCAGTCAGCCCTCAACATCCCCTCAGGCAGAATTTCTCTACAAATAGATGTAAACATGGTGTCTCCATGGAGGAGATGAGCCCAAGGCCTTCCCATGTCACCATCTTAGACTGGAGCCTCTTCTCATGTCTCCAAAATACATTTCTTCTGAGCGTTTTCCCATTTTTCTCTTCTGAAACTTTATTATTTCATTTTCATATTTTGAACGGTTTTTTTTCTTGACTCTAGAATTCTGGGTTGCCAGTATTTTTTCTTATAACACTCTAAGATGTCACCCAGTTATCTTCTGACTTCTATAGTTTCTATTGAAAAGTCAATCATCAGTCTTACTATCATACCTTTGAAGGGAATAATGTGTGCTTTTTCTTGGTAGTAGTTTGACTATGATGTGTCTTGGTGTGGCTTTCTTTGTATCTATCCTGCTTAGGATTTACAGAATTTATGGGATCTATCAATTATGTATTTCATCAGGTTTGGAACCTTGGGCATTATTTTTTCAAATATTATTTTTGTCCCATTGTGTCTCCATTCTCACTCTAGGGTTACAGTTACAGGTGTGTTAGATCTTTTAAGTGTGTCTTACATGTCTCTAGCCTTTTGAATTTAAATTTTCTGTTTAGATAATACAGATAATTTCTTTTGAACTGACTCAAAGTCATTAATTCTGTAAGCTGTAATTCTTAGAAGAGAAAAACAAAAATAAAAACAAAGAAGATGGATTGAAACTTTAATCTAGATATGGGTACAGGATAGAAATATTACAATACCTAGCAATTAATAATCAAAACAAGAACCAAATAATTATTTGTATATTTGATAAAAACAAGTTTTTATATATGCTGTTCTCTATTGCTGTATCATTATTCTAATTCAAATCCCAGTGGAAGACCCATCAGGTGTTATTAAAATAGGAGTACTTGTATCCCTGTGGAACTTCCTGATCATCACAATGTTACCAGTAGTGGCAGGCAGATCACATTGTTATTAATAGTGGCAGGCAGATATTCATGCTCAAACTTCCTCTTGAAAAGAATGGTTTAAATTGACCTTCCCCAGGGGAAATACTAGAGGACCTAGCACTGGATTATTTTTCTCTCCATTTCTCTGCCGTTTCTAGTCTCTCTCTAGAAATAGTTGGGTAATTACATTGCCCTTTTCATAGGAAGTACCCTTCTACTCGATACATGCATTTAATATATTTTAAATGGGGATTATTTCTTTTAATTATTTTTAATTGAAGTTTGAAAACTAAGTTGGTTTCATGATGTTGTTACCTACCGATATCTTACACAGAGTACATCTGTTTGAAAAAGAAAAGGCAGAACGAAAAGCAAGCCTTTTGAAGAAAAACTTAGCAGGTACTGATGGATGCACCCCTTATATGAATATGAAAGGGCAAGAAGATCCCTTGGATAGTTTCCTGATGAAGGTGAGAATAAATTTTGATTGATTTTTATTACCATAATAATACATCATTTATTTTAATAAAATAAAAAATTTATTATTATATCTAATATATTGCTATATTTATTATAAAATTATTCATATATTTATTATATTGTGTATTTCATATAAATTATACATACAGTATATAATATGAATAATGTATTTATTATAATAAAACAGGATTTTTATTATCTTGTGTTACTCCAAGAGATAATTGGCAAATGTTGAGTAGTTTGTTCATCTGCTTTTTTTAAAAAAATATTTTATTTATTTATTCATGAGAGACACAGAGAGAGAGAGAGAGAGAGAGAGAGAGAGGCAGAGGGAGAAGCAGACTCCATGCAGGGAGCCCCACGTGGGACTCGATCCCAGGTTTCCAAGATCAGGCCCTGGGCTGAAGGCGGCGCTAAACCGCTGAGCCACCCAGGCTGCCCTGTTGATCTGCTTCTTATGGAAGGTCAGAGGAAACAGTGCAGTATGGTTGCCTGAAAGCCTTTCTGAAGTACAGAGAGAAAGCACAAGGCAGCTCTAAGGTCTCTGTGATACTGAAGGACCATTTGAGGGAACAGAGCTGAGAGAGAAGTGGGAGGAGGAGAGATGGTGGTTAAAGAATGAAATATTGGGGTTTTACATTTCTAGTGTGGGTTACTTCCTGCTGCTGATATCTGGATTTTGGGCTCTGAATATAAGGGTTGAAGAGAGATGTAGGCAAAAGTCATTGAAACCAAGGCACAGAAATCACAAAGCTAAATTCGTGGATCATCTGCACTGGACCTTGAAATCTAGAATTATGGTGTGAGTTGGGTTTAGAAAGAAGAGATGAGCTTGGTCACTAGTAGATAGCAATTCACAGGACGAGTAGAGATATCAGAGAAGAATGTTGGAGGAGGTTGGGAACCACTCTATTGCCAAGGAAGTGGCGAAAGTTTATTTTGAAATCCTTAGACTTTAACAGGTTATTATATAATCTGAATGTAAAACAAGGTCCACCAAAATCCAATTAATCTGAGGGTTTCCATTTAAAAAAATTCAGGAGCTACTTTCAAAGTAGTTTTAAGTAATTCCAATTTTGAATGTCCCTCTCAAGTAATTCACAATAACACTTCCCAGTTTTTTTCACTTCTCTCAGGAATCTGTCACACTCCTGAAAAACTCTCCCAAACCAGCATCCATGGAACTCTGACCTTTTCTCCCATTGCCTTTTTTATTCTAGCTTCAGTAGTGATGCAAACCCATCATTACTTCAACAATTCTAGTCTCTATTTGTTTAACATGACATAAAGCCTAGAAACTGAACCTATTTACTCAGCTTCCAGAGTTGAAAGTATCAAGAAGGTGTAAAGAAGACTAGAATTTATAAAGGTAGAATGTGTGGGAGTTCAGGGAAGAAGTACAAGCATCATCCTCCCCCTACCAGCTATTTACAAAATGGAAGCAGGATGATTATGGAAGCAAGGGAAAGATTTGGGGGGGGGGGGGGGGGGAGAAATGAGACTTCTTTCATTTATACTTTTACTTTATCAAAATTGTTATTAGTAATGTTCTATAATCATAATGAAGTCTTTATGGAAATAACCATTTCCCTCCCAACTTTTAAACACTTAATTGTCTTAACATTCATTGATGGTCCTTGCCCCATTCAGTTATTTCATTAGGTGCAAAATGTTGATTTTTAAAATTCCTGTTATTCTTTCTACATTTATTAGCTCAAAATTTTCTGTAAAGAGTGTAACTTCATAAACTGAGGCTCTTTGATTATCTACTTTTCCAAGCTGAATTTCCTATGTTTTCAAAACATTTTCTCCATACTGTCATTTTAATATCTCTGATGTTTTAGTTTTCTCTTTTGAGTATGGCCTTGTCTCTCTTATGACTCCACCACTCTTTTATTTCTTTTAAGGGCTTTGCTCCTAAAGTTTTGTATTATGACTATATTTATATTTCAAAAAAAGGAAGTAAATGTCTCCGTATTAAATTCTAAATGGGAAGTTTAACCTGTGTGTTGGCATATTTAGGATAAAAGTGAAGCTATCCTGACCAAGAACTTTGAGAGAGACATTTTCTACTCTGAAGGACCAAAAGATGGGCAGAAAATTTGGGATAAGTGTCAACAAGATTCAACCCATAAGGAAAAACAAAAATATGAGTTGGACAGACCTCCATATTCATTCAGCTGGGAAACTAAAACTGCACAATCCCACTACCAGAAATTCATCAGTCAGTTGGCTACTCTTCTGAGCAACAGTATTGTACCCATACCAGCCACGGAGGAAGCTGTGAAAGAGAGGATTCGGGAAATTGGTGCAAATGAGCGGTCTTGGAAGTCTGTAGGTGTATTGACAGAGAAGTCATTCTTTCAAATTTAACATGTTGATTATTTTTAATGCATTGGTTTTGATACTAACTGATGTAAATTCTGTGGCTCTGAATTTTAACTTTGATTTTATTTTTAATACTACAGTGATAAAAAGGAAAAGGATGTCCATTATTACAGCAGAGGTAGTGTAGTATATTTGTTAAGAGCAGAAAGCCCAAGTATGAATCCCAGCTCAGCCATGGCCAGCTGTGTGCTCTTGGGCAGATCACTTATCCCCTCTGGGCCTCAATTTCATTTGTAGAATTTGGTGGTAGTGGAATGGGGTTGGAGGCTGGAATGGCATAGTTCTTATCTCACAGAGTGGTAAGGATTAAATGGATTAATACATGATAAATGCTTAGTTCACTTCAGTGTAAGCTCTGTGAATCCTGGCTTAAAAGTAGTGGTATGGTGAAGATAATATGTCCATCATGCCTAAATACTGGTCAGGTCAGTAAAATACATCATTAGATCAGTTATTTATTTGAATTTATTGGCCAGCTCTATTAAAAGATTGCATCAGGAAGTTTCAATGGATGTATCTCCTTGTTGTGTCCAAATCATTTTAGTAAAATGTCATGCCTCTTCACCCCCAAATTTAAATGAAGATAAGTATTGCTTAGATTCAATGTGTTAGTAAAATCTGCTACAGTCTATTTATTATAGAGTTCTAATTTTTCTAATTTTTTTTAGTAAAATGTCATGCCTCTTCACCCCCAAATTTAAATGAAGATAAGTATTGCTTAGATTCAATGTGTTAGTAAAATCTGCTACAGTCTATTTATTATAGAGTTCTAATTTTTCTATCACTTTTTGCTTAAAATTCATTATACAATTTGATTTCTCAGTAATGACTAAATGTCTCATTTTGTATATCAAAACTTTCCATTTCTTTTTCTTTTTAAAAATATATTTTTATTTATTTGACAGAGAGAGAGAACACAAGCAAGGGGATGGCAGGCAGAGGGAGAGGGAGAAGCAGGCTCCCCACTGAGCAAGGTGCCAGATGCAGGGCTCAATTTCAGGACCCCAAGATGGTGACCTGAGTGGAAGGCAGACACTTAACCAACTGAGCTACTCAGATGCCCCTCCATATCTTTTTCTAAAATCAGCTGATACATGTCAAATCTTAAAAGTATTCCCCCATTTACCTAGTTTTTAATGTAATGTTGCTACAGTGTCAGTGTCAGTAGAACTTGCACATAGCTTTGAAACAAAATAGGAATCATGGGCCATCAGGAGTTGTATCTATCCTTTCTCCCTACAGAGGATGGAAGGCCTGCAGCAGAAAATTCTGAGGCTCACAAAACGCATGGAGCAGCTGCAGCGTCACTCTGAAGAAGCCACTGAAGAATCATCCCAAATGCAAGAAAGGTGTAGGGAACAAAAAAGACCCTTGAAATGCCTGGAAGGAAAAATTGCTCTTAATGACATTTTTCAAGGGAGATTAGACTTGGACAGAAATAAAGTAAGAATTTCCCATATAAGACATTTCTTTGACAATGAAAATGATCATATTATCTAATGTTTAAAACTGTTAATACTATTTATAGTTAATATTGGAAAAGAGGAAAATTTGCCACAAACCTTAAATCTGCCTTTATAAAAAAAAAACCTCTAAAAAAAAAAAAAAACAAACCTCTCCTTGTTCCATATCTCTCATTTCTCTAATACACAATGAATACATGTATTCATTGTAAGAGCATTTGTTAATGTATTTCTTAATGTACTTTAAAAAGTGGATTAGAAGGAAAGAGTTCAAAGGAGTGACTGTATAGCCAGGACATCAGGCACTGTATCAGTTAGATATGAGGAGTATCAGGAAGGGTCCAGTGATGCTATTCCTCAGTCATTACTATGTAGACCAGTACCTTCTCTACTTTCTGCTTCTCTGCATCTGTAAGGAAGAGATGAAACGGTCAATTCTAAGAGTGGTATGGAGACAGGGTACAATATAATTTATTTTTAGGAATTTTAAAAATTCTATTTCATTATCTCAATAGAATTGCATGTCATATCATACCTATACTATTTCTGTAATTGTTGTGGCTTCAAGCATAATCTCACTCATTCATTCACCACTCACTCATTCAGTCTTCCATTATACTCATTAGTCATATCTGTATCCAGCACTGAGTATAGAAAACTTCCAGTCCTTAGTGAAGTGGTATTAACTATGTACTCCACAGAGTCTAAGGATAAATGCAGCTTCTACCTCTGTTCCTGAATATATAATCAATGATTATTCATTTCCCTGCAAAAATTTTAAAACGCTATATTAAATTTTAAGAATATTCAAGTAACACATGCTTTCTACAACTCTTAAAGTCAAGTTAAAAGGCTCAAAGAAAACAATAATTTTCCCCAAACTTCTTTCTGCCTATTTTACCTCAGGAACTAGCAGTATATATATTTTCTACAAATATTGCCATGGTTATGGAAATATACAAATACATATATGTGGGTGGTGGTATTTTTATAAAACTGAGACTATGCTAGTCAAATACTCTTCTTACATAGTAAAAAGTAAGTACTTCATGGTTTTTCCTTAAGTTAAAAGATATAGATTTTCTGGGACGCCTGGGTGGCTCATTGGTTGAATGTCTGCCTTTGGCTCAGGGGTTGATCCTGAGTCCGAGGATCAAGTCCCACATTGGGCTTCCCTGCATGGAGCCTGCTTCTCCCTCTGCTATGTTCTGCCTCTCTCCCTCTCTCTCTCTCTCTCTCTCTCTCTCTCTGTCTGTCTCATGAATAAATAAATTAAATCTTTAAAAAAATTAAGGTATTCCTTTAAGAGCTGCATTGTATTCCAGAGTGTATAGAAGTTATTTATTTAATCACTTCCCAATTGATGGGCTGTCAAATTATTTCCACCTTTTATGCCACTACAAATAATGCAGCAATAAGTAGACTTATACATATATCTTTTCACACTGGTGCTTTTCTTCCCCTATGGGATTGAGTTCTAAATGTGAAATTGTAGAATCACAATGTATGAATATTTAAAATTTTAATAGCCACTGCCAAAATACTACTTCCAAAAGGTAGAAGGAATTCACTTTCCAAATAGAAATATATGAGTGCCTATTTCTTCTTTATAGCCTAGCCAACATTGGATGATGTCTTTAAGGTTGGTTTCTTAGATTCCTTTACCTTTCTACTCCTTGCAATTTGGACCTCAGATGCAGAAGGTTGAGTTAACCAAACTCTGTGGTTCATAACACATTATCTTGAGCTGTAGAAGGGCTTTCTCTTATTTATTCCATTTAAGTCCATTTTTCCGTTCCCTCTTCCAAAGGAGATCAATCTCGAGGGGCTGGGGTGGCTCAATTGGTGAAGTATCCAACTCTTAATCTCAGCTCAGGCCTTGATCTCAGGGTCATGAGTTCAAGCCCCACACAGTGTGGAGCCTACTTACTGGAACATGTGTGCTTCTGATGATCCTTCCTATCTTATTCTTTTAAGCACTATGAAACATTCTTTTCTTTGTGCTTTATAAAATATTGCCTTAAATTCTCCATTTTCAGAAATTATAGTTCCTAATGCAATGTTTTGTTTCATGTTTATCTGATATATCTTATCCTTTTATTTTTTGCATTTATCTTTGTGATTAAAGACAATATATGGTTGTGTTTTAAAAAATCAGATTAGAAGGTATCCAATTGGTAAATTTAACATACTTATCTTTATTACAATTATTATTATTATATTAGTATGTGTTTTTGCTAACTTTTTTCAAAATTTCCATACACTTTACTTTCCTTTTGATGGGTAGGAGGTGTTTATTTTCCTGGTTTCTATGAAGATAGATACATTTTTTTTCTCTTTTTTAAAGTTATATGTTCTATTTTTATTCTTATGTTGGTGTTCCTTGATTAAGAACCATATTCTTAAAAAAAAAAAAAAAAAGAACCATATTCTTGGGTGCCTGGGTGGCTCCGTGGTTGAGCGTCTGCCTTCAGCTCAGGGCCTGATCCCGGGGTCCGGATCGAGTCCCACGTCAGACTCCCCGCAGGGAGCCTACTTCTCCCTCTGCCTGTGTCTCTGCCTCTCTCTATGTGTCTCTCATGAATAAATAAATAAAACCTTAAAAAAAAAAGAACCATACTCTAAATATTTATCAGAGTATCGTGCCCCTTTGGTTGTTGACCTCCATCCCCAAATGTGTTGGTATTCTCTAAATTTTTAATTTTTGCAGTGTTTTAATATACTTTCTCTGTTTTCTTTTACTTGGTCCTAATTATTTTTAGACAACCACTAAACTTGACCAAGGCATTTGGTACTTTGTAGGATCCTGTTGTGTTATGGAAGGTGTATAGTATTGCATTAGTCATGATGAAAAAATACACAAGAGATGTAAGAGATCAGTTCTTTTTTTTTTTTTAAGAGATCAGTTCTTATCACAATATGGAATTTATTGGAGATACCAACTGCTCACACAGATTAGTGTCACAGATAGTCCCAACACTTGAACTCACTGCAATAGCAACAGGAGGTGGCCACAAAATTATTACAGTAGTACAGGATGTAGTATAGTTAATTTTATGCAGTTACAATTTAACATTGCATCTTCATGTTTGTTTATATTTCTCTTGAATGATAATGGTTTCATGAATGATATGTAATGTTTGGGTAATTTTTGATACATTTTAACTTTTTACAATAGATTTGTGATATTTTATGATAGCAAATGATAAAGCAGACTAGTTTCTATAGATATTTTATGTATTCGTGACATAATCTTTTTCTTAAATTTTCTGATATCTCTAGGCTACTTAGTTCATCTGAGGGTTTTTTCAAATTCTTGCAAATCTTCACAAGTTTTCCCAATATATTTATTTAAAAAAAAATCTGTGTTTAAGTGGACTCATGCAGTTTCAATCTGTGTTGTTCAAGGTCAACTGTATACACACATACACAAACACACATTCTTGATGGGTACTGTCTCTCCGGAGAACCCTAATACACTTTGCCTTTTTAAATTTTTCGTTTTAATTTTTTTAAAAAAATTTAAGATTTTATTTTTAAGTAATCTCTATACCCAACATGGGGCTCAAACTTACAACCCCGAGATCAGGAATCACACACTCTACTGACTGAGCCAACTACATGTCCTTGCTTTTTTCTTTTTCTTTTTTTTAATAGTTTATATCCTGTTGTCCTTTTATCTGCCTTCTTGGAGAGTTTTCAATCTAATCTTTCAACTCAGTTTGTTCCTCAAATCAAGAATTTATTCATCTTATTTATCTCACCTATGATGTTGTTCATGTCAACTCTTACATTTGCCGTATCTGCTATTTCTACTTTGTTGTTTTAGTTTATAATTTCTTCATCAGTTAATGTCATCTCTCCTGAGTACCTACAACTTTTAGTAAAGGTAAAGTTATAATTTTTACATGAAACTGGAAGTGATCAGAAAAAACAAGGCTTTGCCCTAAATTTCATTTAGTGGCAGGTGAAGAATTAGTCCAACAGAATCCATTTTTTAAAAAAAAGATTTTATTTACTTGAGAGGAGAGAGCACGAGCAGAGGGAGGGGTATAGAGAAGGAGGGGCAGAAGGAGAAGCAGACACCCCGCTGAACAGAAGCCTGAAGCTGGTTTGATCCTAGGACCCTGAGATCATGAGCCAAAAGCAGATGCTTAACTGACTTAGCCACCCAGGCACCCTCCGACAGAATACATTTAAAGAAACAACAAAGGACAAAAATAAAGTAGGTTAATGTTAACACTTTGTTGAGTGTAATTGTTTAATGTAAATTTTATACCTGTCAAAGTGGCAATTTGTACATATAGTTTTAATTTACTCAGTCAGCTTTGTAATATAATTCTTGATAAAAATTCTTTTTAATATCAATATTTCAAAATGTATTTAAAATAAGATTAATATCCTTATATCCTGCTATTTCATAAATCTGTATTTTAAACATAATTTAGTAATTTTAGTAATTTATAATTTTAGTAATTGGTAATTTTTGATTATTTGGTTCATATTCTCTTTCACTTTGCAGATTTTATTTTATATACTCTAGTAGGATTTTATACTTTCTTCATTTAAGTCCTATAAGTCCTTTGTATCAGTCTTTCTTATAAAATGTATTTCTAGGTCTTTTTTTTTTTTAAAGATTTTATTTATTTATTCCTGAGAGACACAGAGAGAGAGAGAGGCAAAAAACACAGGCGGAGAGAGAAGCAGGCTCCATGCAGGAGCCCGATGCGGGACTCAATCCCAGGACTCCAGGACCCTGCCCTGGGCTGAAGGCAGGCACTAAACCGCTGAGCCATCCAGTGATCCCCTATTTCTAGGTCTTTTATAGATTTTGTCCATTGTTAATAGCATATTTTCCCCATTTCTATTTGAAATGGTTATTACAACTATAAATAAATGCATTTTTATGTTTTTTTTTAAAAAGATTTATTTATCTTGCATATATGTGCAAACTGGAGGGGTGGGGCAGAGGAAGAGGGAGAAAGAGAATCTCAAGCAGACTCCCCGCTGAGCATGGAGCTCAGTGTAGGGCCCTGAGATCATGACCTGAACTGAAATTGAGTCTGAGGCTTAACCAAATGAGCCACCCAGGAGCCCTGCATTTGATATGTTTATATTTTTATGAACTTTCTACCATCTTACTGAATTCACTTATTAAATCCAATAGTTTTCCTTACTACGGTTTTTTGAGCCACGCAGGTGCCCCTCGTTTTCCTCTTTTTTTTTTTTTTTTCGTTTTCCTCTTTAACCAGGCTTTCTTGGAGCATCTATTTTATTTTTCCAAAGAACCAGTGGTTCTTTTTTAATATAAATTTTACTAGCTTTTGATTTACATATAATGAAAATATATGGTATTTTTATTAAATTTGTATACCCTTTTTGCTGGTAAAAACTTCATAAAGTACAGATTATTAGAATATAATTCAAACCACTAGTAATCCTACCACTGTGAGATAACCAATGTTAACATATAGGCATAGTTTTTCTTTCTTTTTTAGAGATTTTTTATTTACTCATGAAAGACACATAAAGAGAGAGAGAAGCAGAGGCATAGGCAGAGGGAGAAGCAGGCTCCATGCAGGGAGCCTAACAAGGGCGGGACTCCATCCCAACCTCCAGGATCACGCCCTGGGCTGAAGGCAGCGCTAACCCACAGAGACACTGGGGCTGCCTTAGGCATAGTCTTTCTTAATCTGCTTCCTTCATTTAGCTATATCAGTAGTATTTTCTCTTAGTAATATATTTGAAACTTGACTTTTAGGGAATGTATAATCAATCATATGTCATTTATTTAATTTTTCTTTTTTGACATTTGCATTGTTTCTATTTTTCCATGTTGTAAATCATGTAAAGAATATCTCTGTATATGAATCTTTATCTAAATATTTATTTCCTTTTAGTACATTGCCAGAAAAGTTGATATAATCTATGTTACCATCTGATGTTCATAAAACTGTTGGCACTGAGCCATCAATTTTATTTTCAAGATTATTTTAATAATGCATATTTATGGTAGAAAATATTTTACGTATGCAGAAGTATTACTGTCTGCAGTTTATTAGCCTAGAGTAGATCTGGTATGCTAGTGTGGAACACCACCTTAAAGCACAACTTCTTTATTTCAATACTGTTGATCTCTACAAAGGAAAATTCTGGGACTAAGAATTTATGGATAGACGAGCATGGCAAGATATTCAGACAACTAGAGAAAGACAATGAGCAGCAAACATTATTGGATATTCAGCAGAATTTACAGATTGCTACAACTCAAAGACTAGAGGATAAAATTCAGAAACTTCAGAAACAGCTCAGTGATTTGAAATTGTCAAATAAAAGTATGAAAACTCAACTTACAAGAGTAAATGTCCTTAAGGTAAGCAAAGGAAGTGAGGCTTTCGAAAACTTCTTAAGCTTTAGTCTGTTATTATTTTAGCTGCATGTTTCTCATTGAATTTTTTTAAAAATTAACATTAAAATTATTTTATATAAATACATTAGTAGGTATAATATTAAAGCATATTGGATAATAAAATTAGATACATTGACATCTACCACTTATTTTAAAAACCAGAATATTATCAACCCCACTGAAGCCCTCATATAATTTCTTCCCTACTTGTCAAAGGTAACTGCTTTCTAAATGTTAGGATTCTAGAGTCCTTTCTTTTTTTATTTTATTTTGGTCTTTCTTATTGGTGTAATAGTTAAAAATTTTATTTTGGAGGCTCCTCTTTGGATTTTCTTCATATCAAACTTCATTCGTATTATTTCAAACATACATTTTATGACTTAAAGGTGCCCTACTTACAGATCAATGTTATTTTGCCATTTTATCAGCAATATTTATATTTCTGCAAAGTCAGTTATTTTCTCTATTTCTGAATTTAGTTAGCAGAGACTGTAAGACTTTGAGGACATGAATACTCGTTAAAACCCTTTAAATCTCAAGTGCCTGTTTATAAAAGTACGCAGTGACTTATTGATGAGTATGATGGTTGAGAAATGTCTTTTTTTTTTTTAAAGATTTTATTCATTTATTCATGAGAGACACAGAGAGAGGCAGAGGCAGAAGCAGGCTCCTTGTAGGGAGCCCAATGCAGGACTCAATCCTGAACACTGGGATCATGCTCTGAGCTAAAGGCAGATGCTCAACCTCTGAGCCACCCAGGTGTCCCAAGAAATGTCCTCTTATTTCATAAATTGTGGAATTTTCTTTGTTTTCCATATCTAAAAAAAAAAAGAGAGAGAGAGAAGGAAGAGGAAATTAAACATGGGTTATAACATGGATCTTGTCTTTTATTTAGAAGAGATCTAGGGGATCCCTGGGTGGCACAGTGGTTTGGCGCCTGCCTTTGGCCCAGGGCGCGATCCTGGAGACCCGGGATCGAGTCCCACGTCAGGCTCCTGGTGCATGGAGTCTGCTTCTCCCTCTGCCTGTGTCTCTGCCTCTCTCTCTCTCTCTCTCTCTCTGTGTGTGTGTGTGTGTGTGTGTGACTATCGTAAATAAATAAAGAAAAAAAAATATTAAAAAAAAAAAAAAAGAAGAGATCTAATTAGTCACCTCCCTTCCCCGAACCTCATACCCTCACAGGACAAAACAATTGAGAAGCTCAGGCAATCTTTAACACAAGTTGAAGCAATGGAAGGGAAGGCAGTTACGAAAGCAGAGAACTTGAAAACTACATTAGACTCTGCCAAGCAAGAGGCAAGAGGAGACAAAGAGAAAGTCCACCAGATGTTAAATGCTGTCACTCCTGAGCTCTGCACAGCAAAGAACACGCTTGATAAAGTACCAGGACAACAAGAGGTTTGTTTTGTTCGTTATTATATAAAGGGTCTTTAAGTTGAAGTGATCAACACTCATCTCAACTTAGACTCTATCTGAGCCAGACAAAAAGGAGTTTGTTTATGGAGTCAAAGGTGAGTTAAACAACCAGACCTCTGGGGGTGCAGAGCTGCATTTGGGCTGCCGGATCGGCAACCTGGAGCCTTCTAAAGTTTTCTCACCGTCTCTTCTTAGCATCTCTGTGTGTGTGTCAGGTTGTTTTATGTTTAGAGATTCTGTAACAGGAGAGAGAATCCCAGGAAAGGATCTTATAAGCCCAGTTAAGGTCAAATGTCTATTCCTGGTGAATCTACAGCAGCAAGGGATGGCATACGTGATTATCTTAGCTTTGGTTTGCATATACATCCTCTGATTAACCAATGACAAGAGGAAAAAATGTCAGAGAATGGAAGTTCAAAGGAAACCATGTGTCTGCGGCTGAGTCACTTTCTAGGAAAAGAGGATAGTGCTTCTAAATTTGCCTAGATTTTCACTACATTTATAAGGCAGATGTTTTAAGAGACTTTTAAAAAATATTTGAGACAGAAAGAATGAGTGGGAGGGGCAGGAAGAAGGAGAGAGAAGCTCATGCAGACTCCACACTGAGCTCAGAGCCACATGTGGAGCTCAATCTCACAACCTGATCACAACCTGAGCCAAATCAGGAGTCAGACGCTTTAACCTACTGTGCTACTCAGGTGCCTCTGAAGAGAATTCTAAAAAGGCTGATAATTTGGGGGTACTGTGGAATTATATGCCACATCTCTATTACCAGTTGCTTAAGAAATATGTAACTTTAGCCAATTACCTTAAAAGATTCTTGAGGCAAAGTCATGATATTTTTTCTCTTGTTAAACTTCCCCATATTTATATTCTTGTTTTTTACTCTTCTCAATATCCCTTACTATATTTTCAGTCAGCTCTCTTCTCCTTTGGGTACTCTGTAGATGACTCTTTACTTGAGAGGACTTTGTTCTTGCCTGAGTTCAACCATCACATCTTCCTTATCTATGAGGCATATTAGATATCTTTTGTTGTCCATTTTTATCTTCTTTTTATTTTTTAGTTTTTAAAAGATTTTATATATTTATTCATAGAGACACACACGGGGGGGGGGGGGGGGGCAGAGGCACAGGCAGAGGGAGAAACAGGCTCCATGCAGGGAGCCCGATGTGGGACTCGATCCAGGGTCCCCAGGATCAAACCCTGGGCTGCAGGAGGCGCTAAACTGCTGTGCGCCACCCGGGCTGCCCTTTATCTTTTTAAAAAGATTATTTGAGAAACAAAGATAGTGACAGAGAGCATGAATGGGGAGGAGACAGAGAAGCTTGCTACTGAGTAAGGAGCCTGAGGCAGGACTCAATCCCAGGACCCCGGGGATCATGATGTGAGCCAAAGGCTTAATCAACCGAGCCACCCAGGCACTCCTGTCCATTTGTATTATGAATTACTATATTTCTGATTCAAAGTAAAGGTGTTCCTGCCCCTTACAATGTCTGCAAATCCTTGTTTGAAAATGTTTTTTAAAAAAATTTATTTAGTTGAGAGAGAGTGCGCATATGTGTAAGCAAGGGAAGAGCAGAGGGAGAGGTACAAGCAGACTGTGCTGAGTGTGGAGCCCATGGAGGGGCTCAACCCCATGACCCCAAGACCATGACTTGAGCCAGAAATCAAAAGTCAGATGCTTAACCGACTGAGCCACCCAGGTGCTCCTAAATTTAATCCATATCAGGTATTGTGTCAAACATGTTTCTTTTGCTCTGTGGCAGTTTTGGGGGGAGGGGAAGTATTTTCATCACTTAACTAGCTATTTTCTTCTTTTTTAAAAAAAATGTTTTATTCGTTATTCACACACACACACACACACACACACACACACACACACACAGAGGCAGAGACACAGAGAGAGAAGCAGGCTCCGTGCAGGGCACCTGATGTGGTACTTGATCCTGAGACTCCAGGATCATGCCCTGGGGCGAAGGCAGGCGCTAAACTGTTCTGCCACCCAGGGATCCCCTAGCTATTTTCTTCTTAAAGAAATTTGGAAAGATAGTCTTTGCCATTTATCTATTCACTTTAAAATCCTTTTAATTGCCCTCCCCTCTCAATTTCAGGTGTTTTCACTTTAGGGTAGTTACAGGGCAGGGTTTACTTACTTGGTTTCTTAACTCAATACTACCCTCTTGTGTTGGCACAGTGAGTGCAGTTTCTGAAGTGTATCCTGTCAAGCCTTTGTGATGGGGTGGGGAGTTATGTGATGCCTGCTTCTGCAATGTTCTTGTTTATAGAAGTACCTTCTTTCCACAGTTTGCTTTTTTCTTTTCCTTTATCTCCAAACCTCCAAGGAACACCTCACCTTTCTAAGTATCTCCCTCTCTCCTCAGAAACTCTGTCCTTCAGAACTGCCATTTTTGGGAGTGCCTGGGTAGCTAGTTGGTTAAGTGTCTGACTCTTGGTTTCTGCTCAGGTCATGATCTTGGAATCATGGGATGGAGCCCCAAGTTGGGCTCTGCACTGGGCATGGAATCCACTTCAGATTCTCTCTCCCTCTCCCTCCCCTCTCTGCTCCTTCTCCAGCTCACTTGTGGGCACTAGCTCTCTAAAAATTATTGGTCTCATTGCTTCAAAGCCCCTTTCTTTTCCTTTGCACTTGCCAGTTTTCTTATCCACCAGGTCTTAGACTTCTTAGTATTTCCCCATTTATGCTTTGTCCTATTTCTGGGATACCACTGGAAACCAGCTGCATCCTCCAGTGTGGGCTCAGGAGCTGCCTCTACTGGTTTAGGATATTTATTTTCCACAAACTGAAGTCTGTGATATTCTCTACTTATGCTTTAGATATGATTTGTGGGTGGTTATAACTGCTTTCCTTAGAAGATCACTATGGTTTTTGGAGGAGAAATGGAAAGAGATGTTTAGGGGACTACTATTACCATACATCAAATCCAAACTCCAAAAAGGAATTTCCTTAGGGATGAAAAACAAGCAGCAATAAAATTAGGTTTATTCTATAAAGTGTAAAAATAAAATCTTAAAATGAAAAGGACATTTTAAATAAAGAGTTCTTGTTATAGAGAGACCATATTTCTAGCTTAAAAATAAAACTTGAATGTAGAATGTTACATTTCATAAAGAAATGTTTAATAAGACTACATTTCGGATACCAATTTCATTGTACACAATAAATAGGTGACCAAAACGAATGATATATCTTGTGTTTTGGGTGGTTCTTTGTAGCTTTCTGATTTTCGAGAAACTATTATGAAGATGTTGGGATTTAACGTGAGAACAGCTGACAAGAAAATCATCAATCACCTAAGGCTTGTTATACAAGATTATGAAGCATCTAAGAAATCAAAGATTGCTTCTGATTGTAAGACTAAACAGGATAATGAATAAAAAAAGTTTGGTCTACATTGCTGCCAGCAAGAACACAGAAGATATAGACATGTCTTCCAACATCTTGAATTGGCTACATTATGAATAAAATGCAATGATATTTGGCATTTAACTTTTCTTTTTTTTTTAATTTTTTAAAATTTTTATTTATTTAGGATAGTCACACAGAGAGAGAGAGAGAGGCAGAGACACAGGCAGAGGGAGAAGCAGGCTCCATGCACCGGGAGCCCGACGTGGGATTCGATCCTGGGTATCCAGGATTGCGCCCTGGGCCAAAGGCAGGCGCCAAACCGCTGCGCCACCCAGGGATCCCAACTTTTGTCATTATCTTATTCTATACATTTATTTATGGTCTAGTCTTGATATTTGGCATTTAACTTTTGGCATTTAAATATTTGGCATTTAACTTTTCTTTGTCATTATCTTATTCTATACATTTATTTATGGTCTAGTCTTGATTGTTACTTATAATATATACAATATCTTTATTACTACTACTTTAAGTAGGATATTAACCAGAACTTGTGTTCTTAGTTGGAATATTTATAGTTAACAGACTATTTCTAAAATGAACAATTTTGGGATATACATCCTTACAAATCCAGGTAAAGTTGTGTTCTATAATTTGAATCTGTCTCATCTATTTGATTAACTGAGAGTGTGAAAGTCAGATATGTAATGTTGAGTGGTAGGAAAGTAAGAATTCTTATAAATGTGCAACAGACTGTTTTGTGTTTTTTTATTTTCTTAGTACTTAGTGTTTGACAGTGTATTTCTAACTTAATCTCTAAGTTTAACAAGTTACTTTTTAAATAGTATAATTCTTATTTATTTCATTTGAAATTGGCTCCTCTTCCAAGGTAGTGTTAGACTTATCCAAGATGTCCTCTGTAGGAACAAATCAGAATCTGGAAAGGCCTATTGACACTAAATGCCTGCTGTGGTTATTTGAAAAGATCTCCTGTGGGACTTAGTTTTAGAAGCTGCAAGGTGGGAGGTATCAGGTTTTCCTGGAGCTTACAGAAGTTGCACTTTAGAGAAAATGAATATCCTAAATACTCAGTAAAGGACAAGATGAGAATTGTTCAGTTTCAATGGTCACAACTGTCTTCTCAAGCAGTGTGATAAGTCACTCTGGTGTACTGCAGGGATCCCAGCATGCCACAGAGTATTTCAAATTTTAAGGGAAAACAGTGATACTTGACATTTGTCAGGAAAATATTTGAACTGTCACCAATAGTTTCAATATTGGATCACTCTTCATTCTTTCTGATAACATCCTCTTTGAAGGAAATTGCCCAGGGCTTCTCAGGATTTATAAATCTGTTGCCAAGCAGGAGTCCGTAATTGGTATCAATACCTGGGAAGTTGACTCCAGGCTCCCTGGTTGCAACGTATGCAGCTCACTTACCTTTGCTCTCAAGAGCATCCTCATCCCTGACAAAAGGAGAAAGGTAGGGCAGCCCTGGCCAGAGCTTCCACCTGCTGCCTAACCTGCTGAAGCAGTGAGAAGCACCTTCTGTGTTCAGGATTCCCCTAGGGCCATGGCCCGAGGTCAGTTGCTGCTGCAGCCTCACAGAGCACACACAGCTGGAGGGACTGACTGTACTACATCAGGAACCAGGCAAGCTGTCCTCTGCTTTCTAGAGCTCTTCTTTGAGGAAGTGCAAATACTACCTGTTCCTGGAGTCAAGCTTTCCACAAATGTAAAAGTGCCAAGGTGTGGCAGTTTCTGAAACAGCCACTTTATAAACACATTAAAGAAAAAAATCTGTAAATACCAAGAGGACTTAGTCTTAATACTCCTTCATAAATTGTGTTAATAGGAACTGATTGTCCAACCATGGAGCAGTGTAAAAGGTGAGCTATATTATTTTTTCTTTTCAAACTTACACATACCTTGATTGAAAGCCTTATGGTACATACGATGTTTAATGTAGTTGAGCTCAGCTTTGTTCACACTAACCTCAGTGAGCTGTATTTGGGCGTTCTGTGCTTGAGATGGCTCAACTGCTGCTGTTATCATTGGTTTGTTTTCTTTCAGGATCAAGGTGGGTACTTTCATGTAAAATCTTATTTTTAATTTCTTCTCCGGCAATTCTTTCCTGGATTCTTAGCTTTACATAATTATATACAATAGGATCAGCATCCTAAAGTCATGAAGTTCAATCCTCCTACTCCAACATCACATGATCTTCTAATTCTACTAGTTAACCAAAAATGTCCAAGGCCAGCTACAACATATCCTAATGAACCAGATGATATCCAATCCCATGCACAGGGAATGTTTTTGACATCTAAAATTCTTAGGACCTCAAAGGGCATCCCCTTGGAAGATTCAGTGGGCTCCAGTGCAACAGCCATGGGCTCTAGTGGGCTCTTGTGGCCCCTAGCTATGCTAATTCTGGAGCAGACAAGGAAGAAGGACTCTTCCAGTATGTGGAACAGTCTTTACTAGAACTGCTTTCAATCCTGTCGCCAAATTACTGACACACTGTTCTTCAATGATGAAAACTGGGTTTAGATTTAAAACTTTAGATGAGCAGTTGTCAATTTTCAGATGTATCAGAATCACCTAATGAACTTAATTTTTTTTTTTTTCTGGGACTATCCTGAGATTCCAATTCAGTTTAACGTGGTGTAGGGATGAGGTATGGATATTTTTTTTCAAAGCACCTTAAGTCTATGAATTGATAAAACTACTTTGGGAAGCAGTTTTGGCAGTGTATTTCCTTTTATCTTTTTTTTTTTTTTTAAGACTTTATTCATGAGAGACAGAGAGAGAAAGAGGCAGAGACAGAGGGAGAAGCAGGCTCCATGCAGGGAGCCTGACATGGGATTCGATCCCGGGATTCCAGGATCATGCCCTGGGCCGAAGGCAGGCGCCAAACCACTGAGCCACCCAGGGATCCCTGGGCAGTGTATTTCCTGTTGCTGCTGTAACAAATTATCACAAACTTTGTGGCTGGAACAATATTATCCTACATTTCTGGAAGTGTCACCAGGTGTTGGCAGGGCTCTATGTTACTTCTGGAGAGGAAAAAATCCATTCCCTTGCCTTTCCCAAACTCTAGAAGATGCCTACACTCTTGGCTCATTGACACCTTTCACCTTCCAAACCAGGGACATCAGGCCCTTCTGGTCTTCCACACATTGCCATTTCTCCAACTCCCTTCCTCCTGCTTCCCTCTCCCTGTTTTAAGTACTCTTGTGATTACACTGGGCACACCTGGACAATCCAGAATAATTATTTTAAAGTCAGTTGATTAGCAACCTTAATTCCCTTTTGCCATGTAGCCTAAAATTCAAGTTCCAAGGATCAAGATATAGACTTCTTTGGGAAGTATTATTCTGCTGACCATAATTCACAGCTACCCAAATTGAATACATACATGCCTTATAAACAAGAAATTTTATTCCTATACATATACCTACCTAATAGAAATGTAAATATATGGGGCACCTGGGTAGCTCAGTCTGTTAAGTCTCTGACTCTTGGTTTCAGCTCAGGGAAAAAAAGAAATGCGTATACATATATATTTATATATATATTTGTATATATATATATATATTTATACTAGTGTGTGTGTATATACATATATATATTACAAAAAGACATAAAATTATTCATAACAGCATTGTTCATAATTGCTCCAAACTGGAAACTGCCCAAATGACTAAAGCAAAGTTAATACCGCAATAAGATCTGCTAGTTACGCGGTAAGATCTCCTTCACTTGTGGGACAGGGAGAGGTCAACTGGAATGAATTTTCTTACGGGCCAAACTAGAAAGTGACTCTAGGCCGAGGACTAAGGATTTGGCAAATAGAGAAATGGTAAATTTTAGGGGCTCCATTGAGCATGCAGGAAGCCTGTGAAAACTAAGAACTACTTGTTGCACATCTGCTGTTAACCAACCAGCCTTATAACCCTTGGTCAAGTCCTGGGTTGAACTCAAATATTAAAATAAACCTCAAAATTAGGAAATGTGGTCTGGATTTCTGACCTGTGACTCTGGGGTTTCAGAAAGCCCCAACTGCCCTAGCACAAACATTTTTCGGGGCAGATTAATGGAGCTTGTTGCCCCAGGCCAGGAGCCATCAGGCACAGCCAGACACTTTCTGTCTGGGGGCCGTTTCCTCAACTGCAAGGTGCCATTTTCAGGCCTGAAAGGCTGAGAGCCACTTCCTCTGTCTACGCCTGTCTGGCGTGTCCCAGATAGGGAGCATTTCCTTGCTTCCGCAAAAGAGGGGCCTTTAGGACCCGTACAAACCTACTCTGAAGCCTCGCCTGCGGCCCAGCACACCCTAGCGACGAGTGCGGCTGCTTATGCCAAGACCACGTGCTTGGGCAGGATTCCTGGTCAAGATCCTACAACCGACGTCGCCAAACCGCAGGTGCGACCCCGGGCCGCGCGCCACCGCCCACACCGGCCTAAGCGACGCGTCAGCGAGTGCGCGCCACTGCGCCTGCTACTGCGCCTGCGCCCCGTCGAGCCAGCCGCGCTCGGGCGGCTCTGGGGGCGGGGACGGAAGAGACTCAGAATTGCGGCGGTTGACGAGCGTCGCTGAACACGGAAGGGGGCGAAAAAGACGCAGGGTACCTTGGTGGTGACTCGCTGGCAGACGTGATTGGCTGGTGGAAGGCCCGTTTCTGATCGCGCCTCCGTGGGGGGCGGGAAGCCGCCGACGAGGGGTGGAACCCAGCGATTCCAGCCCAGCCGAGGGGCGTTCTCGCGGGAGAACAAGTTACGCGCGCGCGCGGGAGCGAGAGCGGGAGCGGGAGGGGGGCGCGCCTCCCGGGCTGGGCGGACGCGGGCGGCGTGGGCGTTCTCGCGAGAGCGCGCTGTGCTGGCCCGGGAGAGTTCTAGCCCGGCTTCCGCCCCGGCAAGCTCTCGGTGGCGCCCGCATCCCCGAGTCGGAGGGCCCAGGTGGCGTCAGGCACCGTCTTAAAACCTCAGGTGACGCCTGCTCGGCCACAGTCGGAGCCAGCGCGCTGTTTTTGGGCCTTCTGATCCGGAGCGCCTTGTGGCTCCAAGTACCCGGGGTGACCTCGGCGGGTCCATCAGTGTGGGGAATCAGCTCTGCAAGCCTAGATTTTACCAGCTCCCTGGCGCAGATCTGGGTTTGGAGAGGACGGCAGGCCTTGCGGAAACTGGATGCTAAGTGACCAGCGTGGGCGGACACCCCTTCCTGCAGGCGTCCAACTCTGCATAGTGAAACGGGGCTTTTGCTTGGGGAGCAGGACAGGAGGAGGGGGGCAGGTGCGGTGCTTGTGAGGACTGGCACTGCAGGCTTCGGAGTTTGCTTTCTTTCCTGGAGGAGCCTGGCTGGGTTCTTATTGCACTGTTATCCTAATATAGGACTTTTTTTTTTTTTTTTTTTAAGATTTTATTCATTCATTCATGAGAGACACACACAGAGAGGCAGAGACAGAGGCAGAGGGAGAAGCAGGCTCCCTGCGGGGCTCTATCCCAGGATCCCGGGACCAAGACAGCCAAAGGCTCAACCACTGAGCCACGCACAGTGCCCCCAATAGAGTTCTGAAGCTAGGTTGTTCAGATCACTTTGGACTCGACCAAATACTGGTGTTTCTTTCATAAACCATGTTTTAGGATGACCTAATCCGTTGCAGAGCTTACTTACTGAATTTCATGCATTCTCTATTTGCAGGTTTTTATTAACAGTTTTATTGAGATGTAGTTTACAAGGCTTACAATTCACCTGTTTTACGTGTACAATTAATGATTGTTAGCATATTTACCCAGTCGTACAATAATCACCATAATGCAATTAGTGATGTGATTTTTTTTTTTTCCTGGTAATTGCCTTTACTATTCTCAAAGTTTGCTCAAGTGGACATTTGAAGATACAGTGTAACAGAAGAGACTCTGAAGATGTACACTCAAATTGTTGTACCTGAGTAGGTGAAATTAAGAATTCAAGCATATTTTTTCCTAGATGTTGCAGGTAGTGGAACTTGTGTATTGCAATCCAAAGAGATACTGTATCAACGATCTCATTTTCTGAGGAATATGGCATAAATACCATTTTACAGATGAGGAAATTTGAAGGATAAATTGCCTACAGCATCATAGCTTTGCCTAGGCTAAGCCCCTATCCTGGATGCTTTATCTCTAAATTTATTGGCTTTGCCACTTCATCAGCCTGATTTTCAGTTATACTTATGTATGACCTATAAAATTCATTCATTTATTAAGCAAATAATTATTGAGTGATCAGTATGTCAACAACTACATAAAACTGCTCTAGGTGCTAGAGATACTGTAGTGAACCAACTAAATTCCTACCTCAACTCATATTCTTGTGGAGGACACGATCAATTAAAGAAACACTAATTTCATATATTGAGACATTGCATTTTTTAAAAAGAGGCAAACTAAGAATATAGCGAATGGTGGTGGGAGGCAGGATCTGTCCTGAGCAGAAATCTGAAAGAACAGAGAAAGTTGGGACATAAAGGATTTGGTTTGAGCAACTGTAAAGATGAAGTTGCAATTTACTGAGTTGAATTAAGATTAGTAACACTGTGGAAGAATGAGGTTTTTAGGTTAAGATCACGAATGTAGCTTTAGATGTTTTTAGATGCCTTTTAGACATCCAGTTGGAGATACGGTATTTAAATCCAAAAGATAGCATGTGATTTGACCAAGAGAATGGTCAAATTCAGGAAGATGAGGAGGAACCAAGAGGAAAGATTGACAAAGGGGAGTCCAGTGTGTTATGAGGAAAAGCAAGAGAGGATATAGCGTTGGAAGACAAGTAAAGAAAGTGCTTTGTGGAAGAAGGGGTAATTGACAATGTGAAAAGTTAGATTGATCAGGTAAAATGAAGACTGAGAATGGCCATCTGTTAAGAGAATAGAAATACAGTTAAATAACAGGCTTGAACTGCTTGGGTGCATGCAGATTTTTTTTAAAAAATCACCTTAAAAAATACAGAATACAGTATATAATACTACTAAATAAGTTAAATCAACAGTTGATTTAACAAATACACATGACTGGGTCGTACCCTGAGTTCTGATTATGTTATCAGTAAGACATCTGGTCAAAGTAGGCTATTAGTAGTCAGAGTTTTGGGGAGTCAAAAGTTATATGTGGATTTTCAACTATGCAGGAGATTGTTCCCCTTCATCGGCTTCAATGTTCAACTGTACCTGAAGTGTTTTGATACAAATGTTTAAAGTGGCAGTTACTACAGAAACAGTGTTTCCTCCTTTTTGAGGAGGTATACATTTTTACAGCCTTTCTGAAGTGTGGTTTGATGTTATCTAAAATTTAAGTGTATGCTTTCTTTGGCCAAGTAATTTCACTTGTAGGAGCTTATCCTACAGAAATATTTATAATATACATAAAGATACATATACATATATAAAGGTATTTATCACAGCATTGTTGGCAATTGGAAAAAAAACAAATTTTTATCAAAATGATGTAGTTTTAAAGGAAAGATATTAGCATATAGATATGAAAGATAACTGCTACAGCCTGAAATTTGTCCCCTCAAAATTCAAAGATTGAAGCCCTCACCCTTAATGTAGTGGTATTTGGAAGTGAGACTGTTGAGATGTATTACACTGAGATGGGGTCTCAAGAATAGGACCCCTATGGTGAGATTAGTATTCTTAAGAGAAAGAGAGACCTGAGCTCTCTTTGCCATGTGAGGATACTGCAAGCCATGAAGTGGATGCTCATCAGGAACTGAATTGACGGGCACCATGATGATGGACTTCCCAGCCTCCAGATGTGTGAAGAATGTTGTTTAAGCTATGGTTAAGCTAAGTTAGTCTTGAAGCAGACTCCTTGCTGAGTAGGGAGTCCACATGGGCCAATCCCTTGACCCATGAGATCATAACCTGAGCTGAAACCAAGAGTTGGATGCTCGGCTTATTGAGCCACCCAGGTGCCCCAACCACTAATTCTTTCCTGCTGTTTCCTTCAAAGAGTGGTGACAAATTTCCCTGCTCTTGGGTGTGGGTTGGACTTAATCACTAGCTTTTAATAAGTAGAATACTGCAGAAGTGGAGGGATGTCAATAGATCGTGACGGCTTCATGACTTCCTCCTTGTTCCCTCTCCTGCATCATTCATTTGGGTAAACCAGCTGCTCTTTCATGAGGACATAGCAAGCAGAGTTTGGGAAAGTCCTCTGTGGCAAGAAACTGAGGCCTGCTCTCAATTTAGGCCTTCTGTGTTTTTTTGTTGTTGTTGTTCAGTCCCAGTTAAGCCTTCAGATGATTGCATCTCCAGGTGATTGCTTGACAGCAATGCCACAGGAGATACTGAACAGGATCACTCAAAGAACTCTCAAAATCCTGTTGGATAATACATGTTTGTTGTTTTAAGTCACTATGTTTTGGGGGTAATGTAAGCATCAATAAATAATTCTTTGTAAATGTTACATTCTCTTGCTAATACTTACTAGCTGCATTCCTGAGAAAATCACCTTTTCTTTGCCTCAGTTTTATCATACATAAAAGAAAATATTTGGACAGTCCTTCTCAACTTTGTCTTCACATTAGAATTTTCTTCTACCAGTTAAGAGAAATCAGAACTCGGGGTACGACCCAGTCATGTGTATTTCTTAAAGTTCTCTTTGAGATTCTAATATGCAGGCTGGTTTGAAAACTTCTAGATGATCTTTGGGCTTTCTCCTATTCTGTTATGACTAATATGTAATTGGGACACACTTTCAACTTCTATGAAAGCTTTTCCCTGGAATTCTTGAGATACATGATCTGCCTTAGGATAGACAATGGGATTCTTATTTATGTTTTCCTGATGAGATAGATACATAAGGATGAAAAAAATTTGACCTATTTTAAGAATATCACAGAAGAATTACCCAAAATATGATTTTCACATTTGCTGAAGTCTTTGCTTTTGATGGGATCATTTTCTTAGTGCTTTTCTAGTGCTCGATGAAATCCACATTGTGTTTTCATCTTATTAATCAAGAAAGTAAAGAGCTCTGTCTTATTGGATCATTTTTAAAGCCCCCATGCTCTTCTTTTTGGACTTTTATGAAATGTTCAGCTAGTGAACTGCTCCTGCTTTTTTTTTTTTTTTTGCAATAGCTTCTTTAATGTACAAGCATTCTGCCACTAGTGCAAACATTCATTTTGGAGACATTAATTCTTCTGGGATTTACAATGGATTTGGGTTTTTCTCTTTTACCGGACATGGTAAAAATTTGTGGATTTTAACTTTCTATGTAGATCAAGCAATATTATATTCTTCTAATGTGAAGTTTTGATAATTCCTATGAGTGTGTAAAAATTAGGAGTAGGAGTGACATACTACCCCAAAATCATAGTAGAACAATTGAGTTACACTACTGTTTTCCCATTTTTATTACAAGGTGCCAAATAACTTTCATTTTTTTTAAAGAAATACCTTATTTTTTTTAAAAAAAGATTTTATTTATTCATGAGAGACAGAGAGAGAGAGAGGCAGAGACACAGGCAGAGGGAGAAGCAGGCTCCATGCAGGGAGCCCAAGTGGGACTCGATCCCAGAACTCCAGGATCACGCCCTGGGCTGAAGGTGGTGCTAAACCGCTGAGCCACCCAGGCTGCCCTCATTTTATTTTTGTAAAGTTTGTTTGAGGGAAAAGTACTATCATCTCTATAAATAACAAGCTGATTGTAAAATTTATATACAAATAAATGTAAAGGACCTAGAATAGCCAAAACATCTTTGAGAAAGAGTAGCAAAGATGAAAGATTAATACTACATGATTTCAAGATTTATTTAAAGTTACAGTAAGATATGCTTTGAAAAAAGTTCCAAGTCTGTCTGGCTCATTTAGTCCCATCTCGAGGAAGCACACAGGGGATTAAGAGAAACATATGCTCAGGCAGAAATTTTAATTGACATTGTATTCATTGTATGTATCACATAAAGGGAAAAAAAATGTAGTTGAATATTAGATTTGCTGGCTTAGGGACGCCTGGGTGGCTCTGGGGTTGAGTGTCTGCCTTTGGCTCAGGGCATGATACTGGGGTCCTGGGATTGAGTCCCAGATCAGGCTCCCTGCAAGGAGCCGGCTTCTTCCTCTGCCTGTATCTCTGCCTCTCTCTCTGTGTGTCTCTCATGAATAAATAAATAAAATCTTAAAAAAAAATTTTGCTGGCTTAACTATGTATTGAATGTTGTATAAAAGTCACAGACAGGGATCCCTGGGTGGTGCAGCGGTTTAGCGCCTGCCTTTGGCCCAGGGCGCGATCCTGGAAACCCGGGATCGAGTCCCACGTCGGGCTCCCAGTGCATGGAGCCTGCTTCTCCCTCTGCCTGTGACTCTCTGCCTCTCTCTCTCTCTCTGATGACTATCGTAAAAAAAAAAAAAAGTCACAGACATCTTTATAAATGCCTATTGATGTAATGTAAAAATCATTTATTAAGTGAAAAGAATGTTTCCAGTATCTTAATAAAATTTTATGATTCATAAAAATAAAGCTACAGTAACATAATGTGATATTGACATAAAAATAAATTAAAAATCAACAGAATAGAATAGTAAGTCCAGAGATACACACACACACACACACACACACACACACACACACACAAATATGTTTTTGTTTTTTTAATTTGGTTTTTGTTTTTGTTTGTTTTTAAAGGTAGAAGGGCAATTCAGTGGATAAAGGGTAGTCTTTTCGAAAAATGATCTTGAAACAATTGGATCCATTTGCCTAAAAAAGTGCACTTTGATCTGTATCTTGTACCATACGCAAAATGAACTAAAAATGAATCATAAACCTAGATATAAGAGCTAAAACTATAAAACTTCTAGAAGATACAGGAGAAAAAAAATTTAACCTCGAGTTAAAGATTTAGATATGATACTAAAAGCATGGCCCTTGAAAGAAAAAATTTGATAAATTGAACTTTATCAGATTAAAAATACTTTTTCTTTGAAAGACAATGTTAAGATAATGAAAAGACAAGTCACAGATTGAGAGAAAATATTTGTAAGTCATATCCAATAAAGGACTGATATATAAAACTTGTGAAGGATTTATAGCATGGAAACAACCCAATTAAAAAGTGGACAAAAGATTTGAATTGACATCTTACTTAAGAAGTTACACAAAGAGAAAAAAAAAAGTTACACAAAGAGCAAATAAGCACATGAAAAGATGCACAACATCATTAGCCATTAGGGAAATACAAATCCAAACCACAATGAGATACCATTACACACTTAGAAGAGTGGCTAAAATTAAAAAGACAGCTTAATAGAGATAGAAGTTTTTTTTTTTCCCTGCTACATTAAAGTCTTGAGTAGGCTTGTTAAGGGCCAGTTACAGCTTTCTATGGTGATAGGGAGTTTGTGAGCTTCTCTGTTAGGACTTCATGATCCGAGATGCATCTGAGGCAGCATAATTAATCGAAGGACAAAGAATTAGACAAAATGCATATCCTAGCCCTATTTCTTAAGGAAAAGTCCTGGAAGCTGCCAAATAACATTCCCACCTATATCCCCTTTGCCAGAGATTGGTGGCTGTGTCGCAACAGCAATGCATAATTTTTTTTTCTCAATATTTCATCATTTTAACAGTGTTGGAAAAGGGAGAGGACTGGAAGCTGGTCCTGTGGAGGGGACTCTGTACAAAGGATTCTTCTTAGACCATGTCAGGTTTCCAGAAATTTCAGTTGTCCTCTCCTTGCAATGAGGGCTAAGTTGATTGAGATTTTGGGGCTCAGGACTTCCTGCTTATTCTGTAAGTTACTGAGAAAAGTGTGTTAAAATCTGCACTTGTGGTGATAGATTTTTCTATAAGTTCTGTCAGCAGTAACTTTCTAATTGTGAAACAATTGGCACACAAATTTAAGATTTTTATTTTCCTATTGAATTCCAGAGAATTTCATCACTCGTAATTTGCCAGAAGAATATGAGTTGAAATCTACCAAGAAGGGCTGTAAACGATACTGGACCAAAACTATTGAAAAGAAGTTGGCTAATCTGATAAATGCTGAAGAATGGAGAGATATATCATTGAAGGACTGTATGAGGCGATTATTTTATAACTCTGATAAAAATTACAAGGACTGGCAGTCTGCTGTTGAGTGCATCACAGTATCAGATGTCTTACTGTGCCTGGCTAACTATAGTCAAGGGAGTGATGGCCCTATGTGTCATCCAGTAATTTTGTTGCCAGAAGAAGGCACTCCTCCCTTCTTAGGCCTTAGAGGATCACAGTCATCCCTGCATTACGAAGACTTTTTTTGGAGATGACTTTATACCCAATGACATTCTAATAGGCTGTGAGGAAGAGGAGGAGGAAAATGGCAAAGTTTATTGTGTGCTTGTTACGGGACCTAACATGGGGGGCAAGTCTACACTCAGGAGACAGGCTGGCCTATTAGCTGTAATGGCCCAGACGGGTTGTTATGTACCTGCTGAAGTGTGTAGGCTCACACCAATTGATAGAGTATTTACTAGACTTGGTGCCTCAGACAGAATAATGTCAGGTGACATTATGTCAGGTGAAAGTACATTTTTTGTTGAATTGAGTGAAACTGCCAGCATACTTACGCATGCAACCGCACATTCTCTGGTTCTTGTGGATGAATTAGGGAGAGGTACTGCAACATTTGATGGAACAGCAATAGCAAATGCAGTTGTTAAAGAACTTGCTGAGAACATAAAGTGTCGTACATAGTTTTCTACCCACTACCATTTGTTAGTAGAAGATTATTCTCAAAAAGTTGCAGTGTGCCTGGGCCACATGGCATGCATGGTAGAAACTGAATGTGAGGATCCTAGCCAGGAGACTATTACCTTCCTCTATATTCATTAAGGGAGCTCGTCCTAAAAGCTTTGGCTTTAATGCAGCAAAGCTTGCTAATCTTCCAGAGGAGGTTATTCAAAAGGGACATAAAAAAGCAAGAGAATTTGAGAAGATGACTCAATCACTACGATTACTTTGGGAAGTTTGCCTGGCTAGTGAAAGGTCGACTGTAGATGCTGAAGCTGTCCCTAAGTTGCTGACTTTGATTAAGGAATTATAGACTACATTGGAAGCTTTGAGTTGACTTTTGACAAAGGTGGTAAATTCAGATAACATTATGATCTAATAAACTTTATTTTTTAAAAATGAAAAAAAAAATTTCGCTATGAAATTTAATTCTTTATTTCATGTAATACTTATCTCATGGTCTACTTTGATATCAACATAGCTAAAATCACATTTCCTTCAGCTGGTGTTTGCATTGCAATTTTTCTCCCTTTATTTCTTCAACCATTTTGTGTTGTTATATTTAAAGCATATCTATTGTAGGGATGCTTGGGTGGCTCAGAGGTTAAGTGCCTGCCTTTGGCTCAGGGTGTGAATCCCGGAGTCCTGGGATTGAGTCCCACATCAGGCTCCCTGCCTTTCTGCCTATATGGGGCCTGCTTCTCCCTCTGCCTATGTCTCTGCCTCTCTCTCTCTCTCTCTCTCTCTCTCTCTCTCTCTCTGTCTCATGAATAAATAAATAAAATTTTTTAAAAAGCATATCTATTATAAACAGTATATAGTTGAGCTTTGTGTTTTTAAACACAAAACTTTGTGTTTTTAAATTCAATCTCATAATCTTTGTTTTTAAATTGGAATGTTTAGGCTATTGATATTTAAAGTAAATTCTGATACAGTTGGATCTAAGTCTACCATATTGCTGTTTATTGTCTATTTTCCCCACCTAATTCTTTCTTCCTATGACGGTTAAATTTTATGGGCCAACTTGATTGGCCCACAATGCCCACATATTTGGTCAGATATTTAAATGTTTCTATACGGGTAATTTTGAGTGAAATTAACATTTAAAATTGTGGACTTTGAGTGAAGCAAATTGCTTCACTCAACATTGCATCACAACATCGGCTTTTCCATGGGTCTCCAGGCTGCTGCTCCTACCGTATAGATTTTAGACTTGCCAGGATCCATAATTACATGAACCAGTTTCTTAAAATCTTTTCCTACATATACACACACATCCTATTTATTCTGTTCTCTGGAGACCCCTAACTAATATGGTTTCTTAATTTCTCCTTTATTACTTATTTTGAATTAAGTATTTTTATTTTATTATTATCTTTTTCTTTTGTATTTTAATAATATACTTTGGTTATCTTAAGTGATTACCCCAGACCTAGAGACTAAACAGTGAGCGTGTGTCACATGTCTTGAATGCAAAACTTTAAAAATTAATTTTTTTTTTCTTTCTGTGCTTCAATTGGGTTATTTTGACTTGACTTTAAGTTCATCAATCCTGGTGGCTGTGCTCCTAAGACAAAAGAGGACAGAAAACATGGAAATAGAACTGAAACTGTAAACTAGCTTTAGAACAAGGAGATATTGCCATTCCCTAGCAATTAGTATTCAAGGCAGCATAGGAGTATAATTAGCTATTTATATATAGGATGACAAAGCAAGTTTTTACATATGCCACTTTTTATTGCAAAATAGCTATTTTCGCTTTTCTCAAATCCAATTAACGAATCTCTTTTGGGAATTGTTGTGGTAGAAGTATCTTAGTCCTTATGCAATGCCCTGACCATCACAATATTATCCTAGTATTTAAGCAGACACTTCTACTCAAAGTTCTCTTGAAAGGATGGTTTCTGAAATGACATTCCTCATGAGAATATTTGTATGACTGAATAACTATTTTCATTAGAAATCCATTGTCTGTCTGTCTCATTCTATGTATATATATGTGTGATGTATTTCTTTTATTATTTTAAATGACATTTCAAAGTTATCTGCATTCTTTTAGCCTATTGATACAGGGCATATCTGAAAGAGAAAAGGCGAAGTGAAAAGAAACCATTCTAAATCTGTTGGCAGATGTAAACAGATTCATCCCTGATATGAATATGGAAAGAGAAGAAGATACCATTGCAGCCTGTAGTAGCTGGAAAAGGCAAGAAAATAAATTCTCCTCTAAAACCTCTGGAAGGAATTCATCTCTGTCCACACCTTGATTTTAGTTTGGTAGATTTGTGTAGAACTTCTAACCTACATTACTGTAAGATAACAAATTTATATTGCTTTAAGGCACTGAGTTTGTGGTAATTTGTTACAGCAGTGATAGGAAACCAATACACCAGCCTTCCTCCATTTATCCCTGCAACCATGCATATTTTTAGATTATAAGGACATGTATTTGGATACAATTTCCTGCTGGGAATGTTGACTCAAACCCTCCTGCATGATGTTGCCTGGCTGTTTGATTTATCTTTTTGATAAAAGTAATAATAATAATAATAATGATAATAGATTTCTTTCTTTCTTTCTTTCTTTCTTTCTTTCTTTCTTTCTTTCTTTCTTTCTTTCTTTCCTTCTTTCTTTCTTAGAGAAGAGGTGCACTTGGCTGGTCTCAGTAGAGGAGGTGACTCTTCATCTCAGGGTTGTGAGTTCAAGCCCCACACTGGTCATTAGTTAAAAAATTAAAAATAAAAAAATAAGTTACCATGAACATTTTGTGATGAAGGTAAGAGCAAGTTTTGATTGCTTTTTGAAAAAATGGGATTTTTATTACCCTATGTTACTCCAGGAGATAATTGATACATGTTGAGTAGTTTGTTAGTCCTTCTCTTAACAGATGATCAAAGGAAACAGTTCAGTATATTCAGCTGGAATCCTTTCTACATACATCCTTTGTGATGTATGGAGAGAATATGTGAATAGGGCCTGAAGATCTGTGTTTTATTGAAGAGAAGGTATAGGGGAATAGGGCTTTGAAAGCTGAGAGTTGAGGGGGTGGTTAGAGAATGAACAATTGAAGTTTTTTATTTCTGGTGTGGGACAGTTCCTACTGATGACCAAACCCTAGGTTGTGTCTAGATCTGTCTGTGAGAGGTTCAAACAGGATAGAGACAGTCATTGCTGTTAAACTGGTCCTCAAAAATAAAAAAGTTTCCCTGATTTGTAGCATTTGTTGATTTTTGTTGTGTAAATCCTGCCACCATGGCTAATTTCAAGTTACCAACATGTTACTGAGTGAGGACCTAGAAAGATGCAAACAATCACCTCTTAGGAGCTGGAATGAACTGGCTTCAACACATTGCTGAAAATAGGTGAAGGTCACTGAATTAGATAGGCAAACCAGTCACAAAGCCATGTTAGATGGGCCATGTACTGTGGCTATAGAAATCTAGGATTATGTCTTACATTTGGTATAAAAGAGGAGTGTGAACAAGGTTTCCTAAATCTTCACTGAAGAGTTGGAGAGTGGTCAGTTGGTAAGAATTATAAGAAGAGTAGGTTTTAGGGGGTTTGAGGGGTGGGGAGGGATATTGTCAAGGAAGCAGTGGAAATGTTATTTAAATGCCTTTAGTTAACTCTAATAGCTGATTTATATAATCTGTATATAAAGCTCTACATGATCCAATTTATGTGTGGGGTTCCAGTTATAAAGGAATAATTCAGGAATCAAAAGTAGTTGATAGTAATTCCAACCAAGCAACAAGGAAATCCAATATTCATAATTCACAATAACACCTTCCATATTTTTTTTTCTCTCTTTATCTCTCACATTGTAAAACTTCTTTCCCTCCTGTTAAAAGAAAAATTTCCACCATTTAATGGTCTAGTAGGCTTTTATTCACCAATTCATGAATTGGGCAGCATTCAATCTAGCAGAAAGGCTGGCCAAGGAACTGTACAAAATGAAATACATAAATACAAGGAAGCAGACACAGAGAAATTCTCAAAGTAGACTGGTTACTCTAAGGTTACTTACTGTCCTCATATGAAGCAAAGGGATGGTTCAGAGCCAGGTCAGGTAACTTGTGTCAAACAAGGAACTGCTGATTAGTTGCCTAGGCCTTCCTTTTCTGGGAGAACCAAGCATAGAAATTTAGTTAAGGGATACCTGGGTGGCTCAGCCCCGTAAGCTTCTGACTCCTGATCCCAGGACCAATGTGCAGGGCTCAATACAAGGATCAATGTGGGGCCTGAACTCACAACCCTGAGACCAAGACTTGAGCTGAGATTAAGAGTTGGACGCTTAACTGACTAAACCACCCAGGCGCCCTATCACAAACTCATTTATTGAAAAGATCTAAATAAAAAAAAGATTATTTTAAACTTCTAAGAAGAAACTTTTACTGTATTATCTAAGAGTTGACAAAGGAGTAATGAATAGATTCAAAATGAAAGGAAAATCTGGGCAGGCATTCTAGGGGAAAGCCATTTTCTAAATTTATTTATTTATTTGATAGAGCAGAGTAGAGCCAGTGAGAGAGAAAGAACATGAGTTGGGGGGAGGCAAGGGGAGAAGGAGATCCCAGCTGAGCAGAGAGCCTGATGCAAGGCTTCATCCCAGGGCCCTGGGATCATGACCCCAGACAACGGCAGACACCCAATGGACTGAGCCACCCAGGCACCCTGGGGAAAGCCATTTTTGTGAGGACATTTGCTTAGCCTAGACAAAAAGACCTTTGATTGCCCTATGGGATAAAGAAATGAGGACCAACAGAAATGAGAACCCAAACTCTTTAAAAGATGGAGTTTTTAAGGATGCCTGGGTGGCTTAGTGGTTTAGCGTCTGCCTTTGGCTCAGGACTTGATCCTGGGGTCCTGGGATCAAGTCCTGCTTTCAGATCTCTGCAGGGAGCCTGCTTCTCCCTCTGTGTCTCTGCCTCTCTCACGAATAAAAAATAAAATAAAATAAAAGGATGGAGTTTTTGCCAACATATCCTCCCCAAATGCAGCTTATCTAGGGATGCAATGGCAGCCTAGCTTTTAATGGAGTGCTAGGGAATCCAGCAGGGTCTCGCAAGGATAGGAGACAGTGGGAGCAAAAGGGGGTGATAGAAGAGCAGACTTTTTGAGATGTTTGCCTTGAGTAGGGTAGGTTTGATCAACATGCTCTCTTTTGGGAAGATTTCTTTCCTGGTCCTGTAGCTACAGAAAGTAGCTTTCTTTGAGCCATTTGGTCTTTGCCCATTGGTGTTTTTGGATTGGGACTCCTGTGCCCAGGCCTGGATATACTGGCAGCAAACAAAATCCCAGGGAATTCAGTGCTCAAGGTCGCTAGCCAGTTTGTATTTTCTTCAGTTTTCCGTCTTCTTTCAGTGGCTTTATGGGTTTTGTCCAGGTTTGTTTGTTTCATAATTAGCAGGAAGAATAGGGTAGCATGTGCTTATCTCATCTTGTCAGGACTAGAAATGATTCAGTAAGCTTTATATTGACTCCATATTCTATATTCCAATTTTGTCAGTTGTCCCAGTAATGTTTTTTTGTAGCATTATTTTGTTTCTCATATAAGATCCAGTCCAGTATCATGAAATAGATTTAGTTTCCATGTCTAACTAGACCATTTATAATAATTTCTCAGCCTTCCGTTTATCTTTTTTTTTTTTTTAAAGATTTCGTTTATTTATTCATGAGAGACACACAGAGAGAGGCAGAGACCTAGGCAGAAGGAGAAGCAGGATCCCCGTGGGGAGCCAACGCAGGACTCGAGCCCAGGACCCAGGGACATGACCTGAGGCAAAGGCAGACACTCAACTGCTGAGCCACCCAGGCATCCCTCATTTATCTTTAAAGATACTAAAACTTCTTTTAGGGGGCATCTAGGTGGCTCAGTTGGTCAAGCATCTGACTTTGGCTCAGTCATGATCTTGGGGTCCTGAGACTGAGCCTGGTGTCAGGCTCCACGCTCAGCGAGGAGTTTGCTTCTGCCTTTTCCTCTGTCCCTCCCCCTGCTTGTGCTCTCTTGCTCTCTCAAACAAATAAAATCCTTGAAATAAATATAAAGATACTAAACTTCTGAAAAATAAAGGCCAGTTGTTCAGAATGTCTCTGATTTAGGTTTATTTGATATTGTTTCCTCATGATTAGATTCAGGTTATAAATGTTTTGAGTGGAATACAACAGGAATGATGTTTTGTCCTTCTCCGGTTATCCTATTCAGAGGCACATGATATCTGTTTGCCCTATTGATTGATTGATTGATTGTAGGCTCCACACCCATGATGGGGCTTGAACTCAAAACCTCAAGACCAAGAGTCACATGCTCTTCCAACTGAGCAAGTGAACCAGCCAGGTGCCCATTTGCCCCTTATTTTGATCACTTGCTTAAGGTGTTCTTATTTCCTCCAGTGTATAGTTATTGTTTTTCCTTTTGCAGCTAATGAGTATACTGTGGGGATGCCTGGCTGGCTCATTCAGAAGAGCATGTGACTCTTGATCTTGGGGTCATGAGTTTGAGCTCCATTTTGTGGATAGAAATTACTTAAAATAAATAAACATTTTAAAAAAGTATATTATGAAGAGAACCTTTGATGCTGAGTAAATATTCTGTTTTGTATCAAACTTGGCCCCTACCTCATGCATCCATAGATGATTCTTGCCTGAATCAAATTTTATTATGATGGTTGTAAAAAGGGGATTTCCTAACTCCATCATTACTTCTATATACTGGCCATCTACCACAAGGAAGAGTTTTCCCTTTTTGAAATAAACTTCAGAAATTATCTTTTGACTTCCACCTATGGCAGAAGATCTAGGTTAACTCACATTAGTCTTTCATCTACTTTCCTCCATCTTCCTAATAAAGTTATATTATTCTTAGTTATATTATTCGTTATATTATATTATTAATTTATAGTTATATTCCTATTATATAAAATATTAATACATTATATTATTAGCATATTAGTTATGTTATTCTTATTATTGTGACTTAAATTAATATACTGATACTTTTCTTTTTCTCTCAACCATCTATGATATCTCTTGATTCTTGGGTTAGCAAAATGAGAGTCTTGTTGTCCTTGATTTGTCCTTTGGTTCTGAACCTTCCCCTATTCTATTTCCTGACTTCTGTCATGTACACTTTCACATTACTGAGGCTGTTATTTACATGCTGTTTTATAACTACTGCTAACTTACTATGAGCTTATCCAGTTTCCAATCAACTTTCCACTTCATGGCTCTCATTCATTGATGATCCTTACCTGAATTAATTATTTCACTAGAAGAGGCAAAATACTGATATTTAAAATTATAGTTGTCTTTTTTTTCTTTCTTTTTTTTTTTTTTTGCATTTCCTAGCTGCTAGATTCTGTTTTTCTAACCATTCGTATTGTTGTAAAGCACAGCTTCAGTGTTTTCACTCAGGCTTCTCATGGCTCCCCCATTGACTCACAAATTAAGTTCTAATGCTTCAGTGGTATATCCAGGCCTTTCTTATTATGTTTCCTATTCACATTTACTTCCCTTGTTCTTCTAGATACTCTATGATCCTGGAAAGAGTGTTTCTCAAATTTCCCCCTTACTCCTGCTTTTCCATCTTTGTTCTTGCCCTTCCTTCTATCTAGATTGTTCTCAGTTCTGTGAAAATTTTATCCAAAGTCCTTATGGTGGCCTCAGAGTGGCCTACAAACAAGATCTTACACACTAGAGTTCCTATTGCCTGGGACCTCATCTCCAACTACTTTCTCTCATTCTAGTCATGCTATTCTTCAAAGGCACCATTCACACTTCCATTTGCTGTTCCCCCTTCCTATGGCACTTCCTCCAGATAACTGCAAGGTTACTGTCATCAGCTCTTTCAAGTATTTGCTCAAATGACACTTTCTTGGTGAGGCCTTTTGACCACTCTCTTTGAAATTACAGCACCTCCCTCACTCTTCCCTTCCCTTTGTCTCTTCCATTGTCTCCCTTCCCTGTTTTATTTGTCAAATGTATATTATGTGATGTATCGATTTCACTTATTTTCTATCCCATCCTTACCCATGTGCTAATTAGAAATTCCATAAGGACAGAGATTTTATCTATTTTGTTCACTGCTGAATCCTTACGGCTAGAATGATGTTTGAGATTTAGCAGATGTTCAATAAATATGTTAAAAAAAACTGAAATAAATTTGTGGAATGAATGAGTGAATGGTCAAACCTGCACTGTGGTGATTTATTGGTTGTTGAATGAATGAATCCTCTTTTCAAGAGCCATCTTAAATATATACATTTTCACTTTTTGGAAATTTGGGGGGCACAAAGTTTTATGTCTTCCTTTCCAACCTGTATTCATTTTGTTGTCTTGCCTTGCCTTCTTGCACTGGCTTAATCTTTCAGCACTGTGTTGAATAAGAATGATAACCACAGACATCCTTTTCCCAATTTAGAGGGAAAGCATTCAGTGTTTAATTAACTACTAAATATAATGTTAGATGTAGATATTTGATTTTTTAAATCAAATTGAAGAAATTCCCTTGTATTCCTACTTTTCTAAATTTTCACATGAGTGGATGTTGAATTTTGTCAAGAGTATTTTCTGTGTCTATTGATATGATCATGTGACTTCTTTTCTAGCCTGTTTTGTTGTTGTTGTTTGTTTTTTGTTTTTGGTGTAGAACATTTATTTATTTATTTATTTATTCCATGAAACACTCAAAGTTGGGATGCCTGGGTGGCTCAGTGGTTAAGCATCTGCCTTCAGCTTGGGGTGTGATCCTGGAGTCCCAGGATCGAGTCCCACTCGGGCTCCCTGCATGGAGCCTGCTTCTCTCTCTGCCTATGTCTATGCCTCTTTCTCTATCTCTGTGTCTCTCATGAATAAATAAATAAAATCTTAAAAAAAAAAAACACTCAAAGTTTAGGTCAGTGGGAAATAATTTTAATCAAAGAATTGTACATTTTCTTCCCACATATCTTGCTTTGTATTAGGAAATGACATTGTGATCCATTTTAATAAAATATTACAAAATATTTACAAGAAAATATTAAAATAACTCAAACACAAAAAGCAAGATGGGGTAAAATAAACTATTTTTTCAAAAATCTCTACTCCAGTGCCCACTGAACACAAGAAGAGAATCAAAACAACTAAGTAACAAAGATCCCCTCGATCACAAGTTTCTAAAGAATTGGAGAAGGGGAACAAATGGGATGAAAACGGTGGTATGAAAGGGAATGGATGTTAGCAGCACTGCTTCAATAACCGATCTATTCTGAATGAAACAATCCTCTCCTACATGCAAATAAATTCTGAACAAGGCTAAACTTTAGGATATTCCTTGAACTGAAATTGAAAAATACCCTGACAGTGAAAGTTGCTCTTTCACTAAGTTTAGTAAGAGCCTCTTTCCCCACGAACCTCTGGTGTGAAGAGAAACGCTCTGGCATTAAGAGCTGTCACAGTAGCCCTTCCATCTCTTTCATGAAAGCTTCATAAACGTCATCCTTGGTCTGAACGGAGACAGGAACAGACAGACCAGATTTGGGAGCTGCTTTGGCAAGAGGCACAGCAGAATCATCCTCTGACTTTCTTTGGGGAGCAGCAGCAGCCCCTTTATTCTCCCAACATACCCTTAATGCTGTGGGCACGAATCCAGTAAGCCCTGCCTTGGGATTAGTGTTCTGTGGCTTGGCACTGATGGTTGCTGTGATTTTCTTCTCAATGGTGGCTGTGCTTGTATCATCCACCTTGAGGCCTGAATCAAGTTGGGTAGAGCACTTAAAACCCCTGGGTTGAGCTGGTGGGAAAAGCCCAGGTGGGGCAGGTCCAAGTGGAGGCACCAAAGGTGGGTGCATCAGGCCAGGAGGTGGAGGGATGCCTGGAGGTGCAGCGGGAGGTAGCCTTGGTGGGAGTTCCTGAGGGGGAGGGCCAGGAGGCAGACCTGGAGGTGGACCTGGGGGAGGGCCAGTGGGTCGGCCTGGTGGTGGGCCTGGAGGCAAAAGTCGGGGTAAAGGCCTTTGGAGTCCTGGCATTCCAGGGGGCCCTCAGGAATGGAGGAGCTCCTGGAGGTGGTCCAGGAGGAAGGCCAGTAGATGGTCCACGTGGTCATAAAGGTGGAGCAGGTGGTGGTCCAAGAGGAGGTGGTCCTGGCATGGGAGGTGCTTATATCTGAGAAGGAGGAACAGACCTGGGGGAGCTTGTTGCTGTGAAGAAGCAATAGATATGCCATCAGAAAGAGATTCCTCTTTATGCTGTTTCTGTGATTGCTCTTCTGCTTCAGAATCATCAGAATCATCTTCGTCATCATCCTCTGAAAATTCTTCTCCTTCTCATCACCTCCTCAGGGATATCCTGATCTGCCATTTGAAGCATTATGGCTTGAAGAGGAGTCAGCTCCTTCATGTTCTTCTTTTTCTTCCTTGATTTTCTAGGCATATCTGCAAATCTTACACTCAGACCTGACTGACTTCTTTTCTTCATTGTTGTCTCTCTCGTTATCATCACAATGCACAAATTCATCCCCTTCTCTTTCTCCATCTGACCTGTCAGTGTCTCTGTCATCAGTACTGTCATCATGCTTATCTTGATCCATGTCCTCAGGATAACCATCATCTTCACTGGTGGTGGAAACATCATCATCATGACCCCGTTGAGCAAGTTCTGGGCTATATAACATGTCTTTATCCCGCCTGCGAGGGGGAAGATCTAGGGCAAAGCCCACTTTACGGCCATACATTTGCAAGACTTGAGGAGGTGGTGGACCAGGGCAAGGACCAGGAGGTTTTCTACCAGGGGGCAAACGTGGCACACCATGTCCAAGAAGAGGAAGTATATAAACTGCCTGTGTTGGAGGTCCATAGGCTGAGGTCTTTTTAAGGATGGAGGGTGGCTGGGCACCAGGAAGTGGAATGTCCTGGATCAAGATGTTGAAAGGAGCATGTGGCATATCTGGCAAGGGAATACTCTCCACTTCCACATGGTGAGCATTCTTGACAGCATCAAAATATTGGCTAAGTTGAACCCTCTTCTGTTTGTATTCCATTTCTCAATTCTTTGTAAATATCCGGATTCTCTTTTTCATAGAGTCGTAGAATACGTTCAAAGGTTTCACGCAGCTTTTTACCCTTGTCTTTCAGCATCCTCTCACTTAACTGTGGTTGCTGCACTGAGTTAAACTCCATTTCAAAAAACAAAACAAAAACAAAACAAAACAAAACAAAACAACCAGACTCCATTTCAGGGCAACCTGGGTGGCTCAGCAGTTTAGCTCTGCCTTTGGCCCAGGGCGTTATCCTGGAGACCTATCCCAGGACAGGCTCCCTGCATGGAGCCTGCTGCTCCCTCTGCCTGTGTCTCTGCCTCTCTCTCTCTGTCTCTTATGAGTAAATAAATAAAATCTTAAAAAATAATAAAATAAAATAAAATAATAAAATAATAAAATAAAATAAAATAAAATAAAATAAAATAAAATAAAGTAAACTCCATTTCATACAAATTCTCCATGTCCCAGATAGTCTGTTTGGGATCCTTCATCTTCAAAACTGCAGCTCATACCATCATGCGCTGTTTTTTGTTCTTTAATTCTCTCTTCCGGGCTTCTTTTTGGGCTTGCTCTGTGGGATTAATAAATTTTCCACTCTTGGTGGATGATGTAGATCTCCGTCCCATGTTGACAACTCATATGGTTTACCTGGCTCATTAAAAAAACAAAAAATCACTTCTGCTGGGTTCCTGGGACTGTGAGAAGCGAGAGGGAACGATTCTTGGCCTCTTCTACATCGCAGAGGCCTTCACCTCTGCCTGCCGGTCTGCCATGCAGCCACTGCCATCTTGAAACCTCGCGCCCCTCCCTCTAGCCTGTTCATATGGTAGGTAACACTGATTTTTCAACCTTGCAGTCCACTTAGTCATGTGTACAATTCTTTTATATATTGCTAAGTTTGATTTGCTAATATTTTGTCAAGGCTTTTTTTTAAAAAAAGATTTTATTTATTTATTTGACAGAGAGAGAGAGAGAGCACACAAGCAGGGGGAACAGCAGAGGGAGAGGGAGAAGCAGGCTCTCCACTGAGCAGGGAGCCTGATGTGGGGCTATATCTCAGAATTTGGGATCATGAGTTGAGCCACAGACAGACACTAACCAACTGAGCCACCCAGATGCCCCTGTCTAGGCTTTTTGCATATATTCATGAGGTAGGTATACTGGTTGTAGTTTGGTTTGGTTTGGCTTTTTGTATTGTCTTTGTCTGTTTTTGGTATCCGGGTAATACTAGGCTTCATAAAATGAACTGAGTCAAGTCATTATGTTGTGAATCTAAAACAATGGTGTATGTCCATTGTATCTCAAATTTAAGAAAAAAAGATAAAAAATTACTAACAAAAATGAATTGAGAAGTGTTCTCTCATTTTCTGTTTTTTGGAAGATATTGTGTAGAATTGTTGTTAACTCTTCTTTAAATGTTTGGTAGAATTCTCTGTAAAGTCATCTGGACCTATAGATTTGGGAGGGGGGTTAATTTTAAATTTAATTTCTTTAACAACCATAGGGAAATTAAGATTGTCTATTTAACATTAGATAAGTTTTGGTAGTTTCTGTTTTTCAAGGAATTGGAATTGGTCCATTTGTTTTTTGTTTTGTTTTGTTTTGTTTTGTTTTAATTGGTCCGTTTGATCTAAGTTTTCAAGTTTATATGTGTGGAGTTATTTGTAATTACTATTGCTATGGTCTGAATGTTTGCATTCCCCTCAAAGTCATATGTTGAAACCCTAATGTCCAGTGTGATGATATTGAGAGGTGGGGTCTTTGGGAGGTAATCAGATTGTGAGGGAAGAGACTTCATGAATGAGGTTAGTAACCTGGTTAGTAACTTTCTAGAAGAAGCTCTAGAGGTATCCATTGCCCTCTTCCACCATGTGAGGACACAGCCAGGACTTTCCAACCTCCACAACCATATGAAATAAATTTATGTTGTTACCCAGTCTGTGGTATTTTGTAATAGCAACTCAAATGAAGTAAGACAATAATAGTCCCTTAGGACTTTTTTAGATGTTGCATTTCTGGCCAGCTGACTTCTTCTATTTGAAATCTGGGATATTTGAGACATCAAAGAAAACCTAGGCAGCTGACCACCATATTGTTGCTTGGATCCTTGGCTGGTCTGCTTTCTTTTCTCCACCTTTCAGAGTCATCTTATTTTTATTTTTAAGATTTTTATTTATTTATTTGACAGAGAGAGGGAGAGCACAAGTAGGCAGAATGGCAGGCAGAGGGAGAGGGATAAGCAGATTCCCCACTGATCAGGGAGCCTGATATAGGACTTGATCCCAGAACCCTGAGATCCTGACCTGAACTGAAGGCAGAGGCCTAACCGACTGAGCCACTCAGGTGCCCCTTATGTTTGTTTTATATACAGTGTCCAGTGTTTTTAGTTGTACTTAAGTAGGAAGAGGAATAGGGAAAATTATATCTACTCTATGTTGCCAGAGTACAAGTCTCCATCTTCAGTTTCTGATGTAAATGTACGGCTTATGTCTTTCTAAGGTATTGTAGCTGAATCATTTTTTTGACAAGATTAAGTGTTCCTATTACTGTAAGATCATTGTTGTCCATTTGGCAAATCTTTTTTTTTTAAAGATTTATTTATTTATGATAGACATAGAGAGAGAGAGAGAGAGAGAGAGAGAGGCAGAGACACAGGAGGAGGGAGAAGCAGGCTCCATGCCGGGAGCCCGATGTGGGACTCGATCCCGGGACTCCAGGATCGTGCCCTAGGCCAAAGGCAGGCGCTAAACCGCTGAGCCACCCAGGGATCCCCAATTTGGCAAATCTTAATAACATTCAGTGGCCTGAGATGCTTGGTGAATACAACCTCTGAATATGTGAAATATGCTTAAGGATTTTTTTTAAAGATTTTATTTATTTATTCATGAGAGACACACAGAGAGAGGCAGAGACATAGGCAGAAGGAGAAATGGCTCCTTGCAGGGAGCCCAATGTGGAACTCGATCCTGGAACCCCGGGATCACGCCCTGAGCCAAAGGCAGACGCTCAACCACTGAGCCACCCAGGAGTCCCAATATTTTAAGTTTTCACTTAGAGCAGACTGCTTTTATTAGAGCCACAGATTTACCCTAATTTCATTCGTCAGTAGATATTTCTAATTAAAAGTTTATTTGATAAACAAAATATGGTAGTTTAATTCTTCAAAGGCAGTTTACAGACAGATCTGCTTTGGGGTAATTAGAGATTATCAAACCTGCATTTGATTTCATGGACAAATGAATAAGTAGAAAAGAAACACTACTAGCCGGGAGTGTAAATGTACATTCAAATAACTTTAATAATTAAATTATGCCTTCAACTCTTTCTGACAAGAATGTCAAATTCATTTCTCATAGCTAAATTGATTGGCTCAGTAATCTGAAATAGCGTGCGATTGTGAGTTTACGTTTTAAAATCCTTTCAATTGGGATCCTGGGTGGCTTAGCGGTTTAGTGCCTGCCTTCGGCCCAGGGCGTGATCCTGGAGTCCCGGGATGGAGCCCCACATTGGGCTCCCTGCATGGAGCCTGCTTCTCCCTCTGCCTGTGTCTCTGCCTCTCTCTCTGTGTCTCTCATGAATAAATAAATAAAATCTTTAAAAAATAAAAGTAAAAAAAAAAATCCTTCCAATGGCTTTTACACATCCTTCTATGGAAAAAAATATGGCTATTCTGCCTAAGAAAAAAAAATCTCTGTTCTAATTTTGTTAATAAATCTCCCTCTGTTGTTCACATAGCTTTATAGCATAAACAATGCATTGTCCTGCACTAAGGATTAGTATGTTTCACAGCACAAGTGTGAGACTTCTTCACATTTCCAATGTTAATCATTGATTGTATCATCATGCAATGGTGAGTATAGAGAATGTAAGGTTAGGGGAAAAAATGTAGGCTTTTAAATTGTGAAGCAAAATCATTCTGGGATTTTACTGGGAATTACACATTAGGTTTTGAAATGTAAAGGAGGCCAAAGATGAATTTAAGTTAGAGTTTTATAAAGTAATAATGTAAGTTCTCCTCGTAACACATTTTAATATAATTTTCTTTAGTTATCCCTCAACACCCTCTAAGCCAGTAGAGCTTCACAATTATTTAAAAATGAATCCCTAAGTCAATATCCTTTCTCTGTAATTTTAGTATCCTCCAATCTCCTAAGCACAGCTGCAAGTTGAAATGATTTTGGAGAACTGTGAGCAAAAATCTAGTAAAAAAAAATGGCTTCATTTTGCAGGGAAGTGTGTATTAGGTAATTGACGGAGAATGACCAGGAACGTGGCTGTAGTAGTAGGTCAGACAGATTGAATTGCTTAGTATTTTGAATGCACTGTAAATGAGATTTTGAAATCAATATGCCATTTTTTGTTGCATCTAATAAGAACTTCTAAGGATAAAAGCAAGATGGAAAGATGTAGTACTGCTTTGTTTAGCCGCTAAAGCAAACGGAAGTGCTATATGTAAAAATTCCCTAGGGTCTGTAGAAAAAGGCAAACTGCACCCTTATATAATCTGGCTTAAGAAAACATGTTTATAACTGTATATGAAATAATTGTATGTTATATATGGTTGCAATACACATGATGGTAATTTTCATCTTGGAACATCTTCCTGACTTTACTGTTGTTGTTTTAGGGTTGCAGAGGGTTTTCCATAACAGCTCTTTTTGTTTTTAAAGTTTATTTTTTAGAGGTAAATGGTGGTTCAGTTGGTTAGGCCTCTGACTCTTGATTTCCACTTGGGTCATGATCTCAAGGGGATCTCTTGGGGATTGAGCCCCATTGAGGACTCTGTGTGCTCAGTGTGGAGTCTGCTTCAGATTCTCTCTCCTTCTCCCTCTGTCCCTTCCCACCATCCTCTTGCATGCAATGTGCTCTCTCTCAAGTAAATAAATAAAATCTCTTTAAAATATGTAGTTTAATTTCTAGTAATGTCTATACCCAACATGTGGTTCGAACCTCATAACCCCAAGACTGAGAGTCACATGCTATTCCAACTGAGCCAGCCAACTGTCCCCTGGAACAGGTTTTGGCTGGACTCAAACCTGCAGAGTTTTCTCCATCTTTTATTGTGCTGAATTTAAATACGGGAATTTGAAGCAGCCCTGACTAGATCTCAAGGAACTGGTATCCTAAGTATAGCAGGTACATTTGATTCCTTACCTAACAGCCACCATCCCCCTTTTTTTCTTGCTGCTAGAGCCCCATGTTTGTTTGGGTTCTACTCTTTCTTTGCAGTCCTATGCTTAGAGAAGAGATAATCCTGGTAGGTACTAGCTAGACAAGGCCCTTTTCCTTAGCCAGTGATTGGTCTAGAGGTGTGACTGTCAACCAGTCTGGCCAAGGACACACGAGAAATATACTGGAGGAACTTCTGGGAAGCTTTTCCTTGCTTTCAAAAAAGACACAGGAAGGAGGTAACCCTCTTTTCTTCCATGAAATAAACTGATTGGTTCTTGTGGCTGAAGGTGACCCTTGAACTGTTATAGCTCTAGGCTCTAGAAGAAAGTGGGTCACACAAAAGACAGCAGAGCAGAAGATGAAAAGGACTGACTTGATAACAATATTGAGCTTCTGAAATTGGAATGAAATCTGGAGCTGCCCTATACCCAGACTTGTTGATGAGATGTTATGTGTCCCTCTGTTTAGGCCCCTTGAGTCAAGATTCTTTATTACTTGTAACTGAAAAGGTCCTGTTAAAATAGTATTACATTACAGCACCCTTGGCTTGCATGATATCTTCCACTTAGATAACACTCTTTTAAGCAGCAATGCATATTAATCTTTGCATTCTGTAGGGAGTTTAGAAATGCCAGAGAATTCTACTTTTTTTTTACCCATTGTGGTCAAAGAAAAAAAATTGGCAATAATAGCTACCATTTACTGAATATTGCATATGAGGCACTGTGCCAAATGCTTTAGGTGTATTATCTCTTAAGTCTCACAAAATGTTTAGGTATTATTGCTACCATTTTTTTTTTTTTTTACAAGTAAAGAAACTGAAGTTCAGGAATTTTAAACCACTTGTGCAATATGAACCACTAGAAAGAGGTAGAAAAGAGATTGAACAGAAGTCTCTTTTTGATAAAACTTATGCTCCTAACTTGGCTGATTCCCTTTTATTAGGCATTATATACTAGTCACTAAGGATTAAAAAAAAGATAAAGTCAAAATTGCTTTGTAGCTTTGGAAAATTATCAGGACTTTCTACCCAGGAGAAAAAAAAAAGTTAATTCCAAAGGACTATTGAAAGCAGGCTTCTAAGGGTACAGTTGCTGTTGCTTCCAAATGATGTGTGATGGTGAGAGGGAGAGGTGATAGTGATGGAATCACAGAGGGTAATGGCTAAGGACCCCAGACTCTGAGCCAGCCTGCCTGGGCTGCATCCCTAAGTGTTTCCACAATGCATGGGCTATCAGGTTGGAAAACAGAGGTTCTGCGGAATCATGCTGTTACTGCAAGTGAGCTTTTTAAAAATAAAAAGTGAAAAAAAATAAAAATAAAAATAAAAAGTGAGAATGGGGCACCTGGCTGGCTCAGTTGGTGGAGCATGTGACTCTTGATCTTGGGGTTGTAGGTTCAAGCCCCACATGGGGTGTAGAGATTACTTTAAAAAATCTTAAAAGAAAAAAAAGTGAGAGGGGAGAATCATGTAGAGGGAGGGTTCTAAACTGAATTTTCTCCTCAAAATAAAACAAAGGGAATTACAATTTGGTGGGGGTGGGAGGGGTAAGGGAGAGGTTTTTAATTTAACATAGTATTCTGGTTTGGGATGAAACTGAGCCCATGGCACTCTTTATGGCAGCATAGTATAGGCCCCAGAGACAATCTAGCCAAAATTGCCATTCAGAATTATTATTATTATTTTTAAGATTTTATTTATTTATTTGACAGAGAGAGAGAGAGAGAGTGGCAGAGGTTGAGGGAGAAGCAGGCTCCCCACTGAGCAGGGAGCCTGACACAGGGCTCCATCCCAGGACCCTGGGATCATGACCTGAGGGGAAGGCAGATGCTTAGCCAACTGAGCCACCCAGGTGCCCCTCCATTCAGAATTCTAAGAGAGGAATAAACTCTCTCAGCCCATGAATTCCATGAAATAAACTGATTGATTCTCTCATCAGTGTCTTTCAGGATGGCAATGTCAAACACCCTAGATCCAGTCAAGTTTCTGTTCAAAGTTCTGAAACAAACACTGGACCATGATATTCCAGAAATAGCTCAATATTGATATATGTTTCTTAATGTGGCCCATTTCCATCTTTATCTCCACAAAATATACAAGGAGTGAAGGTAGACTTGCAGATCCTAGCAATAGTGCCAAAAGGCCAGAAGGATCTGAAATCTCAGAAAGGAGCTAGAAGTAAATGAAGTAAACTGGTCAGAGAGAGAAGTGGGCAAAGCCCCCTATAGTCTTCCCCAGGTAGAGAGGTCAGATGTAGCTTGTTCCCAGAAGATGAAATTCTTCCTATGTATGAGAGTTCCAGTGCTCTCCCTAACTACCTGTCTTGTGGATTTCAGGCTTGCCCAAGCCAATGCTTTGTGATGAATCTCCTTTTTGTTCTGATCCTCTGCTCAAACTCTGATTGATACAGTGATGGAGAGAAACAAGGGAAGCTAGAAAAGAAAAAAATGTTGTGCCCAGAGGAAAAAAGATAAGGATGACCACAGTTTTCTCATTAAAATACACAATTGATTAATAGTTGTATAACATCCTGATAGTAACAGCAACAAAAAATTGTTAACCTAGAAATTACAAATATTATAAAATACAAATATCTGTCAAAAATGAAAGTAAAAACAAATATGTTCCAGACATAAAAAGCTAAAAGAAGTAATCACCAGCAGATCTGCACTATAAAAAAAATCAAGTATGTTTTAAAAATAGGCTTCAATTTTTAGAGTAGTTTTAAGTTTACAGAAAAATTGCACAGGAAATACAGTGTTACCTTATAACCCCCGCCAAAGTTTCTCCTCTTATTGACATTTTGCCTCAGTGTGGTCCATTCATTATTAGTGATCAACTCTATATTGACACATTTTTTACTAATGTCCATAGTTAGGGTTTACCCTTTGTGTTGTACTATTCTATGGATTTTAACAAATGCATACTCATGTATCTCTGATTACAATATAACACAGAATAGTTTCACTGCCCTAAAAATGCTCTGTGCTCCCACTCCCCTCCCTGAACTCCTGACAAACACTAATCTTTATACTGTCTCCATAGTTTTGCCTTTTCCAGAATGTTGTATGTTTGTAAAAACACAGTATATAGACTTTTCAGGCTGGTTTCTTTCACTAATAATATACATTTAAGATGCTTCCATATCTTTTTTTGTGGCTTCATAGCTCATTTCTTTATTTTTTTTCTTTTAAATGGTAAGTTTTTAAAAATATTTTAAGTAAACTCTACACCCAATATGAGGCTCAAACTCGGAACCCTGAGATCAAGAGTCACATGCTCTAGCAACTGAGCCAGCCAGGTACCCTTCATTTCTTTGAAATGTAGGTTTTTTAGGCAGAAGGAAAATGATACCAGATGGAAATCTACATATATGCTAGAACCCATATCTACACCAGAAATGCCAACTACATGAGTAAATATACATGATGTTTAAATTTAAATCTCTTCAAAAGATAATTGGGCTTTTAAACAAACAAAATGTAGTATGGAGTTTTAACATAAAATTATAAATCCCAACGAACACAAAAGAAAAGGAAAAAACTCCCAAAGAAGTCATGCAACAAATAGAAAACAAATAGCAACTCATTCTAGGTTGAGAACATTACTTTGATATTAAAACCTGACAAAGATATTCCAAGAAAAGAAAACCACAGATCAATTGCCAAGAAAAGTTTAGCAAATTAAATCTATGGTATGTACGGGCATGTGGGTGGCACAGTTGGTTGAACATTTGACTCCTGGTTTTGGCTCAGGTTGTAATCGAGTGCCATGTAGGGCTCCATGCTCAGTGTGGAGTCTGCTTGGGTTTCTCTCTCCTCCCCCCACCTCAAATAAATAAATCTTTTTTTTTTTTTTTTTAGGATTTTATTTATTTATTCATGAGAGACACAGAAAGAGAGAGAGGCAGAGACACAGGCAGAGAGAGAAGCAGGCTCCACTCAGGCAGCCCGACATGGGACTCGATCCCAAGTCTCCAGGATCAGGCCCTGGGCTGAAGGTGGCGCTAAACCGCTGAGCCACCTGGGCTGCCCTCAAATAAATAAATCTTAAAAAAAAAAAAAAAATCTAACTGTATGTAAAATGGATTAATACATAATGACCAACTGGGTTTTATCCTAGGAATTTAAGAATTCATTAAAAAAAAATCAACAAAGTCCTGAAACCAATATTGTTCTGTATGTTAACTTAAATTTAAATAAAAATTAAAAACCCTCATGTTCACCATATTAACAAATAAGAAATAAGAACCATTACCTCAACAGATGCTGTTTTAGTCCTTCCTGGCTGCTATAATAAAATACTACAGACTGGGTACCTTACAAACAACAGACATTTATTTCTCACCATTCTGGAGGCTCGAAGCGCAAGCTCAAATGTTAGTAGATTTGGTGTGTTGTCTGCTGAGAACCAACTTTCTGATTCAGAGCTGGTACCTTTTCTCTGTGTCTTCATACGGTGGAAGGGGCAAGGAATATCCCTGGAGCCTCTTTTATAAGGGCACTTATCCCATTCATGAGGATTCCCCTCCCTTGTGACTGACCACCTCCCAAAGGCCCCACCTACTAATACTATAATTTTGGGGGATTAAGATTTCAACATATGATTTATAAAGGAAGCACACAAACATTCAGATCACAGTTGACACAAAAAAGCATTTGACAGAATCTAGTGTCCACCCTTGGTAGAAATTCTAAACAAACGGGGAATAGAATGGTCTTTATTTTTCTTTTGCTAGGTCCTGTGTCCTTGAAATAAAATCTCACTGTGTCAGAATGCCATGAAGTTTTGTGTTGATGCTGGTGGCAGAGATGGACATTACTTTGAAGGCAGGATGGAGTTGAACAGAAGCACTTGGGTAAGAAGAAAAACTAGTTTGGCTAATTCTCCTCAGAGAGCCAAAATGTAATCATCTCTTGCTTAATTATCATTTTCCTGTCGTCCCATTTTCTTGCTTCTCTTCATGTTTTGTTTTGTTTTTTAAGATTTTATTTATTTTTTCATGAGAGACACAGAGAGAGGCAGAGACAGGCAGAGAGAGAAACAGGCTCCCTGCAGGGGACTCCAGGATCACACCCTGGGCCAAAGGCAGACGTTTAACCGCTGAGCCACCCAGGCATCCCCTCTTCATGTTTTATTTCATGGTTCCAGAGCTATTCAGGAATTTGTACAGTATCTGTAACATCTGTACATAACAGCTGAAGTACATTCTGCACCATTAAACCCTTCACATTAACTTTTAAATTTGTATACAGATAGGTCTAGACATAACATGCATGCTTCTCTCTCTCTCATTTGCTTTTTTTTTTTTTTAAGATTTTATTTATGTATTCATGAGAAAGAGAGAGAGAGAGAGAGAGAGAGAGAGGCAGAGACACAGGCAGAGGGAGAAGCAGGCTCCATGCAGGGAGCCCGACGTGGGACTCAATCCCTAGTCTCCAGGATCACACCCTGGGCTGCAGGCGGCACTAAACCGCTGCACCACCCTGGCTGCCCTCTTTCACTTTTTAAGTAAGCTCTCTGCCCAATGTAGGGTTTGAACTCACAATCCCAAGAGCAAGGGTCACATGCTTTACCCCCCTAGACATACCATGCATGCTTCTTTACTTTATCAGCCAGATAGACATTAAATGCTAAAGTTGTGATTAGTTTTATGTTTTTAAAAATGTTTCATGTAATATATTCAATTTTAAAAGTTAAGCTTTAAATAGTTTTGATTTAAAATCTCAATATTTTAAGACTATGACACATTTTGCCTGTTCATTTTCATAAGCAGTTTGTGACATTTTAGAAGAAAATAGCTCTTTTGAAAGCATTTAAAGGCAATTTTTAAAAGATATGTTATTTTGAGAGTGTGAGCAAGCATAAGCTGGGGGCAGGGGGGTGCAGAGGGAAAAGCATACTCCCTCTTGAGCAAGGAGAGTGACATGGGACTTGATCCCAAAACCCCAGGATCATGACCCAAACCAAAGGAAGATGCTTAACCCACTGAGGCACCCAGGTGCCCCATGTAATTTTAACTTTTCCATTTGACTACTATAAGTTACTTTTTGGGGTAAATATATATTCAGCCTTTGTTCACTTTGGAATTACAATTTAAAAAACAATTACATTTTTTTTATTCTTTAGATAATAGAACATAAATTATAAAAAAGTTCAATTATAACAAAATAATTGGTGAATTTCTGAAACAAAGGCAAGAGATATAACTGCTATGGTCTCATTATTTGTGTGTCCTCAAAATTCATATATTGAAACCTAATGCCCAAGGTGACAATATTAGGAGGTAGGGCCTTTGGGGGCTTTTGGGAGGAGATTAGGTCATGAGGGTGGAGCCTCATGGAGTTAGTGCCCTTACAATAAAGACCTCAGAGAGATCCCTCCTATCTTCCACCAGCAAGTAGACAGTTTGCAATACAGAAGAGGGCTTTCACCAGAACCAACCATTCTGGCACCCTGGTCTTGGATTCCCAGCTTCCAGAATTGTGAGAATAAATGTCTATCATTTATAAGTCCATCCAGCCTGTGGTATTTTGTTACAGTGGTCCAAATAGACTAGAACAACAACATTTAGGGTGTAATTGTGAATTATGTATGTTTTCATGTTAGTACTCATTCAAATATTATTATTCATCCAAGCAGTGTTGTCCTATCAACAAAAGCCAGACATGCATGATAATGATAAAATTCAGTCATCTTTGATATTTTGCCAACTTTCAGTCCTGGCAAACCACAGTTTTATATACACTTTTCAATTTTTGTCATCTCAAAGGTATATGTGCAAAATTATTTGTACAATAAAATACATTTTGTTTAACAATTTGTTGGCTTGTTGATTATGTTTAAAATTTAAATGTGTAACATGGAAGCCTTAATTTATACCCTTTCCCACAGTCCCCAAAATGTTTTAGGGCCTAAAGAAAGGACTTTCTCAGGTCTTGCTCTGGTAGTCTGCTGTGGAAAGTCACCTGAATATGAGCCATCCCTGACTAATTTCCTTTCATCTCTCTTGTTTTTGTTGTGGAAAGCTGGGCACAAGGTGAGAAGAATCTCCTGGAGATCAGTTTACACATTTTCCCTCTCCAATAGAGAATCAAAACTGATAAGGAGTGCTTAGTGTGACAGAAGAGACATCCATGAAAACCATACTGTACCAACAACCTGCAAAAAGACTGGCTGCCTTTCTAGCCCCCACTCATCCTCAGTGCTGGAGGATGCCTAAAATTCCAGCCTTAGACTTTTATTTTAAGATCTCAATCCTTCTCTGTCTTAATGTGATGATATTTCAGGAGATTTGATTTGGGGAAAGGAGAGAAAACCTACATCTCCAGTGCAACAGAGAAGAAGAACCACAAAGCACAGGGAAGCTGAGATAGGGCTGAGGGGAGTTGGGAAGGAGATGGTGAGAGGTGGAAGGAGATTACCGGAGGTGGGAAGGAGATGAGGGGAGGTGGAAGAGATGAGGGGAGGTAGAAGAGATGAAGAGAGGTAGGAGGGAGATGAGGAGAGTGGAGAGGAGATGAAGGAAGGTTGGGAGGAGATGAGATGGAGATGAGGGGAGAGGGGAGGTGGGAGGAAGATGAGGTGGTGCCAGATGTAGTTGGGAGAGGCAATGAGAAGGATAAAATCTAACTGCTCTTTCTGCCATTTTGCCTAGGGCTGCTGGAAGGAAGGGGAAGTTTATTTATTTATTTATTTATTTATTTATTTATTTATTTATAATTTAAATTCTAGTTAGTTAACATACAGTGCAATATTGGTTCCAGGAGTAGAACTCAGTGATTGATCACTTATCTAAAACATCCTGTGCTCATCACAGCACCCAATGCTTAATCCCCATTCACACATCTAGCCCATCCCCCACCTACTTCCCTCCATCAACCCTCAGTTCGTTCTCTATCATTAAGAGTCTCTTATGGTTTGCCTCCGTCTCTGTTTTCATCTTATTTTATTTTTCTTCCCTTCCTCTATGTTCATTTGTTTTGTTTCTTAAATTCCACATATGAGTGAAATCATATGGTGTTTGTCTTTCTCTGACTGACTTATCTCACTTAACATATACACTCTAGTTCCATCCATATTGTTGCAAATAGCAAGAGTTCATTCTTTTTTATGAATGAGTAATATTTCATTGTATATGTATATTATATATATATACACCAATTCTTCTTGATTGCTTCATCAGTTGATGGACATTCTTCTCTACAGAGCAAGAACAAGTAATCTGAATAGATTCCATAAGTTGTCTTTATGAAGTTTTTAAAACTTCAATTAATTAAAAAAATAAGTACAATTAATTAGCATATAATGTATTATTAGTTTCAGATGTAGAGGTCAGTGATTCTACTGATTCAACATTCTTATGTAACACCCAGTGCTCATTACATCATGTGTGCTCCTTAATGTCCATCACCTAGTTACCCCATCCACCACCCCCTCCCCTCCAGCAACCTTCAGTTTTTCTCCTATGATTAAGAGTCTCTTATGGTTTGTCTCCCTCTCTGATTTCATCTTGTTTCATTTTTTCCTCTCTTCCCCATGACCCTCTGTTTTGTTTCTTAAATTCTACATACGAGTGATAGCATATGATTGTCTTTCTGATTGACTTATTTCACTTAGCATAATATCCTCTAGTTCTATTCATGGTGTTGCAAATGGCAAGATTTCATTTTTTTTTTTTTTTAAGATTTCATTTTTTTGATAGCTAAGTAGTATTCCTGTGTACACACACACATATAATCACATCTTCTTTATCCATTCATCTTTCGATGGACATGTGGGCTCTTTCCATAATTTGGCTATTGTGAGTATTGCTGTTCCTGAGGACTGCTCATGTCCTCTGCCCGTTTCTTGATTGGATTATTTGTTATTTGGGTGTTGAGTTAGATAAGTTCTTTATACACTTTGGATACTAGCCCTTTATCTGATAAGACATTTGCAAATATCTTCTCTCATTCTGTAGGTTATCTTTTGGTTTTGTTGACTTTTTCCTTTGCTGTGCAAAAGCTTCTTGTCTTAATGAAGTCCCAGTAGTTCATTTTCCTTTGTTTCCCTTGCCTTTGGAGATGTGTCTAGCAAGAAGTTGATTTGGCCAAGGTCACAGAGCAACGTTGCTGCCTCGGTTCTCCTCTAGGATTTTGATGGATTCCTGTCTCACATTTAGGTCTTTCATCCATTTTGAGTCTGGTTTTGTGTGTGGTGTAAGGAAATGGCCCAGTTTCATTCTTCTGCACGTGGCTGTCCCATTCTCCCAACACTATTTGTTGAAGAGGCTGTCTTTTTTTCCTCTGGGTATTCTTTCCTGCTTTGTTGAAGGTTAATTGACCATAGAGTTAAGGGTCCATTTCTGGGTTCTCTATTCTGTTCCATTAATCTGTGTGTCTGTTTTTGTGCCAGTACCGTAATGTCTTGATGATTACAGCTTTGTAATAGAGCTTGACGTCTGGAATTGTGGTGCCTGTTGTGCCCAAGATTGCGAATCCGAGAAACCACCAAGGAGCCAACACCGATGCAAGCGCACGAGGGTTTATTAGCAAGCTCGAACTTGGGTCCAAGTATACCCGACACAGTGGAGCAGGGACTTGGACCCCAAAGTGGGTTACAGCTGGGTTTTTTATAGGCTCATCTAGGGGATTTTAAGAAGGGGTGGAGGAATTCCTCAAGTTCTGTTTACATTCTGATATGGGGCTTTCAAGGGCATTGAGCTCTGTTCTCATTCTAATATGGGACTTTCAAGGGCATTGAGCTCTGTTCTCATTCTAATATGGGACTTTCTACCATGGGCATGGGCTCTGTTGTCTTTCTGATATGGGATTCCCTGCTGAGGACATTGAGGACATTCTGCAGTCCCCCCCCCCCCCCCCCCCCCGCCAAAGTTCAGCTCTTATTCACAGGGGCCTAAGATGGCTGTATTTGTGCTAATGCTAGGTGGGATGGCCTTAATTTTTCTCGGCCTCCACAATGCCACCAGCTTTGGTTTTCCTTTTCAACATTCCTTTGGCTATTCAGGGTCTTTTCTGGTTCCTAAAAGGATTATTTGTTCCAACTCTATGAAAAATGTTGATCATATTTTGATAAAGATTGAATCTACCCTGAATATGTAGATTGCTCTGGGTAATATAGATATTTTCACAATGTTTGCTCTTCCAATCCATGAGCATGGAATGTTTTTCCATTTCTTTACGTCCTCTTCATTTTTTTTTCATAAGAAATTCTATAGTTTTCAGGATACAGATCTTTTACCTTTTTGTTTGGGTTTATTCCTAGTTATCTCTCTTTTTTTTCCCCCCATATAGAGTATCATGTCATCTGCAAAGAGTGAGAGTTTGACTTCTTCTTTGCTGACTTTTATTTCTTTTTGTTGTATGATTGCTGAGGCTAGTACTTCTAGTACTATGTTGAACAGCAGTGGTCCATGTTCCTGATCTTAGGGGAAAAATTCTCAGTTTTTCCCCATTGAGAATGATATTTGCTGTGGGCTTTTCATATATGGCTTTTATGATATTGAGGTATGTTTCCTCTATCCCTACACTGTGGAGAGTTTTAATCAAGAAAAGATATTGTACTTTGTCAAATGCTTTTTCTGCATCTATTAAGCGGATCATATGGTTACTGTCCTGTCTTTTATTTATGTAGTGTATCACAATGATTAGTTTGCAGATGTTGAACCACCCTTGCAGCCCAGGAATAAATCCCATTTGGTTGTAATGAATAGTCCTTTCAAATGTACTGTTGGATCCTATTGGCTAGTATCTTGGTGGGAATTTTGACATCTTTGTTCATCAGGGATATTGGCCTATAATTCTCCTTTTTGGTGGGTCTTTGGTTTGAGGACCAAGGTAATACTGGCCTCATAGAAAGAGTTTGGAAGTTTTCCTTCCATTTCTATTTTTTGAAACAGCTTCAGAAGAATAGGTATTAATTCTTTAAATGTTTGGTAGAATTCCCCTGGAAAGCTGTCTGGCCCTGGACTCTTTGTTTGTTAGGAGATTTTTGATTATTGCTTCAATTTCCTTGTTGGTTATGGGTCTGTTCAGGTTTTCTATTTCTTTCTGTTTCAGTTTTGGTAGTTTGTACATCTCTAGGAATGCATCCATTTCTTCCAGATTGCCTAATTTGTTGGCATATAGTTGCTCTTATATTGTGTTCTTATAATTGTATTTCTTCTGTGTTGGTTGTGATCTCTCCTCTTTCATTCATGATTTTATTTGGGTCCTTTCTCATTTCTTTTTGATAAGTCTGGCCAGGAGTTTATTAATCTTATTAATTATTTCAAACAACCAGCTCCTAGTTTTGCTGATCTGTTCTACTATTCTTTTGGTTTCTATTTCATTGATTCCTGCTCTAATCTTTATTAATCCCCTTACTCTGCTGGGTTTAGGCTTTCTTTGCTGTTCTTTCTACAGCTCCTTTAGGTGTAAGATTAGGTTGTGTATTTGAGGCCTTTCTTATTTCTTGAGAAAGGCTTGTGTTGCTATATACTTCCCTCTTAGTATCGTCTTTGCTGCTCCCAAAAGTTTTGAACAGTTGTGTTTTCATTTTCATTTGTTTCTATGAATTTTTAAAAATTCTTCTTTAATTTCCTGGTTGAACTATTCATTCTTTAGTAGGATGCTCTATAGCCTCCATAAATTTGAATTCTTTCCAATTTCCTCTTGTGACTGAGTTCCAGTTTCAAAGCATTGTGGTCTGAAAATATGTAGAGAATGATCCACCAATCTTTTGGTACCAGTGGAGACCTGATTTGTGACCAGTGTATGATCTATTCTGGAGAACGTTCCATGTGCACTCAGGAAGAATGTGTAGTCTGTTGCTTTAGAATGGCATGCTCTGACTATATCTGTGAAGTCCATGTGGTCCAGTGTGTCATTCAAAGCCCTTGTTGCCCTCTTGATATTCTGCTTAGATGATCTGTCCATTGCAGTGAGTGGGGTGTTAAAGTCTCCTACTATTATTGTATTATTATCAATGTGTTTCTTTAATTTTGCTATTGACTTATATAATTGGCTGCTCCCATGTTAGGGGCATAAATATTAACAATTGTTAAATCTTCTTGTTGAATAGACCCTTTAATTTAGCTAATTTGCCTGATAGAAGGATTGGTATCCAACTTTCTTTTGATGTCCATTAGCATGATAAATGGTTTTCCATCACCTCACTTTCAATCTGGAAGTGTCTTTGGGTCTTAAATGAGTCTCTTGCAGACAGCATATCAATGGGTCTTGCTTTTTTATCTAACATAATACCCCATGTCTTTTGATTGGGGCATTTAGCCCATTTATATTCAGAGTAACTATTGAAAGATATGAATTTAGTGCCACTAGATTACCTGTAAAATCACTGTTGCTGTATTTTGTCTCTGTTCCTTTCTATATTACTTTTGGTCTCTCTCTTTGCTTAAAGACCCCCCTTTACTATTTCTTGCAGGGCTGGTTTAGTGATCACAAATTCTTCTAGTTTCTGTTTGTCCTGGAAGCTTTTTATCTCTCCTTCTATTTTGAATGACATTCTTACTGGATAAAGTATTCTTGGCTGCATATTTTTCTCATTTAGCACCCTGAATATATCACATCAGTCCTTTCTGCCCTGCCAGGTCTCTGCGGATAGATCTGCAGCTAGTCTAATGTTTCTACTCCTGTAGGTTGCAGACCTCTTGTCTTAAGCAGCTTTCATGATTTTCTCTTTGTCTCTGAGATTTGCAAGTTTCACTATTTTATGTTGAGGTGTTGCCCTATTTTTATTGATTTTTAGGGGGGTTCTCTGTGCCTCCTGGACTTGACTGCCTGTTTCCTTCCCCAGATTAGGGAACTTGTCCACTATAATTTGCTCCAATATACCTTCTATCACCCACCTCCCCGTCTTTCCTTTTCTTCTGGGATCCCAATTATTCTAAGGGATTCTAATAATTATGGATTCCGGGATCCATAATTATTCTTTATGGTACGACTTATCTCTCATATTATCTCCTTGTGATCCAGTAGCTGTTTATCTCTCTTTTTCTGTGACTTCTTTATTCTCCATCATTTAGTCTTCTATATCACTAAATTTCTCTTCTGCCTCATTTATCCTAGCAGTCAGTCTCCATTTTACTGTGTCTCATTAATAGCCTTTTTGATTTTGACTTGATTTTAGTTCTTTTAATTTCTCTAGAAAGGGATTCTCTAGTGTCTTCTATGCTTTTTCCAAGCCTAGCTAGTATCTTTATAATCATTATTCTGAACTCTGGTTCTGACATCTTACTTATGTCTGTACTGATTAGGTCTCTGGCCGTCAGTACTGCCTCTTGTTCTCTTTTTTGTGGTTTTTCTGTTTTGTCATTCTGTACAGAGAAGGATAGATGAATGAGTGAACAAAATACTAAAATGGCAACAATGACCCCAGAGAAACAAGAATATAATCAGACAGGTGAACAGAACAGAGCAATACACTGGATTCTGTGTGTATTTTGGTCCATTTGTTAGAAAACTCGATCCCAAAATTATAAAGAAAAACATATAGGTACAAAAAATAAAATTAAATACAATGAAAGGATAGAATGTAACTGTAAAACTGAAAATTAAAAGACTTAGGAAATGAGTTGAGGACACCTGGGTGGCTCAGCAGTTGAGCATCTGCCTTTGGCTCAGGGCGTGATCCTGGAGACCCAGGATAGAGTCCCATATTGGGCTCCCTGCATGCAGCCTGCTTCTCCCTTTGCCTGTGTGTCTGTGTCTCCCTCTCTGTGTCTCTCATGAATAAATAAAATCTTAAAAAAATGAGTTGATAAAATAAATTGGTTGAAAAAGGAAAGAGAAAAAATTAAAATTGAAAGACTAAAGAATTGTGGGAGAAAAACCATGAATCCTATATGCCATATTCCCCTAGTGCTGGAGTTTTGCAGTTCTCAATAATGGGTAAACTTGGTCTTAGCCCATGTTCTTGTTGATCTTCTGGGGGAGGAGCCTGTTGCCTTGATTCTCCTGTGTCTTTGCTGGGGATGGGATGGAATCGCACTGCTCTCGCCTTGGGGCCGGGCTAACTAATCTGCTCCAGGTTGCTCTTTGTGGCTTTTGTTCTCTGAAGGCTTTCTGCCTAGCTTTAGAGGATGAAGATGAAAATGGCGGCCTCCCAATCTCCAGTCTCAGAGACAAAAGCTCGGGGCCTCACTCCTCAGTACACCCTTAGGGAAAAGCAGCCAATCCTTCCTGTCTGCCTGGTCTCCCTCCACATTCTGTGCTCACCCAGCCTGGGACCAACCTTTCTGTCTCAGGTATGAGACCGGATTTGAGTCTCCAAATCCTGGAAACTCCTGTGACATGCTCGGGCACTTGCCCGATGGTGCTGCTATTCGTGGTTTATGGCAACTCCTGAGCTGAGACCCCACTCCTGGGCTCACTGACTGCAGCTGGGTTCCCCGCTCTGATGCCTGGGAACTCTGCTGGACTCAGGCACCCCGGGTCTTCCTGCAACCCTGAGGATCCTGACACTACACTGGCACACCTAGGATTCCACTCCCCCTTCATCACCTGAGCACCATTCAGGCAGGGAGTCCCTTACCAGAGTTGACTTCTAAAAGTTCAGATTTTGCGCTCCACCACTCTGTCACTTTCTGGTAGCCAGCTGACAGAGGCTCTCTCCCCCTGAGGTTTATCTTCCCATAGATCACCTTGCATTCACTTCTCCAAGTGGCTTTTCTATTTGTAGAGTTGCAACTATTCTTTGATCTCTGGTTGAGTTCACAGGTGCTCAGAATGATTTGATAGCTATCTAGTTGAATTCCTGCGACCAGACAAAACTAAGGTCTCCTACTCCTTCACCATTTTGGGCTCTCCTTTCAGGAATGATCCTTTAAAATGGAATCTACTTGTTCCTTTCCTGTTAAAGTCTTTGAGTGGCTTGTTGCCTACAGAATAAGATGAAAGCTCTTTAGCTTGGCATAGAAGGTCCTCCCTGACCTGACCTCCTAAGGAACTTTCCTGCCTCCAGGTCCTCTCCCCACCCAGTTAGATTAAGTGTTTCTTCCGGTGCTCACTAGCACTCTGCATGCTTCTATACACAGTTATTCTATGTGTATATAAATTTCCTCCCAAGTAACTGAACTCAGGCCCTGCCTCATTCACTTCTGCTTTACTAATTTCCAATGTTTATTTTTGTTTAGGAAATACCTTCACATGTGATGTGGGAAACTAAGGCAGAGGAAAAAATATTAAATTTCCTTACTATCTACAGCCCATCCACAAGTCCTTGAAATAGAATGACATTTCTCTAGGAACTCAGCTGCCTGGATGTGAATACTTTGCTAAGGGCAAAAGGCCATCTTGGCTGACCCCCAGGATTCTGTAAGTCTCCTTTAACCTATAAAAATTCCTTTAGGAATTCCTTTATCTCGAGATGCCTAGGTGGCTCAGCGGTTGAGCCCCTGCTTTCAGCCCAGGGCATGATCCAGGAGTCCTGGGATCGAGTCCCACATCAGGCTCCCTGCTTGGAGCCTGCTTCTCCCTCTGCCTATGTCTCTGCCTCTCTCTCTGTGTCTCTCATGAATGAATACATAAAATCTTTAAAAAAAAAAAGAAACTCCTTTATCTCTACCCCACATGATACATGTTGGCAATCATCCCCCAAGCATATGACCCACCCACTAATATACTGAAAGGTCTCATGACCCAGGTTTTATTAGACAGTAATAAATAACACTTTCCTAACAATAGCTAGCCCCCTCAAGGTCCTGGAAACTTTGCTTCCAAAATTCCTTAGAGACTTGTGGTCTTCACTGATCTCCTCTCAACTTGAAAGTATATAATGAGCCACTCCTGGGCAGGAAGTGCAGCTCCTTCTGCCCACAGATCTGTCTCTGTACTTTAATAAAACCTCCTTTTTGCACTAAGGTTATTTCAAGAATTCTTCCTTGGCTGTTGGCTTCGAACCCTAATGTCTTTCCTATATCGACATGGTTCACAATTAAAAATATAAAAAGAGGAGGGCACTTGATGGGATGAGCACTGGGTATTATACTGTATGTTGGCAAATTGAATTTAAATTAAAAAATAAATTAAAAAACATAAAAGGAATATAGTGAAAACTTTCTCTTACCTCTGTTTTGCAGATTTTCTTCTCTTTCTAGGAGGAAACCATTTAGCATTAATAGTTTGTTGTTTTTGTTTTTGTTTTTTTATTTCTGGAGATATTTTATGTGACTTGTATATGTGTATTCTTTATCCTTCCTTTTAAACAAATGATATTTTTTAGCATTTTATTTTTAAATTCTTTTATTATTTATTTATTTTTATTTTTAGATTATTTTATTATTTTTTATATTCTTTTAAAAAAGATATAGGGACGCCTGGGTGGCGTTGAGTGGTTGAGCCTTCGGCCCAGGGTATGACCCTGGAGTCCTGGGATTGACTCCCATGTCGGGCTCCCTGCATGGAACCTGCTTCTCTCTCTGCTTGTATCTCTGCCTCTCTCTCTTTGTGTGTCTCTCATGAATAAATAAATAAAATTAAAAAAATAAATAAAGATATTTATTTGACACATACAGAGTGAGAGCTCAAGCAGGGAGAGTGGGAGGCAGAGAGAAGTAGGCTTCCCACTGAGCAAGGAGCCGGATGCAGAGCTTGATCCCAGGATGCTGGTATCATGACCTGAGCTAAAGGCAGATACTTAATCGACTGAGCCACCTAGGAGGTCCTTATTTTATTTTTTTTTAAGACTTATTTATTCCAGAGAGTGAGTGAGAGCATGTGGGGGGAGGAGCAGATACAGAAAGAGAGAATACTTGAGCAGACTCCCCACTGAGCTTGGAGCATGACGCAGGGCTCAATCCCAGGACCTTGGGATCATGACCTAAGCCAAAGGTGGACGCTTAACTTCCTGAGTCACCCAGAGACCTCTAATCAATATTATACATCTTGGCAATCTTTCATATCATGAGTTTTCTCATTCTTTTTTTGCCTTTGCATGGTATCCATTCATAGGTTTATACCTCAACATCTGACACATATTTAAGTAAATGATAAATATTGAAAGAATGAAATAGTGAGTAAATGAAAACAAAAGGACATTTTTGTGCTGCCCTTGGAAATTAGCTGAATAAATTACTACATATTGTTTCAACACATGTGACACATGTTATACACAATAGAGATTAATTATACAGTCTTCTGATTCAACAACAGAAATCTTACTTGTCTTACTCTTTATCATCCATTAGAGGGAGACATGACCCTGTTGTGTAAAGCCAATGCTTAGATCCTCTAATTGGAAAATCTGAACCAACCAAAGGTGGTCCTTTGTAGAATTTGAGCCCTTAATAAATCTATCTAGGACTGGAAGTTCTAGAGGTGATAAAGGATGTTAATTGCAGGAGGAGAAAATGTCTGGACCCAAGTACCGAGACCAGTAGTAAGGACACAGGTAAACTTGGCTCAGTTACTAACAGCAAGACTTATTACTTTTGCTAGGTGGTATGTTAGTACACCTGTTCTTTAAAGAAAAAAAAACAAAACAAAACAGTCCTGTTCTGCATGTAGTACTTATGGATTCCCTATAGAAAAGGACAATATAGTATTTAGAATGAGCCACGAACCAAAAATAGCTGAGAAGTGTTCACATCAATCAATGTCCTGTGCTCTGAAGGAAACAGCACCCTTAAGCTCTTCTCTGGCCAAGGCCAAGAGAAATGTGTAGTGTAACTACTTACTGGGACAGATTTCAAGCTATGATTGGTTTAACAATGAATTGCAAATTCCTTGATTTAACAATCGGCTCTCCTGAGCCAGTGTGAACAGATTTTGGCACATTACTGAGTTTTGTGGGGTCCTAGTTACCTTTCCTGTAACACAGGGGTGACAAATCACCCCTTACACAGATTCTATTATATAGTGGACATCTAAGCAGTTTGAACATTTCACAGCAATGTTTTCCTAATTGCCCTGATGATAAAATCACCCAATGGGTTGTGGAAAATGCGCATTTCAAGGACCTGCCCCAGAGCTCCTAGTTCAGAGTCTGCCTGGGAGGAGAGGCCTGGGAATCTATATTTTAAACAAGTGACTAAGGTGCCTCATGATCCAGGAATGTGGAATAAAACTGCTTTAAATCAGTCTTACAAGTGGGTTGTATGTCAGTGGATCTCTTCTTACTCACTTCACAATTGGGCCTGCCTGAAGAGATGTATGCAGAGCTCTATGGCTAAGATGAACTTCAGACAGGGCATTTAATTCTGTACTCCTTCCCCCATTCTAGGAGCCCCAACCTCTCTAACCACAAAATCCCCTCCCCCAGGCCTCCTCCTTTGCCTCCTCCTAGGCCTTCTACACCTGTGAAGCCCATTGTTCCAAGGACTGCTGGATTTTTCTAAAGCCATCCCGTACCAAGAATCTGCCAGGTGTCAGGCAGGTTATAGCTCATCTTCACAACCATCTCATGCAGTACATTCTTGTGCTCTTATTTTACAGAAGTCCAAAGAGGCCAGAAGAGTGTTCAAGGGTGTACATCTGCTAGGTGGCTGGGTGCTGAAAACCCAGGTCAGACTCCAAGCCTAGGCTCCATTCTGCTGTGGGCTCTTCTGGCCTGACTGCTGTGGTGCCTGTGAGTTCTCCATTTTCTCTGTAGAAGTCCTGAGTAGCTTCTAGGAGCCAGAGGGGAAGAATGATGGATGCCGAGTGGCACACACAAGTATGGGCCTGGGTAACTGCAAAATTCAGAGGCCCGCCTGGGAGATGGGTACCTTCCATGTCTGAAATTTAGTCAGCTCAAGAAATGAGTCTGAGGGTTAATTTCTAAGAGGATCCCAAACGTGTAAGAAATTCTCTGAATGTCCACAAAACTCTCCATCTCTCCCATTCACTTGTCTCTGATCCTTTGTAGCAGGTACTGTAGGTCATTTCTTAGGCATTGGCCTTCCCCCCAAGCCTTCAGGAGGGGGGTTTACGGAGAATGGGTATTGCTGTGAAACAGCTGGTAGGGACCCTCTGCTCTTACTTGTTGGGTGATATGGGGCAAATTACTTTAGCTTTCTGAGCCTTAGTCTTCTCATGGCTAGGTGAGCACATAAATAGTACCTCCCTTGTGAGATTGTTTTGGGGACTAAATGCAGATAAAGGATTAAGTGCAGATAAAGTGTTTACAAGCAGTTGCTCATTGAATGTCATCTCCTCCTCTCCTCATCTGAGAAAACACCTTCATGTTCTCCTGTGTCTTAGGTAAGCACTTCAGGCATTACTGTTTTTCAGCATTGAGAGGGCATTCTCACAAAGAGATAAATGCAGGAGGGCAAGAAGTAGTTCCAAAGAAGAGTGTTTTATGAAAGAATAAATGTAATATCGAGTGTCAGAATAACTTTAAAGCAAAAATAACTAAAGAAGTTGTCAATGAGGGACGCCTCGGTGGCTCAGTCGTTTAAGCATCTGACTGTTGATTTTGGCTCAGGTCATGATCTCAGGGTCATCAGATCGAGCCCCACACTGAGCATGGAGCCTACTTAGGGTTTTCTCCCCCACCCCTTGCATGCACTCTCTCTCCCTCAAAAAAGTTGTCAATGACTTTCTCCCTTGAATTGTATTTCAGATTGAGATAAAATGGGAAGGGCAAGGGGAAGGGGTTGGGTCAAGTGACACAAGCCCAAAGATAGTAGCAGTAGCAACATGGCAGCTGCTTAGAGACCACCCCCCACACCCCCACCCCTCACCCCCAGTGCTAGGAATACAGGAAATGAATTCCTTCAGAGAGGCAGGTATGGCTCTACAAAATGCATCAGATGACTAGGATTCCTCTAAGTGTAAATCTAGTGAACTCACTTAAGTTTCCTTATGTGCAAAATGGGGATCAAATCACTATCACAGAGATGGTGTGAAAACAAAGTATGACATGGCCGTGTGCCTGCTGTGTTAATTGTAAAAGCTAATGTCACCCTAGAATAAGAATTCTCTTTGTAACTTGTGGCTGTTGGATGGAAGAAGATGGTGGATGGGAGCAGGTGGAGGAAGCATCTGGCCTGAGGTGGGCAGAACCAGGAAGAAAAGATTAGTGAGCAAACTGCCTGGACAGACAGAAAAAAAAAGTACAGACATAAAAAGAAGACAAAAGAGGGGAGACTGCAGGGATACTAGTACATTGGACAACATTGGCGACCTCTCAGGAGCTATATACACAGCTTGGAGAAGTTTATTTCCTGGCTGTAATTCCCAGCAACAGGGGAGATTGAATCATGGAAAAGACTATTCCTCTCTCTGGTCAGACTCATCAGATCAAGCAATGACATATGTGAAGGAACCACCCTCTCTCTGTTCACAAAAGATGGGGTCTATATTCTTATGAAAGCCATTAATGCAGTGTACATCAATAGAGTGTTATTTGGCAATATGAGGCATTTCTAGTAACTTTCCATGATACGAACAAAGAACTTGAAAATGTCAAATACATTTATGAGAAGTAGAAAAAACTTCAATTTTTTTGAATTTTCAACTCCATGGAAGCAGACAGTCTTATTAGAATCTGTAGCCTTGTAAGCCATTTCTGTCTATATACCCGATTTTCTTTCTGACCTCATATCTGGGGCTATTACACTGTCTGACCTGTTATTAATATTATTTTATTCAGTGCCAGAAGAAGTAAAGAAGCTGCATTTCCAGAATTGCATTGGAGTCATTTGTGAAATTGTATATTACAATTTACCACCATTTCTAATAGTTCTTTAACATTTTCTTTCTCAACAGGGTGTTCACATCCTGCCAGTGACCTCTGGGGGTGAGTTTCTTTGGTAGTCAAGAGAGAATTGCTTCAATCAGAGTTGGAGCTCAGGACAGGAACATATATTCTTCGTGTTGTTTGATTTCAAATGGATAGAAATTAGGAACAAATTATGCAAGAGATTTGTGTGGAATTTGAGTGCCTTCAAGGAGCAGTAGCTAGAACAAAAGCTTATTTACCTGTATGTTTGCAAATGTCAAAGACCAACACTGAGACAGTTGAGCGTGAGTTATAAGGAGTTGTCTATACATGCTAGTTGCCTAACTGGTTCATTTCAACTGCAGGTCAGAGTAACCTTGTTCTGTAGTCTGGGCACTTAGATACCAGGTTAGGTCTACCTTGCTGCTTATGTCCTTGGCCACCTTACCAAGCGTTCCAGTCAAACCCAGGTCAGTAAAGAATAAAGTTATATAGATGTGCACATGGATGGTCATGCCTGAGCTTGTCAAGATTTCATTCAGCAATACCCAGGCTGTGCAGGACAAATACGCCTCAGTTTACACAAGTAAGACAAACATCACAGTTATAACAGCGGAGAAAGCAGGGGATTCACAGATAGGTAGAAAACTGGGCTGGAGCTTTCACTCTGCCACATGCACATGGGTGACCTTGCAAAAGAAATTTCATCTCTCTAAGGCTCTGTTTCCCCATCCATAAAGCAGGGACAGCCAAAGGGAAGTTATGAGGATTACAGTAAATAAGAATGAGCCAGTCTTGGGAAGCCTGCCTCCTGTAATGCCTGTGTTGGAAAGGTACATAAATGTTCTGTTCATTTTTATTTCCACAAAAGACATGATCCTAAAAAGCTCTACCCAAATTCAATTTTCAAATACCAAAATTTATCTTATAAACCCTATTCATGGGCAGCTGAAATAGCCTGGCACATCTCATTAGTAATCCCACCTTCCAATTCATCACCTCCAAATAGAGGTACGGTGGCAGGTGCAGCCGATCTTTCTCTTTTCTCTTAGTAATTCGGTAAGTTTAGGGTTACATGTCTCAGATCCTCTTAAAACAGACCAATTTATACTTACACATCATGAAGAAAGAGCCTGATCCTATTATCCTCTGGAGCAGTTACGAGCATCCCAGGACTTAAGTCCTCCCTCTTGGCCTCAGGCTCAGAAGAGAAAGAGCACCAATCCAAAGCCATCCTATCTCCCCTCCTCATCAGTTTTTGCTTTCTTGCCTTCAACAAAGTTTTGTTTTGCCTTTTAGTAGGTTCTTTACCACCAGAAATCTTTCCCCTTTCTTTCTGATCTTTCCAAGTTGGAGCCTTCCACAGGTACTTGTTGAATGCCTGGGTGGAACTAGGTGGGTGCTATGGGTGCTATCCTTCAGTGAGGGAAGCTAGAGATACGAGATGTATACCATACACGGTGCAGGGGGTGTGGACAGGCAGGGTAAATGCTGTATGTGGGGTGCAGTGTGCACATGCCGCTGGGCTATCTCAGTCTTCACCTAGGCTTTGGGTTGGGTAAGACTTCACTAGACAGAAAAGGGGCGGACTGAAAAATTAAGGAAGGTGCACCCAGAGGGAGAGCCTTTCTTTCCTCCTACAGCAGAATGGACCTGTCCTATGCCAACCTCCTTTGCTTTCTTTCCCAGGTGGCACTTAGCTCATCTTGCAAGCTCATCTCATTAGTGTAATCATAAATGCTAGCAAATTAATATTACTCATCATATGTAACATGATTGAACTTTAACAATCCAATGCTTCAATCCCAACTGATGACTGAATGGGGAGGACTTTAATCCCTGTTATAGAATATTTGGGAAGAGGAAGGCCTTTTGATGTCATACCATGTAGGTGCTTCCTAAGGGAGGTCAGTGAGGTGCACATGAGATTGGGATCTTCTAACAGAGGCATGTTCCTTAACACTAGATTTCAGAATGCTTTTCAGTCTATTCTTTGGTATTAACTGTCTCAAAAATCCCTTCTTACTTTTGGAACAATCACCTTCCCTACTCATTGCATTAAACCAGGCAAAGTAGGAATGTCTGGGTGAGTCTCACATCGGGCTCCCTACATGGAGCCTGCTTCTCCCTCTGCCTAAGTCTGTGCCTCTCTCTCTATGTATCCTCTCATGAATAAATAAATAAAATCTTTAATAAAAAGAAACAGGCAAAGCTTCCATCCCTAAGGTCCCATTATCTTTCTCCATCCACAGGATGAGTCAGAAGGAAACGTACTCACCACCATTCATTCTCTTTGTTTAATATTTCCTGCAGTGAGGTTTCCTTGTGTAACAAACCACTTCTGTGGGTGTTTGAGGGTCTTTAAAAAGAGAACATGCTGTTCTCATGAGTGGAACGCCTTCTGAAGGAAGAGTCACAGCGAGCACAGAGCTCTAGTTCTGGGATTTTGAGACAGGGCTCGTCCTTGGGAGATCTAGTGTCCTGATTCAAGCCATCTTCATTTCCAATTGATTGAAGTCCTAGTATGGAGGAGAACAGAGTCTTGGGCTTCTACCTGGTTTCAAGTCTTAGCCACAGACTGGCCATTTTTTCAATGGTAAAATGGGGATACTTAATAATAGAATTTCCCTCCTAGACCTATTGCATATAAAATGAGATAACAGGCAGACAGGTAGGGCATGGCTAAATGCTTAATAAGTGGTAGCTGTCAAAGAAAGCCTTGCTGCTACTGGCTCCTTCCTTACTATGTGTGGCTCTAGGTAGTTGATATAAACTCTGCGAGCCACAGTTCCCTCATCTGAAGAGGGTTAACATTACCAGTTCACAGAGCTCCCATGTCGATTAAATGGGATGTGGTGCAAGCACTTTGCACACTCCCTGGCACAATGTAGATACTTGACATTTGTCAGCTTTCTTCACCCTCACATTATCTTGGCCTGCCTAGTGGCTCAAGACTGAAGTTCCTTCATAATAATTTCTTGTCCAGATGTATCTTGTTAACAAGCAAGTACTTCCAAATAGAACTGATATTTTAAAACCATCACTTAAAATTTTATTTGGTGCAAAGGAGGAAGGAGCCTGTGGGCACTGGGTACTATTCAGGGACACCCGAGAGAGGGAACAAGGACAGCCGAGATTGGCAAAGCATCTTGTCTCTATAGTCTTACACAGGTGAAGCTGGTCAGCCGCACACCCTCCTGTTCAAACTAACTTCTCTGCCTCCAGGATCAGGAAACCCTGCCTTACAACCTGAGAGAATCCAGGAGTCCCTGCTTTAATGAAAATTGAGGGCGTGGGGGAATAGAGATTGTATCTATCCACTGTTTATAAAGTGGGTGGCTCTCCACATTTGGAGCCTGCTTTCACTACCTGTGGACCTCACTCTCCTAAACCCAGAGCACACTAGAGTCGGCTTGGGCCATTTTTGGCTAAACCCCAACACTTGAGGCAGGCATTGTAAGTTTCCCTCCAGATGCCCTCTTGGTCTTCTTTTTTCAGAGATCTGGAGTCACAACCAGATCAAGAACCACGTCCCTTATGCCACGTGTATGGATAGTTTGATGATTAATTAGACACAAATGTGGCACTGGGGTCTCAGAATGGCTTATGGGACATATGTAACTTACCGTTGGATTTTCGCCACCAGTGGCTGCCCTAACGCCAGGTGCTTCTTAATGACTAGGGAAAGTCCTCAGGCTGTGGGCTGTGCTGCAGGGTGGGCGAGGAGAGCTTGGGGACTCCGCAGACCTGGGGGACTGGAGCTGCCACCAGGGGGCTCAGGCCTGCAGGGAGCTCCACGGAGGCCCTGCGGAGGGAAGAGGGGCGCCGCCGGCGGCAGAGGCAGATGTCCCCCCAGCTGCCTCTTTTGGCAGCGGTGAGTGAGGAGGTTCCTGGGCTCCTTGCTCTAAGGCGAAAGGCCTCCCCAGCCGGCCGCTCAGAACCCGCACCCGCCATCTACCTCCACGGCCCCGTGGCTTGGCCTCTCCAGGGGCACGAACCTGCCCTTGGACCCGGGACTGAGAAAACCCAAAGCCTCTCTAGTTTCACCACTGGATTCTTAAGAGTCAGATTTCTGGGGGCACCTTCCGTGGTTGAGCCTCTGCCTTCCGCTCAGGGCGGGATCCTGGGGTCCCGGGATCGAGTCCCACATCGGGCTCCCTGCACGGAGCCTGCTTCTCCCTCTGCCTGTGTCTCTGCCTCTCTCTCTCTCTCTCTCTCTCTCTCTCTCTGTGTCTCTCATGAATAAATAAAATCTTAAAAAAAAAAAAAGTCAGACTTCTGTATTTAAATGACCCCGAAGCATCATCCACTGTCAGACCCACGTGGGTCACGGTCTAGGGACGTGAATCTTCAAAGTGTGGCCCCCCCACCGGGCAGCATCCGTTTGGGCTTCGTCCTGAACCTGGTTGGAAATGCGCATTCTCAGGCCCCGCCCCAGACCTCCCAAACCCAAGACGGCGGGAAGGGCGCCTGGAGTGCCTCGCTCCCCGGGCTTCTCCCTCCGCCCAGGTGAGTGTGGACGGCGAGACACGGGGAGTCCGCGTCCTCCCGAGATTTCTGGGCAGCCGGCTCGGTGGTCACGTGGGCTCTTGGAGGCTTTCTCCCCCGCCCCCGGGTCTTTAAAAGGGAGGAGAGGCTCCTCGTTAGGTCGTTGGTGAGCTTTGCAGCGTCTCCGGCTCCTGGACCTGTTGAAACTCGGTTCGCGCCCCTCGCGCCGCTGCTGCCAGGCGGCCCGAAGCGCCGAGGGGGCGGGGACCGCCGGGGAAACTTGCGGTGGGTGGGAGGGGGCGGCGGGAGCGCGGAGGGGGAGCGCGGGGGCGGACCGCGGGGGCGGGCGGCGGGCGGCGGGCGGCGATCCACGATCCAGCTCCGCGCCAGCTCCGCGCCAGCTCCGCGCCAGCTCCGCGCCAGCTCCGCGCCAGCTCCGCGCCAGCTCCGCGCCAGCTCCGCACCGCGCGGTGGGCGCGCTCTCCGGCCCTGGGGCCGCGGGGCCCGCGGCGGGCGGCTGCTCGGGGAGAGGCCGGTGCCCGCGTGACGGAGACCCCTGGCCGCCGCGCACCTGCGAGGTAAGGGCCCCTCGGCCGGCTCGAGGTGTGCCTTGTGTGCTCTTCTGTTTGAAAGCCGAGGATGCGAAAGCAGCAACGTTGAGAACAATAACAGACCCCCGCCTCCGCCCGAAACCACTTGTCTTGAAAACTGTAGGAAACAGAAATTTCACGCTCTAAGTATTTTCACTCAAGACGCTGGCAAGTTAATTTAGTTAATTAGTTTGTGCCTGTAGACTCCGGATTGATAGTGTCTTTTTGAAAGAAAAAAAACTCTAGATTTTTTCTTTCTTTCTTTCCTTTTCTTTTTCTTTCTTTTCTTATTTTTTCTTTCTTTCTTTCTTCTTTCCCCCTATGGATTTCCCGAAAAAGGGTGAAATGAGCGTGGGAAAGTTGAACGAGGACTTCATGCTTGAGTTTTGTGGGCCTGGGAAGGTGTACGTGGATCAAGCAGCTGACCGGTGTTTTAAATGTATTAAGTGCCACTGCTCAGTGATATAAAAAACAGATTTGCTTCTGTCCTGGGTGAACTGAGCAAGATCTAAGATCTGGTCTGTTTAATTTGCTGAAGAGGAACCCAGCTGCTCTTCTCTTGTCCCTTTGTGTTACCATTCGTGCCTGATTCATTTCGGAAGCCTAAAATTAAGTCAAGGGGATAATATTTTTTGTAAAAAAAAATTTGGGTTTGAGTGAATTTCTATTTAGGAAAACCAGGTTGACTCAATTTTACTAGCTTTTTAAAAAAGCAGCTTTGTGCTTTGGTGTAGTACACAACCCTTTGGAGGTTAGATTTTTGCCTTGCTAGACTTTTAGTATTTTCATGGACATGCCATTGGGAATTTTTACTTTTAAGTTTCTGAACTCATAGTGGCTATTATATGTGGAGAAAGATATTCGTTACTTAAGTGAACATGTGGAAAGAAAGGTTTCTGCCGTAAGTATTGTAAAAAAAGTATGTGTTCTCTATGACACTTCTTTGCCTTTTATTTTTTCTGCAGAAAAATCTTTATTTCTGCATATACTCAAGAAGAGGGAGAATGTAAGGTGTTAAAGCATAATCTTAGGATCCATTTTACATTCAATCTTTTTTTCAGTTGAATTCCTGAAACATTCTTATTTCAAAAGCAGCCAGTCTCCTGTAACTCTTAAGACTTGAAAATCTCTGAAATCAATTAAAAACACAGTTAGAATACATTTCATAGTGGTTCTGAGGGACTCAAATGAATCTAATGACCTTTTCTATTCCTCAGTTTACTTATAATATGGAGAAGGTAAAATTTAGTAGTAAATTTAACCCTTCAAAACATAGTTAACATCTAATAGATATTGAAATGTCCATTTTTAAGAGTAAAACACTACAGTTTTCTATATATCTATATTCAAGTAATGGTGCAAAATACATCTGATAATTTTAGTTTATGTTTTGAGCCACTTTATATAATACTTGTAAATATGTAATATATAAAACACTGAAGGCTGAACTTGAATCATTTGCTGGTAAGTTTTTTCCTAATTACATCTAGAACATTGAGAACTGTATACTTGAATGTTCCACTTCATAATTTGGTGGAAATGGACATTATAGCCATTTTAAAAAGGCAGGTTCCTGGCAATATAATTTATATACAGTAAAGCTAGCCTCTTTAGGTTACCCTTTATGAATTCTGACAGTTGCAACATTTATATAATCACTTCTACAGTCAAGACCTAGAAGAGTGCCATCACTCCCAAAAGTCCCCTTTGTGTGTTTGTAATCAGCCCTCCCCACCCATCCTCACCCCCTGAAAAATCACTGAACTGTTCCCTAATTTTACTGTTCTGTTCTTCAGTATGTTTTTACCCAGAAATAATTAATCTTCCTATGGTTTTTGCAAAAGAGAATCCCAGTCTCCCTCAACCCCTCTTTTTTTTTTTTAATAACATTTTTTAAATTTTTTTTAATTTTTACTTATTTATGATAGGCACAGAGAGAGAGAGAGAGAGAGAGAGGCAGAGACACAGGCAGAGGGAGAAGCAGGCTCCATGCACCGGGAGCCCGATGTGGGATTCGATCCCGGGTCTCCAGGATCGCGCCCTGGGCCAAAGGCAGGCGCCAAACCGCTGCGCCACCCAGGGATCCCCTCAACCCCTCTTTTTGTTGGGATGAGTCAGGTTGTGGTATTTTTGTTTTACTCCTTATATACTTTGGAATGAATTGAGGCAAAGAAAAGCTATTTTGCAAATGGGACTGTTAGGTTCCCATTGGGCTAATAGATTTCATTCTTAGCGCATTCGGATTCCATTGTGGGCTAAGTCTTTTGTTCTGGTGTGCATCTGGATTATCACCAGCTGAATACAGGGTTTTTTAAGAAACATTGGTCATTTATGTAATATTAATAGAATGTATTGTATTTATATAATCTAGGCATCTAAAAAAAATACTTTTATTATATTTGAGAGTACAAAAGTTACCTGAAATTACGTACGATTAATTAGTGAGGAGCAAAAGAGTAATTAAAAATGGCAATCTGGAGACATTGAAAATCTAATATAGAGTTATTGTGACTTAAGTTAAAAAATACTGTCCTTATTAAGAGTTGAGGTCTGTGCCCAATTTATGTGTTGATGTCAGAGTTTTTCCATTTCTGTGCTCATGCTTTGAAATCTAGATTTTCTTGCAGGACATATTCTTTACTGTTTAATACATTATTCAGTTTAGAGAATAGCTAGGAGCCTGCTATTGTTAAGCACTTCTAATAAAGATATGTCAGATGATGTCTTTTTCCTTTCTTCTTTGTGCTATGAAAAGAGGAAGCTGTATTTTCTACATGCAGCTTACCTTTCAGAGAACTACAGAGGCAGTAACTAGGATAAGCAGAGTGGCATGCTGAGGAAGTACCAGCAAACTGAGTGGTTGGCATTCCTAGCTGGAGGTTTTATACCTCTTCATAAATTAAGGGCCTTCAGCGGGGATTCTGGGTATGGGTGTACTTAACAGAGAGCAGGAGAGTAAAGGTCACTGTCAAGGCAGCTTACTGGATTTGGTATGTTTCCTCAAAGCAAGACTGCAATGTTTTGTGGGTAAATGTTCGTGTTCAACTGAAACCCAGGACCGGAAGAGGAGATGAGTGCATTCGCTTTAACTTCTGCGTTGGTCATGTCCTCTTGAACCTCTTCATTCACAACTGTCCCCTCCCTGTCCCAAATGGATATTTGAAAATGGTTCCATTTCCTAAGAGCAGTGCATTTTCTCTGATGATTGGAATTGGGAAGGGGCAGAGACTTGCTGAAGAGAGTAGACTGATGGGCTCTCCCTCCATACCCCGCCTTAGCATGTGAAGACCGTGCAGCTGAGGCTCTGGCCTCTTCCCCATCAAGCTTCCAAGTTCTATTTCCTGTTCAGGTCTGTAAGGTCCAGGGGGCCACAAGGGGAATTAGAGTTTTCTCATTTTGGAAGATACATGTACGTTTTCTTAAGAGTTGCATGTGAATTATTAGTGATCAGTTCTGTGGTGATTTTAGTGTTTTTTCTTTTTTTGAAAAAGATTTTATTTATTTATTCATGAGAGACATGGAGAGAGGCAGAGACACAGGGAGAGGGAGAATCAGGTCCCTTTGGGGAGTCTGATGTGGGACTCGATCCCAGGGCCCTGGGATCATGACCTGAGCCGAAGGCAGATGCTCAACCACTGAGTCACCCAGGTGTCCCAGAGTGTTTTTTCTTTTTAATGAATATTAAGTTGATCAAGAGCTGTGTTTTGCTGGGGAAGATTTAAGGCCAATGATTGATAGACGGCCACTGGCATACATCAAGGATGCTTGACACTTAAATATTTTTTATCTTTTCCATAAAATTTTTTACAGTGTCTGCATTGTGAATGTGCATGTGTGACTTCTGTAGGGCACACAAGTGAGTGGTGTTTGAACTGAATGCTTGGGGAGGCGTGGTGGGCAAGCTCAAGAACACAGAACAAGGAGAATGTGGCATTTTGTGCTACATATGATGCCAGCTGGCTACCAGCAGCCCAGCGATTTGGACTGGTGTAAGGAATTGTCAAGCAGAAGTTCAGAAAGTACAGTGAGGAGGCAAAAATCCAAAATGGTGGTCATAAGGGCATTTTAACCTTTCTAGAAGTTCTGTCCAACACTCTAGGCACATCCAGTGGCATGCTAATAGACAGACTTTGTCTTCCTGGATGTGTAAATAATACCTCACAGGATGTTTCCACATACATCATTTTACTTTATCCTCCAAGTGCTGTGAAAAAATGCAGCCCATATTAGGTTTTATTTTCTACTGAAGGAGCCATGGAAGCTCAGGAAGTTGATGTGATTTGTACAAGATCACCTGGCTTTCAGGCAGAGCCAAATCTAGGACCCCATGTACTGACTGCTCTGTCCACTGGGCCAGAATATATGTAATAGCAGACCTGGTGGCAACTGCCTTTTTATTGTTTATCTAGATTTGATAGATACTTTGATAAAATCATTCTACTCTTCCTGGATTGTCTTTCTACCATTTCTTGGGCCTGTTTTTTTCTTCTCCCAAGGAATCACTGTAAATATTTGGAATTTTACAATCTTTTTTTCTGTTTAAGTTCCACAATATGTTCAGTACATTAGAGCACTATGTGTCATCCCATGTGTACAAAAGGCTTTCCTGCTGAACACAAATGGGACTTGAAAGGGCTCACTACTGGTGTGTGTGGTGGAGGAGGGGGACAGAGAAGTCTTTGGACATAAAACAGTTCTGTTCATCATGAAGGATGTGGGCCAGCTATTTTAGGCTGTGATGACCAGTTAAAGAAAATTGACATGCAAAGAAATGCTTAATTCTTAGAATCAGGATGTCCGGGTTCATGTTCTTTTGTTGGCCACGTGAAGTCCCATGCCTGCCAGGCCCAGCAATTAAGCTGTTAAGAGACTATTTTTCCTTTTGATACCAGATACTGTGCTCACTGAGTCAGTACTTGCTTGTTCAAAGGAATGTGTTGGGAAAATCCTGTCCTACAATGTTGAAGAAATTTGATTTGGGAGGATTCTTTCCTTCAACTGGTTTATCTCCCTGGTTTAGATCAAATTATTCACCATAACCAGCACAGGTTGTTTATTCACTTTCTTAGTCTTTGGGTGGAGACTTTTGCTACTTGTTTGCTCATCTATAGGGTCTTCTGCTATGATTTCAGTTCCTTGCCCCTTGTGTCTTTGTTTCAGAAGAACCCTTTGCGTTAGTGGCCAAGTTACTAATGATCCAAGTTTCCTTTGACAAATGGTTGTCACATGAATCTGGATACATCTGAAAGATTTCCAACCAAAAGGCAACATGGCCTTTTAATCATGGTCTAGCAACCAGTTCCCTCACATGAATTATTACTGTGCTAAGGATGTATGGAAATTCTAAAGAAATTGATTGGTGTGTGTATGTGAAATCCATCTTCCTAAGCAAAGTCCCCATGGCACCTGATTGATTGCCTGGATGAATCTTGGCGTTTGCCATTTGGCGGTGTGTGTCTGACAGGTCATTTCAGCATTTCTGGGCTGAAAATGAACATTTCAGTTATAGGTGAAAATGAGTAATGGGATTGATTCTCTGCTCCTGAGAGAGATGTCATATTCATTTTAAATTGTACGTTCACTTTCTACCTAGATAATAGGGAGTGTTATTTCAAGTTCATGAATTTCCATGCTGCTATTCATCACTGCATATTGGTAGAAGCTTTCTGTTTTTTTAAGAGGCCTATTGAAAGTGAAAGATAGCAGTGGTTTTCTGATAGGTTGGTGTGTTGACTTTGTTGAGTTACTTATGCTAAAATGCTACATACATTTCTTTGGGGCAATGTGAAGTTGAGACATCATGAAATTCAGTAAAAACTTGAGTGACCAAAATCTTTAGAGAATATTTTGTTTAAACCATTTGACTGATTTTATCATTGAGTATTAACTTGAAGTCTTGTTCAAATTGTTACTCTAAAAATCACTGCTTTCCTGCTTCATAATTTCCTGAATGTAATGTACTCACCACAGTGACCACACTCCCTTTTGGATATACTTTTATTTATTAAATTGGGTAAGCCATCTTGTTTCTTATACCATTTTTTTTTCCTTATTTTTAAGTTCAAGAAACACAAAATGATGACTTCCAGATTACATTTTACTATACATAAGTACAGTTTGTTAAGCATGTTACCTTGAGTATTTTCCTCTCAATTTTTACAATGTGTACTGCTTAAGTTGTATTGTTAAAGTGCTTTCAATGTCTTTTGATGAAATATCTGGCCACATAAGATATGTTTAGATCATATAGCAAAAACAATGCACTAAAATGCAATCATCAAAATATGCTATCAAAAACATAAGCACGGATGAGCAAGCCTATGTGTAGGTGGATGGAAATAGGAGAGGTGTTTTCAGGACAGATTGAGGGATAGATGCCTCCTCATCATCCTGACGGGTATGGAGTTGCTATCTCAAGGTTACCAGTGACCTAATTACCAACGTCTGTTGTTTCTTCTATATTCAACCACTCACTCTAGCCTAGGTCATTTCATGGATCTGCAAATGCTTTCAATCATTTGTGTTGAAAACCCTTTCTTGATTAACAAAATGTGGTACATAGATACAATGGAATATCATTCAGCCTTAGAAAGGAAGGAAATTCTGACACACGAGACAAAATGGATGAACCTTGAAGACATTGTGCTAAGAAATAAGCTAGATACTGAAGGACAAATACTGCATGATTCCACTTCTATATGGTACTGAGTAGCCAAATCCATAAGAGACAGAAAGTAGAATGGTGGTTGCTGAGGGGCTCGGGGTTGGTGTAGGTTGGGGAGCTGTTGTTTAACAAGTGAGGAGTCTTAGTTTTGCAAGAGGGAAAGAGTTCTATAGGTGAGCTGCACAATGATGTGAATGTATTTAACACTACTGAACTGGACATTTAGAAGTGGTTGGGGTGCCTGGGTGGCTCAGCGATTGAGCATCTGTCTTTGGCTCAGGATGTGATCCTGGAGGCCGGGATTGAGTCCCACATTGGGCTCCCTGCCCAGAGCCTGCTTCTTCCTCTGCCTATGTCTCTGCTTCTCTCTGTGTGTCTCTCATGAATAAATAAATAAAATCTTTAACCATTTATTTTTTATTTTTTTATTTTTAATGTCATAAGTTTGATGTGTAATTTACCACCATGTAAAAAAAGTTTGGAAACTGCTAGTTTTGACAATAGTTAGCATTATATGCTTTATTCTGCATATTTTCTATTAGGAATCAGGTATTGCATGTGTTGATTGGGAATCTAATGGAAATAGAAAATTCTGTTATGATTAATACATGCATATTGATATATCTGAGAAAGGTATAAGAATACATGTAAAAATGTAAAATATATTACATATAGAATACTTTTTTGATGCTGTATTCTTCTCTAGCTACCATTCCCTCTGCTGTCCTTCATGGTCAATCACTGTTGATTATAAGTGGTAGCATGTTTGTATTAGTTCCTTAGCATTTTACCTGGTCTGTCTTGCCTCCTTTACCTGGTACAGTAGCTCTTTGAAGGCAGAGTGCATGCCTTGGGACTCCTTTAGATATCCTGTCTCCACATGGTACCATACCTACTGAACGTGCTGCTCCCATCTTCCACTAACACCCTGGACTGGGTGAAATCTTATAAACATGTTTCCTCATATTCTTTCATTATAACAAATATTTATTGAGTTGTAGTAGGTGAATAAAAATAATGTGTGCCTTCAAGGAGATTAAAATCTAATCCTACTTCTACCATTTACAAGAATGATTCAATGCAGTTCTATTCTAATAAGGAGGATTAAATTTTTAAGTAATTGTAGGGGTGCTAAGAGTAAAAAAAAAAAAACAAACCACATCACTTCATGATGCACTTTGCATACTCCTTATGGACAGGGCAGGTCTTCTGCAGGAAAATAGCAGATTAGAGTAGGATGATGAATTAGGGCAGCAGAAAGGAATGCCTTGGATGTTAGAAGAATGTGACATTACACAAGCTGGTGGGAAGCAGAGGGGTATTGAGTTGGGTTTTAAGAATGTTAGTCAGGGAGCACCTGGGTAGTGCAGTTGTTTAAGCTTCTGACTCTTGATTTTGGCTCAGGTCATGATTTCAGGGTTTTGAGATCAAGTCCTGTATTGGGCTCTGTATCAGACTCCACGCGCAGTGCATAGTCAGCTTGGGATTCTCTCTCCCTCTGCCCCCTCACCCCGCACTCTCTCCCTCTCTTGCTCTAATGACTAAATCTTTAAAAAAAAAAAAAAAAAAAAGAGAAAGAAAGAAAGTCAGTCAGTCAGTCAGTCTGGCAGCTCTATGGATCCAGAGAAGGAGCTCACTGGAGACAAGGAGTGGTAAGTAGCCTACTCCAGATGCACACATAAGAAGTAATGAGAGCTTGCTCAGATGTTGGCAAAAGACAGACCAAAAGGAAAAGGTACTGTGGAGAAAAAAAAGTGTGCCCTCATGATTAAAGATAATTGGTTGCAGTGGAGAAGTCAAAGGTAAGTGTATTGGGCTTTGTCATTAACAAATAGAAAATTAATAATGGTTTTGGGAGGAAAATGATTGATTTTACCTTGGATTTGTATTATCTAGTGCTGTGTAGCAAGTCATCCTAGAATTTAGCAGCTGAAATAACAAACATAATATCTCACACACATTTTCTAAGGGTCAGGAATCCAGGAGCAGCTTAGCTGGAAGGTTCCAGCTTAGCTCCTCTCATGAGGTTGCAGTCAAGATGTTGGCCAGACCTACAGTCATCTGAAGGCTTGACAGGGGGTGGAAGATCAGTTTGCAAAAGCTCTAACTTACAGAGGTGTTGGCTGGAGGCTGGAACTTCTTGCTAGCTCTGACAGGAGGCCTCCACAAGGCTGCTTGAGTGTCTTCAGAATATGGCAGCTAATTTCCTCTGGAGTGAGTGATCCAAGGGAGCAAGCCTGGAAGAGACTGCAGTACCTTTTATGACAGTCATGGAAGCCACATAGCATCCCTTCTTCCATAATTTTTCACTAAAAATGAGTCCTAAATCTAGCACATACTCAAGGGGAGGTTAGACTCCACCTTTTGAAGGGAGGACTATTGAATAATTTGTAGACCTATTTTATTTTTTTTTTTAATTTTTTTTTTTATTATTATTATTTATTTATGATAGTCACAGAGAGAGAGAGAGAGGCAGAGACACAGGCAGAGGGAGAAGCAGGCTCCACGCACCGGGAGCCCGACATGGGATTCGATCCCGGGTCTCCAGGATCGCGCCCTGGGCCAAAGGCAGGCGCCGAACCGCTGCGCCACCCAGGGATCCCTGTAGACCTATTTTAAAATCCCCATAGGTATATTGTTTTGAAGACAAATGGAAATGATCATTCAAATGAAGATGTTAGGAGAAAGTAATCAGGAGCATTTAGGGAGCCAAGTTGCCTGCATGTGGAAGTAGGTGGCAGCTGGCATGAAGATATTGAAAATGGAGAACTTCTCAAGGCAAGCTTCTTTATCTGAAGATCTTTCTCAACCAGTCTAGTTATTAATGGTCATTCTTCTCTTTCCCAGATTGTATTATCCAATTATTCTAACCTTTAAGTTTCCATTTGTAATTTCTTGTATTATTTTGTGTCTTTCCTCCAAAGCTTCTTATGAAAAATTTTAAACCCAAAGGAGAGTTGAAAGACTGGTATAATGAATGTCCATAAGTCCACTGTCTAGATTCAGTAATTGTTAACATTTTTACTTGCTCTAGATAAACTATCTAGTTTATCCATCCAAGTTTTTTTTTTTTTTGAACTATTCATTGGGTGGCATTCTTTCATAAAGAAGAGTTTGCCCTCGATGATTGCATAAGCTACAGAGTCTCTAAAAAGGCAGGGTACAGACTTAACTCTTTTTCCTTAATTACTAATATTCAGAGTGAGGAAACTGATGTAACAGTCATTTGTAATGGGAGCTTTGGACTTAATTCCAAAGGTACCACATGCATAATCTGTATATAATGCCAGATATTCGTGGAGTTTGTGCCATTTTGCACTACTACCAACAGTGTCAAAGAAAGTCTCTTTTTCCACAGCCCCACCAAGGAAGTCTGTTGTCAAACATTTGAATTTTTGCCAAACGTGAGAAAATGGTATCTTGTAGTTTTAATTTTTCTGAATGAGGTGGAACATCTTTGTGTTCTAAGAGCCATTTGCTTTCCTTTCTCTGTGTTCTATGTCTTTTGCCTATTTATCTAAAGAGTTTTTGGTCTTGTTTTCGCTTGAGGAGTTTTAAATGCTAGGACATTTAGCCCCTTGTTTTCTTTTTTCTTTTCTTTTCTTTTCTTTTCTTTTCTTTTCTTTTCTTTTCTTTTCTTTTCTTTTCTTTTCTTTTCTTTTCTTTTCTTTTCTTTTTTTTCTAAGATTTTATTTATTTATTCATGAGAGACACACACAGAGAGGCAGAGACCTAGGCAGAGAGAGAAGCAGGCTCCCTGCAGGGAACCCGATGTGGGACTCGATCCCAGGACCCTGGGACAATGACCTGAGCAGGCACCCCAAACCCCTTGTTTCTAATAGAAGTTGAGATGCTTTTTTCACCAATTTGTCATTAGTCTTCTGACTTTGCTTATGGTGTTTTTATGATGTGCAGAGATTTACTTTTCTGTTCTGAATGTATTGGTCTTTTTATTGTATGTGGATTTTAAGCCATAGTGAGAAGGTTTTTCCCACACCCATGTTATAAAGAAGTTCATCATCTTCGCTTGCTTCTAGTACTTGTGCAGTCCCCTCTCCCTCCCACTGCCCCCTTTCCCTCTGAATCTCCTTCAGAGTCCTTCCATTTTTCTTTTTAACATTTGGATCTCTGAACCCTTTGGAGTTTATTCTGGCATATGTTCTTTTTCCAGTGGCAGTTCTGTCCAGTGTTTCCTCGGTGATTTGAGCTATCCCCTTTATCAGATGCCAAATTTCCAAAAACTTTTGCATTCTTGAATTTTCTATTTTGGGATTTTCTGTTTTGTTCTGTAGTAGTCTGGGTCCAATCAGGAGTTAGAAACGATATAATCAGTTCAACAGGGGAGTTTTAATATAAAGAATAACTATGATGAGAGATTAAGTATAATAATTAAGTATAATAAATATTAAGTAAACTATAAATGGCACCTCAGGGGCGAGGGAGAACACTCAAGAAAGGACAGATTTGGAAGGGGTTTGGCCCTCCTTGGGAAAGGTGGGTGGGCCACTAACTAGCAGAGATTTTTGCCGGTTTAGCCAAGGCCAGAGCTGGTCTAAGGTGGCTGGGCAGGCAGGAGGACAGCTTCGGGGGTGCTGCCGGAGAGCGGGTGATCAGCAGCTGGCAGCGTGGTCGTGCGCTGGGAGTCCAGGTGCTGTGGTTGAAGGAGGTGGGGGGCACAGAAGGCCTTCACAGTGTGCCCGTAGCACCAGGGGAGGAGGTTTGTACAAGGAACAACTTTTTTATGACTTGTCAGGTCACAGTCTGGACAGGTGACTGTGGAAAGGTTATCGCCACGCCGTCTTTGCAAACTTGCAGAGGGACCTCGTTCTGGACCCGCAGCGATGCCAGACTCCACTGGCTGTTCTCACCCCCCCCCCCCCCCCAAACCCCCACCTCTGCTGGCACCAGCAGCCTCTTGCTCCCGTGGTGTCCCTGCAGCGCCCTCTACTGAGAGCGCTTAGCAGTGCGCTCACTTGTACCCGGTAAAGCACCTCCAGGGCTTACTTAGCGTGGGCTGTACCCCCAAGGGTGCATTGGAAGCTGAGAAAGCAATAAATGGATAATGACGAGGGCACGCTGGCCTGTCTGTTCCTTGTGTTTTATTACTGGCGACTCGTGTACCTGAATATCTGTTAATGCTGTCCGTGCTCACTGACCTGCTCTTTCAAGGTCTTCTTGGTTATGCTTGTTTATTTTTCCATAAGAACTTTAAAACAAACGTATCTAGTTCCAGAAAGGGGAGGGAGGGAGAGAACTTGGCGTTTTAATGTAATCCTGTATTTTTTTGATTTTTTAAAAGTATAATAAATTCTTGTGGTTAAAAACAATTCTTGTAGCTAACCACAACAAAAGTAATAAAGGAGTGAATAAAGTAGCAAATGAGAGTTCCATGCCTCCCATTCACACCCCCCGAGGTTAATATTTTGGGGTCTGTCTTTCAGGATGTGTTTCTAAGCACATGTGTAAGTAATAAATATGTTTGGACATTTTGAATAGTTAGGCCTGTAGCTGTAACTTAGAAATGTCTTTTGTTTTTCTCTACAGCCATCATACCTGCCCATGAGTCTCTGAGAACATCATAATGTCCCTTTGTGCCTCTTCTCACAAAGAGTTTCCTCAGCTGTTGCCTATTCAAGACATGGATATCAAAAACTCTCCATCTGGCCTTAACTCTCCTGCTTCCTACAACTGCAGTCAATCTGTCCTACCCCTGGAGCACGGCCCCATATATATACCCTCCTCCTACGTAGAGAGCCGCCATGAATATTCCGCCGTGACCTTCTATAGCCCTGCTGTGATGAATTACAGTATTCCCAGCAGTGCCAATAACTCAGAAGGTGGACCCAGTCGGCAGGCCACAAGCCCAAATGTGTTGTGGCCAACTCCTGGACACCTCTCTCCCTTAGCCATCCATTGCCAGTCGTCACTTCTGTATGCAGAACCTCAAAAGAGTCCTTGGTGTGAAGCAAGATCACTAGAACCCACCTTACCTGTAAACAGGTAAATTCAGTCTTCATTCTGAATTGTACTTTGGGGCATTATTCGAATCACTTTATGATGTAGTGAGAAGAAAGATATGCATCATTCAAGGTCTTTATTCATCACATAGATTACTTAGAGCACCTAACACATATGATATTCTGAATTCTAGAATATCTATTCTGATTTTGAATCCTCATTAAAAAGTAAGCTTGTACATCTGGGTTGTGGGGAGAATTCACTCTCATGACTACCGTTTTTAGACATTAAAGATTGAACTTAAATCACCTTTTTCTTGATGAAGTGACATGTTTGAAAAAGAAGTTTTTGCTTTACTTTCAGGTTAAATCCCTCTTTAGTGAAATCCAATTTAGTGTTCATGACACACTGTGTCCAGGATAAAGGCAACTGTGGCAGTATTACTACTTAAATGAAATATACTGGACACAGAAGCCTGAAAACACAGACAATAATTGGTGTAAGCTTTTTAGCAGTGAACTAAAATAACATATGATAAAGATTGGTGGGAAACTAAATGTAGACTTTAGTTGAAATTTCTTGAAGCTCTAAAGAGTATTTGTACTCTTCTAAAGGTAACGTGATGGTTATTTCCATTTAATTTGTAATGTGTTTAATGATAATTACAGCTATGGAGGGAAGAGGTTGTGCTGGGAGAAAGATGAGGAGGAGATAAATTTCTAAAACAACCAAAGTATTAAGTCACTGCATATTAGATATTGAAATTTGTTACTTTCAAATGCTGTCGTAACACTTCGAGAAAGCCACATCACACAGTACTTTTATTTTTCTTCGTTTTTAAGAACTTTGTTGGTGAAAGAGAATATAAACGTTGTACATGACTTTTTTAAAGTACTGCTTTTCATTCAGCTTTCAAGGGGAGATATTTTGTTTCTGAGCACAAGATCTAATCAGAGTTCTGCTAATATTAGGGAAATCAACCAATAGTATAATTAGCCTCATGTATGAATCAATCATATTTCTAACACTTTCTTTCCAAAAGAAACATGGCCTAGCAAAATTAGGAACTAACCACATGTGCTTTTGGTGTCTGCCGGTGCTGCCTTGACCAGCTGTCCTTTCCTGTATGGGAGCCCCTGCCGCTCTTCCCAGCCCTGAGCACCTGCTTCCTTCAGAACCTTCTTTAAGGACAGGCACATGCCTACTTTCTTCGCCTCTCTTCTCCTTTCTCTTTTTTTCCTCTCTGGCCTTCCCTGCCCTTCCACGTTCATCCCTCCCCTCCCCTACTCTTCCCTCCCCTTTCTCTCTCTCTCTCTCTAAACCAGAGTATAGTATCACTTCAGTATAACATAAAGTGCATTTGTTACTCCTCTTGAAGTTATTTTTATTCTAGACCTTCATCTTAAATAGCAGAATGAAAGGTTCTCCCTCCCATTTGAATGGGAACTCTGAAAGGTAACACTTGAAAATAACTGCTACTTGAAAATGGGTGGGTAAGTTTAGACCCATCTTTACAGTGTTGATGAATTCCAGCAACAGTACTTCCTGCTGTGGTTCAGACCTGTGGGTAACACTTGCTCTGGTCACTTGTTACACTCAGACATGTGGCTACAACTGGCCATCTGTAGTTATTAGGGCTCATCGGTGCTGCATGGATGGGCATAGACTCCCGTAACCATTTTCAAACAGCAGTCATTCCCAACAGTGTGATTCTTCATAGATCTGAAATCAGTAACAAAGGTGCTTGATCAGATTTCTTGGAATATATTTATCATGAGCCCTAGAGGGCAAAGAGGTAAATTAGGCAGTGTTCATGCTATTTTTTTCCCTAGAAAGTCCATCTTTTCTCTTAATGCTGTCTTACAATGAATGTTTTCTTTGCCCCCAGAGAGACACTGAAAAGGAAAGTTAGTGGGAGCAGTTGTGCCAGCCCCGTTACTAGTCCAAGTTCAAAGAGGGATGCCCACTTCTGTGCGGTCTGCAGCGATTACGCATCTGGATATCACTATGGAGTCTGGTCGTGTGAAGGATGTAAGGCCTTTTTTAAAAGAAGCATTCAAGGTACAAGAGTATTGTTAGCTGCTTCTTTAGTTTTCTACTTTTGCTTTCAAATACTTTTGTAGATGACTTGGCAGAAATTTCACCACTGGCCTGTTTGGTATATAAAGTACTTGATGAATGGTTCATACGATCATGTGTGTTTGGGGATGGGGTGGATGGTGGAGTGGATTGTTTCAAGTGTAGAGCACCTTATCCTTTAATTGTGGATCTTTACTCCAGAGCTTCAGAACTTGAATGGATCTCTTCCCACAATCATCCATCACCACCTCTTACTAGTTTTTGATTTGTGGTTACCATTAGGTTTGTATATAACATCTTATGTGTATATTAATTTATATTAGGCTGGTGATCTCTTAAATTTGAACCCAATCTTTACTCTTCTCTGCTATCTTTCAGATATATGGTGTCATACTTTACAGTCTTTTATTTTGTGACTCCCTTGACTGATTTTTATAGATACATTTAATTTTACTCCTTTTGTGCTTACTCCTGCTTATGGTTTTTCCACTCAGAGTCCCCTTTAACAATTCTTGTAGGACTGGTTTAGTGGTCATGAATTCCTCTTGTTTGTGTGGGGAACTCTTTATCTCTCTTTCTATTCTGAGTGATAGCCTTACTGGATAGAGTATTCTTGGTTATTGTTTTTTTCTTTCAGTACGTTGAGTGTAACATGGCACTCTCTTCTGACCTGCAAAGTTTCTGGTGAAAGATTAGTTGACAGCCTTATGGGGGGTCCTCTTATGTGTAACTCTATTCTGCTGCTTTTAAAATTCTCTCTTTATCACTACTTTTTTTTGCATTTTAACTACTATATGTCTTGGTGTGGACCTCCTTGGATTGATTTTGTTGAGGGCTCTCTGTGCCTCCTGGATCTACATTTCTATTTACTTCTCCACATTTGGGAAATTTTCATCTATTATTTCTTCAAACAAATTTTCTGCCCCTTTCCCCACTTTTTCTCCTTCTGAGACCCCTTTAATGCAAATGTTATTATTATGCTTGATGGTGTTACTGAGTCCCCTAAGTCTTTATTAATTTTTCATTTTTTTCCTCTCTCCTGTTCAGCTTGATTGCTCTCCATTACTCTGTCCTCCAGGTTGCTGATATGTTCTTCTGTTCCTTATAGTGTATTATTTTTATTTTTAGTTGAGTTCTTAGATTTATTTATTTATTTTTTCTTAAATTTGTATTTATTTATGATAGTCAAACACACACACGGAGAGAGAGAGAGAGAGAGAGAGAGAGAGGCAGAGACACAGGCAGAGGGAGAAGCAGGCTCCATGCACTGGGAGCCCGACATGGGACTCGATCCCGGGTCTCCAGGATCGCGCCCTGAGCCAAAGGCAGGCGCTAAACTGCTGCGCCACCCAGGGATCCCCAGTTGTTGAGTTCTTAATCTCTGATTGGTTCTTTATTGTGTTTTCTGTTTCTTTGTTAAGAGTTTCACTGAGGTCCTCCATTCTTTTCTCCAGTCCAGTGATTTCCTTTATGACTATTACTTTAAATTCTCTATCAGGCATGTTACTTTTCTCTGTTTATTTAGGTCTCTTGCTGTGATTTTTGTCCTGTTCTTTCATTTGGGACATGTTCCTCTGTCTCTTCATTTTGTCTAACTCTGTGTCTGTTTCTATGTGTTAAGATATATATGTGTTAAGAAAGTCAGTTATGTCTCCTGCTCCTGAAAGTAGTGGTCTTATAAAGAAGAGATCCTGTAGTGCCCTGCAGTGTAATTTTCCCTGTTTATCAGACCTGGTGCTTAAGAGGTGTTGCCTATGTGTGTTGTATGTACCCTACTATAGTGGCCAAGATGCTTCTGCCTTTAGTCCAATTGTCTGCAATGACCCTCTTTGCCTGTTGTGGGCAGGATTTAGTCCCTGCATTGTTAGTTGGCCAATCTGGAGCTGCCTTAGGCTTGAGTTGAATCAGACCAGGCATTTGCCAGAGATATAATAACACTGAACTGTAAGACACTTTCCCTGAGTTGTCCTCTGAGAAGCTTTTGTTGGTAGGTGAGGCCAGCAGACCAACTGTCTGTACCCCAGCCCACTGCTGGGACCACAGATGGACTGGTGTGTGTGGTTATCTTTCCCTCTCCTTAGGGGAGGAGTCACTTTGGAGTTGGCCCCTGTTGTGGTTGCTTGCATACTGCCAGGCTTGTGGCACCACTTTGGATGGGCTCTGGCCAAGGCTGTATGGGGTGGGGGTGGCAGGTCTGCAGATGAACATAGGCCAGGGCAGGCCTGCCTTTAGCAAATTATGTGGAAGATATTGGCACTGTGCTGGTTCTCACAGGTGTTTGTGTGTCTAGGCTGGGATCAGGGGGAGGGAAATGGTGCCCAGCAGCGTCTTTGTTCCTAGATGATCCGTGCCCCTCGAGCACATACTCTGAGATTATTAAACAAATTTCCCTTCCATATACCCCAGGCATTTTTCAATGCCTGCTGCTTCTATTTTCTATCTCTATGGGGCTATTTGTTGTGCTATCTCTTTAAGGGCAGAGACTGTTTCCTCTTGCTTTCCCAGCTGTCTCAGAGCCAAGCCTGCTGAGTTTAAAGTTCCACCTACTAAATCCTGCCCATTGTAAGAACTCATAAAATTATCCCCCTCTGCTTTTCAAAGCCAAATGTTATGGGAATTCATCTTACCTGTGTGCGTTCCCTGTACTTGGGGTACCTGGTGTGATAGTCTGTTCATCCCCACTCTCCAAGCCTGCAGGTCTCTCCCTCCCATGGACAATCCCATAGGTCTGTCCCCATAGGTATGTTTAAGCCACAACTGCCTTTCCACCCTTCCTACCCTCTTTGATGTAGCCTCTTCTCTACATTTATCTGTGGAGAGTCTGTCTTGTCAGTCTTTGGATCATTTTCTGGGTTATTTACACTGATGTGGGTGTTATCTAGTTGTATCCATGGGGTGAAGTGAGCTTAGGATCTTCCTATTCTGCCATTTTCCCCAGGAGTCCCTCTTTGCAACCCTGTGAAGATAAAGCTGGAAGCAATGTGCTTGTTAGGAATTACAAAGATTGTTTCTTCCTTTGGCTTATGTTTAATATTTGGCATGTGTAAGAGTCATGGTGGGATGGCTCCTGATAGAATCTAGAAGGTGGTGAAGGGTAGAAAGTTAGTAGTACAGAGTTACCTTCCCTTGAAATTCAACCTGTATAGATGACTACCTATTTGTCCTGGATCTTCTACTTAGTAGCTCTAAGACATTACCTCTTAGCCTGTTTCTTCCTCTGTGAAATGGAGATACTTACAGATTTGTTTTCAAATGAAATGGAGGTGCCTGGGTGGCTCAGTTGGTTAAGTGTCTGACTCTTGATTTCAGCTCAGGTCACGATCTCTGGGTTGTGGGATTGAGCCCTGTGTCAGGCTCCATGCTCAGTGGGGAGTCTGCTTGAGACTCTGTTTCTCTCTTTCCCTCTTCTCCCCATCTCATGCACACACACACTCTCTCTAAGTAAGTGGGTAAGTAAAATATTTTAAAAATATATAAAAATAAAAATGCAATGAAGTTGGTTATATGAAAACATTTGGTCATTTATAAACTTCATGCAAATTTAAGATATTCTAGTTTTCTAACTCTTCTGTATTGAGATATCAACATCTTTTCTTTCTTTTTTGTGTTTTTCTTCAAATTCTAATCTTATTTAAACCCACCTTCTCTAAGATCTTCATAGCTGGGTGGATCAGGGCCCTCTGCCAATTAAAAACTTAATTTTATTGAAAGATAAAACATCACAGATAAAGGAAGAATGTGTCATCAAATATTATCAAAACATAAACTGTATCATTTGCTTATTTATAATTGCTTTTACACAACTTTTCATTCTGTATTTAACATATTTAGGTACTTTAATATTTTTACTTATGATAATTCCAGTAGTAAATTATAAGGCCAGGCCTACTTGCTTGCTATTGTATAGTAAGAACAATTCAAATTTCTAAAATTCAGAACTGAACTCTTGATATGATATGATGACAATTCTCTATCTTGTTGAGATTCTACAATTTTATTCCTTAAGGAAATCTTGACCCAATACAATTAACTATATCCTTTGAGAAAGGTCCTTTTTATTTGCTGTTGGGAAGAAATCTCTACCTGAAACATATATATATATATATATATGGAGAAAAGGGAATCCTTATGTACTGATGGTGGGAATTAAATTTGTGCGGTCATTGTGGAAAACTGTATTGGAGGTTCTCAAAATATTAAAAACAGAATTACCATATGATCTAATAATTCCACTACTGGATATTTATCCAGAGAGAACAAAAACACCAATTTAAAAAGAGATGTGCACCCCTGTGTTTATTGCAGCATTATTTACAATAGCCAAGGTACAGTAACAATCTATGTGTATGTCAATAGATGAATGGATAAAGAAGCTACATACATGGTAAAATATTACTCAGCCATAAGGAGGATGAGATCTTGCCATTTGCAACAGCATGGTTGGACCTAGAAGGTATAGTGCTAAGTGAATTAAGTCAGACGTAGAAAGACAAAAAACCATATGATTTCACTTATATCTAGAATCTAAAAACAATTTCCCCCTAACTTCCCAAGACCTAGTAGCCATTGACCTAGTTTCTTTCTGTATAGTTTTGCCTTTTGCTAGAATGTCATATAATTGAATAATTAGGTAACCATCTATGTATTGCTTCTTTTACTTATCATGATGCTTTTAAGTTTTATCCATGTACCTATGGTTCATTCCTTTTTGTTACTGGGTATTACTCCAATATATAGATCTACTACAATTTATTCATTTGGGGTATTTCCAGTTTTGTGCTATTTCGAATAAAACTTCTATGAGTGTTCATGCTAATCCCTCTATGTAGACCTACATTTTTCTTGGGGAAATATCTAGGAGTGAAATTGCTGGTTGTATGATAAGCATATGTTTAATTTTATGGGCAGCTAACAAACTGTTTCCAAGGGGGTTGAACCATGTTGTATTCTCAAAAGTAACATGAGACTTCCAGTTGCTCTACATCCTTATAAAAATCCTTGATATTACTAGCCTTTTTAATTTTAGATATTCTGTTGGGTATATAATTGTGTTTCATTGTGGTTTTAATTTGCATTTCCCTGATTACTAATCATTTTGAACATCTTTTTATGTTTTCATTGATTTTTTTTTTGTCTCTCTCTATAAGTTCTTATGTATAGTTTTATCCTGTTCTGTTGACCTAGTTCTTCATTCTTGTAAGTACCACGTTATTTTAATTATTATAGTTTTATTTTTCACTTTTACTATTATAATTTTATAATGCATTTAAATACATACCAATATAAATACCTCCTATTTTAAAAGTATTCTGGCTATTTTCTTTATTTATCCATAGGAACATTAGAATAATTTTATTAAGTGACCTCCCATCCTTAATGTTAAGAAAAGTGGAGATTTTGAAACTTAAGGATTATTTTGGAAGGAATCTTTGTAATATTCTTCATATTAAGAACATATTCTGTCTCCATTTATTTAGGTCTTTTGTATCTCTTATACAGTTTTGTTAAAACTATGTATATGCATATCTGGTATCTATGTATATCTGGTATCCTCAGTGGTATTTCTGTAAATTTCATTCTTTTGGGCTATTTATTTTACATCCAAATGTAACAGTGGCACTATTTTATTCACTTTCATATTGGTGTTCATAACAAACTTTTATCATTGTCCTTTGAAAGTTGAAATCTATTTAAGTGCCACTCACCAATCTTTAAGGCTTTGCTTTTCACAGCTTTAGAGGCTGGGCTTTAAATGGGAAGCTCTGACAGCTGGTAGGTTATGTAGGAAATTCTTACCTTGGAGGCACATATTCCATTACTTGGGACTTATTTGGCCTTGAAGTCATGGAGGATGTCCTGAAGGAACAAATGCTGGGTTGTTGTTGCCTGCTGCTGAGGGACAAGCGTGCCAGGGAGGGTGTGGGTGATAAATATTGCTCTATGACAAGTGCAATATTGTGACAAGTGACAACACCGGGAGGCTAAAATGAGCTGAAACTCAGATATTCTGATCTGAAGTCCAGGGCTGTCTCTCCCCTCTATGAGGTTGGATATAAATGACAATAGGTAATCAGACTCAGTCTATAATTTTGTAGAGAGATAACCTATTATGTTTAGATGATAAAAAGCACATTTTCCTATAAAGCTTTATATCTTCAAGAATTAGCTACATATTTTGCTTTTAATTTGGCTTTGAACTTTTCTCTGAATTTGGTTAGTATGGAATTGTGTGCTTTACAGACTGTTGCATGAACAAGAAAACCATTTTATTTTATTTTTTTAGAGGGGGAGGGGCAGAGAGAGAGAGAGAGAGAGAGAGAATCTCTAAGCAGACTCTGCATTGAGTGCAGAACCTGACATGGGCTCCATCTCATAGCCCTGAGATCATGACATGAACTGAAATCAGGAGTCAGATGCTTAACTGACTGAGCCACCCAGGTGCTCTGAGAAAACCATTTTAATATGTGAGATAGTATACTTTCAAGAGGACTTTTTTCTTTTTTGTCAATTACCTTGACCTTCTTGCATAAGACATTTTCTAGGCCGTTTTTAGTGTGTTTATATTCTTGTACTTTCTGATTTTTTTTTAAGTAAAATTATCTTTTAAAATAAACTCTGAGGGGAAAATAATGAACCTCTAGTCCCTTAAATGCTTATTGTTATAAACCTCTTTATAAAACCAAAAAGGATGACATCATATGTATTGTTCTGTGAATTTTTAGAAGGTCCTTGAAAGATTGCTGCTACCATGGAAAGTACTGTGGGATTACATTTACCTTTTAGCCATAAAGCATCTGTTCTAGAGGACGATCAAAAGTTTCTGATTGGAAATATATCTTGACTTTTAAAATATAATTTATTTTTGAATATTATAAATGAGGATAAAAGCAATAACAAGATAATTATCTGTTCCTTTTAAAAAATGTTGCGCCTTACCTTATATTACCCCATACTCTTGAGTGTGTGTGGAACCTGTAAATATGAGCCACTCCTTTATCTAACATGGAAAGTGGTATTGGGGGAGTCTCGTGATTATGATGCAATTGTGTAAGACTCCATCATGGCCGAGTGAAGACAGACTGAAAATCAGACAAGTGCCCCTCCTAGCCTGAAGGAAAGCAAGCATCATGCTGTGAACTGCTTTTGGGCAGGGAACTGGTTCCTCTATGAGTTGACAGCAGTGTCCAGCTGGTAACCATGGTAAAAATGGGAGCCTTGGTCCAACAACTGCAAGGAGCTGATTCTGCAAACATCCTATATGAGCTTGGAAGAGGACCCTGAGCTTCAGATGAAACCACAGCCCATCCAGCACCTTGATTGCAGCCTTTTGAAACCCTGAGTAGAGTAAGCTGTGCCTGGATTCCTGACTTGTGGAAATCAGATAATAAATTTGTTTGGTTTTAAGCTTATAAGTTTGTAGAAATTTATTATGCTCCATGGAAAAGGAAAACCATGACCTTAAGGAGATTACTGAATGTGTTTTCTCTTAAAAAAAAAATAATGGGGACCATGGCTTTTTATAGGGAAGTTATAGGGTTAAAGGAAATGATAAAGAATCTGGAAATCAGCAGGTAGTCAGAAATGTTGATGTGCCAGCTTTCCTGTACGTGGCTGTTATGAGGGTCACTTGATGGTGGTTTTTGCCCCTCGGCTAAACTGTCTTACTATTCCTAGAACTATGCAGTCCATACCCTTGCTGCCACCCCGGCAGGCCCAGGGAATGGTGGTAAAGTCGCAAACAACTGATTTTCAATTTGTGTTTGATTGAACAAGTGTTATTGAATCTACCTAAAGTGGGAGAGAATTATAAAATTTGATTTTGATCCAATCGTAAAACCATGTTTTTTTGGTCCATGAGTCAGGTAGGGTGGCTCTACCTCTCAGGGTTCGGCTCTGAGTTCTGGGTCAAGTTCAGGTCTGCATTGCATTTCCACAGATTAGTGGCTACCCGAGGCTTTTTTTTTTTTCCCCTCTTGGGAGCTCAAGAGGCCAAGGCAAACTGTTGGAATATCCCTTCTACTAGCCTACCACTGGCTAATGCAAGTTTCATGGCCAAGCTTAGCATCAGTTGGTAGGCAAACACAACCTATCCACCTTAGTGCCCTGCGAGTCACAGGGCTGAGGGAGGCAGTGGGGACTTGGAACAATAATCACAGCCAGCCTCAAGTGGCAGTTCTTTTGGTTCTTTAGTTTGCTAATTTCTTTATCTTCTTGTTGATTAGTTTCCTTCTCTTATTTGACTATGAATTCCTATAAAAATGTCATGTTAAATTCCAAAGAGGTATATATATAAAAGAATATAAGTAGTTGAATTTGGTGACTTGATACACAAGTGCTATTCTTGAGCAGTTCTGTGATTTGCAGCACCAATTTCAGGCAACTGTCTTACTTTCCATGTCCAAAGGAGAATATTTCTAATGAATCTCTTGAGGATTCTACGAACATGCAGAGGATAGCCTATTAGTCAAAGAAAGAATAAGATATGGAAATATTCCTAGGTTATCTTCACTCCCTAACAAGGCACTGATGAGGGCAAACTTCGCCCTTTGTTACCCATATCTGCATTAAGAAGATATCCCCTGGGCATCTGGGTGGTTCAGCAGTTGAGTGCCTTTGGCTCAGGTCGTGACCCTGGGGTCCTTGGTTTGAGTCTCTCATCTGGCTCTCTGCAGGGAGCCTGCTTCTTCCTCTGCCTATGTCTCTGCCTCTCTGTGTCTCCCATGAATAAATAAAATCTTAAAAAAAAAAAAAAAGAAGATATCCCTTACTTCTCAGCTGGGTAGCATTATCAGTGTTGACTAGAATATTGAATCAAAATACAGTAATAATAGCCTGACCCCCCCCTTTTTTTTTCTGCTGCAGGACATAATGATTACATATGCCCAGCTACAAATCAGTGTACAATAGATAAGAATCGACGCAAGAGCTGCCAGGCCTGCCGACTTCGGAAGTGCTATGAAGTGGGAATGGTGAAGTGTGGTAAGTTTTTGTTTCCCCTTTCTTTTTTTTTTTTTTTAATTTTTATTTATTTATGATAGTCACACAGGGAGAGAGAGAGGCAGAGACACAGGCAGAGGGAGAAGCAGGCTCCATGCACCGGGAGCCCTACGTGGGATTCGATCCTGGGTCTCCAGGATCGCGCCCTGGGCCAAAGGCAGGCGCTAAACCGCTGTGCCACCCAGGGATCCCGCTTCCCTTTTCATCATATATTGGCCATGCTGACAGCGTTGTCAGGATAGGCAGAGGGACTAGGGACAGGGCCTGAGGACTTGGTAATTATCTTCAAGTATGCATATGCTGTCACACTGGAGGGGGGTGTTAATTTATCTCCTGTAGCTGGAGAGGACAGAGCTGAGGTGAACAGGAACAAGCTATGGTAGGCACATTTGGGCCCAATATAAGGAAGATCTTTCTATGATTCAAGTGGTCTGACAACATAATAGGCTGCTGCATGAATTAGAGAATTCTAGCCACTGAGGTACTCAACTGGGTTGGATAAACATCTGCCTGAGGCCTTGAGAAGACTGAGGATGAAGTTCTGGTAAATGTTCAGTTAAAGCTGTGACAAGAAAGTAGAATATCTTATGAGTTACTTGGATAGCTGTGGGAAAGACTCATGCCTATCAAGAGAAGATACATTTAGGAGTCAGAAATATGATAGAATTATGAAAGCACGTAGAATATAGGTTCTGTGTTATGGTGGTAAGTATGCATATATATGTGTACATACATATGTGTGTGTATCTGCACGTAGATGCATACATACATGAAAAACAAAGACAAATGGGCACATAACAACTGACAATAATGCCTACATCCCGCTCTCTCTACCTGGCTAATTTTTGATTCATTTGTCTGTACACACATGCTGGGTTATGCACACTCACATCAGCTCTGCCTATACTTCTCCTGTTATTCTGCTAGATGGTATTTTGCCTGTGGTTAGTTGTAATTTCTCTCTTAGTAACTGTTTGAAAAATTTAAAACAAAAGTCTCTTTTCTCTCTGACGTTTCTTAGGAGTTCTGCCTTTTAAACATGCTCTTCCCTTTTTATTTTATTTTATTTTATTTTATTTTATTTTATTTTATTTTATTTTATTTTATTTATGATAGTCAGAGAGAGAGAGAGAGAGAGGCAGAGACACAGGCAGAGGGAGAAGCAGGCTCCATGCACCAGGAGCCCGACATGGGATTCGATCCCGGGTCTCCAGGATCGCGCCCTGGGCCAAAGGCAGGCACCAAACCGCTGCGCCACCCTGGGATCCCTCTTCCCTTTTTAAAAATGTATATTAGACGAGACATCTCATCCAGCTATATTATAGTGTAGCAGAAGTCTTATTTGATCACACTTCTCTGGCTTCCTAGAATCACTGATGTTTTCTGTTTTCTTTATAAAATACCCTACCCATGCCCATGACCTCCCAGTGTGTATTGGTTACTCTCTAAAACATTCCAGCATTTCTGTCCCCCACTTCAGTTATACCCTTATCACTAACCAGTGGGCTTCTTCCAAAACCTGTTTCTACTCATTGTAACTGTCAAATTATATCATTTAATTAGAATTTATGCAAGCATATGCAACATGAGTAGGAAAAGACAATCGTTTCTGTGAAAGCTTTGGATAAAACTGTAAAGGAGGGGCACCTGGCTGGCTCAGTTGACTCTTGATCTCAGGGTTGTGAGTTCAAGCTCCATGTTGGATGTACTGCTTACATTAGAAAATACCCCCCAAACTGTAAAGGACTAGTAGCTATTGAGTTAGGTATGAGTGAGATTGGGGAAGAGGTCATAAACCTAGAAAAATTCTGAATTTGGATTGCTTTATAAGTGTTTAAGTTCTTGCTGTGTTTTAACAAAGCTGGAATTGAAAATTCAGAGACAGTGTAACACAGATGTGGCTTATGTAGGAAAGTCACTTCTGATTTAATTGGCAGAGGTACTTAAAGAAAAAGCCTTGGCTCTTTGACGAAAGATTGCAAATAAATGTTTCATATTTTAAGTTGATATTTTAAAGTTGTGTATATTTTTTAAGAAGTGATTTATGATTTAGTCTTAGGGTTAGAATGCTTAGGTCTTTAGGGTTTAGAATGCTTTAGTCTTAGGGTTATTGTACTTCCATCTGTGGGACAGCTCTAGCTGTAGCCCTGGTGGTTCGGGACCAAGGCAGGAGCACATGCATAATCTGTCTGCAGGAGGTGGTGTATATGGTGGGAATAACAAGAGGCCAGGATTCCCAAAAACTGAATCTCATTTTTTTCTCATTACTTCTTGCTGTGACTATGCTCAAACTTAACCTTTCTGACCCTTGGATTTCTTATCTCTGAAAGGAAGATATCGGTTTCACTAAACTTTGTGAGGAATACCTGTGAAAAAAGGCATAAAGATCTAACACAGTGGTTGGCATTAAATTTTTGTCTTCCTTCCTTTCTCTCTCCCTCTTTGAAAAGCTCTTATAAGTTATGAGGAGTTTTAATGCAATACAGTGTTGCATAGAGTATAGAAATGTAGTTTAAGAAATCTTTCATGACTCTCACTCAAAAAGGTATCTGTGCCCCCATGTTCATAGCAGCATTATTTATAATAGCCAAGCATGCGAACAAACCTCAGTGTCCATTGGCAGGTGAATGGATAAAGAAGTTGGGGTATGTGTGTGTGTATAAAAATGGAACATTTTCCAGCCATTAAAAAGAATACACAAAGAAATCCTGCCATCTGTGACAACATGGATGGACCTTGAGAGCATTATGCTAAGTGAAGTAGACAAAGACAGATACTGTATGATCTCACTTACATATGAATCTAAAACAAACAACCCCAAGCTCATAGAAAAAGATATCAGGTTTGTGATTACCAGAGGCAGGATGTAGGGGGAGAGGGAACTGTAGAGAAGTGGTCAAGGGTACAAACTTCCAGTTACAAGGTATGTAAGTCGTAGCAATGTAACGTACAGCATGATGACTATGATCATCATGACGATATATTGGGATCCCTGGGTGGCGCAGCGGTTTGGCGCCTGCCTTTGGCCCAGGGTGCGATCCTGGAGATCCGGGATCGAATCCCACGTCGGGCTCCCGGTGCATGGAGCCTGCTTCTCCCTCTGCCTGTGTCTCTGCCTCTCTCTCTCACTGTGTTCCTATCATAAATAAATAAAAATTAAAAAAAAAAAGATATATGAAAGTTATTGAGAGTAAATCCTAAGAGTTCTGAAAGAAAAAATAATAATTTTTTTCTTTCTCTCTTTGTGTATCTATACGAGACAATGGATGCTAACTACACTTACTGTGGTAATCACTTCACAGTATATGTAAGCCACACCATGATGCTCTACACCTTAAACTTACACAGCGATATATGACAATTATTTCTCAGTAAAAATGGAAAAATTCTTTCATGGAAAAGAGAACAAGAGTATAGGTCATTGAATTTGGGCAAAAGAGAAATTGGGTAAGGCTGTCTAAGAAAAAATATTTTATTACCCGTGGAAACTGAAAGGAATGAGATGCATTGATATGCCAACAGTTGGGTATTTAGCTCTTTACTGACCACAGAGAGGGACCAGTAGGAGTGAACTTTCTTAACAATACCTCCCTCCTTGCCCAGAATTCTTCTTGGCTGCCTTCTCAATAAACCCTCCATCCATATTCTTCCTTCTCTCCAGTCTTGGAAGAATAGGAACCTACCTGCCTCCTGGATTCTCCTGCACCATTTCACTTCCCCCTTTGATTAATAAATTACGCCTCTTTGGTTATCACCGTTTTCTTTTGCACCAATCTTATGTTTTCTAGGGAGATATTAATATGGTGGCTTAAATGGTGGGATAATACCTGCCCAGACTACCCTGAGGGATAAGGCTTTGTTCTAAGGATATGCTGAAATGTAAGTAGCCAGGAGAACTATCTGAACAGCTACATGTTTGGTCCATATTCCTGTGTTGGGAGAATAAATTTGCATCTTTCAGGTGCCATCTCTTGATTCATCTGCCATATACACACATGAAAGGGATCTGGTAGGGAGGTAATATAAAGCAGGAAAAGCACCCGCTCTGGATTCAGACAACTGCCTGAGTCTCTATGCTGCTTTCACTATTTCCTAGCTTGCCCGCCCTGGGTAGGTTATTTGAGCTCTCTTGGGCCTGGTTCTTCTTTTGTGTCATGGACATGATAGTAGCATCTGTACTCCGGGGCACTTTTCAGAGTGAAATAACCCGAATATGATACACAGTGTCTGACATGTAGGAGCTTCCAGGAGATGCTAGCTCTCATCGTTATCATTTACGATTATTACCATTGTTGTTGTCATTGTCATCAGCATTATGACATCTTTTCTTGGGGCTGTTTACCACTATCTCATATGGAGCATTCCTGTTTGGTAGAATTCCTCATCAGGCTCACTCAGAAGCATACGAGGGACTCTTAGATTACGGTGGAAAAGCAATGACACTAGAAATGTCCTTGGTAGCAAACAGTGAGTTTCTTGCCAAGGGCTTTATTTTATTGATTCTAGAATCCCTAGGACTCAGTACAGAGCTCAGTATATAGGGCTTTGTCAGTGAAAGTTGGTCAAATGAATTTGAGTGCATGGATTTAAAACCTTTCTTTGTATATAAACCTGTTTTGTAAACTCCTTTTCCTCATATATACTCTACAGATAGAAGATGTGTGGTCAGAAAGGTGCTTTCTTAAACCAAACATTTTGTTCCATTTTACCCCGGGGGGTATAAATGATCTTGACACCTATAGCTCTCTATCTGATTACTAATAAAATAAATTATACTGTAGGCTTTTAATTCTTTTAGTAAACAGTTTGATTCAATCATCCCTAGATAGAGCCCTTCTTTCTACTTTGATTAGCCAAGGATAAGAAGAAATTTGGATAAAATTTCTTGGAAGTAAGTAATTTAAATGTACTCCTACTTCCTAATATTTCTTTTTAAAAAGGTGGACAACTAAATTTAATGAACAAACATAATGGTGGGAACATAGAAACTAGAAACTAGGCATTTTGCAGATAATAACTTTTAGGTGTATTTTTTTTTTCTTTGTAGGGGGATGCATATAAAAGTTGTACCCATGCTAAAGTCATCCTGACTTATGCCTTTCTTAATTTTCATTTTGTATTTTTGTCTTTAACCAATGGATTTTTAGAAATATTTTTGTGCTAAATGTTATAAGGACTTGGAAGTTATATTTTTATCTTATTTTTTGCAATCAAAGAATATGATCCATATGATGCCAATTTTAGTTAAAATTTTATTCCTAAACTAGTAAGTGATAATTTTTGCACATTCCATGAGTTTTTGTTTTTTTATTTTATTTTATTTTTTAAAAGATTTTATTTATTTATTTATGAGAGACACAGAGAGAGAGGCAGAGACACAGGCAGAGGGAGAGGCAGGCTCCATGCAGGGAGCCTGACGTAGGACTCGATCCCTGGTCTCCAGGATCACACCCTGGGCTGAAGGTGGCGCTAAACCGCTGAGCCACCCGGGCTGCCCCTCCATGAGTTTTTATAGCTCAAGCTTGTGAATTGTACAATTCAAATGTTCTTTATTCTGCCTTTCCCCCCAATTGTTTGCTCTGTCAGTTGCTGAGAAAGATATATTAAAATCTGCATTATGATAATGTATTTGTCAATTTTTCTTTCAGTCACTTTTTGATGTTATGTTTGTAGGTTTTATTTTGTTTTAATATTTATGTGTAGAATTATTTATCTTTTATAATCTGATGAGGCCTTAATAATGATTCGTACCTTAAAGTTTATATTGTCTGATATTGATAGAGTAACTGATTTATTTGGTTAATTTTTGCCTGTTATCTGTTTCTAGCCCTTTATTTTCAGCTTTCTATATGTTATATGTATCTCTTATATGTCTATATGTATGTCTAGATAAAAAAAACTCTTAATTGATGAATTTAATCTACTTATGTTTATTGTAATCCCTGATATTTGAATTCATTTTTGTCATTTTATGCTTTTAAAAATTTCATCATGGGGCACCTGGGTGGCTCAGTGAATTAAGCATCTGCCTTTGCCACAGGTCATGATATCAGGGTCTTGGGATCAAGCCCTGCATCAGGCTCCCTGATCAGCCATGAGTCTGCTTCTCCCTTTTCTTCTGTGATCTCTCTTGTTCTTACTCTCTCTCAAATACATAAATAAATAAAATCTTAAAAAAAAAAAAAAAACCTTAAAAATTTTTTTTCATCATGTATTTTCTTTTGTTCCTTTTTGGAATTAATCCCATTTTCTTGTGTTTGTTTGTTTTTCCCATTTTCTTTTTTCTTTTTTTTTTCTCTTCTAGTTTGGAAATCATACGTTCTATTTCAATTCTTTAGCAACAATTCTATTTTTAGCATGATTAATTTGAGAGTTCAAGCCATCCTAAGAGAGATATGTCTTCCCAAATAAAGAATCTTAGGAAGTTCTAGCCAAAATTATTCCTCTCTCATCTTAGTTATTATCCAGCATTCAGTTCTACCTTATTTCTGTACCTCCAAAAATTATTTTATTCATTCTGTGTTTATTAGGTTTTCTCTCATATTTAATCAATTTATTTTCTTACTATTGCATCTTGAATTTCATTGCTTCTCTTGGGTTCATTTTTCTTCATCCCAAATAGCCCAGTAGTTATTTCAAAAGGGCTGTGTGTGATACATCTTTTTAATCTTTGCTTAATTGAAATGTCTTTAGTTTATCCTCACTCTTGAATGATAGTTTAGCTGGGAATGTAATTCTAAAATGAAGATTTCTCCCTTCCCCTGCCCCCCTCCATCTTAAAGACATTATCCCATTTTGTTTCTGACCCATAAACCCATAGTAACTGAAACCTATTGATACCAGCACAGGAGTAAATCAAAATCTTAAATGTGTATATGCCTTGGTTCAGTTACCTGACTTCTTTGAATTTATTTTAGGGAATGAATTGGATGCATGTAGAAAGATACATTTTCACTGTATTATGAATACTACTGAAGAAATTAGTACCAACCTAGATTTCCATCAACAGGAGACACTTTATTTTTTTATTTTGTATTTTTTTAACAGGAGACACTTTAGATAAAGTGATACTATCTGCATAAAACAGAGTGCTGCATAGATTTTTAACTTGTACAATGATACAGTTTTAATAAAATAAAAAATAGTATATATACTGTGATATAAGTGTTGATATAAAACATGAAGAAATAAAAAGCATTGAAAGAAAACTAAAAGAATTTATGCCAAAATTTGTGCTCTTCTATATTTTTCAGATTTAAAAAGATATATTACTTGAACATATTAGTTTGTGTAAATATGTAAAAAGAATACATATATGTACATGTAAGCACATACACATGCATATAAACATTTTAAGAATGTATTATAAAATATATATTATTTGATAACTGTTTGGAAATATCAATATTCAGTTCCTAACTTTTCCCTATCTTTTGTCTCAAGAAAATTCCTAATTCTGTCGTTTGGAAACTGAGGTATGTCAGCACTCTTTAAAAGAGAAATGGGGGGGATCCCTGGGTGGCTCATTGGTTTGGCGCCTGCCTTCGGCCCAGGGCATGATCCTGGAGTCCCAGGAATCGAGTCCTGCATCAGGCTCCCTGTGTGATGCCTGCTTCTCCCTCTTCCTGTGTCTCTTCCCTCCCACCCCCCCGTGTCTCATGAATGAATAAATAAAATCTTTTTTAAAATAAATAAATAAAAGAGAAATAGGTTTAGTGTCATAGATGATCTTGAAATGGGAGACCTTAAGTTCATCTAGGCTATTGTTCCTAAAAATTCATGTTTTGATTTTGTTAAAATAGTCACAGATGTAATAATCTTTGGTACGTGCCCTGCAGGTTCCAAGAATAAGTCAGGCTTCTGTTCTGAGATACATTGTGAGGATAGACTCAGGTCTTACAGTGAAGTCATTACCTCACTCTTGCCCTGCCAATCCAGGGAACTTGAATATTGGGTTGGGGAAGCCACAGGAAAATACTGTTATCATCTTTCCGGTTTAGGCTCCCGGAGAGAAAGGTGTGGGTACCGTGTTATGCGAAGGCAGAAGAGTTCCGATGAGCAGCTGCACTGCCTGAGCAAAGCCAAGAAAAATGGTGGCCACGTGACCCGAGTAAAGGAGCTGCTGCTGAGCGCCCTGAGCCCGGAGCAGCTGGTGCTCACGCTCCTGGAGGCCGAGCCGCCCCACGTGCTTGTGAGCCGCCCCAGCACGCCCTTCACCGAGGCCTCCATGATGATGTCCCTGACCAAGCTGGCCGACAAGGAACTCGTGCATATGATTGGCTGGGCCAAGAAAATTCCAGGTAGGGCTTTCTGGATCATAGCTTTTCATTTATGGTAGAAAGGCCTGCCCCTGACATCTATAGGGCAAGAGTACAAAATGGATATCCACAAATGATATCTGGGTGTGTAACAGCTTTACATCCTGATTTATGATCTTTAAATGAAATATATTCTTTCTTCCTATCTTGACTTGTATGCCTTCAACATGTACTGGAAGGTCACGCTCCAATTTAGAATTTTTGGACTCCTCTTTTTCCCACGCCAGAACTATCCCACAGTGCCTTGTTCACACCCCATCTTCCGTGTCCACATCTCCTATACACACTAGCCTGTTGGACACCTCTTATGCCAAGATGTGGTCTGAGAGGGTGGACCTAAGAAGAAGCCCACTCAGCTCTGGGAGTGGGCTTGGGACCATTTGGGCAAAAAAATTCTAGGGTCCTGGGACCCGGAACTTGGTCTAAAATGATTGAGTCTGGACTCCACATTGAGCTGTCTCTTGGCTGTGGACTCTGCACCTTGAGAGGAGGGGTGTGTGCAGGAGAAGGTGGGATAGGGTGTCATATGACCAGTATGCAAGTGAGAGGTTTGCCACATGTGAAATAGAAATGTATAAAATATCATTTCAATAGAGAAAGAATCAGTATTATGGATATAAATGAATATACATGGGCAAATAGAGTGAGTCAGCAGCTGGGATAGCGTGAATCATCCATCAACCCGGAATGCCATTGTGTTAAAAATGCATTTGGTTGTTCAACAAGAGTTGTCATTTAGCACCTGCATTTTCCCTTCTATGTCCCTTCCACAGGCCAGTTTGTAATATATGCCTGAGATACTGCATTGTGCTAAAATTACCATCTAGTTATCATTTGAATTGGTGTTTCTGTGAAAAGGAATCTAGAATTCTAACACAGAATGGCACCAACCCATCCCCCTGAAAGGGCTTCTCCAGGCACATATTTACAATCATCTAAGAAATTAGGTCTCTCTCCAGGTTCTAGGCCACTAGGGACAATCCCCATGGCCTTGGGGCAGCAGCTGCTTTAGACAGGGTATACAGCCTGGGAGCCGCTGGAAAGCTGGATGAGAGCTGTGGATAAAGAGGGGTGGGACCCCAGGCCTGGTAGAATAGTATCTCTTGGGTCATTTGGTGGCTTGAACCTGTTCCTTCTGAGCTTCCTGAGGATCTTCTGGTTTCTAGTTTTGTTTTGATAGTCTGGATCTTCACCTTAGCCAGAATCATGTTATTTTCTCTGCTCTTTTTGTAGGAGACAATACCGACACATTCCTTGAGCTGTTGCTCTAATGTATATGCCAAACACTGTTTTTCAGGACCCCACATGGTGATGAAATTGATGACTTTGAAAGCCATGCAGCTTCTTTGTGCTATAACCAAACTGAATTCTTGAGCTGCATTAGTCCCTCTTCAAGCCTGGTGTTTTAAAATTTTTTTCAGAAAATAGTCTAAAGGTGTGCTTTTTTCCCCCTCTCTCTTAGCGGGTATAATTTAATTTCCCAAATTAAAAAAATAGTAAAGTACCACCTATCTTGATCTTGTTAAATATCTGCAAATATAAGAAACCTAATCTCCCATGGGCAGGCTTCTTGTCTGGAACTGCAGGCAAGTTTGGAACGTGTACACATATGAGGCCAAGGGGCAGCTTTGGAAAAGGACTGAGCCATCTTCCCATTCATTACTCCTTTCAGCTTTCCTTTGTACCCTCTGGCATTATATTGTTCTCAGGCTTGAACCACATGTGCTTCCTGTGTCCTGGTCTCCTCATCTGTAAAAATGAGGATCCTGAGAGATGCTACCTGCAGGACATTCCCAGAGGGTAGGCATTGTCACTCTCACTTTTTTTCTGTAAGGAAATCAACTTAAACAGAGATTGAATAATTGGCTAGGAGGCTGAGCCGGGATCCTAACCGGAGTCCAGTGCACTCCTGGGCCACGTGTTTGATTAGTTTTTTATTACACTGCCTTCTCTTTTATCATGGTTTGTGGATGAAGCTCTAGTGATCTCTGCCTTACTTTGCTTTTAAGGTGCTCACCTCCCTAGAGATGACCTGTTTCTTTCCAATTTTTGGACCAATCCATCCAGGCTCTCAGACTACTGGGACCTGCTTCGATTGTTAGATTTGCTTTTCAGGATAGAATAGCCTAGAGATAGCGCTCCTATTCAGAAGAATGATTCTAACCCTGAAACTTTAAGCAATCAGAGGTATTTTTCATTTGAAACCTTGACTTTCTGCAGGGGCTGGTGCTGTCCTCTCTGCATGTTCCACCCTCCTCATCCCCCAGCCCGTAACACCCTCCATTCCATTCCCCCCACTCCGAGCCCATCCCTCTTCCCCCCTCCCAGCCTCTATTGTGGGCCAAACAGTCAGCCTTAAGCTGGCAGCTGATTATTTTTCTCAGCAATTCAGAGGAATTTTAAAAATATACCTAAGATGATCTGTTCCAGCTTTCTGGAACATTCCAGAGCATTTGTCTGGGGAGCTATAAGCCCAGGTAACAGTCCTTTATAAATCCTGAATGGAATGTATTAGTCTCTAGGAGGCATCCAAGGCTGGACATTGTGAATTGCATACTTTGAATTTAAAATTTCCGTCCTTCATCAGCATTGAACCACATCTTTAAAATGTTGAGTGTTTTCCCTATTTCGTTTGTGTTTTCATAGCTTGTTAAAACTTGCTCTTCTGTTTTCACAGAAACGGGGAGTTGAGGAGGAGAGTGGGTATGTCTCATGGCCTCTTGCTTTCCCCAGGCTTTGTGGAGCTCAGCCTCTATGATCAAGTGCGCCTCCTGGAGAGCTGCTGGATGGAGGTGCTAATGGTGGGCCTCATGTGGCGCTCCATTGACCACCCGGGCAAGCTCATCTTTGCTCCAGACCTCGTTCTGGACAGGTGAGAAAAAAATGCATTGTGTTTCTTCTCTGCCCTGTGTGAGTCCTGGCTGCCACAATTAAAATCTCACACCTAAAAGGGCAATTAAGAAGATGATAATGTCATGAGCTCCTTCCCCACATCAGGAACTGAAGGAGGAGAGTGTGAGTTCTTGGATTCAGTGTTGGGTGACTCATTCTTACCTGGGGTGGGGTGGCATTTATAGACCAGACCATAACAGGGCCTATCTCCTGCAGAATATGTGGCTACTAAATGTGCAAGTCTGCTTAGGCTTTTCTATATTAAAAATTCCATTTTCCGTTTATAATTTTAAATTGTCCTGTTATTCAGTTATTCAAGTTTCTACTTGTAGGGACCATGTTTGTCTGTCTAGACAGGTGATAAAATTCTTAGAAATCTGTGAAGTTTATTTGAATGTGCTTTAACTCTAACTGCATGCACTCTAACATTTTTGACAATAGCAGTCAGTGGAAGGAATGGTTATTAAAACTGAATGAAAGGTAATGGAAATTGGGGAATGATAGTGACAATGCCATCACTTGACTACAATTTGCGTCTTTTAAAGATGGTACAGAAAAGGAAACAGTTTCCAATGGACTCAGATGAACTCTTCATGGAGGAAAAGTTAGAATATACAACACTCAAAATTTTAGTATGGAAAGTAGAACACTTTCTTGTTCTACATTTGAGCAGTTGAAAATCTTAATGGAAATTGATTTCTACATTCCTTATTTTGAAAAAAGTTCTAAAGTAGAATGTTCAGTCACATTTGACTCTGCACAGAGTAGAAGGATGCCATTGTACGAATGGAGAGCATCTGCCCCCAACTCTTGTTATTACCTCTTTGGATCATCAGAAGACCCCCTATGCACATATTACACAGCTAAAAAGTGATTCCCCCAAGGTTTTAGCACCCATTCTGCCTGTTGTCCTGGATGACAACGTTGACAAAGAGCACTGTTCTAAGTAATGGAGGTGTTTTAGTCAAGAATGGAAACTTTGGGAAGAGCTGGAACATGGGTTGTGGTTCAAGCAGGAGCAAGCCCAGGTGTTGAACCATAGAAGAAGGTTCTGGAAGCCCAGACCCTTCAGTAGCAATCAAAATAGCCAACATATTGGCTTGTATATGCCAGGCACCATCTGAAGCACTTGATGTGTTAACTAATTTCATCTTCTTAGAGCCCTTTTCAAGTAAGTGCCATTATTATCTCTATTTTGGAGATATGGGGGATGTTTAGGTATTTTGCCTGCAGTTACAGAGTAGTAAGTGGTGGTGCTAGATGTGGGGGCTGGCTGTGAAGTCCATGTTTTTAAATATAATGGTAGTTACCTGTATAATAAGACATGCCTCTCAGTGGGATAGAAAACTGGATGGGGAAAGAAGAGACTGAAAGGCTAAGTGACTTTCTACTTTATTCTTTTTTTTTTTTTTAATTTTTAAATTTTTATTTATGATAGTCACAGAGAGAGAGAGAGGGGGGCAGAGACACAGGCAGGGGGAGAAGCAGGCTCCATGCACCAGGAGCCCGACATGGGATTCGATCCCGGGTCTCCAGGATCGCGCCCTGGGCCAAAGGCAGGCGCCAAACTGCTGCGCCACCCAGGGATCCCTTATTCTTTTTTCTTAACGCAACTCTATTCTAGTCTCTTCAGGCTTCAGAAACCTACTCCTCTTGCTTTCCTCTAAGATACCATGTTGTAAGGCAGGCTGAAAGGCCAAGCACCTGGCCAAGACATCGCTGTCATTCATTCATTCATTACGTTCCACTTGGTGTTCAAATGAAGTACCCCCCCCCCTCCCCGCTATATACACCTATAATTCTGGAAGTTAGTGCTAGGAAGAAGTTTCATCCCTTGATGAGTCAATACATTTTGTAGACATTGGGATTAAGTTATTTTACTTTTTGTCTTGATTTCTAAATTGATGTCACATTTAATGTTTATGTTCAGTGATTGTTTCATTCCTGGTTTTTGGTAGAATTTACTCTTCTTTTGGGTTCTTTAATTCCTCTAAGTGTAAGTTATTGTAAATGGATATACATCCTAGGCAAATTTTAGGCCTACCTTTTGGTTAAGTAATGGAAGGGGGAAAAACTAATTTTTCTTACAAATTATTTTAATAGACTCACTTTTAAAAGATTTTATTTATTTTATTTCATTTTATATATTTATTTGATAGAGCAGGGGGAAGGGTAGAGGGAGAGGGATAAGGAGACTCCATGCTATGCATGGAGCCTGATGTGGGGCCTGATCCCATGACTCTGAGATCATGACCTGAGCCAAAATCAAGAGTTAGATGCTTAACCGACTGAGCCACCCACGTGCCCATCACATTACTTTTTATATATATTTGAAAGTGTCATGTTGTATGGCATACAAACCTAGTATATCTGAGTATAGGAGAGCTGTCTCTGGAATTGTAAATGCCTTCACACAGAGTGGGCATCTTTTTTTTAAAGATTTTATTTATTTATTTATTTATTTATTCATTCATTCATTCATTCATTCATTCATTCATGAGAGACACAGGCAGAGAGAGAAGGAGGCTCCATGCAGGGAGCCTGATGTGGGACTCGATCCCGGGACTCCAGGATCACGTCCTGAGCCGAAGGCAGGTGCTCAACCGCTGAGCCACCCAGGTGTCCCGCAGGCATTTTTGGTAGTACCTATCATGGTTATTTTTTTGTTGCAATCCTGTATCATCAACACATAAACTTTGTGAAGTCTAGAATTTCAAGTCCAAGATAGTTCAGTTCCTTCATGTGTGTATGATACAGATAAATATTGTTTTATGTAATGAGTGTGTTTCTGGAGGAGTTACCTATTCAAAAATGCTCTAAATGTTCCTTATTCAAAAAGTCAGAGATTACACATCATAAAGAAGTTCTATTATGAGCTTTTGCTGCAACATGAATAAATAATTTGCATGGTGCTTAAAAATCACTGTCTTTTGGCAGATTGTCCTATCAGAGTTCCTTCCAATGGTAGTGTGATCGTAGATGCTGTGAATACAACTAAATTAGCTCACTTGTGCAGACTGAGACAATAATTGCTGTTGCCCTTTATTCTTGTTGAGGCTTCTGTAGTGAGAAAACTTGAACCTACTCGGGATGATAAACCCAGTTATCTCAGCTTAGGTGGTTCTTCTCTCAGTAATCACTAGAGTCACACATTCATGTGGAGATCTGCCACAGAATCGGAGCTTCTGCTTACTTAAAAAAATTGTGTATCCTATAATATGTTGTGTCTGTGACATCAACAGGAAACAGTCTAATGTTAAATAGTAGTAAAAAGTCGGAGGGAGTTTGGATCGGAGCTTATGCCCCATTGTGGACATTTATAGAGTTCCATGGAATCACATTGTACATGCACTGAGTTTGCATTCACGTTAGTTTTTTGTGCATTGAATTTCAATATACCCAAAGAATTTTCACTTTAAAAATTTCATCTCCTTTTTGTATGCAGGTAATTTTCACGTTGGCTTAATATTTAAGTCCTCCCTGTGTGTTAAGCCTGGAGTCCCCCACCCAAACGCGCCCCCCCTTCCCCGCAACGGAACTGAACTGGCAGCCATGTGTGTGCTGCTAGCAGATATAGATGTAGGTACAAAAATAGTGCATCCAAAGCAAGATCCACTCATTCAACATTTTGTCCTTGGTACCAACAGAATCTTTTTTCTTTTATAAAGGAGTGGTTATCATATAATAAGATGTTCCACATGTACTTTTATTTTTGCTTAGTCCTAGTTTATGGCCCAATGCTTGCAAAAGTAACCTCCATGAGTGGACTGGTTTGATTGATAGATTGTTTTGATACCTTAACAATCAAATCCTATGATCTCTCCCTTTAATTCAAATCTTTTTTTCTAAGATTTTATATATTTATTTGAGAGAGAGAGAGAGAGACAGAGATAGCAACAGAGAGTGCAGGTGGGGAGGAGAGGGAGAAGCAGGCTCTCCATGGAGCAGGGAGCCCAACCCAGGACTTAATCCCAGGACCCCAGGATCATGAGCTGAGCCGAAGGCAGATGCTCAGTTTCATTTTGTAGTTATTAAATAAGTATAATAGATGTCATTAATGTATTACTTAAACCTTTCCTCTGTATAACTCGTTTTAGGGCAGAACTTGATTAAGGTGTCATTTTTGAGATACTGTGTACCTTATTTCCTATATTTCTCATTTCTTTACTAAAAAAATGTATTTGGTTTCCCCAGCCTGTGAAGTGAATAAAAGTATTCTAACTGTACCACCTCTTGAATAAAATGGTTGGCTGTTACACTTGGTAGTAAAAGAAGTCAGACTTAGTTCTTTAGAATTGGTTTAGAGATTCACTTTTTCTATGAGGTACACATGTTCTGATTACTGTGAGTTGTAGCATTTCTCAGGGTTTAGGATGCTCTAGAATATAAGCTCTCCCTCCGTTTTTGAAATACGAATTTGCATTTAAAATGGCATGCATTTCAATGAGGAAATGATACAAACCTCAATATTCAGGGATGTGTTTTTAGGTACAAGTGGCAACCTCTGCAAAATAGGATTGATTTCAGATGAATCCTCTTATACTGTTTGGGGAGTGGCGTGTGTGTGCATGCATGCGTGTACATGTATACCTACATGTTCATGACCGCACCTCTGACTGAGTCTCACAGAAAAGTAAAGAGCCAGTCTGTTAAACAATCAGTACACGACTTGGTGGGTTTTTTTTTTTTTTTGTCCCCAGAGATATTTTATTTTGGGAATACCCCAGAGGTATTCCATTAAATTCTAAGATTTTATTTTTAAGTGATCTCTATACCTAATGGGAAGCTCAGACTTACAACCCCAAGATCAAGAGTCACATGCTCTACAGATTGAGCCAGCCAGTCACCCCTCCTACCCGGAGAAATTTTAGAACCAGCTTTTCTTGGTGTCAAATGTCCTCAAGCCCAACAATTAGAATTTTCAATAATTAATTGTTCCCAAGCACAGTCATTCAATTATGTGGCATGAGGGGCATTCAGCAAACAGGTAGTTCTTGTGCATCTGCTACGTGCAGAGAATGCATTGTCCTTCCTGGGCACTTGCCGCAGGCTGCCTGGGAGAGTCCAGAGCAGAGGAGGTGGGAAAGATGAGACTTAGGGAGGTTTGGAGGTTTCCTACAGATTTTGGCACCCTTTGCTGAGGGCTGATTCTCCAAGGTAGCTTTTCTCTGTGACTTCGAGGAGGCATTAGTGCTTATCACTTAACCCGTGTGTTTTCAGGAAGCCTCAAGTGGTCGCAGAAGTTATCGTGTTTGTTTAGAACTCAGAGTTTGCTTGCTTATAGCTTTGCGTAGGTGAGTCTGGGGGTTTGAATGCTGTGGGATGCAGGATCTTGGCAAGCTGCTATCCTCACATAGAACCCAGCGGGAAAGGCTCCACCAACATTGTTGGTTCCCCTGGTGTCAGTTCATTTGAATTCCACAGAGACGCTTTCCTCAGCCAACACCATCACTGGAAATGTCCTGGCTTGGGTTTGGGGGAAGGAAAAGAAGGAATAGCCAGTTCTCTGAAGATCTCAGATCCCCGTCAGGGTTTGCGGGGGAGACTTAACATGAAACTCACAGACGCCCACTGCTGCCAGGCTCCCCTTCACCATGTGCTGCAGGTGTTGAGAAGCAAATGAAAGTTTCATGGCAAAATCATCTAAGAGCTTGTCAGGGGCTTCCAGTGACTAGGACTGATGACAATAGAAGTTTTTTTGGGAAGCAGTGAAGCAGAATAATTTATGTCTGGCTGGAGTGAATTGAAGCTGGTATTTTCTAAATACAGTTCAAGTAATTTCCTTCAAAAGTATGCATAAAACTTCATTTCTGTGAGTGTTCAAAAGAATTTTGATTATATGGTTCAAAGTTTGTCTAAAATTTTTTGCTTAAAAATAATCTTTGGCAAGTCAAAAATGTTCATGTCTCCATTCCTACCTTCCTTTCCTGGTTCTAATCTGTCTTCTCTAATTGTGCTTTCTTTGTGTGTCATACTAGCTTTTTTTCAAGTTACATTAAATGTCTCTTAGTTGCCCCACCAGTTTCTAAATAACCACCACAGAGTGAAGTAAACCCTAAATGTGAAGGATTGTTTCTTCTTAGGGCATTTGCTTTGGTAACATTCTGTTTTCCTCATTAGCACTTCAGAGTCTTCTGATGGGAACATGGAATGTCTCAGTTTAGCAATATGTGTCATAACTATGGCTGGTTGGCTGACATGATTTAGATAGAAAATAATCAACAGAAATGGTATTCCATTAAAGAAAACATTTGGTGAGCAGGTAAAAGGAAAGTGTATTTCCAATGCAGATTTTTTTCCTAAATAGTATTTATTCAAATGTTTGCTTCTGGAATTTATAGAAAGTCCCCTGTCCTCTTTATATGAAGATGATTTTAGTAATTTTATATCACTGCAGGGACTTTCTTTTACCATTTTGTTAAAGGATGTGCTGATGAAATTTGAAATTAACAAGAAAATATTCCTTATTTCTTTTGATGGTTGCCCAGTGCTGCATATTTCTTAAATTTCCCAATGAACTTTTGTAGGGATGAGGGGAAATGCGTAGAAGGAATTCTGGAAATCTTCGACATGCTCTTGGCAACAACTTCAAGGTTTCGTGAGTTAAAACTCCAACACAAAGAGTATCTCTGTGTCAAGGCCATGGTCCTCCTCAACTCCAGTAAGTAGCCACACAGCTGGGCTGTGTTTTAGTGGGGAGAGTTGCTGTTTCTAGAACTGGCATGGAGTGAAGAACAGTATTGAACTTATTTTATCGAAAGAGGGCAAAATGGCTTTCTTTTTTGACTTCTCTGTTTCATTTTATAGGGATTTAAACTTATAGGGTAGTTAACTTTTGGTAACTTGAATATAAAGTATTCACTGGCTGAATTACTGGCAGTAATTTAAAAAGCAGCTCAAGCCACTTTGCTGGAAAAAAAACCCCTGAACTTTAAAATACTTACTTTGCAGCCTTTGTTCATTATACAGGCATCTTACATGATTGACCTGCATTTATATTTACTGTTTTGCTTTTACGGATTCATTCATTCATTGATTTCATTTATTCATTTGGTGAAGATGTTGAAGATATAGTCCTGTCTTTCAGTAGCTCATAGCATAGGGAGGGAGAGAGAGAAGACAAATCATTAAAATGATCGGTGGTCTAATAGAGTATGTACAGAATACTTTGGGAAACCAGGAGAGACACTTGTAGTGGTTGCAGAAAGAAAAAATGTTTGAGTGTGTCTTCAGGGTTGGGCATATTAGCAGGACAGGGAAGGAGTAGGTGTGGAGGGATGAAAACACCTGGTGGAGGGACGCCTGGGTGGCTCAGCGGTTGAGTGTCTGCCTTCGGCTTAGGGCATGATCCTGGAGTCCTGGGATCAAGTCCCACATTGGGCTCCCTGCATAGAGCCTGCTTCTCCCTCTGTGTCTCTGCCTCTCTCTCTTTCATGAATAAATAAATAAAATCTTAAAAAAAAACAAACCCAAACAACCTGGTCGGGCCAGGAGCTGCAGGTTGTGAGGTAGAAGAGCAGAGGGAGATGTGCATAGTCATGAAGGGCAGCGCCAAGCCAGAGATTACACTGCACACCTTGGCCAAGGACTGCCCCTCGAGGTACTGAGCAGCCCTAGAAAAGGTTCAGACAGTGGAGTGGCCTGGACAAGTGTTCCATAAAGATCACTCTGGCTTCCATGTGGAGATTGACTGGAGAGGGGAGAGACAGGCAGGGACCTGAGGGCCCAAGCAGAGTCGTCAGGGACAATGGGAGCCTGAACTGAGTTGGTGTGCAGGACCAGGCAGGAAGGGCCTGCATTGTTAACATAGGGGTTAGAGGTGGGAAGTGAGGGAGGTGTCAAAGACAAGTGGGTGTTGTAGCATTGCTGCTCTGCTCTTATTATGTAAGCAATACCTGGTTATTGTCAACATTCAAAGAAGAGAAAAACATAAAAGGAAGAAAAAAATCACAGGAATCTCCCCCGTGCCTGGGCAAGATAACCATTATAACACTGGTGACTGATCTTTAACAGCTCTCTGTAGATAGACAGCTCTTGTTTGATGGAGGCAGGTAGATAGAGATGGGTAGGTAGGTAGGTAGACAGATACACACACACATACATAGAGAGAGCTAGCCATTTATACACAGGCTTATATGTATAATTTTTCATCAACAGCATAGCATCTTATGTTAAAAATTTAAAGACTTTGAAAGAGGCTTGCTGTGATCTAATTATTTGCTTGACTCTTCCACCCCAATACCAAATAACTCATCTTGCTGGAAGATAGACTTCATACCTTCTTCTATTCTCTAATAATCTTTTAAAATAATACCTCACCTTCAATATCCACAAAGATGAACTCCCCCCTCCCCATTTAAAAAAAATTGGGACACATATATACAAATACTTCTCTGTGTCCTGCTTTTTTTACTTTTCAAAGTGCTGTAAAATTCTTCCAGGTCAACTAGGAGAGATCTAACTCTATCTTGAATGAGGACATTGTCTAAGGTGTTCAACTGTTTCTTTATTGATGGACCTTTACTTAATTACAGCTTTTATTTATTTATTTACTTATTTATTTTTGCCATTATAAACATTGCTGCAGTAAAAATGATGGTGCTACTTTGTACACATTTCTAGGTTTCTATGTAGTGTTCATACTGTTCAGTTTACTGACCTGGTATTTGCCCAGCTGCTATCCCCGGTGTCGATTGCTTTGCTTAGCTATTTACTCTTGTTGGTTTATCTCTTTCCGAAATTATATGTATATGCAAACTTTAATCCTCAACTGATGACTTACAGCTCACTTCATTTGGGCATCATATGGGGCTTTACTCCCTGGATCTTATCTGACCTTAGAACTTCTATATTTGAAATGATAGGAATCTGTGGGATCGTATTATACTACTTTATTTTAAATCAGCCAAAGCAGCAGTTCCTGAAGCCAAAACTCAGTGTAGAACCTGTGGCTATGTTCTGGGGCCAGCTGACCTCTCCTTCAGTAGCCTATGCTTTTCTGTATGTTGAACACCCCTATATACTCTTGGACATTGGCACTGGATTTGGTGAAGGGGAAAGGGAAATATACAGGGCAGTGCTTCTCAAGCTGTCTGTGGTGAGAGATCAGGTTCTTTTTCTTTTTTTTAACTTCCATATTTTTACAGACAGTTACTTTCGTAAAATATAATAAAAATAAATTACTAGAAAAAATGGAGTAAACGTGTAAAATATAGGTCCAATTTTCTTATTATTAGATAAAATTGATTTACAATTACTGTCAATTGCTACAAGAGTTTCCCCATGCTTAACCTCAATTTCTGCTTATCTCTGTGGACTGATAACAGACCATACTTTGAAAAGCTTCATATAGAGCATGGAGATAGATGGGCTGGATCTGGGCTAAGTCTTGAGGGAGGGGGAAAAGGGGAACAAAGAAGGAATCTGAGGGTCATGTGAGGTACAGAGACCCTGTAGACACCCTTTGGGTACTGCCCAGTTGGGTTTTACTCTGGCTCTACCTGCCTGGCGGGATGTTTTCTTTGCACCCAATGCACTCTCAACTGCAGCTCGGGGAAAACAATTTGTGACTAGAACAATGGTCAATTGTTGGACAAATGAAAATTGTAGGGAAAGCCAAAGAAGCCTCCCAAATGCTCTGGGGCTTCTGGTACCTTCTTCACATTTGTTACCATTCACCTTTTACAAGGTATCATGAGGGCCCAGTTTACATCAGCAATTGAGGTGATGTGCATATAGAAAATATCCTGCTGAGACATTTGAAATTCATCATGGAAGAAAACCAACTTTTTTTGATCTCTTTGAACCCACCTATAGACCTTACCTCACAGGTGTGCTGCCTTTTCTGTCTTTGTTAAAGGGAGGATTTGCATGAAAAGTACATTCCCATCTTGGCACAGGAGGATCATCAAACAAGAGATTACGGGGCTTCTCTTACTTTCAGAAATAATTTAGAACTCTTTTCTGTGCAGCAAAGGGCTCCTTGGAAAGCCATTTGCTTCTTGTTACAACACTCTGCAGCATAAAGCCTTCTGTTTGGCAAGGCTCCTTACCGTCAGTTTAGCCTCCGAGACATCATATTGTGTTGTTGTGAAAGCTAGAAGCATCATCTGTGCAAATAGAAAACACTAGGCTACGGCATTCCTCCTGCAGCATCTGACAGGACTGCCATGTGAAGAGAATTACAGAGGGTGAGTCAGGCACGTGATGTAATTACCACTTGTGGTGGTAATTGGAGTAGAATTTGTTTACAGTAAATCTACATTTAGGAAATCTTCTTTTAACAAAGTTCCTTTCTCGCTCAGTAGTCATAACAGTTGTCAAATGGGTTTAGGAAAATGGGATTCTGTTTCTACTGGAAAATTTCCACTGTCAGGAGAGGGGCCTTATCTGTGCTGGATTTTAAGCATTTGAAAGTGTAGGCTTTGTTGTTTTTGTTCTGGATTATTTGTAGTGTTACATTAAAAATAAGGACAGAATCTATGTTCCCACCTTAAATTAAAGAAAAACAAAGAAAAACCCTAGAGAATGTACAGAATAGACATTGGACAACAAACCACACATGACAGTGATCCCCAAGAGAAGGGACACGAACAGAATGAAGCCTTTGATCACCCAGTTTCCTATGTAGAGCCAACTTCCAGGTTCCATAGGTAGAGTAGATCCCATTGGCCTCCTTGCACTGGGAAGACAGAGTTGTGAATTTGGGGAGGCCACCGCAGCTGGGATTTGCAGGGGAGGAGACAGCTGGTGAGGGAAGAGCTGGATGCAGAGGCTTGGTGGATCTGTAGCAGATGCCCTTCAAGTCCAGCTGAGCACTAATCTCATGCTTGTGAGGATACTTACCCAAGGACAGAGAAAGAGCCATCAGAAAGAAGCAGGCAGGATAATCCCTAGCATTCACTCAGGGCCAAGAATAGTTCATGTTCTCACCAGCCAGAGGAAAAACCTTGTAATATATTGGACATCAGATATAGTGCCCAAAAAGGTATTGCATTAGTAGTGAGGCAAACTTAGCCCTAGACTAAAGGCTGCACTGGTCTTTATGACTTAAAAAGCATGCCTGAAGGATCAAACTCATTGTAAAGTAACTTAACTGCATCGTGGAACAAAGTTCAAGAATATTTAAAAGAATACAAGAATATCCAGTACCCAATCAGGTAAAACTTGCAATGTCTGATAACCCATCAAAAGTTAGCAAGCATGCAGAGAAGCAGAAAACATGACCTTCTAATGAGGAGAAAAACCAACAAATCAGAAAAGACCCCCAAATGATACAGATGATAGAATTAGTAGACAAGGACATTAAAACAATAGTAACAATAATTACTATGACTATTTTCCAGAAGCCTAAGATGTAGAGGAAAGCATGAACAGATTTAGTGGAGACATGGAAAAAATGAAACATGCATAAAAACTTCTGAATGTGAAAATTATGTCTCCATGGGATTTACATCTGTGTTATAAGGTGGAAGAGGGACTGTAAAATATCCTCCAGACTGAGAAAGTACTTTGAGACCAACAAACAGTGCAAACCATACTGTTGACACAGTTTTCTCTAGGGTAATTTACTGATTGAGGAATTGGGCAGATGGACAATCTAGACAGTACACAGCTACTCTCTCCTATTATCCACTAAATCTGGACCTTACTCCCCAGTTTTTATAGAGAGATAGGGTGGTAAGGTCACAGGGAGTTTTCTCAAGTGGCACCATCTATGTGCCAGAGGGTGTCTACTAATTATCTAAAGTGGTGCCTTCTGTGCTCCACTTTAGGGGCAATCAGAGCCAGCCTTCCTGATACCAGTTAGGACATAACATCAGCCTCCATGGGGCCTGGAAAATGTAGCCCCAGAGTGGGGAGGTCATTGTGCAGGCGTGAACAAGATGAAGGGCCAAGGATGGAGTAAGTGTTGTCCAGCACTTGTAGAATCTAATTATACGTAGCAGAAGAACAGATTGGTGGATGTGAAGTCATAGCAGTAAAACCTATCAGAATGGAAAAAAAATGTTTAAAAAGTGAACAGAGCACTAGTGAGCAGGGGGACAACTATAGTTGTTAATATACACGAATTTGGAATCTCTAATGGGAATGGGGTGTAGAAAAATACTTGAAGAAACAATGGTTGCAAATATTCCAAATTTAATGAAAACTATAAACACACAGATCCAAGAAGCTTGATGAATCCCAAGTACAAGAAACATGAAGGAACCACATCAAAGCACATCACAATCAAGTTGCTTAAAGCCAATGATAAAGAGAAAAATCTTAAAAGCAGCCAGAGAATAAAGATATTATATACAAGGAACAAAGACAAGGATGACAGCAAATTTCTGTTCTGATGGAAGTCAAGGAGACAAGGGAACAGCATCTTTAAAATACTTTAAGAAAGAACCGTGAGGAATTCTTTACACAATGAAAATGTTTTTCAAAAATTAAGGCAAAATATAAATATTTTCAGATATACAAAAACTGAAAGAATTTACCACTAGCAGACCCATACTGTAAGAAACATTAATGGAAGTTTTTCAAGTAGGAGGAAAATGAGATTGGATGGAGACATGGATCTGCACAAAGGAATAAAGAGGACCTACAAATGGTAACAATGTGGGTAAATATGAATGAAGAAAAATGAATTTTTTCTTACTATTTAAAACTAAAGGGTAATCTAATGTTTAAAGCAAAAATAATATATCGCGGGTTTATGTAGAAGTAAAACATATGACAAGACCACAAAGGCTGGGAGAGGACAAATGGAAGTATTTTATCCTCATTTTGTACCTGAAGTGCTATGTATTACTTGAAGATACACTGCAATAAATTAAATATGTGTATCATAAAACCAAGTGCATCCAATAAAATAACAGAGTTAAAATACCAAGAAAGAAGATAAAATGGGATCATAAAAAATAATACAAAAGTTAACAAAGAAAAAAGGAAAAATAAAGCAAGGTATAGATAGGACAAATAGAAAATACTTAACAAGATGGTACATTTAAACTCAATCCCATCAATAATTATATTAAATGTAAGTGTGGTGAATACCTCAATTAAAAGGAAAAGATTGAATGAACAGGATGCAATTATTTGCTGCTGTCAAGAAACCCAGTTAAATATAAAGATATAAATAAATTAATGGTAAAAGAATAGAAAAAAATGTATCATGCTAAGACTAATCAAAATAAAGCTGGTAAGGCTATATTAGAAAATGTAAATTTAAAAGATATCTAAGTTATTTATTTAGGTAATATCCTCACCCAATGTGAGGCTTGAACTCAAGACCATGAGATCTAAAGCCGCATGCCCTACCGACTGAGGCAGGTGCCCCAGAAAATGTAAATTTTAGAGCAAAGAGTATTTCTAGGGATTAAAGAAGTTTCTTTCATAAAAATAAGTGGGTAAATTTGTCAAGAAGGCATAAAAATCCTAAAACAAGTCTGAATACATTAAAAAGGATTTGTGTCATACAAAATATTTTCTTTGGGATGCCTGAGTGGCTCAGCAGTTGAGCTTCTGCCTTTGGCTCAGGGCATGATCCAGGATCCAGGATCGAGTCCCACATGGGGCTGCTTGCAACGAGCCTGCTTCTCCTTCTGCCTATGTCTCTGCCTCTCTCTCCGTGTCTCTCATAAATAAATACAATCTTTAAAACAACAAAACAAAATATTTTCTTTGATACAGTGGAATTAAATTAGAAACCAATAATAAAAAGACCTTGGAAATTTCCCAAACATTTGGAAACCAGAAAATGTACATCTTTATAACTGATGGATCACAGAGAAAAATCAAAAGCAATATTAAAAAATTTTTGAACTAACTTAAAATGGAAGCACATTATAGCAAAATTTGTGACTTATAACTAAAGCAGTAGTTTGAGGGAAATTTATAGTACTCAAGGCCCATATTAAAACAAAAGCAAGGTCTGAAATTAATGACCTTAGCTTCCAACCTTAAAAAAAACTAGGAAAGGAAGAGCAAATGAAACTCCAAGTAAGCAGAAGAAAAGAAATGGTAAAGATTCAAGTGGAAATCACTGGAACAGAAAAAAGGAAAACAATAAAAATCAAGGAAACCAAAAGCTGATTTTTTGAAGGCAATAACATTGATAAGCCTCTAGGCACACTGGTCAGAATAAATGAAAGAAGGCACAAATTACCAATATCAGGAGTGAGAGAGGTTACATTACTATTCTGCATATATTAAAAAGAATAATGAGGTCATGTTATGAATGACTATGCCAGTACATTTGAATACTTAGATGAAATGGAAAATTTCCTTAAAAGACACAAATTATTGAAGTTAACTCAAGAAATTTGAAGATCCTGAATAGCCATATTATGGAAATTGAATTTGCAGTTACAAACCTTACCATGAAGAAAGCTCCAGGCTCAGAAAATTCCCAGATGGCTTTTCTGGGAGAATGCTACCATTTGATGGGATAGATCATGTTGATCGTTTTGTGAATATCGAACCACCTCGCATCCCGGGAATAAATCCCCTTTGATTTTGTGAGTGATTTTTTAAATATATTATTGGACTCAGTTTGCTGGTATTTTGTTGAGGATTTTTGCATTTATGTTCATCTGAGATATTGGCCTACAGTTCTGTTTTTTTGCAGAGTCTTTACCTAGTTTTGGTATCAGGATAATGCTTATAGAATGAATTTGGAAGTTTTCTCCCTCTTCTATTTTCTTGGAATAGTTTGAAAAGCATAGATCTTTTGGTATTAAATGTTTGGTAGAATTTGGCTGTGAAGCTGTCTGGTCCTCGACTTTTGGGTTTTGGGAGTTTCTGAATTATTCAATTTCATTGCTGATAATCAGTCTTCAAATTTTCCATTTCTTCTTGCTTCAGTTTTGGTAGATCATATGTTTCTAGGAATTTATCCATTTCTTCCAGGTTATCTAATTTGTTGGCATATAATTTTTCATAATATCCTCTTATAATGTTTGTATTTCTGTGATGTTAGTTATTTCTTCTCTTTCATTTGTGATTTTGGTTATTTAAGTCCTCTCTCTCTCTCTTTTTTTGATGAGTCTGCCTAGAGATTTATCAGTTTTGTTTTGTTTTTTCAAAGAATCAGCTCCTGGTTTCATTGATTTGATCTATTTGTTTTGTTCTTAGTTTCTATCATTTATTTCTGCTCTAATCTTGATTTCCATCCTGCTGATTTTGGGCTATGTTTGTTGTTTTTTTTCCTAGTTCCTTTAGGTGTGAGGTTAGGTTGTTTCTTTGAGTTTTTTCTTGTTTCTTGAGGTATGCCTGTATTGCTATAAATTTTCCATTTAGAATTGTTTTTGCTGCACCCGAAAGATTTTGGATCATTGTGGGTTCATTTTCATGTGTATCCATGTACATTTTTTTAAAAAGATTTTATTTATTTGACAGAGAGATTGAATACAAGCAAGGGGAGTGACAGGCAAAGGGAGAGGGAGAAGCAGGCTCCTCACTGAGCAGGAAGCCTGATGCAGGGCTCCATCCCAGGACCCTGGGAATGTGACCTGAGCTGAAGGCAGGCACTTAATTGACTGAACCACCCAGGGGTGCCTTCTTTGTTTTCATGGTTGATGCATTCATTGCTTAGTAGCATATTATTTAACCTCCATGACATTTACATATACTTTTGCAAACAATCGAGGAGAAGAGAATACCTTTTAATTCATTCTATGAGGCCAGCATTACACTGATATGAAATCTAGATCAGTATATTGGAAGAAAAGAAGACAACAGACCAATATCTCTCATGCACAAAGATGCTAAATTTTGTAATAGATTTTTTGCATCTCTAAAAAAGTTAGCAAATATAATCCAAAGAATATATTATGAACAAGTGGAATTTTTCCAGGCATAGAAGATTTCTTTAGCATTTTAAAATCACTGCAAAGACACAAGTGTAGTGATCTGAAGGGGCACTGCACCCCAATGTTTATGGTAGCAATATCCACATAGCCAAACTATGAAAAGAGCCCAGATGTACAATGATAGATGGGTGGATAAAGAAGATATGATATATATATATATATATTTTTTCACATACACACAATGGGCACACACACACACACAATGGAATACTACTCAGCCATCAAAAAAGAGAGAAATCTTGCCATTTTCAATGACATGGTTGGAATTAGAGGATATTATGCTAAGCAAAATAAGTCAGTCAGAGAAAGACAATTATTTGATCTCACTTGTATATGGAATTTAAGAAACAAAACAGAGGATCATAGGGGAAGGGAGGAAAAAAATAAGACAAAATCAGAGAGGGAGACAAACCACAAGAGACTCTTAATTATAAGAAATAAACTAAAGATTGCTGGAGGGGAGGAGAATCGGGGGATGGGGTAACTGGGTGATGAACGTTAAGGAGGTCGTGTGATGTAATGAGCACTGGGTGTTATATAAGACTGATGAACCTCTACCTCTGAAACCAATAATACATTATATGTTAATTGAATTTAAATAAAATTGAAAAGATATTAAAAAGATAAAAAACTCATTTGAAAATCAAGCAATGTAATTCATATTAACAGAATAATAATGAAAAAAAAATTTTACCTCAATACATGCCAAGAAAGCATTTGACAAAACCTTACACTTCTTCCTGCCAAGAACTCTAAACAAACTATAAATACAGGGAAACTCCTTCAGCTTGTAAGGGATATTTATTAAAAACCTACAGCAAATACTATACTTAATAAGGAACAAGGCAAGTATGTTCATTCTCATTAATTCTATTAAACATTTTACCAGAAGTTCTGCCCTGTAAGTTCTGCCAATAAGGCAAGACAAGAGATAACAGACATCTAGATTAAAAGGTAGAAGTAAAACTCTATTTTAAAACATGCTAATTGATGTAGATAATCCCAAGGAGTCTACAAAAAATGAGTTTAGTAAGGTTGTAGGATAAATGGTCAATGTATAAAAGTCAACTGTATTCCTACATGGTAGCAATGAACAAATGATAATTGAAATTAATATCAGTACTATTTACAATAACATTAAAACTTATAAAACTTAAAAAAAACTTATAAAAATTAATGATAAATTTGACAAAAGGTGTGAGACTGAAAACTCAAAACATTGCTGAGAGAAATTAAAGAAATTCTAAATAAATGGAGAGATATGTTAATGAGCTAGAAGATTCGGTATTGTTAAGATGTCAGGCCTCCCTCAAAATGACATTCAGATTTAATTTGATCCCACTCATAAAAACTCTCGGGCTTTTTTGAGTAGAAATCGACAAACAGATCCTTAAATTCATAGGAAATATAATGAACCTAGAACAGTCGAAACAACTTTGAAAAAGAGAACGAAATTGGAGGACTTATACTACTGGACTTCAAGATTTAGTTGAAAACCATAGTAATAAAAAAAAAACATGGATTGACATATAGATCACTGAAACAGGATAGAGTCCAGAAATATACAAGCAATTTTTAACAAAGTGTCAAGTTAGTGGGGGAAAGAATGATCTTTTCACTCAATGGTGCTTGAGCTAAAATGGCAAATAATTGAATGGATGTATGGACAAAGAAGATATAGGGATGGCAAGTAATTACATGAAATGATGCTAAAATTATTCATCAGAGAAATATAAATTAAAACACAATGATAAACCACTCCAGTAGATTGGCTAAAATTAAAAAGACTGAACATATCAAGGGTTTAGGAGAATGTGGAATGAGAACACTCATATGCTACTGGGGTGGGGGGCAGAGATATAAAGTGGTACTACTTAATTTTTTTTTTTTTTGGTGCAACTACTTGGAAAACCTGATTAACATTTTCTTAAAGAGTTAAGCATATACCTACCAGGTGACCCATTAATTCTACTTTTTGGTATTTACTGAAGAGAGACGAAGGCATATGTTCATATAAAAACTTGTACACAGATATTCATAGTAACTCTATTTGTAATAACCCCAAACTGGTAACAACCCAAATGATCACCAGCCGGTGAGAGGACAAACGAAGTGTGATATATCCATAGAGCAGAATACTGCTTAGCCATAAAAAGCATTGAACTACTGATAGATATGTGTAACATGAATCTTAATGGTACTGAATGAAAGAACACAAAAAAGCATACATACTATAAGATCTAATGTATATAAAATTTTGGAAAAAGCAAACTTCTCTAGTAGTAACAGATTTGTAGTTGTCAGGGGATGGGATGGGGGTTGGGAGAGATGGAGGGATAGATTACTAAGGGAAATGAACTTCTGGGGTGATGAATGTGTTCATTATCTTGATTGCAGTTATGGTTTTACTGGTGTGTGTATGTGTGTGTATACACAAATACAAATCAAAATGAATCAAATCATACACATTAAATATGTGCAGATTATTGTAAGTTATACCTTGACAAATCTGCAGATAATATAATGAATACAAAATAGAAAAAGAAAGATGAAGAGAACAAGGATTGCAGCATGAGTGGAAAAGCCATACTGCCCAGCAGGAACCATACCCAGCACAGGATGGAGGCTTTAGAGCAGGTTTCTTAAAGTCAAAAGGCTGTGGATGTTCTCTGTCTCATATCATGAGAGTGGAGTCTCTGAGGCTGCTACTTGCTATTAGCTTCTCTAGCTCTGCTAGTCAAGTGTTGGGCTATCAGACGCAGTTCCCGCAGTAGGTTGGCTTCGTTTTCCTGTGTAAGTAATGAGCTCAGGTTGAGATTATGTCATCTTTTAGGTCTGCACTGGTATCAACATGTTAGGTGGCCAGGCCAGGCTTTGTTAGTAGTTATATGTATGTATGTGTGTAGAACTTTTTTTTTTTTACAGCCATGACAGTGTTTTTAACAGAACTGTGAGGCATAATTAATATACAATAAATTGTTCCTGTTTAAAGCATATAATTTTATGCCTTAGACATATATATTATAAATATATATAATACATATATATAAAAGATTTTGTTTTATTCATGAGAGACACAGAGAGAGAGGTAGAGAGAGGTAGACACGGGAGAAGCAGGCTCCCTGTGGGGAGAGCCTGATGCAGGACTTGATCCCAGGACCCTGGGATCATGACCCGGAGCCAAAGGCACTCAACCACTGAGCCACCCAGGTGCCCTGCCTTTGGACATTTGTATATATTGCCCCTGAAAGCATCACCACAATCCAGAGAGTGAACATATCTGTCACACTCAAAAGTTTCCTTGTGCCTCTTTATAATTTCCACCTTTTTCACTTCCTCCTCGTCCAATCCCGTGCAACCTCCAATATAATTTCTGTCACTGTAAATTAGTTTGCATTTTATAAAATTTTACATAAATGTAATTTAGGGTGACCAACCATTTAGATTTGCTTGGCACTGAGGTGTTTTCTAGGATGCAGAATCTTCATCATTCTAACAGGTGTGTGATGGTATATTATTGTGGTTTATTGGTGTTTTCCTAATGACTAATGAGGTGCATTTTTTCATATGCTTGTTTGTGATCTGTATATCTTCTTTGGGGAAGTATTTGTTGAAATAGCCCACTTTTAATGGGATATTGTTTTTTTTTTATTGAGGTACAGTTGACCTACAATATTTCAGGTGTATGTAGTTATGTTTTATTTTTTTATTTTATTTTTTTAAAAGATTTTATTTATTTATTCATGATAGACACACACACACACACAGAGGCAGAGACACAGGCAGAGGGAGAAGCAGGCTCCATGCAGGGAGCCCGATGTGGGACTTGATCCCAGGACTCCAGGATCGCGCCTTGGACCAAAGGCAGATGCCAAACGGCTGAGCCACCCAGGGATCCCCTGGTTATGTTTTAAAGAGCTGCAAACTTCTGGGTTACTTATCTCTTCTAATAGTGCATATAATATGGAATGAATATTCACTTTATTATCCAATTAAATTTCAATTCAGTAAATATTTATTTAGTTTCTGGTACATGCCAGTGACTTCTAAATAGTAAAAGTGTCAAAGTGAACTAGATACATGCTTTTGGTCTATAGTAGGGATATACACTGAAATAGCCAATCAGGTCTGGTCCTTGCTAGGCTTGAGTAACTGAAGAACATCATCCTTGCTATAGGGAGAGATAGGGAAAAGACATCACCATTTTAATTTCTCTCTCAGGACCTTCTCTCTTCCACCACACATATGGGGGGTTTTTGGAATTACTTTATTATATTCAGCCTTCAAGGGGGCTCCTAAAACTCAGAGATGACAGAAAACATTGCATTTGACAACCTGTTACAGTGTTTGCTAATGTGTTTTAGAACCCAGAGGTGTTATACAAGCGTAGTTAACAGCATATCCAAATTAAGAGTAGTGGAACCGGCCATCTTGTCACCCAGAAATCTGAAGAAACTGAGTAAGTCGTCCGTTGGATAGAATTAAAGGGTACCAAATCTAGGATAGATTTGGGGTCAATCTGCAGATAGTCTTTAAAAAATATTTAAAATTAGGAATAGGTCTATTTATCAGAACAATTTTAAGGGTTAAAAAGGATCAAACTTTTTGTTCAATGAAACAAATAGAGATGTAGAACCAGGTGATCCTCTTTGATAGTAAGATGATTAACACATCAATTCAAGCCCTGGTTCACTCTGAGTTTTTGGGAGAGTTCTCGTGAAGTGGGTGGGTGGAAGGCAGAGGCACAGAAGGACACACAAGGATACCGAAGAGGCAAGACAGGTCCTTCTTTGTTGATTGAGAACGTGGACACAAAGCATTGTGAATGTCAGCCTCCTGGTTTCATATCATGGGCACTTCTCACCAGCCTGTTCTCTTGGTGCTGGCATAGGAGGTGGTGATAAAGGATGGGTCATTGCTAGATGTCCCTTTCCTTAAAACAAATAAGCAGGGAAGCCTGGGTGGCTCAGTGGTTTAGCACCTGCCTTCGGCCCAGGGTGTGATCCAGGTGTCCTGGTATCGAGTCCCGCATCGGGCTCCCTGCATGGAGCCTGCTTCTCCCTCTGTCTGTGTCTCTGCCTCTTTCTCTGCATTTCTCATGAGTCAATAAATAAAATCTTAAAAAACAAATAAGTGACTACTACATATGCCTCCTAAAGCCTGACGTTTTTCCTTTGGTTAGTATTCTGAGATTTTTGCTAAGCATTTCAGCTTTTCTGATTTATTTCTCTTCAGTATATCTTTATCCTTTGAGCATAGGATGTAGCAGATCTTTGGGGGTTGCCCCCCACCTCGGCCACCTGCTGCTCAGAATGTCATCAGGTGGGTTAGTGAGAGGAACACACAGCTGCTCCTAGGTGATAAAGAGGAGAGGAGAGTATGTCTTTGTTTTTGTTTTACTTTCTTTGGTATGTGTGAGGCATGGTGCCAAGATCTTGCCTTTTATGCTCTATTTCTTTAGTGTCATGAAAAGCAATTTAATTTTGTTCTAAAATGAATCCTAACTGATGCTTTTACTTTTGGCTGGTAGAAGAGATTAATTTTCGTTTCCTGTGTGTCTGGGCAGTGAGCATCCTAGAGGCAGGAATTTGTGTCCTGTCGCCTGCCTCTGCCGGAGCCTGCCACTTAGCAATCACTCTGTAAACATGTGTTTGTTGACCTCAAGTGTGTGTGAATGCCCAAAGTGCAGGCATGGCACTGCTGACCAAAGAGGCAGCAAAATGGGTATTTTTCAGCCCGACCCCTTCCTGGGATGATTTTATATAAGTTAATCTTCTTGCAAATAAAAGCATTTCCCATATCTAAAACTGATAGAGCCCATCTAAAACTTCAGTGATTCCTGTCCCCAAACTCCTTGTTAGTGATTAACAGTGATGGTCCTGGGGCAGCCCCGGTGGCCCGGCGGTTTAGTGTCTCCTTCAGCCCAGGGCGTGATTCCGCAGACCTGGGATTGAGTCCCACGTCGGGCTCCCTGCATGGAGCCTGCTTCTCCCTCTGCCTGTGTCTCTGCCTCTCTCTCTCTCTACCGCCCCCCCTCATGAATAAATAAATAAAATCTTAAAAAAAAAACAAAAAAAACAAAAATGATGGTCCTGTACGGAGTTGTGCTGTCCCCACAGCCCATATAAGACCCAGGGCTTCTCCGGGGCAAAGACTACTCATTTATGAAGAGGAATTCACACACTATATGATTCACCCATTTAAATTATACAATTCAGGGCAGTTCAGGTGGCTCAGTGGTTTGGCACCTGCCTTTGGCCTAGGGCGTGATTCTGGAGACCTGGGATCGAGTCCCACATCTGGCTCCATGCATGGAGCCTGCTTCTCCCTCTGCCTGTGTCTCTGCCTCTCTCTCTCTCTCTCTCTCTGTGTGTGTCTCTCTCATGAATGAATAAATAAAATCTTTAAAAAGAATAAAGTATACAATTCAGTGGATTTTTGTGTATTCATAGACTTATGTACCTATTATCACAACCAACTTTAGAACATTTTCATCATCCCAAAAGAAAGCCTGAACTCATTAGCCATCACTACCTAATTTTTGTCTCACCCTTACTCCTAGGCAGGACTAGTCTACTTTCTATCTCTGTAGATTTGCCTATCCTGGATGGGTGCAATAAATGAATTCATGCAAAATGTGGTCCTTTGTAACTAGCTTTTTTACTTAGCATCAGGTTTTCAAGGCTCACCATGTGGTATGAATCAGTATTTTGTTCTTTTTTATGGCGGAGTAATATTCCACTGTATGGCTATGCCACATTTTGTCTATCCATTTATTAGTTAATGGACATGTGGTTTATTTTTTTATTTTTATTTTTTTGGACATGTGGTTTATTTCTACTTTTAGGCTATCTTGAATAGTGTTGCTATGAACATTTGTATATTAGCTGAGAACTTAGTTTTATGTTTTCACTTTGGACTGACACAAGTACTGGTACACTTAATCCCATTTAGACTCCAAAAACATATTTATGAAGTAGAAATCCATGGGGCACACATGACGTAGCAGAATAGACTGAAGGATAGTTAAAGCACTTTTTAATGGAGCTGGGGTCAATTTTAGGGGACGTGCGGGACACCTTGGTGGCTCAGCGATTGAGTGTCTGCCTTTGGCTCAGGTCATGATCCTGGAGTCCCAGGATCGAGTCTCACATCAGGCTTCCTGCATGGAGCCTGCTTCTCCCTCTGCCTATGTCTCTGCCTCTGTCTCTCATGAATAAATAATAAATAATAAATGTCTCCGAGGGTGGGAGGATGGCCATGGGGTTTGTACGAGGAAATCCAGGATGTGGGACAGCATGGTGCCATCTGCTGGGAGTGCCCTGGGCACCGTCAGAGCTCCAGAGGAGGACCCAAGGTAGACTTAGGGTGGTATGGTAAATGGTAGGGAGGTCAGGGAAGCTTCCAGAAGGAAGTTTACAACCAGGCTGGAATCTAAAGGAAAAGTGGATGTAGATAAGCAAGAGAAGAGAGGGTGGAGAGGAGGAAAAGGGGGAAAGAGAGTTCTTAAATGGAAAGTTCAGTATGTTCTGTGCGTCACCTGCTCTGGAGTTAAAAGTAGGGCTCAAGGTGAGGTGTGGTGGGAAATGAGGACGAAATGAGCAGAGGGAGGCCTGGTACCCTTGAGAGCTGCACCAGATGGTTTGGACTCTGGCCCAAGAGCTGGGAAGGGAGCCATATGAGGAGGTCTGCTTTTCGAGGGAGGCTAAGAGGGGCACGTTGGGCCAAGGGTGGGGCTTATTTCCCCTGCAGTGGGAGAGCAGGTTACCTGCTATGGGTTTCAGTGGGAGTTTTGAGGATGTAGGAAGACCCAGGAAGAGTCACTGTGGAGAACGAGGTCAGCAGGTGAGTTAGAGAAGCAGCTGTGGGCTATTGTGAGGTGAGTATTTTAAGTCTGCATCATCATTGTGGAGGACATGCCCCCCGGGGATGTGGTAAAGCATTACACGTGCATAATTGTGGTTCAACATGTCCCTTGCCTCAGCGGAGCTGTATTGAACTGAGTTACCTTCATTGAACTGCAAATGCCAATAAAAATAGAGAACAAAATTGCCCAAATTCAGTGGAAGATGGTGTGCTGGTCCTCATGATCATTATAGCCCACAGCTGGCTGCTCCCCTGATGATTTCACGTAGGTGCCATTTATTCTTACTTTGAAAGGGAAAGCCTAGTAGAGAAGCTGATTATTTCCCTGCGTCCAGGAATGGAGGAGTCTGGGTTGGTGGTAGGGGCACGAAGATTTACCTGAGCTGTTATGCAAATATTGGGAGGCCACAGTATCTCAGATCCTGGAGTCAGAGGGGAATTAGACACAGGGCAGGATAAGGGAAGCAATCTACTTCATGAGATGGTTTGGGAATCTTGGGAGACACGTGCCTGCAGCTTTGCTCAGTGAGGAGCTGGGCTGGAAGAGCTGGGAAACTGGTCTGGGCTCAGAGCTAGAGGTGGGCTTCCGGCCCTGGCAAGGTGCCGCCAGAGGAGTGATGCCACGGGCCTGGACCGTGGGCCCGCCCTGGCTGTCTGCATGTGGCACACAAGAGGGGTGGCGGGGGTGCTGCCTGGCAGTGGTCACTAGTTTAGGGTTGTTAGACTCCCCTTAGATGAGGGGCCCTCCTGGGGGCGAAGAGTAGAATCAATCTCACTTTTCCACCATGTCTGCCTCTGTATTGGTTGCTGCAGCTGAGAAACACTATGCAGTGGCTTCAGGCCATTAGACAGTCTTCCCGCTAGGAAGGGCCACGGCGGTGGGCCAGGTGGCGTCCCGAGGCACCGTCAGCCCCACGTTCAGCCAGGCTGGGCAGGACCCCAGGGGCAGGTGACTGCAGCGCAGAGGCGCATCAGGGGCCCCAGCCGAGCCGGCCTTCCCTCAGCGCCGTGGGGGGTGTCGCCCTGCCCAGGTATGTACCCTCTGGCTGCCGCGGCGCAGGAGGCGGAGAGCAGCCGGAAGCTGAGCCACTTGCTCAACGCGGTGACCGACGCGCTGGTCTGGGTGATCGCCAAGAGCGGGATTCCGTCCCAGCAGCAGCCCGTGCGCCTGGCGAACCTCCTGATGCTCCTCTCCCACGTGAGACACGCCAGGTAGGTCCCCGCGGGCTGCTCGGCCGCCGTGGGCGCGCGCCCTGCCAAGGCTGGAGAGCGCGGGGAAGAGTGTGCGAGCTTGAGAGCGAGAAGGTAGAGCGTTCGCCTCTAAAGGAGAATAAGCCCCTCCAGAGGGAGGGGCCGCTGGGCCTCCACGGTGCGCGCCCCCGCGGCCCAGGTCAGCGCCACCTTGCAGGGGACTGGGCGTCCCGCATCTGGTTTTAGTTGCTGGGGTTTGGGCTCCATGGAATTCGAAAGGGGGCAGTTTCTCCCCTAATGTGAAATGCCGCCCCTGCTTATACCACCACTCTGAGGTCATTTTTTCTTTTTATCTTTTCTTTTTTGAGAGCGAGCGAGCGAGCGAGAGCACACGTGTGCACACGTGCGTGAGCGGGAGGGGAGGGAGAAGCAGACTCCCCACTGTGGGGCTCCATTCCCGTCCGGGATCATGACCTGAGCGGAAGGCAGATGCTTCACGACTGAGCCCCCAGGCGCCCCTCTGAGGTGGTTGTCTTGAGGAAGCCACACCCAGCTCCTCTAGATCAACTCCTGGGGTCAGCGATCTGGGGGAGCACACAAAGCCTTCCCTAGGAGTGGTTCTTTTCTTGTCATAGCATCAGAACATTAATAATGAGACCTGAGAGAACCGGTGAGGCCCGCAGGGTTGGGAGGACAGGACCGTGAGTAGAGTGTATTCAGGGAATGTCCATCGTGTGTGCTGAGGAAAGGGGGCCAGTGCAGCATGATGGTTTCTAGGATGAGGGCGGCCCTGCCCTGGGGCTGGCAGAGGAGAGATGAGGATGGAAGGTAATTGCTACCTGAGGAGGAGGAAAGTCTAGAGGCTGTGGGGAAGGACAGTATTCACCTCAAGAATTAAAACAAAGGAGGAAATGAAAACAGCCTCTGCCTTGGTTCCTCCTGAATAATTATTGACACATGACCGTTTGCAGAACAGATACAGTCCACTCTCATTAGTCACAGATTCTGTATTTGCAAATTTGACCACCTTTAAAAAATTATTTGTAACCCCCGAAGCCACATTCAGTGGCATTTTTGTTGTCCTTCAAGGACATGCTCAGGGTGGCAAAAAATTGGGGTTGCCCACACTTATATTCCCAACTGAGGTCAAACAAGGTGTGTTCTTATTTGAGCTCTCATACTCTAATGTCCTTTGCATGGTCTAGTTAGTGCCATGTTTTTGCTCTTTTTCTTGGCGATTTCACTGTCTATAAATGGCCCCCAAACATAGTGCTGAAGCACTGTCAGTGTTTCTGAGTGCAAGAAGGCTGTGATGTGCCTTATGGAGAAAATATGCATGTTACATCAGCTTGGTTCATGCATGAGCTGTAGTAGCACAAATGTTAAACTGTGAGTTAAATGTTAATGAAGCAGCAGTTTACTTTAAAAAAGGTGTCTTTAAACAAAAACACAGGTATGCCAAAGTTATGTATTAATTAGATGATGAAAATGTTGTGCCCAGAGCCTCTCAGGAACCAAACCCTGCATTTCCCCCAGAAGCAGAGTATTTGCTAATTCAGTGTTGGCCCCAACCATACAGAACGTAACTACTGTGCACAATGAGAATTAACTGCAGTTTGTGCCAGGTGCTGTCAGGCCACTATGGGTGGGTGGTGGGACACTAAGGTCCTTGCCCTTAAGTGTAGATGATTGAAAGACATAAGAACCCTAGAACAAATGGTGGGGGGAACTTAGGGGGTAGAGGGTGGACTGGCTCTGTTGGGGAGAGTTGGGAAAAAGTTTTGATGGCTACCTCATGGGAAGGAACCTTGGCATCTTTTTGTCTCCACAGTAACAAGGGCATGGAACACCTGCTCAACATGAAGTGCAAAAACGTGGTCCCAGTCTACGACCTGCTGCTAGAGATGCTGAACGCGCACACGCTCCGCGGGCACAAGTCCTCAGTCACTGGGTCCGAGTGCAGCCCAGCAGAGGAGAGTAAGAGCAAGGAGGGCTCCCAGAAGACCGCATCTCAGTGATGCCCAGTCTGAGGCGAACAGGCCTTAGAGGAGGCCAAAGGCTGACGTGTGAACCACGGTGCGAACCATGAGCTCCGTCCGGAAGTGGGGAGCCTTCGTCATCTTTCCCATGCGTGCTGCCTCATGTGGTTATGGCAGGTGCAGTTGTGTCATGTCCTTCACCTGGCCTCCCCTCTTCCTAGGAGTCAGGGTGAGAAAGCCAGTGTTCTGTGGTAGCAGGGGGCATGTCTGAAGGCAGACTTTACATCTTGCTTGGCCTCATAGGATCTCAGTGTGGTCCCTTTTTTACTTTCCATCTCCGTCCCACCGCTCTGGAAAACATCTGAAAGGTTTTGGAATGAATGGTGGAGATCTGATGCGGAAGGTCTGTAATGTGGAGAGGGGAGAGGATGGGGCATTTATAGGAAGTGGACTAACCTTTACTGTGTCACCTAGCCTGCCCTTACGTAGACCTTTGTTTGCTCTCTTCACGGCCACTTGATTGTAGGATTGCAGACCATGACAACGAACTGGTTCCACACACCTACCTCACAGGCCTGTGAGGATTGAAGTCATGTATCGCTCTTACTGTTGAAGGCCAGAGGGACTGTGACCTGAGAGCCAGTGGACAGGCTGAGCCATGTCCTTCCCCCAGACCTTGCTGCCATCTCCATAGAGGCTCATTTCTCTTGATTTGCGTTCATAGAACCTGCTAATTATTTGGGGTGCATTTAGGTTTATGATAACTTTTATGGAGGATTATGGAGATTTAAATCTCTTTGCCCCTGGAATTGGCGCTCCTTACAACTCTCTTGTTCCAAAGGGCCCAGTGTGTGCTGGAGAAAGACCTAGCATGTGCAGGAATGGGTTTCTCCTGTGGGTTTGGGTCACGGCCACATTGCTTCCTTTGGGGTAGCCACAACCACCATCATTAGCCATCCACAGACAGGGACATGTTAGGCTGTGTGTACAAGGTTCAGGACCAGACTGTGTAGACGTGGTGAGCATATCACTTGAATAAGACCTGGCTTGTGAGCTCTACTTCAAAAAAAAATATTTAGGGATAATTATTTATAGCAAGAAAGAATTCTTTTACACCCTAGGACTCTTTTAAACTATTTTCTTAGCAGAACATTTATGTGGCGAGCTGGGTGAAATAGAAACTTCACAGAAGACTATTAGTTCCTCTTCCAAGTGGAACATATGGAACATAAATAGGACAAGATGATAAAGCACCTCTGGAATTACAATTTTAACTCAGTTTTTAAAAATTGAAATCTTTAGGAACATAGTGAATGCATAAAATGAGTTACATCCCTACCTTGGCAGTGAGCAGTGAAATAATCATGTTTGATTTTTGTGATGCTGTTTTAAAAAATTACCTTGTGGTAGGAGATTAAACTCATTCTCTTTTTGAAAATGGGTTTACTTTGGCTAGCACATTCTGTATTTACTAAATCCTTAGGAAGATTAAATTCGATGTTATAAAGGTTGGTTTCTGCTAGGGAGTCCTTGAATAAATCTTAATTTGGATAATGGTGCAGTTTTACTAAAAGTTGAGCACAGCTGCTTCTGAAACACTTGGACCAGACCTAGAGAGCACACCATTGTCTGTATTCTGACATGGTTTGAAATGATTCCTTGTGGCTCAGTGCTGTCGTCTAGGTGAGATTTGGGGCGGAACATATGAGTTGTATTTTACAGGAACCAGTGTCATCCAGAAGGTCAATTTTCTTTCTTTCTGGCCAGCCTAGAATTACCCCCCACTCCCCACTCCCCACCAAACCGAAGATTCGAGGTAGGAGGATAGGAAGTGGGAGGCAAAGGAGGCAGTCTTAAACAATTATTTGTTGAATTGTTAAATTCTCTTAATTGTACTTACAAAAGAGACTACCACGTTAAAAAAAAACAAAAACAACAACAACACAACAAAAACAGAATAAGGTCCAAGCCACTGCCACAGTAGCACATAGTGACATTTTTTTAGGTTGGATTTTGATGCTCAAGGTAGAAACCAGACTGATCTCAGGTGTCGAAGCACCTTTCTATGCCAAATTCTGTGCTTCTCCAGACTGGTGTGTGTGCTTTGAACTCTCCTAGTGCCCACCGTGCATTTCCTAGCTATTCCTGCATGCTTCTTGAGGCTGCTTGCTTCCCTGCATTTGGATCTGGCCCATGAGGGGGCTGTAATACTTTTGGTAATTTCTTCTTCGCTCAGAATGCCATAGGGGTGTGCTGGGGATAGAGGTTAGACCAGCTTAGGGGGCCTCCTTGGTGCAAAGTTCTCTTAAAATTGGGCCATGTAGGCAGTTGAGATAACGTGGTCTACAGTTGAAAGTTATCCTTTGTATTGTTTTGAATATTCTAGGGTCCTTTCCCCCTCGCAGAAAGGAGTGTTTTTTAAATTGTTTTTAAAAATTTAAATTCAATTTGCCAACATATATTATAACACCCAGTGCTTGTCCCATCAAGTGTCCTCCTTAGTGCCCGTCACCCAGTTATCCCATCCCCCCACCCACCTCCCCTTCCACAACCCTTTTTGTTTCCCAGAGTTAGGTGTCTCTCATGGTTTGTCGCAGATGATAGGAATGTTTTGAATCTCTGTGCCCATCTGTCCCAAACATGTCCACTAAAGCTGACACCAGTGTGTGGTCAGTCTGCTGTCTTTATATCAATATCCATTTTAAAGATGAATCATTTCTCCTTAACAGTGCTTTCTTTTAAATGTCTTTTTTTGGGGTATCCATACCCCATTCAAAATGATCTTTGGACAACCTAAAATTCTGCCCTAGTGAAGCAAGGATTTTGGTTTTTTTCAAGATCAGTTTTTTTAAAAGGAATTAACTAGGGGAAATAGAACTTGACAGCTGTAAACAGGAATTCATTTGAGTATTGGAGGGGAAAAAAAAAACCCACCCAACTACATTTTATGTATTATGGAAAAGTGATCCTTAGCTTTGCCTCAGACTCCTGTGGCAAGAGTCCTTTCCTTTATTTTGATCTGCAAGTTATTGTTTAATGTGAGAAACTTATTTGTGAGAGATGCGTGACATTTGGGCTTACGTCCAAAAACATGAGTGTCTCATATGGGGTCATGTGGACAAATCTTAATGAATTAACGTGAAATATTCTTAACATAGAGAACATTAGAACAGGGTGTTCACTTAGATTCTCGGGAGGAAGCTGACAGTCCCTAAAGAGGACCTGCATGGCTGCAGTGAGTTTTCACACCTTGTCCTGACAGCCCCTCCTCCCCACAGTTCCTCTGTGTGGCCTTAGGCCTGTCACATGCATACTGTCCACTGGGACCAACATTCAACCCCAAAATCATTTTGAAGAGATTTTTCTTAAAAAATTGAGGGGGAACAGAAGAGTAAGTCAGCCTAATAACAAGTCTGGAGGGTCTTAACTGTATTAAAAAAAAAAAAAAAAAAAAGCAAAATCTACCCAAGCTCTGCAGTCAGATAGTCTTTACTTGGATTGTTTCATCTGCCAACTTGGTCAGAAGGGTAATTATTCTAGATTTTAGAAAAAAGATCAGTTACCAATTCTTGGCAGAGTAACTTATATATTCATATATATATAAGCTAGGTGGGAGCAACTCTAGAATTTTCCAGCATTTGGAAACAGCTTGTTGTTATTTAAATCTGCTAAGGAGCTTGCCTGTGTAGAGACACCTTTTCAAATTCAAGGTGAATCTTCAGTGTCTAGGTCTATTTTGAAATGAAATTTTTTTTATTAAATAAGATTTGACACAGTTCTTTAAGCTGCTAAAAACCTTTTAGAAAACATAATAAAAACTGCATGAAGGAAATGATAAAAATACATCATTTAGCACCTTAAAATAATATCTGTGGAACACTTACTGTGTGCCAGACACAGTTCTCAATGCCTCATACTTTCACACTTAATAATAATTAGCGTGATCCTAAGTTTCTGGTTGTGGAAACTAGAGAGTATAAGCAGATTTGCCCAGGGTCACACAGGGAAGCAAGTGACAGAGCTGAACACAGGCAGAGGTCCAATGCTGAACGTAATCATGCAATTTAAAACAAAACACTAAGAAAGATATTCATAGGTTGCGTTCATCAATTGCAATCTGACATGCATGGCCACTCTGGTTTAAGTGGGGCCCTCCCAATTTGCACAACACTCTGTAGGTAGATACAGGGACAGCTTGCAAACCTGACACAGAAGTTCAATCTCATCTTGTACACATGTGTAAATTACAGCCCAGAGGGCTTGACCTGCTCAAGGTCATAAAACTACTTATGGCCAAACTTGGACATGAATTTAAGTCTTCTGCTACCTGGCCACCACTGTTCCCGCTGCAGGACTTGCCTCCCTAAGTCTGCTGCTTGAGTTGAATCTCCATGCATAACAGATATTAAAGTTCTGGTTGCCTTCTACTGTTCCTGCAGATCTTACCTTTTCAGCTTAGATGGGGGTCTGCATGAAATGTTACAGAACAGATGGAAAAAACAATGAGTTCTATTGTTCCTGTCTTCCCACCTGGGCTCATAAGCTAGTTAGTGGTACTCCTGTCACCTCCTTCTATCTGCTGTTGCTTTTCCTAAATGCATTGGAGTACGTTCCTTGGAAATTCACCCATGTAAAAGTCTCATGCCTTTTAGGTACTGATGCTTCCCTGTGGAGTTTGGTATATAATAGTGTGAAACACATGTCATTTATTCTTATATAGCTCTCAAAGTTGCTGGAATCTCAGCTCCAGTGGCAGCTCTCAGATGTGATTGTCTCTGCGATATGTGATCTTATAACTTTTCTGTTGTTTTGGAGTCAAGGATCCGCACCCCCATCCTTGAGTTCTGAGGATCCTATTCACTTGTCAGGTCAGTGGTTGTCAGGTGCTGGAGGGTTTCCTTTATGGGAAGGGGAAAGGTTTGCTAACACTAGCCTGGAGCAGCTCCTAACTGCACAGTCTACACTGCAGTGTTTGCTCTTCTGTGTTGGGTGTCTAAATGCCACGACTCTTGGTTGTGTAACTTGATTATTGGGTGGTCCCGTGTACCTCAGAGCCTGCTAGTGGCTATACTTTGTTTTTTTCAGGTGAATGCTTTGTACTATGAAGCAGGCTTTGACATTTCAGCCTTTTTACAAATAAATATTTGCTGTTGTGTGAAAGCAGATTTTGAGGTCTGCTTTCCATTCCTCCAGGTACTGCTTTTCCTCTGCTGTGTCCCCTTAATATTTATGGAACTGTTGTTAAAAGTTTAATGTGACATAAGCTAAATAAAGTGTTTTTGCATAATTTTGGCTTTAAAAATGTATTTGTTGGGAATATAAGAATTTTCAATAATTAGGCTAAGTAGTCAGTGTTCCCATTATATTCTGTTTTAGGTATGCAGCACCCTTTAAGAATTTGATGAAAACCATGAACACTCTTCCTGGAAAAAGGTACATAAACACAAATGCTTGCTTGCAAATCAAGAGGGTTAGGAATGTCTGTCTTAAGCTATCAGACTTTTTTTATGATTTTATTAGAGAGTGCACAAGTGGCGGGGGGGGGTGGGGTGGAGGGGGAGGCAGAGGGAGAGAGAAAAATCTCAAGCAGACTCCACACTGTGTGGAGCTCGATGTGGGGCTTGATCCCAGGACCCCAAGATCATGACTTGAGCCAAAGGCAGATGCTTAACTGACTGAGCCACCCAGGTGACCTAAAGATTTTTTTAAACAGTAGCAATTTAATCTTTGGTCAGCTAATCTCACCCTTGTGATTTATGATCGCAGGTACTACGTGTTCAAACAAAAGGTGGCCCACCCATGTAAAAGTCCTAGCATGCCATACATCGATTATTTGGGTAGATTTTCTGTAGTTACCCCATCTAAGTCAATTAGTATGATACCCCCAATAGGGATGGGGAGAAAAGTCACTCATTCATACTGAAGTGATCTTAATCCTAATAGTCGTTTGAAAATTTCCAACGTGTGTGGGGAATGGAAGATGCAAAACTTCTTAAAGGTATAAAAACACGATCTCATAACACATGTTTGGGAATATGCTGAGCTTTGAGTGAGGAGAGGCTTGCTGGGCGGGGAGGGTAGAGTCTAGAAGCCTGGAGTACAGACTCAAGACTCAAAGACCTTTATCTTGAGAATGGATGTAAACAATTAGGCAGATGCATTCCTTTTCCTGCAACTCTGACTTGCCCCAGAGTCAAAGGTTTCCAGAACCATCATGTCCCTTAGACTGAAAGGAAGAGAAGGAAGTAGAGATTCAGCCTTTTGCCTCTGGCAGAACCGGAGCAAGGAGCATCTAACCAACTGAGTGGCTTAGAGAAAAAGTTTAGGTAACACTTCTCACTTAAATGTCCCTCTGGGATTTTTGTTCATCCGTGAAAAGAAATTATTTTAAAGCATCAAAAGACTTTTTATTTATTTTTTTAAAAGATGTTCTTTTTTTAAAGATTTATTTATTTATGATAGAGAGGCAGAGACACAGGAGGAAGGGAGAAGCAGGCTCCATGCCGGGAGCCCGATGCGGGACTCGATCCCAGGACTCCAGGATCGCGCCCTGGGCCAAAGGCAGGCGCCAAACCGCTGCGCCACCCAGGGATCCCCCAAAAGACTTTTTAATTAAAAAAAATTTTTTTTAATTTATGATAGCCACACACACACACAGAGAGAGAGAGAGGCAGAGACACAGGCAGAGGGAGAAGCAGGCTCGATGCACCGGGAGCCCGACGTGGGATTCAATCCCGGGTCTCCAGGATTGTGCCCTGGGCCAAAGGCAGGCGCCAAACCGCTGCGCCACTCAGGGATCCCCCAAAAGACTTTTTAAACTGCAAAGTACCCTTTTCTCCCCATCACTTTCATCAATTTGGTAACGTCAAGACAGATTCTTTTAACTGGTACCCATTACATGAAGCTGCTTGCAATGTCTGACCCACAGAAGCGGCCACTGGTGCTGGAAGTCTGGTCATATCCCACAAGCCTCCTTGGCTTCCCCCAAGGTGTGTACTTGGTAGGTAGAGAAGGGGAACTGACTGAGGTGGTCGTTAGGACAGTGGTGTCTCTCAAGTGTCAAGAGATGCAGGTCAGGAGCAGTTAACGCAGGAACTGGTTCAGTTCTAATCACACTCTCTTTGTTTCAGTGGGAAATAGTGGTGATAGAATTCTTTGGAAGGCAGGTGGTTTTGCCTGTAACATTTGTTAAATGTTTGCTTTGGAGAGAGCTGGGAATAGAAAAATCTAGGTGGGGGCATCTGGAGGCTCAGTCAGTTAAGAGTCTGCCTTTGGCTCAGGTCATGATCTCCGGGTTCTGAGATCAAGCCCCATGTTGGGCTCCTCACTCATCGGGGAGTTTGCTTGTCCTTTCCCCCCACTCATGTTCTCTCTCTTACATCTTAAAAAAATATCTGGGTGAAATAATCCTTTCTTTTCTACCTCCCTTCCCTGCCATGCTGCCTTCATCCTTCCCTACAGACTTGGAGGGTCACACACTGGGTAATGTCCACATCTACAAGTTGTGGGATTTTAGATCTCCTCTAAGTTATTCTGTATAAAGTTAAATAAGTAGAATATAAAATTCAGCTTAGAATTAAAAACCAATAAATCCCAAATATTTTAAAAATAATTTTTGTTCTGTGGAAGATTATGTATAACATTTAATTTGTAATATAATCCAGCACAACAAAAGGATGGATTTTTTTGTTTGTTTTAATGAGAAACATACATACCACAAATAGCTTCAAGTTTTGGTAACAACCCCCCACCCCATGGCCAAATAGCTAAACAAAACCTGAAGCATCACTTAAAAGGTGAAAAGTCTTATAAAATTAACTTACAAAAACATCCCTAATCAAGTAGTTTGGCATTTACTGTACATTAGTCAAAAGCTCAAGCTAAAATCTGATTTTTTTTAAAAAATCAAAGTTTACATTATTCATACAGATTCAGCATTGTTAAAAAATATGCACAAATAACCACATCCATGCAATATAATTTCTTTAAAAAATTTAAAGCAATATAAAAGAGCAGACCTAAGTACAGAACAGAACATTTTGGTTTATAACCTGTAGCTCGAGATTGCTAGCTGATTGGAGTAACATTAATTCTAAATATTTTTAAATATGATTGTTTCAATCAATCAGCTAAGGGTGCCTGTGAGTTTCTGAACCATTTCTAAGGTGAAATCCACTTGCTTGTTTCTGTAATATGTGATGAATGCTACTGTTCATGGAGCATATGAGCTACACTTTGATAGTGTTTTACAGATAAATCAGAATTTCACAGAGTGCTTGGCTCTTTGGGGAAACTGCAGTTTCCACAGATCCCGAGACCAATTGACTGGTTTTGCCAAACTGCCCGAGGTAACTGCTGCCCAGGCTCCCGGGCCCCAGGGAGGAAGAGCAGCTGAAAGCTGCCCTGGGTCCCGAGAGTGAGAGCCGTCTCCACTGAGCCTGGAGGTCGGGTCCGCAGCAGGTCCCTGGGTCAGGCCAACGCTAAGGGCCCCTCACTGACCGGTCTGGGGCCACGAGTTGGGCACCCATGAGAACGGGCTGGTGGTGCGGTGCTGCAGGCCAGGTAGGGCCTCTAGGTGGGAGGGGGCCCGTTTGTGTACCTCAGCATGGGGTAAAAGGACCTGGCGAAGTTGTTGGCCTGGGTGCAGCTGTAGTCCTCTTCGGAGGAGGGCAGCAGGCAGGCCAGGAGCAGCAGCAGCAGGAGGAGAAGCTGTAGGGGCAGTGCGGCCCGGATCACCCGTGACACGAAGGAGCGCTGTGGCCGGGAGCTACCGGGGCCAGCAGGGCCAGGCACCCTGCCAACGGATGAGGTGGAGAGCTGAGCAGGAGACTCCAGAGGCAACCCCCCCCAACCCCCGCCACACCTCGGGTTACCCGACCCCTCGCTTGTGTCAAGTAAGACATCCAGGACCTGAGATTAAAGTGGTTCAGTCCTGGAAGAGCAGCCCAGCCCTTTCCAGACCAAAGGAAAAAAAAACCCAGTCTCTTTGTTAACAAAGACCTCAAGCGTGGCCTGGGGGAAGATGGGTACGGTGCCTGTGTGGAACAGGAGGACTCACTGCTGTGACTGCGGGGCCCCCTTACCTGCTGTCCATCTTATTCTGGTCCTTTGTCATTCTCTCTGCTCCACACTGCTAGATAAAAAATAATCCAGTTAGTAATTGAAGACTTAGTCCTGGCCAGGATAAAACATGCCTGCCTTAGGTCGTCTTCCTGCCAAGCTTTTGAGACCAGAGTAATACATTTGAGATTGTACTCCATGAGGTAAGAGATAATTGCGTTTGTTAAACTAATGAGAGTTTCACGGTCCCGTTTGTTGATTGGTGGTTAATGGGGGATATTGGGAAGCCCCCTCCACAATACTAGAAGGGCTCCCGTCTTTCACAACCTTCTTCATTTCCAGGGAAGAGCAGCTGATAAGACATCCTTTCAGATGGGTTGGTTGTTAAAGGTGTATTTCAATTTTTTTTTAATCTTTAGAGTCAGCCTCTCCACTGACCAGCAGGTGGAAGTGGATCTGTGCTACCGTGAAATGAGGGACAGGGCCTTGGGAGTCTCCAGTTCCTGTCACCTCGCTAACTTTGAAAAAACGACCAGCACAATCCTCATGGCAGAAAGGGGCTCTCACCTGTGCTTGGGGAGCTGGCACGGATGCTCCTGGAGGCTGGTCTCCGGAGTCTACCTCGTCCAAGCTGGGCAGAGATGGATCTGGGTTCTGAAATCCACACCCCAAGGATTCAGTTCAGGGAAACAGAGGGTTCTGAATAGTCTCAAGAGCATAACAATGTGCTTCATGCAGATTCTTCACTGTGTTACTCACCCCCTCCCCCAGCTCAAATCTTTCTGGAAGAAGGAGCTCCTCTTCTCCCCACTTTAACATTTCTTTTTGTCTGGAAAAGTCCCTCTCAGACAAGGCAAGGCCAACCACTATCATTAAACACCAATAGCACCCACTGGGGGACACTGAGTTTAGCTGCAGCAAGAGGGACAGGATCAGTGGACAGTGAGCTTCAGATGTGCTGATGTAATCACATGGCCACCAACACACCAAAGCCTCGGCTGCATGGGCAGAAATGTAACTCCAGAACGGAGAGGGCAGGCCTGCCCTAAGTCTGGTGAGGCCATAGCTTGGGTTTGTTCAGACTTGGATCACATTTTAAAGAGAAGATAGAGAACTGGGGGTGGGGGGGGTGGGTGGGAAGGGAGGGTCAGGGGACAGTGACCAAGACAGTGAAGAGGACTCTGTTCAGCATGAAGGCAGGTCAGAGATGATAGAGGGATTAGACTTGTTTTTCATAGGCCAGCCATATGAACATGTAGATACTACATTCTTGTCTTCCCCTTCCAAATGACAGGACAGCATCAAAGAGCTAGTGTAACTTTTTTAAGGCCCCACAGCTTTTAGTAAGGGACAGGACTGGAGACTGCTCAGACCACGTGCTAACGGCCTCCCTCTTGCAGCAAGGCTGCCATACTGCTTTCCTGTTCATATCTAAGCAGACATCTTTCTATTTAAAAGCACAAGTGGGGGACCTGGGGGACTCAGTTGAGCATCTGCCTTCGGCTCAGGTCATGACCTCAGGGTCCTGGGATCGTCCCCTTGCTCAGCAGGGAGCCTGCTTCTCCCTTTCCCCTCTGCCAGTTGCTCCCCCTGCTTGTGTTCGTTCTCTATCAAATAACATCACTTAAAAAAAAAAAAGCTGTAAGTGGACGCACCTGGCTTCCCTGCAAGGACATTAAATCTTGGGACACTTGCTCCAGTAACTGGTTGAGTTTCTTCTCAATAACATGTACCTTCTCTTCAGTCTCAATATAGTCTTCTCCATGCCCCTTAGTAAGAAGACTGTCTGAAATCTCTCGTAAAGTGTTTACTGGAGGTTGACGTTCCACGAGCTCCTTTTCCAGTTGCTATAAATAAAATAAAGTGTATGAAATAGCTGCTTAGTGTGGCCAGAGGAGGGTTTCTTAGTGCTGGGAAAGCTCAGGATGAATGAGGGGCGGGGATCAACTCCAGAATCTTCTGCTTATGTGTGCCTCTGGGTGTCTTCAAGCCCAACATCATTTGGGCAGCAAGTATGTTATACTCTGTTTTCCACACCTTCTTACTCTGAAGACAATTTAATGCTGGAGGAGTTAGAGGAAAGAAGTAAGTGGAAGATGGGACTTTGGTCCACTGCAGGAGGAAGTCAAGGAAACATCTAAATTGGACAAGTTGAGAAATAGCAGCTCAAGAAATAAAGGCATGTGTCAAATTAGCCTGAATTGTTGATTCCCTTGCTTGCTGTCCGATATGATAGCCACTAGACAACATGGGGCTATTTAAAATGAAAAATTCAAAAAAAAAATTAAAAAAAAAATAAATGAAAAATTCAGTTTCAGTAGCCACATTTCAACTGCTCCACAGCCACCTAGGGCTAGTAGCTATCATACTAGAGAGCACAGACACAGAACATTCCCTTCATGCAGAAAGTTTGTTGAAGAGTGCTGCTCTTGAGAGTGGGACTTTACAAAGATTTTAGCATAAGAATGTTTATTAAATAATAACCAGTACTTTATAATTGAACCACATACAAATTTATGGATAAGAATGTCACCTGGTTAGTGAAATAAATATATGAAAACATAACTAATCACTGACCTCTACCCCTGAAACCAATAATACATTATATGTTAATTAAATTTAAATTACAACACAACACAACTACCCTTCAAGAAATAAGACTTTTCTATAGTGGATTTAGAAAACTTATACAGCTCATTTGTGTCTATTGAGTAATTGAGCATATTTTCCCCTGAATGAGTCATATTCACAATGGAGAAAAGACTTCTAATCAAATGGCCTTAAGTATCTCAGGATATTGCTAAACACCTATGTCCCCAAGTCCTGGGAGTCTAAGAGACTTCTTGCTTTTGGCCATGGCTCGTCCTGCAAGTCATTCTGCTTCAGAACTACTTATAGATACCAAGCCAGGCAGGAGTGCAGAACGCCACACTGGCATCATTCCCAGGAACACTAGGTGAGGCTACCTAAGGGCTCACCTGATGGAGGTCAGTGACAATGCAGACCCCCTTAGAAGAAACTTACCATTAGTTCTCCCTGACACTCCAGGAGGACCTGTGGGTCGGCCTCTGGGTCAGTGACATGAGCCTTCTGCCTCCGGCTCTCAGCACTTGCTAACCATAGCAACAGATCTTGACTCAACTGATGGAAGTCCTTTAAAAAAAAAACAGCACAGACATACACACATCACGGCACTGCCTCTTCTGTAAAGGAAGGTGTGCTGAGAAGCAGCGTGTTGGGCCTTCATAGTATTTACTCTTCTTGTCTTTGTGCAGTGAATAAAAGGGCCAGATTTATTTTTATTTTTATTTTTAAAAAGATTTTATTTATTTATTCATGAGAGACACACAGAGAGAGGGAGGCAGAGACACAGAGAGAGGGAGGCAGAGACACAGGCAGAGGGACAAGCAGGCTCCATGCAGGGAGCCTGATGCGGGATTCGATCCCGGGACTCCAGGATCACGCCCTGGGCCGAAGGCAGGCGCTAAACCGCTGAGCCACCCAGGGATCCCAAAGGGCCAGATTTAAATGAAATGCCAGGGCCCCAAAACAAGGAAAAGGGAAAGCAGAAGAGAGGATACAGTCCTGGGATGCATGTTAAATTCTGTCAAGTGAAAAAGGCTAGTAGAAAGGCAAGGTTTCAGAATGCTCCCCACCGTGGCTATTACATAGACAACGCAAATTACTCAGCAAATCTGCTGGATTCAGTGGCAAAGGGAGACACTTCAATAGGGCAGGCTGTGGCCCAGGGACAGGGCTGCGCGGGGGCTTGCCGGTGGGCTTGTGTTCCTAAAGATGGGGTCAGAGCTAACACGGAATGAGCATTTACTATGTGTTCAGTGTTGGGCTAAGATTATACGAATTTAGTCCTAAAAAGAAGCTCACCAGGTAAAGACTAACATTATTCTCATTTTTTAGATTAGGAAACAGAGGTCTAGCAGGCACAGTGATTTGCCCAGTCACACAGCTACTAAAGCTCTAGAGTTGGGTTAAACCACTCCTTCTCTGGGCCAGGTCTATATGGTCCTGGCAAAAGGACAGAGATGGGGCCATGTGGGGTGGCATTTCTGACCTACTGGAATGCTCTCTGGAACCCTTATGCAAGGAATGGGCCAGGGCAACAGAACAGGAGACACAGGGTAAGTGGCAGGTCTCAGGGACAGCAGCTGGGCCTCTTGGAAACAAATGGTAAAGCACATTTCCCTAACACAAACCATATTTGTGCCAAAGCAGCCCCATGATAAAAATATCTGCTTCTCCCACCCACGTGGGCCTGGCTGTGCCCAGGACCGGGTCCTAGGTGCCGGCATACCTGGCACTGCATGAGGGACTGCCGTAAGCCCTCTCTCCAGCTCTCCACAGCTCCCTGTGCCGCGTCCCAGCGCAGCCCCAGCTGGCCAACTCTACCCTGGAGCTCGTTGGACTCCGCGCTCTCAGTCTGCAGAAATTCCTGGCTGCTCGTGTTGACGGAGACCACTACAGCCTTGTAGGTGTCAAAGGCTTTTAAGATCTCCTACCGCAGAGGAAAAGGACTGGGTTAAGCATCCTGAAAATAGTGACGTCGGGTTCATGTGAACCTCAGTGGGGAATGGATCTGCCAAACACTTCTCTAAGCCGTGGCCACAGAAACAAGAGTGACCTTGCCTGTAACTGGCTGAGCAGCATCAGGTGAGGAGCTGTCTTACAAGGTCAGTGACCTTGGCTGGCCAGGCTGAAAGCAGAGGCCAGTCTGCTGGCTGGCCAACTCAACCAGAGGCGTGAATAGACCCCCTGAGCCCTGGTGGGCTTATTTTTTGACTAGATTAAAAGTCTTCTAGATAAAGGACACATAGTTATCCTGTACATGCCCCTAGATATCAAAGAAGTGTTATTCCTTAGCATGAACAGTAATTCTAGATATTTTAGTGCATAAAATAATAGTACCAATGTGAAAACTGACTGGATACCCTAAATCCCTGCCCTGGGTTATCTTAGGAGCTCAGGCTCATGCTCAGGGGACCCTCCAAGTGCAGGGCTCAAATGGCCTCTTCTCCCAGGCTCCCTGGCCAGTTCTGGTGGGGTAATGGCTGAATATGTGGGCGACAAATCCTGTATAACAGAGTAACCACACCAGGCCACAGAATCCATCAGTAGGTGAGCTGGTCCTTCTCCTCATCCTCAACACTTTACCACCAGTGTGGACAGCACAGTTTGGAAGGGTGTTTTTAAGCTGCCTGGCAGTGGTCACTAGCACCTCCGTGAGTCTAGGCGGGTCTCTGAAGTCAGATCTTTCCAGCACAGGGGATCTGAGATGCACCTCCCCAGCGCCTCTTTGGCCTTTGGGATCATATGCAGACACTCTTCTGAATGGAAACAAAAACCTACATCCATGTCCTTGCCAGTTACAGAAGTGGAATGGGCCAGAATGCTCCCATACCTGTCTGCAGTGTGCCACCTGCACCACTGACAGATGTGCCCTGCTGGCCCTGCCCAGCAAGTGTCCACATGCACGTTCTGAATCCCTCTTCCCTCCATGCCTGCCCCTCACCTTGAGCCGCTTCACTCGGAGCTGCATTTCCCGGATATCAGAGGGAGGCTCTGCCGCCTTTAATGTCTCTAGCTCTGCTTCAGTTTCTTTCAGCCAAGTGGTGATGTCACTGATCTCAGAGTTCAGCTGCTGCAAGTTCTGTTTTATTCGGAGTTGATTGTGAAGTTCTTGTGCTTGAATCAGCTCCCATCTGTCAAAGGCACCTGGAATAAAAAGTCACCAATGAAAAGAAGCAATAGTGCTGACAGATCTCTCTGCCTCCGACTTAGTCCAGGGTCAGGGTGACAAAACCTGTAGGGGATGCTCCTTGCTGAGGGCTCAGGTTTAGGAGTCCTCACTTCCCCCGGAAGGATGCAATAGCATGCTTCCCTTGCTTTCTTTCAAGGCTTGTGCCACAACCTTCCCACAGAGGCTAGAATGAGCTGGGGAGCGGGGGGCAGGAGACCCAATGGTATTGCCAACGTGCACTGCGGGCCCACGTTCAGCATTTTAGTTGATGCTGTTTTTAGGGCACTTTGTCTTTTGGCTCATAAAACATCAAGTCAATGCTATTAGTTTGACTTTCGGCTTAGTTGAATAATTACTTTTAAAATCATTGAACCTGTCTTGTGAGGAGACACCTGGCAACCCTTTGGGCATTATCTACATGTCTGATCTTATAACTGACATCATTAAAACATGCACTTCACCATATGAGGCTCATTCTGTTAATATTTAAAGAATAGTTTTGAAAGTAAACAGCTTAGGAATTTGTTCATAAATACAAATCAACTGGTTCTGTTTCTTCATTTTTAAAAAATTTCTTTTAAAGTAATCACTATGCCCAATATGGGGCTCGAACTTAAAACCCCAAGATCAAGAGCTGCACCCTCTACTGACTGAGCCAGCCAGGTGCCCCATAAGTCAGCTGATTCTAAAGTAACATTGACTGCTATAGGCTGTTTTGGTAGATTATAGTTGTTCTTTTTTTTTTTTTTTTTTTTTTTAAGGTGGGGAGAGGCAGAGGCAGAGAGAGAATATTAATAAGCAGGCTCTACATTGCATGCAATCCACCCACACATGGCCTGAGTTGAAACTAAGAGTTGAATGCTTCACTGAGCAATCCAGGTACTCCTAATTGTTCAATTCTTAATTAATGTTCTGTTGAACAATGACTTAAAGTAAACACTCAGCTAACTCAAAATACAGCCTTTGCCTGTCCTAAAAACTGCCTAATTTAACTGTACCTGACTGCTGCCTGGTGAGAGCGGCCAGTCCTTCGTTTTCCTGCCGTGAGTTGCCATTCAAGACTCTAGAGCCTTCTTTACCACCATCAGTGCCCGGGGATAGCAGCAGCTTTACCTAGAATAAGCCAGTTTTTACATTACCATTCATAAAATTTCAACAGCTATGTGAAGATTATCTTGGGTCGTAGTAACAGGTAGGAAATGAAGATACGGGATCTCTTTCCTTTGAAGGGTAACTTGCTATTAATATGGAAGTTTTTAGTGTATTGGGTGCATTTATAAGTAAGCAGAGCTAACAACAGAAATAAAGCCTTAGTAAAGGCCAAGATGGTGGGGAAGCAGGTGAGATGTCAATGTTGGAAATAAAATGGCCTAATCTGGGGCTTCCTAACACTCCTCAAATGAACCATGCAAAAAAAGTTAAAAACTTTTTAAACTTTTGCCAGTCTGTTACTGTGTGCACTTTCACATTTGTACAGTGTTTTGCAAAGTTCAGTACTCCCTCCTAGTTGCTCTCTAGAGCTGGCTGGCAGGTTATCACCAGGAATTGGAAACACACAGAGGACAAATCTGCCTCTTGGGGCCATTCATTACCAAGCATTTATCTTTCACTGCACATATTGACTCTTCTATTAGCACAGAGCTCATTGGGCTATTATTATCTCAGGCCTTTCCAAAAATAAATGTATCCTTTTTAGAAAAGCCAAGCTTTCTTTGGTCTGTGTCCATATGGCCAACTTGTGTGGAATGCAAAAAAAAATAAACCTCTTCAGATTTCTGGTGACATGCCTAGTTTCAGACACACACACACAAAAATCAGTGGAACTTTTGAAACTGGCCAGGTGAAGAACACAAGCATAATCACTGGGAGAGGCCAAACCAGGTGGCCCTGGATCCAAAGCAAAGGTGAGGTGCTGGGGTCCCTCTCCCTCAGACTGTCAGGTCTTATTCTGTATCCCAAAGGGACAGATTAAAACTGACAACTGCTTGCTAAGCAAGAGGAGGAGCTGCTGAATTGGGCATGGCAGCCCACTATCAAATGACTTGGGTCTGTCTGTATTGCTAGAATCTTCTCCAGTTATCCAGCAATATTCACTCTTAGACACAGAGGGTACTTTGAGGACTAATCCAGTGATGCTCACACTGCTTCTGATTTCTCTAAAAGATGATTATTAAAAGTGCACACAGACATCCTAATATCAACTCGCTCGTCACTAATTCCCTGTACTAGGGATGATCTGGAGCCAACATTAAATCCTAGGCTGGCTGCCCACAACAGCTGCGTAGCCAGAGCATGCCAAAGACTCATGTTGCCTGAGGAAAACATAATGAAGAAGGAACAGTCACTCTTATAAACAACGACAAACCATATATGGTAGTAATAGTAATAATAGTAACAGTGACCACTTGGCAGGGTCTTCTTCATACTTTTGTACAAATCAGTTCCCACAGTGATTAGGTTTAGCCTTAGGCAAGGAAGGCTTACAGAGGCAAGGCAAAGTACTATGGCCCCAGAGCAGTTTATTGGTAGGGTTAGGAATCAAATCCACGTTTACCATAAAACACGGTCAAATCTTTCTAAATATAAAGGCACAATGTTTTGAATAGGATGCATAGTCGAAAGGTAAACAGAACACAGTTTGGGAGCTCAAGAGCAGCTTGGGAAAGCCAGTGCTTTGCTTCCCCACTACTCACATGGATGACTGGCTCAACAGTAATAATCACTGCCCCATCATGTCAATACACATAAAAACTGTTCTTGGCCAGAAGCCAGTCTTTAATCTGTTCTGCCAGGGTTCTAATGATGTATGGACAGGTCAGCAGAGATACTATCACTATGGGAAAACCAGCTCAAAATACACGTGGAAAGCAAGCACGTACAGCACACACCAATATCCCTCCCTCTCTTCAAAACTTTAACTATTAATCATGCACTTGAGTTATGTTCTCAGTGCAGCCCAGACTTACATAGGCCGGTTTATAAGGGGTGCTGGAATCTGAGGGGATAGTTTGTACATTCCTATCACCTCCCATTTGTTTGTAGTGATGCTTGGGGCAGGAAGGGCTGTCAGGAACATGCCATGAGTGGTCCTCAGAAATGGATTTACCTGAAACAAAATACAGCAAGTGACAGTCTGTTCTCTCTAAGCAAAGGATTCATATTTAGTTACACAAAAAAGGTCATGGGTAACATGGCGTCAGGTTATAGTATAATATGAGTTCTGCAGCTTTCCTTGCAAAGCATGCATGTTTGCAAAAATGTCAGTATGTCCCAGAAGGGAATGAAATGAGAGTCATGCAACTGAGCAGCATTGTGCCTTCACTAGATGGGTTCACAATGGAGCACAACAAACATATGATTTTTTGCAGGATGAGTGGCATTTTGGAGCCAGGACATCTAGTGGTGGGGACACTGGCAGCAAAGCTGGGGCTGGGGGCCAAGAGGACTGAAGGCCTCTCAGGAGAGGGGTAGAGTGAGCATCAGGATGGACTTGGGGACCAAAGGGCCACTTGTGGGTCTACCCCACTATTGCACATGGGATGGGACAGGGAACGAAGGTTAGAGCTGCAAGTCAAGGAAAGGAAAATTTCTTCTCCTGTGGCAAATGCAACAGTACCTTTTATCCCCACCCACCCATCTTCTTCCCAGGAAACACCATAAGCAAGGAAGGAAGTAGTTCCAAACCAAGCCACCATGAAGAAAGCTTGGCCTATGCCAAAGAACCTCAGTTAGATGGGGGGAAAATAAACATTTTAAAAGGCACCATGAAAGATTCCCTTCCGCACAGGCCTGAGGGGTAAGAGAGGGGTGGCGTGGAGACTGCTTTTTTTTGGCCAGGGTTTTGTCAGGAGCACGCAGGTACGTGTGAGTACGGCAGTGTAAATACACCATGACACAAGGACCAAGGTGCATGGTGTCCACAGAAGGCAAAGGTCAGACATGACATGGGAGCGAGGTTTAGGATGCAGTGTGCGCCACAGGACGCTGCCATGTTGAGACACATGCACGGGCAGGGGCCTACCAGAAGATGCTTTCAAAGTTTTTGTGGTCATTTTAAGATATGCCTCAGGATTTTCAGGGATTTCTACATCTGAAAAAGAATAATGTCATTTTCCTCACTGCAGTCTGTAGATGAATGCCCAAGTATTAAGTTAAAACATAGAAACATTGTCAGCGGGAGAAGAAAAGGAACTACCCTTTATCTGTTTTATTAGAAAGCTTGAAAAAACCAAAAGGATTTTTTTTTCCAGCCAACTCTTGACTGTCTGAAGCAGTAGCGGGAGTGGGGAAAGTCCACAGAAAGAACGGAGACGATCTACCGATACTCTGAGAAACTAAATTGAAAAGTTCACTGATGAGCCTCCCAAACAGCCAGAGCCATCAGGGAATAACCTTCCTGTTCCAAGGTGAATTTCATTTCTTTTTCCCTTTCATTCTGCCTGTGATAGGGATGAGCCACTCTCAGGTAAGTCAAAGTGGGCAGGATAGAACACAAGAAGCCACAGAGGTCTGGTCAGCCATGAGCTGGACTCTGGGCCATCCAGAGGTGGCCGTCTTGCTAAGGTGCTAAAAACATAACCAGGTGGGTCACCCTCAAGGGCTCTGGAGACCTGAGGCCATTACCTGACAGCGCGCTGTAGTATGGGCCTTCCTCGTCATCTTCGTGAGAGGAGGAGCCCCCTACGTCCCCTGTGTGATCCCATTCCAGAGGGATGGAGTCCACGCTGACAGGGGTCTCGCAGCCAGACCGCTCAGGCCCCGGTGCTGGGGGCACCAGGTGACAAAGGGACTGGGGAGACGAGGGCTCCTCACTCTCTCTCCTTTTACGCCAGGAGTCGGCCTGGATTTCTCTGGGGTCCTCCATGTCCGTTTCATTCTCTGAGGCCTCTTTTTCTTCTTCCAATCCCTAAAAGCAGGGATGTCTGGTTTTCAGAATGAACCAGATTACAGGCTGCTGTGGGTGTGAGGAGCACTGGGAGTCTGTCTGTTTAGCTGTGCCTGAAAATGGCTGCCATTGGCATTTCTGCGGCAGCTTTAGAAAAGAATCAGGTTCCCAGGGCCTATTTGTGTTTATTCTAATTTGGAATCTCTGGCGTGAGGCCTAGAATCTGTATTTTTCCTAGGAAAAATCTGAAGTTTGGTGATCTGAGGTAAGCAACATTTATACAGAGAATAAGAAATGGCGGCCAAAGTTTCATTGGCAGTTAATGGCAGGTTTACACCAACAAGCAGATCATTTAAATTAAAAAAAAAAATGTAAAGGCCATTAAGAGGCTTCTTTCTTTCTTATCCTCAATCTTATTGTTCAGGATATAGAACTATGTCTCCCTATGTTGTAATGCCTCAGTCTAAGAAAAAGGACTATAAACTGCTATGTTTAGGAATGAGGGAATTATACCCTAATTTTTAAGGCTAGGTCTGATGAAGAAATAACTATCAAGTTAGCCAGTTGGGGACCCAGAGGAGGAGAAAGCGGCCAGTTGTGTTGGTCAATAGGGTCATCATTAAAGCTTCTGGCGCACGAAGGCAAAGAACGTTGAATAATAGCCTGAACTCCACCTGAACTTCCTAAAAGGTCCCTCTGTCAAGGGAAACTTTGCAGCTGCCTTGGAAAGCTGGTGCTTTTGACCCTTCAAAGGTGAGAACAGAGCACCAGAAAGGCACAAATGTTAAAAGCTTCCAGACACTAGCAGAAAAAGTTACTACTATAAGCAAAACAAGAACACATACCACCGTATCCTAAGGATACAGACACGTCGGGAAAGCCCCGTATAGAGAACACATGGATAACAGGTAAGAGGATCAAGGACTTGCGGAAGTGCCATCATTCCACTGGGGGTGGGAGCCTCTAAGTAAGTAGGACTCCACAGGAATAGAGCCAAAATTAAACTAAAAATCCTCCCCTGCCCCCCTTTTAACCATAAAATACATCATAGCTGACTGTTCCATAGATCTCTCATTCTTTACAAATTTGGTCAAGTGTCAAGTCTCAGTAGCCCGGAGGCCCTCGGAGCGAGGGTGGCGCTCCACTTACCGGAGTGTGGGAGGTCAGCCTGCGGTGGAACCGGGACACCCGGCCAAAGACCTCCTGGCAATACCGGTGCAGCTCCTCCAGCTCGTCCTCGATCAGCACGGCATCCAGGGGCTCGCTCTTCTGTATCAGCTGCTCCCCGAAAACGATGAGTTGATCAATCTTGTTGGTGTTTAATGTAATTTCTTGTTGGAAACCCTATTTAGAACATGAGAAAGAAAAGATTGCAAAGGGGGAAAGTTTCCTCGAGGATCCAGTGTTGGCCTCTTTTAACAGGGCCATAGAGCGAGCATCTAAACGTCACTGCTACCTTGCTCCTGAACCTAGCACTCTAGCTTTGTCAATTTTTAACAAAGCGACAATAAAGATTTCATAATTTAAAATGACTGCTTGTTATTTTTTCCCCTCTCCCTTCTGGGCATGGACTTCTTCAATCAAGATAATTCTAAAAGTGTGGCAGGGATAGGCATTTACTGTTATTGGGTGTGAGGGAGAAAACTTGTCTTATTGATGCTTGGTGGAAACAGAAAATTTCCCATAATAAGCCACCCACAGGCATTTGCTTTTGCTGACACAATAATCATCTCATTGGTGCCATTATATTGGGGAAGGCAAACTTCTATTTTTCAATTGCTTGTAAAAGCCAAGGAGGGAATTATAGTGAAATTAAAGTGAAATACAGATATTTGGGAGAGCCGAAGAGATCTGTTCTTAGCTCCATTTAAAAGAAAATTTTTTTAAATAAATTTATTTATTTGAGAGAAAGAGTGCGTGAATGAGAGAAAGAGAGAGGGCATAAGCAGGAAGAGAAGGAGAGGGAGAAGCAGGCTCCCTGCTGAGCAGGCAGCTTGATGAAGGGCTTGATTCCAGGACCCTGTGATTGTGACCTGAGCTGAAGCAGATGCTTAACTAACTGAGCACCCAGGTACCCCACTGGCCCCCTCTTGATATAGATTTTCTTCTTGTCACATGCTACATGTTGCACTCAGACTCCAAGAGCTGGGGAAAGAGCATCATATGAAATTGTTTCTGTTTGGAACCTAGAGAGCATTCTTCCCGTGGTTGATTATAATGAAAAAGAATAAAGAGTCTTGTTCTAAATGACTCCTTGACTAAGGAATAGTATCCTCGCTCATGATAACCCTGCAGGACACAAATGGGTAGAGCTGGCTGCTTTTAACAATTCTGGAATCTCCTCTTAGGGTATCAGGTAAAGTTTGTACTTGGCCAGCTCTCCTGGGCAAAGGTGCATTCTTCTGAGAGGAGCCAATGAAAAAGGCCTTACGTTCAGCTGGCGCATCTTGTCATCAGCATCACTCTCTGAGAAGTGCTCCACGTTGGTCAGCTGCAGGTCCATCTCTGTGAGCCACACCAGAATGCTCTCCCTGGTCCCCTCGAATTCTTCCCTTTGGTTGGTGAAATGCTGCGAAAGGGTGGAAAATATGTTTGTTTTGATGGCACAAGACAGTTCAGGTAGACAGCAATGTTATTTCTGACCGAGAGGAAAGGGTACCCCAGGAGGCCCACAGGGCATTGGGCAGTCAGTGTGGGGTCAGGAGCCTGGCTCCTGGTCCTGGCTGTGTGATAACAAACAAGCCACCCCCCCAACTTCTCTGAGTCTTCGTGTCTTCACTAGCAAGTCAGGGTGTGGGATGTTGACTATGATGCCACAGGTCCTTTCAGCATTTAAAATTCTATAATTCTCTAAGTCAGTGATTCCCCAACCTGCCCTTTGAGGAACCCCCTCAAAGTCCTGGCCAGGCACCTTGGGGTGTTTTTACCTTGTTAGCCTTCTGTGGAAGCTGTTGCTTGACCAAAAGATTCAGTTTCAAGATGGAAAAGTACTGATCTCAGGGTGAAGCCTGGCCTAATGCCCCATTTGCCTTCCGTGAACTAATCCTGAATGTGCTCCCTCCAAGAAAGAAGTCCTAGATTTATCGCCTCCAATTAAGGATGTCTCTTGGGTTACCACCTCACAGATGGGCAGCTGATTCTCAGACAAACAGTGTTCAGTGCCAAATGAAGGTCTACCCTGGTCATAGTTTAATCAGCAGATCAAGAAATTAATGCAGCTGTCTTTTCAGTTGTCTGAAAAGCTAGCCCATTTTTTCCCTCAGGGGTCAAAAAATAAATAAATAAATAAACAAACAAATAAATACATAAATAAGTTCAGATTCTCATCATCTTAGAAGGATTTCAAGAGTGTTCTGCCCTGAGGACAGAAGCAGGGATTGAAATTACTTCCTGCAGTCACAAACCACCCTGGTCCTGTCAGTTTACACCTAGACCTACAAAGGTTAACATATCATGTCTCCTGCATTACGGAAATCTTAGGTGAATGTCTATATTCAAAAATCAAACCAGCCTTTAAGGTTAAGTCAACGTGCTCTGAAATTTGGAGAATAATCATGGTCTCCAAGCTCCACAATGCAGAGGGGGCTCTGTCTACATCTCTTACGGCAAGAACCAGCGGGACACACAAAAACAGGCAGATGGGCAAGGTGGGCCTCGTTCCAGGCTTGGAGGCCCCTGTGCCTGACCTGGAGATGGCAGTGGGCTAGACTCTGGACAGTCTGTGAGCCAACGTGGAAACTTTTAGGGTTTATAGACGTCGGAAAAAGATGTGCTCAGTACCACAGGCCCTGCCTAACAAGCCTATTCTTGGGCAAACGACCTCTTAAAAAACACAAAACAAAGCAAAACAAACCATGAACACTGGCAGCTTTGGCTTAGACCAAAGGGAAGGCCGGCTGGAAGAACGTTAAGATACCTTAGGCCTGAACTGAAATCTACCCATTGCTTTGCTACAAGCCTGCTATCGCCTATCGCTTCTCCCTGACGGCCTACGGGTAAGGCGGGTGACGGAGAGAAGGTTACTCTGAGTCTCCGCAGGACAGCCGTGACCCGCTTCTGGAGGTTGTCCCAGCGCTGGTTGCCCTCGTGCACCATGTGCTTCAGCTTGCTGGCCGTGTCGGTGCGGTTCTCCCGGGCCAGCCGCCGGTACTGCTTGTTGATGAGCTCCAGCTGCGTGAGCCTCTCGTGGATCTGCCGCTGGAAGGCCTGCGGCGCACAGGGGAGCACACAGGAGGGCGTCAGGGCCAAGGCCGGCGTGCCCCCTCCCCGGCCGCGGGCGGCCTGCTTCGAGAGCTTGATCCCCGGGCCAAAATGGCAACAGAGCCCACCTCGCCTGCTCTGATGCTAAAGGACAGGCTCTCGAGTTCACTGCATGCCGCTGGGCATGACTCGGTCTTGTCTGGCAAAGCCGTCTGGGCAGCTGCTGGCAGGTGGCAGACTGGGCGTCCCCGGCCAGGGTGGGGAAAGCCAGCCACCAAGAGGAAGCCATTTGAACTGCCTTGGAGCCCACCTAGAGGCTTGGTTATCAGGAACACCGGGCTAGAGGGGGCTTTACCTCAAACCTCTTCAGCTCTTCTTTGGCATTTGTATACAACACCTCCGAGGAATTCGGGTAGGCTGCTGTCCTCTCCGCTGACTTGAGCCAGTCCTCAAAACGGGAGTAATCATCTAGAAATTTCTGCCACAGGCGCCATGTCTCCTCAATTCTGACAGGAGGTAAGCATCTCAATATAAGCCATCCATTTCAACTGTGAGCTTTCCTCTTTTTTCCCTCTCTTGACTAGTCTCACTCCCAACAACCCTTGCACTGGCAGTGTTTGCTGGGGGTGGGGTGGGGAGGAGGGCCCTGATACCCCTCCTTCTATGAAATAACCAGAATATCCCCTTCTTGATCAGAATACCTTCCTCCTGAAACCGTCCCTCAAAGTTCCTGCTTCATATGGGTTAACTGGTGGGAGACAGGGCTTTCCTCTACTTCTTTGTGACTAGGGACACAGAAGCACAGTGGCTGGCCATGGTTATACCTCAAGACACAGAACTGTTGGGGATAGCTCTTACCCCAATTATATTTTTCTTGAATAATTCATTTCATGAGCATGGTTACACCTACTGAGGCTTCTCTGCCCATAGCCTTAAGTGAAGTGAATAGAGCACACAGTTCCTGGTACAGAGATGTGGCTGACTGTGTGTACAACATCTAGGGGCCACTCAATTCTTACTTCATTCGTCGTTCCATTGACATGGCACAGATATTCCTCCAGCGTCGGTCCAAGCTTCTGGTGGTCTGCTGAATGGAGTCGCATTCAGTCTCATTGGCACAGGCATCGGAGTCATGCAGGAGGACATCACAGATGTTAAACACAGACTCCACTCCCGCACTGTGTTGTTCGATGTCTCGCTGCAGGTCCTACAGTTGTAATAGAGTAAGGAGCACTTTGAGGTAGAGGTGGTGGTGGTGGTGATGGTAGTGGTGGTGGTGATGTGGGGGCGGGGGGGGGGGGATGACTGGCACCGGAGGATCTATCTCCATGCCCACCTTTCTTGTGGTCCAGGGGCATATCCACCTCAGGATCAGCAACAATGACTGTGTCTCTCTCACCTCTGTGCAACCTTGTGCTGTAGCACCTGACACAAACTTAAACACTGGCAACAACTGGGACTTGTTTGTCGAACTGCCTAGAAGGGGTGGGAAGGCAGGAGCATCCTCTCCTGAGAGCCCACTGCTCCCATACTCAGGGGAGGTGTGGGACCCACTCCATACCACCTGAATGCAAGGGTCTCCCATTCAGACATCGCTTCTGGGAGGTCTTCCTTAAGAGTCTCTTCAGCAGGACCTAAAACTTCAGGAAAACTCTTAACCTTTTAAGGGTCACAGAATTCTTAAAGCTACTGATACCTTTGTGCCATCTTCATGCACACCTCAAATCATGCATGCAGCAGCACACTGTCCACAGCCTCTCCATGAACCCATTCTAGGGCTCCATGGGCCCAAAGGAAGAGTTTAGGAATAGAGACCCCACTTCCCCAACTGATGGAGTCCAACCAAGGGGGCATGGTCTCTCTGGAGTCTTGTCCTATGATGGTGACAGTAATGCTTCCAGATTCAGGAAAAAGAGCATTCATGAGGAGACAATGCATGGTTATGGGGAAAACTAAAAACTTGTTTAACAATAAACATGGCATTTTCAGGTATCACTTAGCGCATATTTCTTCTGCACACCACAGGAGGGTCAGAGGAGGGAGAGATGAGGAGCCTCTTTGTTTTGCCACTGTCTGTAGAAACGCAACATGAAGTTCACTCCAGGTCACTTCATTTTTTTTTTATTTATGAGAGAGAGAGAGAGAGAGAGAGAGAGAGAGAGAGAGAGAGAGAGGCAAAGACATAGGCAGAGGGAGAAGCAGGCTCCATGTACCGGGAGCCTGATGTGGGATTCGATCCTGGGTCTCCAGGATCGCGCCCTGGGCCAAAGGCAGGCGCCAAACCGCTGCGCCACCCAGGGATCCCCTCCAGGTCACTTTAATATTTAATAATTTGGGAAATGACTATTATTAGATAAGACTAACATTTTCTTACTTTTCTTCTGATAAATGTACAATTATGATCATTCTCTGTCCAGGTGAGTATGAAAGAATAAAATGTTAATACTCAAATGGCATTTAAAATCAAGCAGCTTTTTTTGGGATGCCTGGGTGGCTCAGTGGTTGAGCGTCTGCCTTCCACTCAGGGCATGATCCCGGGGTCCTAGGATCGAGTCCTGCATTAGGCTCCCCACACGGAGACTGGTTCTCCCTCTGCCTATGTCTCTGACTCTTTGTGTCTCTCATGAATAAATTCTTAAAAAAAAAAAAAAAAAAAAAAAAAGAAACCAAAAGAACTCAAGCAGTTTTTAATAGGATCCTAACTGATTACAAACAAGTACCACAAAGTTGTAGTAAGAAAATGTATTTTCTAGAGGTGGCTAGCTTGGAGGAGCATGTGACTATTGGTCTTCAGACTGTGAGTTCATATCCTGTGTTGGGTGTAGAAATTACTAAAAAATAAACTTTTTTTAAAAAAAAGGAAAAAAATGTGTTTAGTTTGTCACCCTGTGTGTCCTGTGAAGATACATGGGTGCGGTGACATTTTTTAAGCTCTGCAGGCCAGGAAAAATGGTAGAAGTCTTCCTGGGGTCTATGCAAACATCAGTTTTATAATTACTAAGGGTTTTTTTTCTTTTTCTTAAAGATTTTACTTACTTACTCGAGAGAGAGTACGAGCAGGGAGAAGCAGACTCCCTTGAACAGGGAGCCTGATGTGGGGTTTGATCCAGGACCCAGGATAATGACCTGAGCTGAAGTCAAGATGCTTACTGACTGAGCCACCCAGGTGCCCCTATAATTACTAGGTTCAAATGGAATTCAAGCTTTAAGAATTCTTGTTGGCTCATGGAATTGTCATGAGCTTTGCTAAAATTTACTGGCATTGATAAATGTCTCTTTTGACTTTATTAAAGTAAATAAGGAATCCTAACATTGGTGCTAAATAACAGTGACAATTTTAACTGAAAAATGGTACCTGCTCCTGACCTCACTTGGTTGGGTTGGGTAGGATCTGGTTGAAAGTACTAAAAAGTCTAGTCTAAGGATAAATGTGAATGCTGCAGATTTTAATAGACTCATTGCAGTTTCTCTACCTTATTTATTCAGCTTATATTGAACAAAATGGCTGTAGACAACTGATTAATACATAGAGTGAATGGGAACAAGAAATGAGCTCTGTGGGAGCCTGGGTGGCTCAGTCAGTTGAACGTCTGCCTTCAGCTCAGGTCATGATCCTGGAGTTCTGGGATCAAGTCTTGATTTGGGCTCCCTGCTCAGCCAGAGTCTGCTTCTCCCTCTGCCCTCACCCCACTCATGTTCTCTCTCTCACACTCTCTCTGTGTCTCTCAAATAAATAAATAAAATATATTTTTAAAATGAGCTCTATGATAATTTATGAAAGATCATCAACATTTTGGTTTAATAAAAATTTAAAATTTTCAAAATTTCCAAAACAAACTTTAAAAGTACTGCAGAATGACCTACTGATTTTGAAGTATGCATTGGTTACTTTGCAAAATATAAAGTAGTGAACCACATTTAAAAATGCAAACCATGGGATCCCTGGGTGGCTCAGCAGTTTAGCGCCTGCCTTTGGCCCAGGGCGCGATCTTGGAGTCCCGGGATCGAGTCCCGCATCGGGCTCCCGGCATGGAGCCTGCTTCTCCCTCCTCTGTGTCTCTGTCCCTCTCTCTCTATCTATCATCAATCAATAAATAAATCTTTAAAAATAAAAAATAAAAAAATAAATAAAATAAAAATGCAAACCAAAAAATAAAATAAAAAATAAAAATGCAAACCATTTAAGTGCTAAATGAGTGACATTTTATGAACTGAAACCATCTCACCCCTAGTTCTCATTGAGGCAGGAACACACACAATAATTAGATTTCAAGAACTGTTCAAGTGCAATTTGAAGAATGGGACTTAATAAACAACATAAAACAATGTAAAAGACTTTTACCAATAGTTCTGGAAATGGGCTCCCGTTTGTTTTGTATTTCTGTTCCTGAGCAGGTGACAAAGAGCTCTGAAGCTGGGAAAGAACTGTGTTGGGGTGTGAGGTGGGGGGAATGATGATGAGGAGGATCTACAATGGGAGAAGCTGGGGAGAACTCAACCAGGAAAGAGGAGAATACAAAAGGAAGCAGAAAAATAAGATAAAGGGAGAAAAGAAGAAAGCTAGGTTAAGGGGGGGCCGGAAATTACATGGGGTGGGCCCAGGGTGGGAAGGGGCAGAAGGTGGCTCCAGATCGGTCTTGGTTTATGGAGACTGGCATGAAGCTGAGCTGACCTGCTGGGAAGGGGGTTACTGGTAATTATAGGATGAGGGTAACTAAGAGCACTCTTGCCCCACATCACCATATGGCACCCACACAAAGATTGAATGCAAGTGGTTCATGGTTTAAAAGTGTTAAAAGGCTGTTACCATTTCCTTTGCATTTTGAAGATGATATATGCCACAAAAATAACAATATAACCCTTACTACATAAGGATTTCTACATAAGAGAAACAAAAAGGACTCTGATAAGGTTTGAGTTCTTCCCTCAGGGGCTCCCAGGAACATAATGAGGATCTGGGAAGCATGGTTCCTATCACTTTTGGGGACTGGGGGCTTTTGCAGAAGGCACTACTAGATGATCCTAGGCTTTTAGGCCTTATTTCTGTAAACAATCATGTAACGTATCATATTTAACTAGTGATGGAAACACAAGTAAGTTGGTTTTGTTTTGTTTTGTTTTTTAAATGGCCCATACATATTTCTTTTGTGTGACACATTTGTTTTTTGTGGTTTTGATGGAGGCTTTAAGGTCTGGTCCTGGTATAAAAAAAAATTTAATACAAAAATACTGAAAGTTTCCTCAGCACATCCATGGTAGGCAGAATATTGGCCACCCAAAGATGTCCATGTCCTTGTCCCCAGAACCTGTGAATACTATGGGGTACATCCCAACAGAGAATTAAAGTTGCCAATCAGCTGATGATTTTAACATCTTGGATTATCCTGGTGGGCCCAGTGTGATCCCAGGGGTCCTTAAAAGTGGTGGGGAGGCACGTGGGTGGCTCAGTCGGTTAAGTGTCTGACTCTTGGTTTTGGCTCAGGTCATGGTCTTGGGGTCCTAGGATCAAGCCCTGAGTTGGGCTCTGCTGAGTCTGCTTGAGATTTTCTCTTCCCCTCTTCCTTTGCCCCTTGCTCTGCTTGCACTCTCTCTCTCTAAAATAAAGTAAAATCTTGGGATGCCTGGGTGGCTCAGCAGTTGAGCACCTGCTTTCGGCCCAGGGCGTGATCCCGGAGTGCCGCCGGATAGAGTCCCACGTTGGGCTCCCTGCAGGGAGCCTGCTTCTCCCTCTGCCTGTTTCTCTGCCTCTCTCTCCCTCTCTCTCTCTCTGTGTCTCTCATGAATAAATAAATAAAATCTTTAAAAAAATTAAAAAGTAAAAAAAAAAGACTTTTACTTTATTTAAAAAAAATTTAAGATTTTTTTATTTTTTATTTTTATTTATTTTTATTTTTTTTTTAAATTTAAGATTTTTTAAATCTTAAAAAAAAAAAAAGTGGCAGAGGGGCATAGATGAGTCAAAGGGAGAAGGGACCATGACAGAAAAGCACAGACAGATGCAATGTTGCTGGCTCTGCACATGGAGGAAATGGCCATGAGCCAAGCAATATGGGCAGCATCCTGGCCAAATTTCTGACCTCCGGAACTCCAGTGAGATAATAAATTTGAGTTACGTTGCTAAATTTGCAGTAATTTGTTAAAGCAATCATAGAAAACTCATAGAACATCTAACTTCTTTACAGTAATGATATTCCTGAATGCCAACTCCTTAATTTGCTTTGGATTATGACAAGATAAGAATTCCATGACAGTGATTCTGAGTACTATGAAGAGGGAAGCTTCAAATCAACCAGAGCAAAATTATGGGCCACTTCAATACAGGACCAAAACAAGGCCAAGAGGATGGCAGCTACTCCAAACTGTACCCTTTGGGGAATACACATTCTGCAATTTAATGATGTTTTGGCACACCTCAGTTTTATAAAATGTTAACACACATTATTGGCCTCTACCAAATTTAGGCTAAGTGCCCAAGCCAGTATTTTTACTTCATAGCATCACTAAATCATATTAAGTTGAAAGTCAGAGAATAGGCATCCTTTACAAACTATAATAGTAATAGATTGAATAAAGATCAAAGTCAAGAGGAGTATCAAATACTTGGCCTTATTTTATGGTAGCATGAGATATCACTTATTACCATTAAAAGCATTAACTTGAACTCAGGGGAATTTGTCATTAATTTATCATTACCTCTTGCCCTTGAATCTGTGAGAAAGTTCCAGCACCCAATTCTTTTTCTACGAGCAGCTGTTACATGTGGGTGAATCTTCCTGGTGTGCTGACAGACAGCAAACACCAAGAGTTTGGAAGTTAACGTGAAAACAGAAACAAGTCTGAGAACCTGATGACAACAATACTGCTTATATGGTCAAAACAGAATCTGCTCATAGGTCTAAGAAAAAACCCATGAAGGTAAACAAAAGCTACCGAAAGGCTACTATAAACTTAATTTTAAAAATAAAGACAAGTTTCGGGCACTGTATAGGAGAATGAACATGTGAATATAAGCTGATGGGAGGGCAGGAAAGTGGATTTAATTAGTCGGTGACATCAACGAGCACCCACCAGATTAATGTGATAATGACACTGGCAGGACTCAGTGGTTTCACACTGTATAGTTTCCAGGGTCGGCTCAGAGAGTGCCTAAACTAATGAGAGAAATGCACAGAATACTGCAAGAGGGCTTCCTAAGCTACTGGCCTAAGCATCTTTCTTATTATATCTTGTTTTTTTTTTTGGTGGGGGGGAGCTCTATCAGATGATCTGTTGTCCAATGAAAACTTTCCTTGGTTAGAAAATTTACTTTTCTTTCAATTCATTGCCTTCTAAAACCATATTAACAAAACAAAGATCCAAGTTAAAAAAAATAACTAAGCAAAACACCTTATTTACCACTAAGACTAAGAGCTATCTCTCAAACATTATTCAAAGTATTTCACAAAGAGGTGTGTGAATGTGGTGGAAGATGGGCAAACAAGAGATGGAGTCTCACACATACAAGCACACAGACAGGTGGTCAGTTTTCTTTGGAAAAAAAACCAATATAGTGAAATGTGAATATGCTAAAAGACAGAGCCAATGCGGGGAAGGTTTGAGTTTTTTTTTTTTTTTTAAAGGTTTGAGTTTGAAGAGATCATAGGCACCTATAGTCTTATAAAAGCTTCTTTCCTCACCTGCTGCTCAGCAAGCCTCTTCTGGATCTCTTGATCGTCACAGACGTCATAGACGACGGGCTTAGAAAGCTCTGACTCGATTCGAGCCAACCAGGTACGAAGGTTGCTCATGTTTTTGTCTAACTGCTGAATAAAAGCAAAGGTCTCCTTCAGCTTCTTCACCCTAAACATATTTGCAGGAGAAAAAGAGGTAAAAAAAAAAAAAAAAAAAAAAGCCCAACGCTTAGTGGTGACAAGAATGTGCTAACAAAGGTGTCATAAAGGTAAAAAGCAACTTACGTTTGTTAATGATTTTATAGCAGGAACAGCTCTCACATCACAGATAGGGAGTTTTCACAGAATATGTGACACTTTACAAAATTGCTGGTCTGGCTGATTTTCAAATGGACTAAGAATTAATCCACTCATGCAAATATGAAGTCCTATCCTTCCCAGAGTGGGATCCCCTCAGACCCAGTATATCTTTCTAAGGCTCCAGAGGAAAGAGATGCTATCTTATTCTCTCTAGGTTAAAATAAGCACCCTTGGGACACCTGGGTAGCTCAATCAGTTAAGTGTCTGACTCTTGATTTTTGGCTCAGGTCATGATCTCAGGGTTGTGGAGCTCAGGGTTGGTCCCGAGCTCCATATTGGGATCCGAGCCGAGTGTGGAACCTGCTTAAGATTTTCTCCCTCTCCCACTTCTTCACCCTCTTGCACCTACACTTCCCTCTAAAAATGATATTAAGGTTGTCTGGGTGGCTCAGTTGATTGGGGGTCCAACTTTTGGTTTTGTCTGAGGTCTTGATCCTGGTTGTGGGACTGAACCTTCTGTCAGGCTCTGCCTTCACTGTGGAGTCTGCTTGAGATTCTCTGCCTCTGCTCCTCCCCACCCCCGCCGCCCCCGGCTTGTGTGCACACTGTCTAAAATAAATAAAATCTTTAAAAAATATAAGGGGCACCTGGGTGGCTCACTTGGTTAAGCATCTGCCTTTGGCTCAGGTCATGGTCCCAGGGTCCTGGGATTGAGCTCTGCATTGGGCTCCCTGCTCATGCTTCTCTCTCTCACTTTCTTTCAAGTAAATAAATCAAATCTTTAAAAAAAAACAAAAAAAAACACATAACCACACTTATTTAATAAACTAACTGGATTTCTGTCCAGTTTCTTTCTTGGCTATACTCGAGATTGCAGCAGCCAGGGACTTTCCCTGATGGTTTAAAGATGTTAACATGCCTGGCTCATTTGGTGTTATCTGGCTTATGCTGCTTCTCATGGGATCTTCCTCTTGAGCAAGCACAAAACATGAGCCCACCATGGGGATCCCTGGGTGGCGCAGCGGTTTGGCGCCGGCCTTTGGCCCAGGGCGGGATCCTGGAGACCCCGGATCGAATCCCACATCAGGTTCCCGGTGCATGGAGCCTGCCTTCTCCCTCTGCCTGTGTCTCTGCCTCTCTCTCTCTCTCCCTGTGACTATCATAAATAAATAAAAATTAAAAAAAAAAAAAAATAAAGCCCACCATGGCCAGTCTAAGGGGTTGAAGGAACCTTACACATACAATCAGCCCATTATAGGGCTGCTGTATCAGCCAAAAGGGGAGCAGGGAGTGTGATGAGAAATAGGGCAAATATAACCTACAAACATAGTCCTAAATCATCTGCCTCCTACTCAGTATGGGGCAGACTTGAATGAACATACACTGCATCAGTATATTTGGTGAACTCACTGGCGTATCAACATACTGTCAAGGGGAAATGACACAGCTGCTGGGAAAATAATTTTTACGTAGATCCTGAAAAAAAGATCCTTCTATAAACTGCTTTCATGGAAGTCTTAAAGTGAGTGAGGGCTTGTTCTGGTAATCTGTGTTTTTTTTTTTTTTTTTTTAAGATTTATTTATTTATTTTAGAGAGAGGGAGTGTGAGAAAATGAGAGAGCATGTGAGTGGGGGGAGGGGCAGAGGGAAAGAATCTTCAAGCAGACTCCCTGCTGAGCATGGAGCCCAACACAGACAGGGCTCTATCTCACGACTCATGAGATCATGACCTGAGCTGAAACCAAGGGTTGGATGCTTAACTGACTGAGTCACCCAGGAGCACTTATCTGTGGTAATCTTTGTGAATCCCAGAGACTTGAAGTAATAGCTACAATGCAAAGTTCCCACCTATGGATTCTCATGTTACAAGATGCTGTCAGAACTCCATCCTGCAGCACTAGAAAGAAGGTGAGGCACTGGTTGCAACTTGCCAGAAACACGCTACATTCCCCGCTACTGATATCTCTTCCTGGACTGCCTGTGAACAGCTCCCTACCACCCTCCTTGCCAACCCCTTACCCAGCCAGCTGTGGTTCTGTGGCCAACATGCATATTCTAGATGTTAAGTCTGATACATTTATGCTCAAATGCTATCATGATTGTCATCCTACCCCAACATACCAGTTAAGCACCTTGACCTTTTCAGGTCATCAATGTTCAGTGGCCTCTCTGCCTCCATCCCAGCACTCTGCAAAGTGGCTCCCCTTCCCATCTCTTGGAGCTTCTACCACTGCTCACCAAAGACACTGGGGGGCCCCTTGCCCACATGCTTCCGCAGAACCTGGGGCCTCCTGCCCTGTGTTGTATCTCATTGCTCATTTACCGTGCACCCATCATGACCATGTCTGCACTAGTCAGGGTGCACAGGGCTTGCTACCTCTGCGTGCACAGCACCTCCCACTCCGCCTGGTGGGCAGAGGTATTGACAAACATTTTTTGTATGAATAAATGTGTACAAGCACTTCCACTACATGCTATTATTTAAGTAGACCACAGAATTGTGTGTGTTTTAGTTTTTAATCTTTACTTCTTTTTTATTTTTTCCATCCTACCATCAACCAAGTCAACCCCGGAGACTGACTTTTAGCTGCAGCTCTATCAGCAGCTAGTTTTATGATTTAGGGAAAAATCCTTTTACTTCAGCTGTTACTTCCTTTTACTTTACTTTATCCTCAGCTTTAGTTAGGCTTCTGAGATCCCTCAAGCTTCAGGGAGATGGTAATACCTGGGTGAAAATAAGGCCAGAGTTCTGGAGTGAACAGACCTGACTCTAAGTTCCATTGCACCATTGATGAGCTCTGTACCCCTGCAAGGAGCCTAACTTTCCTGATTTCCAGTTTCCTTGTTACCTGCAAAATTGTCCATCTTACAGGTACTTTTGAGATGGAAACAAAAGGATGTATGTGAAGTCTTTGGTGTCGAGTAAGTACTCAGTATAATACTAGCTCTTATTACTGCCAACTGGAATTCTATGATGCTACAATAACACCTCATTCATAAGGCATTGAACCTTACCAAAGTCTTTTCATAAATATTTATTCTCAGCTCTGCCATGAGGTGGGCAGGCTGAGGAGGAGGCCATGGAGTCTGATAGTAAAGAGCACAGTCTTTGCAGTCAGGGCCTAGGTTTGAATTCTGACTCTATTTAAGGTCATTGGAAAAGCAGTAGTTATCCCTTCCTTCCTTGGGTGGCTGAGATGGTTGAATGAGATGTAAACACATGAAATGTATTTGGCATAGTGCCTAACAGAGATAAATGTCCAAAAACCATGATGGAGATGATTTTCATGGTGGTAAGTTTTTCCACATTACAATCTTACTGCAAATACCACAAGGAGTTCCCTTCAAAGCCACAAGATGATTTATCAAAAAGGAAGTAACAGAATCTGGAGCCAGGCCTAGATGTAGTTGAAACCTACATCCTGCCTTTGTTCCTGTGGTTCTACAGGTACACCTTCCTCACCCCAATATCTTGTCACCCTGACTGCCTAGGGACCAGAAAGAACACACTAGACAATGCCACAGGAGCTGGGAACCCCAGGCCCTATGGGACAAGGCATCTTCCATGGAGTTAGCAAGAGGCTGCCCTTCTAGAAGGCTCTGACAGGAGAAGTAGCCCAGCCCTGAGAGCTTCCTAGAAATGGGGAGAAGCGCTCGAGTTCAGTGGCCCCTACATAGCTCTCCACCTCCCCCTCTATCAGGTACCTGACCCTACTCCAACCTAAGAATCCCAGTCTATTTTAAAAAGAAAGGGCCAAAATGCCTCTTAAATTTTTTTAAATGACAGAAGCTAACAAGAGACAACAGAACCTGGGTGCAAACACAGAGATGCAGTGATCATGAATCCTGTTAATCCCAGGGTGTAGTGTACAATAAGCTGAGGGAGGGAGTATGGAGCAGGTGGAGGAATAATTTACTTGGCTTCCCCAGGACTATGCTATTCCAGGCCAGTGGTGTCCAAAATGGAGCGCTTACGACAATCCAGTGGAGTATGGGAATAAAATGTTAGACTTTCTACTGTTATGCCTTTCTTTTTAAATGTCCACATTGGGTATGCTTTCTAATTCACAAACTTTATTACTATATGAAACAACTATAGAACATGCTGACATTTATCTGTGCCAGGCCCATGGTGCTTTATATGTTAGCCACTCATTTAATCCTCCCAGCAATGCTATGAGATCAGTACTGTTAGCACCTCCACTTGAGAGATGAGGTTAACTGTAGCACAGTGATTAAATAACCTGCTCCAGTCACATGATCATTAAATGGCAGAGGCAGGATTCCAACCTGGACACTCTGGTTCGGAGCTGCTGTTCTTAAGCCCTTTCTTCATGGCTACTCATCTAAACCTGCACACGCGAATATGCACACATTAGCACGTTAGCTAATATCAGGAATATCAGGCACAGGACAGTTTTTGTTGCTGTTAGGGAACACGATCAGAAGTCTAGACTTGTGGCTCCAGGATACACTTGGAGGTAGAAGCCCATCCACCAAGTGCTATACTTTGGGGACCCACATTTGCCCCTCCATAATTTCTTTCAATATGCATTTAACATGTGCTTGGTCTTGGATCCTCTACAGATTCCCAAGATTCAAGAGATAACTAAAAAATAGGTCTTATTCCCACAGAGCTCATGATCTAATTTAGATCAAATTTTGACATTATAACACAATTTAGAGGTGCTCAATAAGCATCTTTTGAATGAGTAAATGATGTTCACTTATATCTTCAAACTTGTCTTTTTTATAAAAGACATGGCTATGTTATATATTAGAGGAAAGAGGTAAAGCCAGAGCCATTTTGTCACAAAACAATCTGCTGCCACATTACAAGCCATATACGCTCCTATTTACCTTGGGGTTCCATAGAGAGCAAGTGAAATACTGACAAACAAGCACACAAATTACACATACACTTAGGGCAAATTAAAGAGGAAGGGAAGGTAGGAGGAAAAGAAAAGAAAAGGTTGCCAGAAGAAGCTACAAAAGATTCATCTAATCAGGATTTAACTAACCTCTAGGTCCCAAACTCTGACAGAAGGCATAATATCCAAAACTGCATGGTGATTTAAAAATTTTTTTTCAGACAATCACAACTTACTCTAGGAACCATCAGATATACTGTGCTGTTTGTATTGCTCTATTCTGTACAGATACTGTAATCTAATTATCACCTTTCCCAGGTCAGGAAGTATGTGTCATTTGCCAACCCAGGCAACCAACCCCCATGTTAGGCCTTGTTAATATCGCTCCTGGAAAAATTTAAATCTTGAGTTAATGTTGGGAGACAAGGAAACCCATTCAGCATCCAGCCTGCTGGCACATGGAAGCAACCGCAATATTGCATTACATCAACCACCGAGGCAATTTGTTTATGTAGCTCCCCATCTCTGCACTTGCCCATATTTTACCCAGGTGCACTCAACAACATTGCTCATACATATATTTCAGTAAGTCCTATTTCTCCAGGAAAAAAAATAAGTGTGACTTCCTGAGTTGAATTCCAATTCTGAGGATTGGAAAAACAACATTTTTAGGTGCAAAGGGGAAGTTTTTCACCTGTGTGGATCAGTGGAAGACTTGGATAGAACTAAAACATTTTATAGGAAACCAAACAAAAATAAGAATTTTGGCTAAGAATAGCTACAAATTAGAGGATCTTTTGCAGGGATTATGGGTAGAAACACAGAAAATAAGGTGAATAAGGTTTTATTTTAATAGTGATAGATCAGAATCTATCTTATGAATCTATCTTATGAATCCTGCTCTACCTCCCAAACAAAATCAAGTCCAGTTAATATCAATCTATGTATCAGATCTAAGTCTTACAATGTGTGATGAATTTGGTAGCCTCCATTTCTATGGAATAATTTACATTTCGCTCCTATTCTCTACATGCTAGAGAGTCTACAGTTAAAATATGAGGACCCCAGGTCACCATAAATTTTTAAAAAATCCCATGCCAACGTAGACAGCATAACTTAAAAAAAAATATTAGGGAAAACTGAGATGGTCGAAGTATCTGAATTCGTGCTGAAACAAACAGATACTGAAGCCTGTGGGGCAGCTGTCACTTGCTAAAAACATTGTACAGATTCTGTACAACCGCATCTTTGTTAAACGACTGAACAGCTTTATCGTAAGATCATTAATTACTCCAAAATCTTGAAGCCCTGATTTGGAGGCATGGACACTACAAGACACTTGAGCTGATCGCCTCTTTGAAGCACTTCTGTCACAGGAGGACTTCCATTTTCCCCGCACAGCGTCATCCCCCCTCTCCCCTGCTTGTCAAAGGCTGACTGCAGACACCACCGGGAGCTGACACTGGGAGAGAGCACCCATCCCCCGCCCCCATGGCTGAGCACACGCGCGCACACACATGCACACACACACACACTCCACAGCCACATCTCCTGGGTCACTCCTATTGTAACCAAAACGAGGGAGGCAGGCGGAGCGAGACACACAGGGCCAGCAGCAGCCCCTCGGCCATATGCTGAGCTGCGGGCTGGAGGGGCACTTACTGTGGAGGAGCATAAACCATTCCTCGGGGTTAGCGGCAGCTCCAGGTTCCGGGCGGCACCTCCACCTCCCGGGCCCGGGCAGCCCCTCCCCCGGCGGCGGGCCGCTCCATCCCCATCCCCATCCGCATCCCCATCCCCATCCCCGGGCGCAGCATCCTCCTGGCGGCCGCCGCTGGGCCACGGAGCAGCGCCCCCAGGAAGGAGCCGACCTGCTCCCCTGCTCCCCGCTCACTGCCTGCTTTAATCTCCGTTTTCTCTCTTCCAATAAACAAATATCTCCAGCTCCTTCCTCTCTCTCTCTCTCTCTTGCGCACACGCACGCACACACGCGCGCGCGCACACACTCACACACACACACACACACACACACACACACAGTCTTTGTTCTGACGCTACAGGATTGCAAAGCTGGGGGAAGAAAGTCACAGTGTTATCTTGGCGATGGTTTATTTATGAAGTGCTGTAAACCGAGGGAAGAAACAGATATGGGGCACAGAAAGGAGGATTTCTGTCCTCTTCAAATCAAATTTCTGTTTCAGGTTTGAAAAAAAAAAATGGTGAAATTGGAAGCAGCCCCTTCCCCTCCTGCAGCTCCCAGTTCAATAAGAATAGCTTCCTCAGGTGGGGTTTCTGCCCTTTTTAGCCCCGTGCATCCTCATTTAGGTAAGGAGAGTTCTTCTGAGTCTGTTCCTCTGCTTTTTGCAAAAAAAAATTTGATCTTATAGTCCAAATGGAGTTCAAGACTTTGCAGAGGAAGAAATTTTGCAATTTTCCTTGTCAGCTCCTCCCAGGGCTTACCATAACATCTCTAAAAATTCCTCCATCTCCCTAACCTCGGTTTCTCTAGGGGATCCCAAGTGGCTGATTACTAGAGCACCCATGGTTTGAGGCCAGCCCCTTTTGGGCTCCCTCTCAGCCTTATTTTAAGACTGGATGATATCAATCATTTCTCATGGGTCCCTAAAGCCCAACACTTAGTAATTATTACATTCCCACCTTGAAGGACAGAGAGTACATTCTAGACCAGTGAAATCAGGCCTGCAGATTTGGAAACCGTTCTCCCTAAATGCAACATCTAACTTGTGTTCACATGCTTAGCTGTCCCTGGGACCTGCTAAATGTGATCCCCCAAAGCCCAGTACACTGGACCTGCTGGTGCTGCCAGAAGCCACCAACCCCCTGAACGCACTGATGACTGCAGTCTCCTTGAGGAAACCTCCTAACCCCCAGGAAAGCATTTCTGCAGGGCCTAGGAGCAGCAGCCCCATGCTCCAGAGGTGGAATGATCAAGCTGATGGGAAGGAAAACGGAAGCGGGGAGGCTGACCTTATATCTGGCTCTCCCTGCGCTAAAATCTCTAAATCCTCCTAGTCCTACTGGATCAGGCCACAGCAAGCCAACTCTATGACTAGCACCATTGTTTGGTCTTCCAAAATAACCTTGAGAAAATACAGATAAAAAGAGAGCAATGAAAAACTTTATCAATTTAAAAAGGCACACATCTCCCTGCCCATTCTGCAAGGGATGGAAAAACAATCCCAACACACAGTTGCCATGGTAATAACTGCTGAGTTTAAATGACAACATTTTAATTGCTACAATTATACAACCGGTGGGATTTTCACATTGGTAGGTGAAATGTGAAAATTATGCTTAGTTAAAAAGTTTCTTTTCATGGACTCGATCCTTCTGTTAGTGGGAGAACTATCTAGTCTAAACAGAGAGGGATCATATGGGAGCATGTCTGAGCAAGTCCCTCCTTCAAACACGGGCTTAAGGGTGCCAAATCTGTTAATGACGCTACCATCAAGAGAAATGAAGGAGAAAGGTAAAAACATTGATGACAACCATGTTCCTTTTCCTGTAATGAACACCAGAAAATACAGATAAGCAAAAAGAAAATTAAAATCACTGATGATGCCAACACCAACAGATAACTAATGTAAACGTTCTGGGGTATGTCTTTCCACTTAGCTGTCCTATCTGTTTTAGGCACTGACAGCTTTCACCAGATCATTCATACATACTGCTAGAAAGAATCTTCAAAAAGAGCCTCCTCTCCCCTTGGCCCTGTGTCCCCATGTCTCTGAAGAGGCTCTACAACCAGCCAGAGTGACTTACCAAAAACACAGACTGACTTATGGCCACAGGGCTCCTGCTTCATAGGACGAAGCAGAGGCTTTAACGGAATGGGGAGGGAGTTCTGAGAAACAAAAGTAGGTGGATTTTTAAGGGAGTTCAATTATTGGGTTTCTGAAATCTAAGTAAGACAGGGTAAGAAGTGTCAGACTGAGTATTCCTCTGACATGAGTCCCACCAAGAGCAAGATGCTGGGTGGGAGGGTACCGGGGCGGGGGAGGGGGGGCAGGTAGGTGGCAGGATCCTTTTTTCAGAGCTTTGGTCTGTGCTGGCTGAAGCAAGTCAATGTGGCATCTTTCCTCTCACTTAACACCCTGTGCCCAAAGTGTTCCCAGTAATAGATAGCCTGGCTGCCTCCAAAACAGGATTGCACATGCTGGTAGTTCCAAAAACTTCTGTAATTTAGTCGTCTCTCCTACATTCACATTTTGCTGGGTCTATTTTCAGAGATATTATCTAAGAAAACATGAGGAAGGAGGAGCTAATAGCTATAATTATTTTAAGCAAAATTAAAAAAAAAAGATTTAAATAAAAGAGATTTTATTTATTTATTTGAGAGAGAGAGTGCGTGCAGGTGAACACAAGTGAGGGAAGGAGCAGAAGGAGAGGGACAAGCAGAATCTGTGATGAACATAGAGCTTGATATGGGGGGCTCGATCCCACAACCCTGAGATCATGACCTAACTCAAAAACAAGAGTTGGCCTGAGCCACCCAGGCATCCCTTTAAAATATTTTTTTAAAATATTTTATTTACTTATTCATGAGAGACACACACAGAAAGAGAGGCAGAGACACAGGCAGAGGGAGAAGCAGGCTCCATGCAGGGAGCCCGAGGTGGGACTTGATCCCAGAACTCCAGGATCATGCCCTGAGCTGAAGGCAGGCGCTAAACTGCTGAGCTACCCAGGTATCCCCCTTTAAAGATTTTTTAAAGTAATCTCTGCTCCCAATGTGGGATGTGAACTTATAACCCCAATATCAAGAGCTACATGCTCTACTCACTGAGCCAGGCCTGATACCCCCAATAGCTACAATTTTAAAAAAAGTTAAACCTTTATTTAATATGTCAAATAAGTATGGTAGTATATAATTAATATCTCTTGTCATCAAATCAGATTGGGTTCTAGAATAATCATACATTCATCAAAAAATATACAGTGCTTTAAATGGCCTTTCTGGGGGTGCCTGGGTGGCTCAGTCAGTTGGGCATCTGACTCTTGATTTTGGCTCAGGTCATGATCTCAGGGTCATGAGATCCAGCCCTGTGTCGAGCTCCGTGCTCAGCGCAAAGTCCACTTGTCCCTCTCCCTGTGCTCCTCCCTCCACTTGCACTCTCTTTCTTTCTCTACCTCTATCCCTAAAATAAATAAAATCTTAAAAACAAAACCAAAAGGCCTTTCTGTTGAATGAAGTAAAAAGCATGTTGTATCAGAGTTTAGATATCACAAATATAAGAAAAGCTGCCCAAGGGCCCACAAGGATTGCTCAAAGCTCTGCAGCAGCCTGAATGGAGAACCAGTTCTGTGAATTCTGAGGTCTACACCAGGGCCTATGCAACCTTATATGAGGAAATTAGCATTGGGACACTTAGGCCTCCCCTGCACCTTCCTCTGATGAGTTGGTTATTTCGGGAGATGTATCCTTCAGGTTCTCCACTTCAGTGATTTTATGGAAGCTGAAGAACACTTCACAAATAGAGAAACAACAGTGGCTTGGGTGTGAGCTTGCTTTCTCCTCCTCTGTGGTCATATGGCCACAGTAACTGTGCCAGCAGTTTGTGGTGCACAGGTATGTACGGACCCACAGCTGTCCTCTGCTTTCTCATTCATAGTCTAATGCATAGTTTATAAACAAGGAGACTGAGGCTCACAGAGGTCACAGGGCTCTTTCTAGTAGGTGGCAGGTCCAGGGTTCCTGACTCGGTGCAGCGTTGTGTCACCGCACCCTGTGCTCACTCTAGCTCTTCGTTCCCTATTGTCAGCACCACTGACAATACCCAGGCACTTGTTGGAAATGCTCATTCTTGGCCCCACCCCAGACCTATGGAATCAGAAGCTCTAAGGGTAGGGTCCAGCAACCACATTTTCATGAGGCCTCTAGGAATTCCGATGCACATTTAGGTTTGAGAACCATTGCTCTAGACAGTAAATTCCACATGGGGTTCTACCATATTAGAAAAATTCCAATAAGCTACCTTTAAAAGCCAGGTTCAAAGAGGCCAAGTGCTCTTTTGATGCATAGTGCAGCATAGACAGACCTTGGTTTTTATTTCCACCCTTTGGGCCAATTATTAGCCGTCTCTGACCTGTATGTGCCTCTCGGTAAAATGAAGGATACTGACCTTGCAGGACTGTTGCAAGAATGAAATGATTTACACAAGGAACCTGGCACTTCCAAAACAAACAACACTCGTTTCCTTCCTCCCCTATCTATCCCATAAGGAAGCCTGCTACTTGAATGGTCAGAAATTTAATGTTTTTAGGTAACCTCATCTCAATGTTTTACCAAGTCTTTTGAAATTTACCTCCATTTTGCTGAGAACATACCCAAAACAACAGGCCTTAAAAAACCATTTGTTTTTTCAGTGAATTAAACCTGACTTACCAAGGTCATAGACTTTTTTTTTTTTTTTAAAGATTTTATTTATTTATTTGTGAGAGACACAGAAAGAGAGGCAGAGACACAGACAGAGGGAGGAGAAGCAGGCTCTATGGAAGGAGCCTGATGTGGGACTCGATCCTGGGAATCTGGGATCAGGCCCTGAGCCAAAGGCAGACGCTCAATCGCTGAGCCACCCAGGAGTCCCAAGGTCACTGACTTATAAACACCATTTTAAACTTTGAAGTTAACTGCATATATTTAAAATCTTGAAGTTGTGAGGCTGGGTACCTATGTAGGGTCCCTCTCCAAATCTTACTGATGAAATATTGCCCCTGCTATAGGGCTGAAGCACCAGAATACTGTGAGCAGTATGGAAAAGGTTAAATGGTGCCCAGAATTCTGAGCAAATGAGGCCATTAGTACGTCCTACAGGACTACAGGTTCTGCTTGGCGCTGCTCAAATCTAAATTCTGCAGCCTGTGCCCCCAACCCCCTTCCCCAATGATGCCTTTGTGTGAGACCCAGCACGAAATCAGTGTCAGAGATCAAACAAGGAACTAATTCTATACAAGGCTGATTTATGACAGGTCCCAGCTTGCTGCCTCAACCCACAAATTCACCTGAAGAGCAAACTCAACTTAGGCTCTCAGCCATTTGTCTCACCTGGTCTTTGCTTTAAGATAAGAGAAATTACTCCATTCCCAGTCCTTCAGTTTTGAAGGGATTAGGCTCTCATTATGTTCTACTCATTAAGGGAACACAATTATGAGTGGAAATCTTGGTTGCCTCACGTGCTGGCTATGTAACTGTGGGCAAGTTACTTCCGTGTCTCAGTCTCCTTACCTATAAAATGAGATAATGGTATCTACCTTTCAGAAATATAATGGAGATTAAGTTAAATGATACATAAAAACCACATGGTCAAGGAACAGCTGGAAGCCAATATATTTGCTATTATTTCAACTTACTTTGCCAATTGCTCCTTCTAAGAAGACTAATGAAATTTCACTTGCTGTTTTATCTCTTTCTCACCAAGGAATTGCATGAAGACAGGCAGCCAGAGAGAAGGCAAGAAAGCAAACAGCCTATTAAACTCCAAAGTTATATAACCAAAGCATGAACGATTAAGAATACTGTCACTCTAGTCTTCAGGAAGAGTAATGTAGACCTTGCTCCTGAATGATCCATAAACAGGTCTGATGTCATCATACCCTCGATTAGTGCCAGGTGCCCAAGAAGACTTAGGACATAAAGTCAATGTCAACAAAGATGTACTAGACACAATTTACCCAACAGAAACGATCACATTCTTAGGCACTGGAATGTTCATTTTCAACAAGTATCTGAGGCACTGTTTTTTTTTTTTTTTCCTTCTCCTTAAGATTTTATTTATTTATTCATGAGAGAGCCAGAGAGAAAGGCACAGACATAAGCAGAGGGAGAAGCAGGCTCCCTGCAGAGAGACTGATGTGGGACTGGATCCCAGGACCCCGGGATCATAACCTGAGCCGAAGGCAGACGCTCAACCACTGAGCCACCCAGGTGCCCCTCTAAACACTGGAAATAAGATAGGAATAGATGCTAGTCTCATGGAGGAAAGACTGCTCAGTATTAGACACAATCAAGGGAATCTTCTCCCATTTAACAAACATGGAACTTTGTCTTAGAGTCTTAATAGGGGAAAACAGTGAGAATAGCCACTCAGTAAATGCTGGCTCCTACGTGCTGGTCCTGTGCTGCATGTGAGACACGCACCATTCATCCTCACATCAGCTTCTAATGTAAGCAATGCTGTTAGGTGCTTTTAGCAGATTTGGAAACAAACTTTGAAAGGTTAGATACTACTTAAGTTTCTACCATAAGTAGGTGGGAGAGTCAGGACATGCTCAAAACCTGTGCTCTTGATCCTTATTTGGCTTACTGTCATGGATTTCTACAGAGTTTTTTCAACTGGTATAAAGTTGAATTCAGCCTTGCTATGCTGCCAGCCAAATCACCCTAATATTTGTCTTTAGCAGGCCTTCAACTGCTAAAGAACCATGAATGATTCAGACTTTATTTATGAGGCCAGACTAAAGGTCTTCTAAGCCTCAGCCCCAACCTACCTCCCTAGCTTCATCTCCTATATCTGAATCAATGGAGCTTCTTGTCCTTTCCTGAACGACTTCCATGCTGCTCTAGCTCTGTACCTTTTTTTAAAAAAATTTTTTTACTTATTTGAGAGAGAGAGAGAAAGAAAGAGAGAGAGAGAGCATGAGTGAGCAGGGCAAGGGGCAGAGTGAGAAGCAGACTCTCCGCAGAGCAGAGAGATCTATCCCAGGACCCTGAGATCATGACCTGAGCCAAAGGCAGATGCTTAACCGACAGAGCCACCTAGGCACCCCATTTCTGTATCTTTTTGTTCACATAAACATACATCTATCTGCCACCAGTAACATTCAAGGATCGCAACCTCTCACTCAGGACCATCTGGTAACAACCCTCTTCCATAAGGCTCTTCCTAATCCCCACCCCCACTCCAGGAAGATGAGCTCTGAGCTCTCAAACCACTTGGCTTTACAGCTGCTCCCATTAACATAACTCACTCATCTTACTTCCTGTCTGTAATTTCTCATAACACTTAGCCTGGTGCCCCTGCTGATTGAATCAGGTTCACTTATGGTTTACAGTAACAAAGAGGTCAAGGAAATAAATGCCAAATTATTAAGACTATCTTATTTTCATTACTCACTAATTCTTCATTCTCCTGACAGGTTCTCTTTATATATTTTGCTTTGTATGTGTGTTCAAAACATCTAAGCACTGTTATGTGACTTCCTTAACCAGTGTAAATATGAAGCTGCATGAGCGGTCCTGGACCTGAGTGACCATTTTTTTGTAAGACAGGTTGCACGTGAAAAACACTTTGGTCAGGGTCTGTCTTTGGAGAGAGAATCTCAAGACAAAAGACACTTAAAAGCTTTTGGTGGCATCATCTTCATTAATTCATAAGGGGAGATAAAATTACCTGTCTTACTTCTGATAAGGTTGCACTAGAGAATTTAGCTTTGATTTGTGGCCACAGACATGCCTCCTAAGTTCACATCTTAGGACCAGATGCCCAGTGGGGCCTGGCATGCTGAGCACACACTTGTGGAGGACCCCTGCCTTGAAAGTGCCAAACCCCTGCAGTGGGGGCAGCCAGGGACCTGCAGACCAGCATCTAGAAATCAAGCCCGTGTTCCTGACCTACTTGGATTTGCCACATACAAGAAGGAACAGGCAGGCATGATTTTATCTGGGGGATATGCAAATCCTAAAGTAGAGTTAAAATTTCTAAATAATACCTCCTCGAGGATCTCTTCTCAAATTAAACATCCAGCTCTCATTTTAAACCTAACTTTGTATGAAATTTTAAGCTAAAGAAAAAAATATTAAAGTGGGATATACTAAAATATAATCTTCCTAAAATGTTGAAATAAGAATTTCTACTCATTTTTACCAAATTTTGCCTTTCTCTCCAAGCTTATAAAACTGCTGCACTGCCTTTGAGGAAGACTGATCTCATTGTCTAGACATGTGAAGTAACCACTATACCTGGATAATCAGAATAACTAGTAAGCATTTCTCACCTTGATCCAATGACATCAAAAAGATGCTGCCAGCGGTCATTGACTTTGCTCAGCTTGTCCTCGATCTCAGCTGCTCTTGTTTTGTTGCTGGCCTTGATCAACTGGTCACCCATCTGTTTTAATTGTAACTTGTTTTCACTAAACAAGTTTATTTCTTCCATGCAGTCCTGGCAAAGGCACCAAAACATAAAGTCTCAGTTACTTCTGAAAATTCATTTCTTCACCAAGTCACAAGCATACAGCTGCCTCTTGAAATTAAAAAATATATATATCAAAAATTTCTCATACCTGTTAATGCAACTCTTCAGTGAATAGCTAAAAAGTCAAACAATGCCCACTTGGCACACATGCCTAATATGTAAGGCAGTAGTTACCCTTTTTTTTTTTTTTTTTTAAGTAAGTCCCACATCCTGAGATCAACCAAGACCTGAGCTGAAATTGAGAGTTGGATTCTGGATGCCTGGGTGGCTCTGTGGTTGAGCACCTGCCTTTGGCTCAGGTCATGATCCTGGGGTCCTGGGATTGAGTCCTGCATTGGGCTCCCTGCAGGGAGCCTGCTTCTCCCTCTGCCTATGTATCTGCCTTTCTTATGAATAAATAAGTAAAATCTTAAAAAAAAAAAAAAAGAGTCGGATTCTTAACTGACTGAGCCACTCAGGTGTCCCCATTAGTTACTTCCTTAATTCAGTAGCCATGGTTTCTCCTCCCAGATTTTTTCTAATCTAACCTACTTGGTCAAGGAGAACAACAGAGTATAATTAAATTGGCCTAATATCACTAAGCACTTTCCTGAGGCAACTGAGTACCGTTTTGGATGACGGCACCAGGAATGAGTTTTCTGCCCTTCCCTGCCGTGCTTGGTAGACATCTCAGCACTATAAGCCTCTGTTGCTGTTGGCATCTCCCCTTTGGCGAGGACAGCTCCAAACAACCAGTAGAAGCCAAAATTCACTGGGGGTGTGAAGTGATGCTTAAGCTGAGGAGAGCCTCTGTTCTGGCCAGACTTTCAGAGAGAAGGCACAGCAAGTGCCGTGCCCCCCTAGAATGGTTCCACACTTCCCATCACTCTGGAATCCTCACCAGCTTTCTTGGAGAAGGAATAAAGATAGTGAGAAAGACCCTTCCTATTTCTGCAATGTTATTAGCAACATACCTATAATGTTATGCCACCCTGGACCTGTGAGTGAGGGCGGAGAACTCCATGGTAGTCGTAACTGCAGCCATCAGGGTACTCCTACTTACCTTCTGCAACTTTTCAATCATTTCTTCAATACTAATATCTGCCGTCTGCAGAACTTTGTTTTCCATCTGCACCAGCCATGCGCATAACTCTTTATTTTTTTCATTGAACACAATCCATGAATTGAGTCTGTCTTCAATCTCCTGTTTGCGTATGGCCACCTGGAAATGAAAATACGTTTGGCAACAGACTATAGGCAGGAAGGAAAGCATTTCCTTTCCCTTCCCCCCATTAAAAAGACTATGAATTTCATTCATTTTCATCAGTAACCCTACAGACTTAAATTTACTGTTTACCTCACACTAGAGTTCAACATCAATAGTTACACCTTTGATAGATGCCACAAAGAGCAATAAAGATTGTGTCTGAAGTGCAATTGACCAAAAGAATTCGGTTTTATATAGTGTGTATCTATTACTACCAGGTTATATTAAAAATTAGAAACAGGAAAGTTTAGATACATTCACTGAACACCATCCAAATTTCTTCTGATCCCTGTTCTTTCTACGTACATTTATTTATTGATGGCTTGCTACATGCTCATTTACATTTTTATGACTGAAATCTTTTTACTAGTTTAAAAATGATTAAGTCCTTATTCCTATTTAAGACTAATGTCCTGCCTATTTAACTTAAAAACTACAAAACCTAGATCACAACATAAATCTAACCTTTGTAATGCAAATAGACTGCAAAATTGAAGTTATTTCAATATTTTAGTGGTAGATTTCAAAAATAAAGCAAAATAAAGAAAAAGCAAATGCATATCACTTATTTAACCTTCCCATTATGCACTATGGCTTTGGATGGAAACTATGGAAATGGAACCAAATACTAGTTTGTAGTTAGCAGGTGACACTAAACACTCCTACTCCATTCTGTATCAGCAAATCGACTTCTACAAAGGCTCTTCCTTTCACAAAGGGTTCAAATGTACAACTTAAACAGAAACTTAAAGAATGCAAAACAGCCTTCCTAAATTACAAAAGTATTCTCAGCTCTTAAAAATCTTTAGAATCTTAGAGTAAAAAGAGTTTTAATAAAGTTTTAACACCCTATATTACAAATGGGAAAAGTAAGATGCAAACTCCCAAGACTTTCCTCCTATGTACAACAAAATCAGTGATCTTTTCAGAGGCAAAAACACCTAACGCTTGTACATCCATTCAGTCAAATGTGTTGAGAAGGCTCAAAGAACGATCCCTAAAAAAAACAAGTTTTGTGTTTCCATTTCCGAGGGCATCTATTTATCTTAGCTTTTAAAAGCCTGGCATTTTGCACAGCGTCATTCTGATTGGTTTCCTAATGGTAACGATTAGGAACATCTGGGCCCCAGTCTCTGCTTCCACCTTCGTTTTAGGATACTTTGCACATACTCTAAAATTTTTTATGTGAAATATGAATAAAAATTCTAAGAGGGCATTTAAAATTACAGTCCATTATGAATATTAAATACTAAAACCAAGAAGGAAAAATTATTTTACTTAATTAAAATGCACTCAAAAGTGTCTGGATTTCAACTTTTAAAAAATTTCAACTTTTAAATCCATTCTTAATTCACAAAAATGAGATTAAGGAGTTTATTTTTCTTAGAATGACACGTTCTTAAAACAAAGATCTATTTGAACCCTTTAGTTCCATCCGTCACAAACAGGTACTGCATCATACTGTAATCATGATCTAATTTTTAATAAGTAGAAGTAATCCACTGAGATGCTAAGTGAAGCTGTTGATAATTTTGAGTTTTGAAAAGCAGCTACTGGAAAGACACATCGGATGGCACGTGATCGTAGAGTTCTCAGATAAAATACCCCTGTCTGGGGCACTAAGTAAGACTCTGGCCGTTTGCTGGGGTTAGAGAGATACTGCAGAGATACTGCTCTAAGGCCGGGTGAGACCTCCAGGCTGAAGTCCTCATTCTAATATCCCGATGAGTACTTGTCATCTACACAAGACAGAGCAGAGTGCTCACAGCTGTTCGGAATCGCCACCCCTCCCCTGCTCCCACCTCCCCCGATTTAAGGTAAGTTTTTAAAAAAGCTTATTGAAAATGTACAAAGTACCAGCACTAAGCATGGGAGAAACAAAGGGGCCAATCTGTTAAAGCATGTTGCTGCCTTCTAAAGGAACAGCAGCCGGCCTGGGCTCCAACTGAAAAGGGCCTCCCGTTCAATGAAATTAAGCCCCTTTCTACTTTGTCTGGCCTTAGGAGACATTTCAATAAACTCCAGAACAGCCGTGCCCTGCAGTTAACTGACTTACTCTTAAGCAGAGGTCCTCCCATTGTCTGTGCAAATGCTCTGTTTGCTCCTCCAAAACCAACACATCCTCCACAAGAATGTGCTGGGTTAAGTCGGTCTTCATAGTGTGAAGTTCTTTCAAGTTCTGAGTCCAGTTGCCCAAAGACTTCTCTAGTTCCTGCATTGAAACACAAGAAGGGAGGGGGGAAAAATCATTTCCACTCAAGCTGCTGTTGTTTCCAAACCTGTAGGCTAATCCTTTGATTGGACTCTGGGGGAGGGGAGGCCAGCGAAGGGGGCGGGGCCTCCCAATGAGAAACAGCCCAAGGCAGAGGCTGCTCCTGCGGTTGGCCGGGTTTTCACCACCTTTTTCTTAAAAGAAAACTCTTTTCCACCTTTGTTTTTATTTCCTCAGGTAGTTCAGATTTTTCTAAGGTTAGTTCTGTTTTAAAATCATATAGGCCTTTATCTTTATGGAGAAGAAATTATTTTTGGAGTCTAGTGACAATCACACACACTTTTAATTCTGAAACTACGTTACAGAAATGTTGTCTAAAGTGTGGTTTTCCATCTTAAAAAAAGAATTTAGGAAATGCATTGTTACTACCGTGGCCATCAAAACGGCAGCTTCTGTTCAAAGGGGATTCTTTTGGTTAAGCTTCAAAAAGAATGAATTAAAAATTTAAAAATAAATAAATTCTTCCCTAGAAACTGGCAGAACTTGGTTAGCAGGAAATCTCTGGTTGTGGAAACAATTATTTTTAAAAATGTGTCAAATTTAAACTTTTTGATTTCTAGGACTTAAGAAAACTGCTTTTACAACCGGGAAGGTAAAAGGAAACAGCACAAACGAGTACTCGAGAGTCCTGCAGATTTTTATTGTGCTCACAATTCTTCGTTCTTTGGCACGTTTTAAGGATCTCTGTTCGTACCTGTCTATTGCAACAGAAAGAATAGACTTTCACTTACATCAGAAGTCTGAGGGGCGGCAACAATAAAAGCGTGTCACTTCTGATTGATTTTCAGAGTTCTAAAAGCTACGTTGGCATGATTACATAACTTGCTCACAAATTTACATTTAATAAAATGGCCCAGAGAATTCTTCTTTTAAGGTTACATGGAGATTCAGAAATACCCTTATCAGGATAAATATCATCACTTTAAACTCTTGTTACCTAGTTTCTACCCTCACGATTCTGGTAAAGTGGATGAGAGCGGATCCTGTGTGGAACACTTTCACGAGCTACAGAATAGAGAGGGGATGGCTCACAGGTGGAGGTGTGCCACTCACGGACTTAAAACTAGAGACGTGGGACGCCTGGGTGGCTCAGTGGTTGAGTGTCTGCCTTTGGCTCGGGGCATGACCCTGGGGTCCTGGGATCCATCGGACTCCCCACAGGGAGCCTGCTTCCCTTCTGCCCTCTGTGTCTCTCATGAATAAATAAATAAAATATTTTAAAACAAACAAACAAACTAGAGATCCAAGGCCATTGAGCTTCATGCAGCACTCCCCAGTCTGGAGGACAGGAAGCTCAGCCTGTCCAAGGCCCTGCTCACAAGCTCAGGCTCAGATGCCTGCACAGTAGGGAGGCCTGTTTTTGTTTTCCACAGCCAGGTTTAAATTGATTTGGTTTGGTTACTTGGTTTCCTCCTACAACTGAAAAGATAATTAACAGGTGTAGAACTTTTGAATATGGACATTTTTATAATTTTTTTAAAAAAAGATTTTAATTATTTATGTGACAGAAAGAGAGAGAGAGTACAAGCAGGGGGAGTGGCAGGCAGAGGCAGAGGGAAAGGGTTCCTGCTGAGCAAGGAACCCAATGCAGGGCTGGATCCCACGGTCTTGGTCCTGAGATCGTGACCTGAGCTAAAGGCAGATGCTTAACCGACTGAGCCACCCAGGCGCCCCTGGACATTTTTATGATTCTTAATAAATATTGCCAAATTGCATTCTAAGAGGAATAACTATCTTTCACCATAAACTTTTTGGTGTCAAGTTATATATATTTTTTTCAGACAATTTTAATATATATATAATGCTTAGTTATTATTTAAATCTGTATTTCTTTAATTATTTAGTTGAAAAGCTACCCACTCCTCCATCACAAATGTATTTCATTAATTCATTAATTCATACTTACATGTTGAGATCTCAGACACAAAGATAATTCCTTCTCAGAGTTATCAGACAAAATGGGACCCTTGTTTCATGCTCTCACAGCCCTCTGTCCATTTCCCATCTAACACTCATCATGCTTACAATTATTCACACACACACATACGCAAGAGTAAGACTCTTTGGTTAATACATATCTCTCCAGTAGTCTAAACTGTTAGCTCCATTACTGGCCAGAGCCACTATAACATTGCTCACCAATGCATTGCTCAGCAGCTGCCATGATTCCTGGTGTACTTAAGTCCTCAGATACAGAAATGTAGGATTGAAAGGAAAGCCAGGTCTGGCCATGTCTCAAGAGCTTTAAAATGTTCATAAAGTGAAAAAAGCAAGCAATCAAAAAATATACAGAGCAAGGTCTACTGTGGAAGTATATGAATGCTGATAACTATTTGTACAAACATTTAAAAAATCATGCTTTTGTCTTTAAATTAAAATATTCCAGATTTGCTACCAAATCATAATTACAAAGGACATGCCAGTCAGATAAGTTACCTCTTCTTAATTTAACCAGATAAACTGTCAATATTGCCTATAAGATTCTCATTGTTCATATAACCCAGGATATAAAACTTAGTTGTTTTGACGACATGAAGTGAAGGTGCAGTCTTTGGACTTGGACACAGCATGGCAGCATTAAAGACTTTGCCTGTGGACTCAATTACCAGGGGGGTTGTCAAGTCCCATTTTTCTACCTTACAATTTGGGTGAAAACAGGGCCAAAAAATGACTGTGTGTGTGTATAAATATATTAAAATATTGGCCTGTATATGCATAGAATATCTTTGGAAGAATACACAATAAATTGGTAACATTGATTGCTTCTGTGGAGAGGAACCAATGGGAGGAAGAATTTGCATGCCTTTTGCACTTTCTGAATTTTGAACCCTGTGACAGCATTACTTACCAAAAATTATTTTATTTTTTTTTTATTTTTTATTTTTTTAAATTTTTTTTTTTTTTTTTTTTTATTTATGATAGTCACAGAGAGATAGAGAGAGGCAGAGACACAGGCAGAGGGAGAAGCAGGCTCCACGCACCGGGAGCCCGACGTGGGATTCGATCCCGGGTCTCCAGGATCGCGCCCTGGGCCAAAGGCAGGCGCCAAACCGCTGCGCCACCCAGGGATCCCACCAAAAATTATTTTAAAGATAAAACTGTCCCCCAACTCAATCATTTGACAAGTCTTATAAACACAGATGCCCCCTATATCAGTTTTCATAATAGTTAAAAGCTAGTATGTAATGAAGTGCTATTCAATATGTCAACTTAGATGTAATGAGAATGTAATCTTCTGAGGAGGAAAGTAAAACTCGGACTGGTCAAGTATTTGGTGTGTCTCTCCCAAGTGGTCTGGGCATGATCAACACTCTCCTAGACAGGCTTTAGGTTACTTGAGTTCTTTTTGGAATATGTAATGGGATCAATGAACTCAATGCTCTTGGTCTCTCTTCATGATTTTTCCACTGAGAGAAGGCCAAGGCTATTGAAGTTGAAAGGATCCTAGTGGAAACTGAAGAGTGTGATACTTGGGAAATATTATGCCTTTCTAGGAGTTTACAGTTCACATTCTACACTTGTTTCTAGACTCTTTGGGAGGAAACTCTATGTATCAACTGAGAATATGACTCCAAATTCTCTCATCTGTCCCTGAAATCTAGATCTACACCTAAAGCAATAGAGATCACAGAAATGTTGAAAATTAGGGATTAGTAGGAATTTTCTTAACCTCATAATTTCATCACAGCAAATACCATAATTAATGGTGAAATGTCAGAATTATTCTCTTTCAAATCAGGAATGACATGAAGGAGACAGCCATTAATTCTCCTACTCGGGTACCTTGGTGGCTCAGTGGTTGAATGTTTGCCTTTGGCTTAGGTTGTGATCCCGGGGTCCTGGGATCGAGTCCTGCATCAGGCTCCCCAAATGGAGCCTGCTTCTTCCTTTGCCTATGTCTCTGCCTCTCTCATGAATAAATACATAAATCTTAAAAAAAATTTTTTCTACTCAAAAATGTTCTGGCAGTACTAACTAGTATAGAAAGAACAGAAAAAAAAAAGTATAGAATAAAAAAGGAAGAAAACAAAGAGTAATTTTTCACAGATGGTGACTTTCTACATAGACACCTAAAAGATTGTATAGAACAAAGTATTGGAATTAACAAGAGAGTTTAGCAAGATTATTGAATTTGAATATATCTACTGAAAATTATCATTTCTAGGCACCAATGATAAATAGAAAATATAATCAAAAAAGTATTTTCAGTAGTGTCAAAAAGACATCCATACTAATGTGAGAGAACAAGTATGAGTACACATCACACCTGAAATGAAGATTTGTTATAAAAAAGCACAGTCGTCAAGATAATTTGATATACAGGTTGAGATAAGCAAACCAACAAAATAAAGCTCCAAGACAAAAATCACATATATATGGAAACCTGATATTTGGCACTGGACTATGGGCACTAGGACAATGATCATCCATATGATTAGCCATTATGAGTAAATTACAAATTGGATCTTTACCTTAAAACATATGAAAAATCAATTCTTAAATGAAGATGTAAATGTACAAGGCAAAACTTGAAAACTACAAGAAGAAGAAAATGTAGGAATGTAAGTGTATGATTTTAGTATGTAATAATGGCACTGCTTATATGAAGTTGAAAAATAAAAGTAATATTGAGAGCTATAGACACACATAGGGCAGCTATAAAGAAATGCACGAGAATGATTAAACACCTTATTCAGGGTTGTGGGTACCTCTGAGGAAGGAAATTACATTGGAGATTATGCAGGGCACCTGAGCTGTATTTGCCATGTTTTATCTTTGCAGCTGGGTGATGGTTTCATGGCAGTTTGTCATATTATTTGTTATATTGGAAGTTTTTTTGCATGTCAGAATATTTTTACAATGAAGAAAATAGATGCAGGCTGAAGGACACTAATTTCTAGAACAGCTTGAAGTATAAGAATACTCATTTCTTCCTAATTGTTTCAATTTGGTTCCTGAAGTCATTGGAAGAAAAGAGTAAAGATCATTCCATTAGGTTCTGGATGTTTTTTAAACATCAGACCTGTGGATAGGGAAGAGAGGCTGTTCCTGACCTGAGAATTATACTGGTCCAAATTCCTACCCAATCTTCTGCAAAAATCTTCTGCAAAGTTCTAAATACCCAGGAAAAATTATTACTGTTGTATCAACAAGGCAGAATGTAGTTTGGGAGTTTTTATAAAAATGTTATATTTGAGCAAAAACTCTAACCTACTGGCTTCTAAAAAACGAATTCTATAGTAATACTTGGCTCTCATTTCAAACACAAGATCATTTGTTAAGGGAACAGATTTCAGTGAGATTACTCAAAGGGCACATCTTATATCACAGAGGAGAGAACTAGAAAGAGGACCTGGAGGAGAACCCCCCCCCCCTTTCTAAGAAGAATTTCTACAAGTCTTTCTCATATTCATACATAGATCTCAAAGAGCAACAATTCCATTGGCTTTGGGGACAGGCATGTTATTTCAGATAGAAGATAGGCAAAATGTTTTCTGACTGAACATGGCAACAGTTTCAACACAGAACAGAAAGGCAAACAAAACACTTCCATGTCCCTCCATAGCCGTAAGTGATGATCTTGAACACTGCTTCACAGCTTACAATACCTTAATCAGCTCTTTTTCTCTATGGAGGTCCTCATGAAGTTCTGGAAGAGGATCTCTACTTTGTGCCTTTATAACTTGCAGCCTGCTTTTCAACTCCTTGATTTTCTTTTCACACTGGCCCCAAGTCTATTTGAAAACAGTATTAAAATTGGTAAGTACTTTGCTTTTTAAGAATGAATTGTAGAAACAGAATAACTCATTTAATCCACTAACAATAAATGTGTTTTTGTAGATCTCACTGAAACCCAGTTTCTTGTCCTGAGAGGCCTTGTTTAAAAGCAGAGTATGGCTCTGGTATGGCTTTATGTGTGGCTCATTTAAAAAAAAAATTTTTTAAGCAAAAATGTAAAGTTTAATCCATAGGCAACTGAGCAATACTCAACAACAGTTCGACTCTAATGCCCACGAGTTACCCTTACTATTTTACGGATGACTTCTTTAAAGCATATTCTAGATTTCATTAAAGGTATGGAAGAAAATGTATTTAACTTTGGGAGGCTTTACTTTCACAATAATGCATACCCTTGGCACTGTAAGACCCTAAAGTTCCATAAATAGCCTTAATAAGGTAAATATTCAGGTTGATTTTATAAGGCTTTCAGACATTAAGTTTGAGCAAGTTAGTGGTTTTCAGAATTTGCATACATGATGACAATGAAAACAGTAAAATAAATCAAATAGTAAGACTTTCTTAACACCTTTAACAACATAGTAAGCTGCAATTTCTAATCAAACATCTATTCCTAGGTTATATTCATTTTGATCTCTTATTTTCCATTTTAAACTCTGGTATTTTCTTCTGAATATAGGTTACAAATAATCTTTTGTATTAACTCCCAGTTTTAATGCCACAAAGTTGCCTGTTTTACCTTGACTGTACTTTTATCATTTAGTGTAGGATATGCTTTTTAAATTAGTTATACTCCAATAACTTTGTGAATGAAAAAATGTTAAGAAAATAAAGAAAAAATAATGGAGTCATTCTTTCACTAATCCTCATCCAATTTCAGGAAAAATCACTTCCCCAAAGCAGCAATTCTGTCTGTAAATCTTTCGATGTCCAAAAAGAAACTGAAACAAAAGTGAAATTATGGGACACATATGATAGTTTACTAGATATTGTATGTTTTTAATAGCTCAACACTGGTAATACTTGCTAATTGAGAGTAAATTAATAGGCTAACATTAAAAATGTATACTTTACTAAATATATAAACAATTAGGTAAGCTTGTGAAGAAGCTGACAAAGATACATATATTAGGAGATACAAGTGTCCATCCATCTAAATTTTCTATATTTCTTTTTCTTTTCCTTTTTTTTTTTTATATTCAAATTGTTTACTGTATAATTTCTCATGTGCCATTTTGGAAGTCCTTAATTGTAAAGACTATTCTTTTGTCTGATGACAAACAGCAGCCATACTGTCAGTGATTATTCTGGACCTCTAAGTTGAATAAGTTCAATTTCTTCTTGAGACACAAGTTTCCTTCTATATTTCTGAGGTAATGTTTTTATTATTTCTGCAGTGTCTGGTAGACCCTGATGCATTAGCAAATCTGGTAATTTACTTTTCTCAGAATGCTGTGAAATTGAAGAAGAGTGAGACGGTAGTCTTTTGATCTCAAAACTTCTGATATGTTAGGTTTAGGATTGTCTCTTCTGTCAGGAAACCTTATAAATAGAGTATGTGGCCTGACTACCTGAACTACCCTGCTGGCGGACGCTGTCTTGCTGCCCATCTGCTCATTTCAACTACTGAGTTGACTGGCTTTTGCTTCAAAATATTTCTTCTTCCCTCCCTATATCCTCCATCTATCTAATCTTACTTGTGTATCAGTTTTGGGAAAGTTCATATTTTTGGTGGAGGAGTTCACATTTAAAAGGTTCTTGTTAAGGATTAATTTTTAACATTTACAGTTGTGGGCACACACTATAATAGCATCACAAAGCAAAAGCACTCAAGCCCTTCGCTTGTCTTCTTTTATAATGTCATCCCTCTCTTCTTTCTTCTGAGACATAGCTTGGCCTTAGTGACCCCTTTCACTGTGAAACTTCACTCGACATTTCTCACCACTGCTCTGATTGCTACCTTCTGCTTAAAAGCCCTTTATAGTTAACAAAGCATTCTCAATTTTATTATCTCATTGTAATTATAATAATCTCAGGAGACACACAGGGTTTCACACTTTAAAATGTGAAAATTGGGGCCCAGAGAAAACTGACTGGCCAAGAACATGTGGTTGGAAGTGCATCAGTCAAGGTTGACCTAAAGGTGCTGTTCAGGCCCCGCTCCCCACCTCTGCAATACCATTCTTTCACACCATCTATCTTCCTTTAACCTTATATTACTGATAAAACAATTGCCTGCATTTTCAAGTTCAGAATGTTTATAATGGGTTCATCAGGATAAGTTTCTACTCCTGAGGTTACTTTTAGAAACCTCAACTTGAGTACAACTGATACCTAAACACACCTAGGGTGGCCCTATTCTACAGTAACACAGAATTCACATAAGGGGAGGTCACTTGTCTAGCAACATCAACTCTCTGGAGCACAAGAAGAAAGTGGAGAGAGAAACAAAATAGTCCTCGTTTCTCCTTCCAAACCATTAACTACATATACCACATTTTACAAACAGGGCAAAGTGCTCAACCAGTATTTTCCTAGTTAATGAACTTCACAGAGCCCATATACCAAACAAAATTCAGATGCTTTATTCATAGGAGAAATGTTCAGGCCCTAACTCAGCACATATTTATTATGTACTCAAAAAATTTTTCTGTGATAAGCTCAGTTATCTGGTTTTGGTCCACATACAACAAATTTTAGGAGGGAGAGTGGGCTATAAGGAGTAGGTATGCTCAGAGAAACAAAAAATTAAACATAAAGCACTTTAAATAACATTTAAAGAAAATAAAAGAAAAACTGCAAAATTACTCCGAGAGGATAGTTGTGTAGGGCCTTTGGTTGAAAGCAGCTCAAAGTCACGAAGAAGGCATTGGTACATTTTCGTATTAACTAAATGATAATTTTTTCCAATAATGACTCAGAATAAAGCGTTTGGGTTCTTAAAAATATAATCATAAATTATCTGGGAAATTCCTACACGTGCTTACGTGGAAAAGCACATTCTCTGATGACAGAAAAAAAAGGAAGTATGGCTGTGTTTATTTTCATACACTACAGCCATGGGCAGACCACATGTGGAACATTAGCTTTGTAAACAGAACTTCCATGTAACACCATGAGGCTTCCTATGACGTAAAAGTGAATATAAAATAGAACCAAGTATTTCTAGGCTTAACATTGAGCTTTTTCAATGCTCTATTATTCTTTTATATTAAGTAACTAGTGTGATTCATGGATTGGTAGGACTCAAGATCCCTTGGTAAACTTACAAGACTGTGCTTTCCTAAAATCACTCCCATTTTTGCACTGCAAACTAAAATTCTATGTCCTGTATTTGAAGTCCTGAAGAGTACATAGTGAGTTTACCTCTACATTGCTCTGCAACTGTTGAATCATCTCGCCTACTTGGAGCTTTGTGTTCTCCCAGTCGTCCCGAATTTGACTTATTTTCTTTTCGATCAAGTCTTGAGTTTCCAGGTTAGCTGTGTTCAGTAACTTCTCCCCAGCTTCTAAAGTTAGTTCAAAGGTGGTCTGCTGTCTCTGGAAATGAATTTCTTTGCTCTAAAAAGAAAAAAAGTAAGTTCCTTAAGCCTCTGATATGATCAAAATTTGATTGTGTACATTTGTGAATATTTCCTTCAGAGCCCTTTCTACTAATAAATGTTAAATTAGATATACATTAGGCAAATCTGATTAGAATGTGTGCAACATCCACACATACATTCACATCTAAGGCTAATGTTTTATACTTCTATATGCTATATTAAATAATGTGTTCTTAAATAATTTCCAATGGTTGTTAAGGGATAACATTCTTAGTGTAATGATCAGAAGCATAGAGAAATAAAGAATATACTTCAAAGAATAAGAGCCTATAAGATTAATAGATCCAAGAGCATTAAGAAAATAATTAGAGTATTAGACCTGAAATTAAGAGCAGATACCCATTACTACGGTGTAAGAGTCAGCTTACTCCTAACCCACAAGAGTAGAATATGCACACTATGCTAAACAAATATAAAAGGAGAGAACAAATAAAAAAGGTAAAATACAAAAAATATACACTTAAACTTATTATGGGCACTTAAACATATGCACCAATATTTGCTTTAAAGGGACAGCTTTAAAATAGTCCATTTGACATCATGCAGGCTCTTCTTTAAAGGGACTGAAACTACCTATTTACACTACTTACCATAAGCCTCACTATTTCTTTTTTTTTTTTTAATTTTTATTTATTTATGATAGTCACAGAGAGAGAGAGAGAGAGGCAGAGACACAGGCAGAGGGAGAAGCAGGCTCCATGCACCGGGAGCCCAACGTGGGATTCGATCCCGGGTCTCCAGGATCACGCCCTGGGCCAAAGGCAGGCGCCAAACCGCTGCGCCACCCAGGGATCCCAAGCCTCACTATTTCTGGATAAATAGATGTAAGATCGGGTTTCTGGCACCATGGGGTGGGGACAAGGCTGGATACGGTCATGGTAACCCTGCCTAGCTGCTCTTCCCCTGCAGAGAGTACACCTGAACCACACCTTAAAACTTGAGGTGAATGAACGTCTTCCAAAGAGTGACTACCCTGCAAGTCCACGCACTACCATTGCACATGTGCTACCTTCAGCTCCTGGATCAGCCTCCTAGTTTGGTGGAGGCCATAGCAGTCCTGGCTCTTCACGGCAGACAGCAGGTGGCAGGTGTCGGTGAGGAAGCGGAGCAGGTTGTCCACAGAGGTGGTGAAGTACTGCCACTGCCCCACCAGCCCATCGATGTCACTCTTCCTCTGCTGGATGCCCTGGGCAGCACGCTGCCACTGGTCCTTCAGCTTCGTGAACTTTGAAATAAATTCCCGTCTTGGGAAAAACAAATAGTTAGAGAATCCTAATATCAACATGTAGGAATAAAGAAAAACTACCAATGCATAATAGAAACTCACATTTGCTGTTTATCTGCACAGTTTACGTGGGTAAAAAACCTTCTTAAAATCTGAGTACATTCGATTTAAATATGTCGGGAAACTCAGGGCCGGAGCAGCATGTGGGTGGCAAAGGTGTTTAGCAGGAGATATTTGCACAAGACCTGGTACATTGTGTCAGCATGCACAATTGCATTCCTCAAACAAATTTAAGCTGTTTTAACTTACATTATGCCAAATGCTGTGTGGAAAACAGAATATTGGACCAATGGGAAGTGATGAGCCGATGCTGTATAACATTATCTATTACCTGAAGGTTGTACTTGACAACATTTCAGCAATAAAGAACATGCTTTCCACAACTACTCAACTAGTCTTTTCCAGATAAATAACCCACCACATGATAAATAATGCCTTTTATTTATTATAGAAAAAGTCATGCTTTGCTGCACTGATCAAATCAAAACTAGTTTTTGTCCTAGAACAAGGGTCTGGCTTGAATTTATAACTTCAAAGCTACTAAGAAATGCACTTCATATTTCTTAGTTATGTTCAAAGAAAATTCAGAGGTATGGTGTATTATTGATGGGGAAGAAAAGCAATAGCTATCAGGACACTAAGAGAAGCACTGAAGAGGTCAGGCTGCCTAAGGGCTCTGTCTACCATGTGTACCAGCTGTGCAAGCAGGTTCAGTTGTTGTCACCACGCTGGCGTAAGGGACTCTGGTTAGCCTCACTGGCATTGCTAGTGATGCCAACACCATCTATGTTGCACAGAGAGAGAGAAATCCTTTCTTTGAGAAATATGTGACACAGCTATCTGCTAGGAAGAGTAGCACCTTAAGAATTATTTTTTTTTATTTTTTATTTTTTTTTTAAGAATTATTTTTTAAATAGCAAAATGTCATGAGACTGAAGATAGAGAGGAAAAGACTACAGAGGAATCCTTTGGGGTAAAAACTTTCATTAACTATACTTGGTGAGTGGGTATTTGCAAAGCACTCATCTACTGTCTCCTAAGGCCACCCCTCTTACCAGCAAGTCCCTAATCCTAATAGTCAGGAGACTGGCCCCATGATGGCCTATCAACCGACATGGCTGCAAGTCACTGAAGTGGTCAAGATCCATGTGGTGGGAGGTCAGCTCTGGCTGTGTTGCCCTCCACACACATGCAACCATCATAAGCCCCAGACAGCTTACCTCTTCTCTCCCTCTGTTGTGTCCAAGAGTTGTAAGCACTGGGTAACATAAGAATCAGCAATTGTCTGGTTTATAGAAACTTCAGCTTCTAACATCTGTATATGGGTAAAAAGAGAAAATAATCAGGTGGAAGATATCTTTTTACCAACCTGAAACTTGTATTTCCTATTAATATCTAAGCTCATAGAGGACAATGAGGGGATTAATTTTCAAATTATTGGGGCCTGGGATCCCTGGGTGGTGCAGAGGTTTGGCGCCTGCCTTTGGCCCAGGGCATGATCCTGGAGACCCGGGATGGAGTCCCATGTTGGGCTCCCGGTGCATGGAGCCTGCTTCTCCCTCTGCCTGTGTCTCTGTCTCTCTCTCTCTCTCTGTGTGACTATCATAAAAAAAAAAAAAAAGAAAAGAAAATTATTGGGGCCTAATTGCAAAAGATGCTCAATCATTACATCAATATCACCCGTGAATATAGTCTCAGAAGCAAAAAGGCCTAATAATAACTACATCTAATGCCCATTGATAGGGCACTTACCACTTGTTAGGCACTGTGTAAAACATGCATGTCTCACTTATTCCTCAGCCTGCAGAACTACTATTATCATACCCATTTAAAGATGAGGAAACTAAGCTGTAAAGAGGTTTGGTAATTGATTAAATTCAGGGTGTTTTGGTTCAGTGAACTTCATTTTCATTGGAGGACATTAATGTAACAATGTAGGCTTAAATCAGTTACATTAAAAATTACAGTGACCTAATCATGTATACTTTCAAACTGCAGTATCTGCTTATAACCACCAAGAGTATTTCCAAATGTCCATCAGCACAAGCATGGGGGAAATTCCTCTGTCCAGTCATTAATGCTGCAATGATAGTTATATCAGGTACTTCAATATTATAGAGAATTATTCAGTAAAAGTGCAAAGATGAAGTATTTTAGTATGCTCTTGGTATGTTTGCATTCTATGGAAGCAAAGTTGTGTGAGAAGTTTCCGCCTACTACAGAAAATCTTAGAGTTCTCTCATTAATAAAATAGAGCATTAAAACAAAATGTTGACATTTATGAAATGTGTGAGAATGTTACAAATAATCAATTGACAAATGAATCTGCCTAAAGACATATAATTGGTGTTTAGGGATTGATAGATTTTTTTTTTCTTTTTTAACGATTTTATTTTTTTGAGAGAGAGCAAGAGAGTACAGGGAGGGAAAGTGGCAGAGGGAGGAGAAGCAGGCTCCCCGCTCAGCAGGGAGCCTGACATGGGGTTAGATCCCAGGATTCTGAGATCACTACCTGAACTGAAAGCAGATAGATGCTTAGCCGACTGATCCACCCAGGCACACCAGAATTGATTTAAATAGAATACAATGAGTATCTATCTTTCCCGGACTCCCACCCCAGGATGAGGGTACAAACTAGTAGAGAGCAAAGATTTACCCCATATGTTTTCTGCTGTTCCAGGAGAGCTGGGAGGCTGTTGCCAATATTCACCTTGAGGGTCTCTTCTATCTTCTCCAAAAGCTGGACCCATTTTTCACAGCAACAAAGAAACTTTTCATTCAGTCCAATTCCCTGAAGCTCACTACAAAGGTTTATAAACAAACAAGACACAGCCATAAAACAGTGATGTTACTGAGCTCAAGCTGATGATTTTAGCCTCACTGAAACAGAATGGTAGAGATGGGTTGCTCTGACCTGCAGCGTTCCAGTGCTGTTGCTGTGGCCCGAATCCATTGTCGGTTCATATTTTGTAACGTCTTTACAGCTATGTCACTAAGTGGGAGCTTGAGGCTTACTGCATTCAAATGTTCAACATCAGGTGATTGGGCTGTCAGTGCCAGCACATGTTTCTATTAAAAAAATTACATTTCAGGTTTCTGGAGGTCAGTAAGATATCTAGAGGATGAAAAGGCCTCAGTGATGCTGCAGACCATTCTTATCCCAAAAATGAGGGAAAATTGGGGCCTAGGTAGGTATATGACTTGCCCACAGTCAAATAGCCAATTAGTATGAGAGCTGGACCTGAACTCTGATCTCCCAATCCTGTGGCTTGTCTAGGACAAGTGCACACGTGAGCAGCACCTGAATGGCCCAGGAAATAGAAAATGAAGTCAGATTTTGTCTTTAAGGCAGATAGAAATGAGTTGTTGTTATTGTTTTTTTTTTTTAAGGACTCATTTAGAACCTTAAGAGTCCCATGCAGTCTGCCAATAACTTGACCTTCAATATATCGTGCAGTTTACCTACAGATCCAATGAAAATTTAATCCTTAATTAAAATAACCCCAGTAAAGCATGGTACTTAAAACATTTATATTTTGATAGAACATGAAATCATGAGAAAGCAAACTCAGCAAAATGTTATTTTTAAAATACTCCAGGGACAGCATCTAGGTCAATGATACGCTAAGCAAATGTCCTTCACAATATCCACATTATCACTACAGAACTTTGCCATAGTAATCTAGGTGAGGGTCAGCAAGTTTTTTCTATAAAGGGCTAGATCATAAATATTTTAGCTTTTATGGGCCATATGATCTTTGTTATAACTACTCAGCTTTGCCCCTGCAACATGAAAACTCCCATAGACAGTTAATAAATGGAAGGGCATGACTGTGTGCCAATAACATTTTATACAAACACGTGGAAGACAGGATTTGGACAGTGTGTCATAGTTAGCTGACTCTTGATCTAGGTTATGAATATTGGTCCTTCGGAGTTTGTAGGATCCAAATTTTGTTGTTACTTATACTAAACTTACTAACTTAATAAAGAAAGAAAAAGAAAAAGAATAGAATTAATTTAATAGGATTTTTACTTTTGATCTTCAGCCAACCAGAAAAATTCAATTAATCACAACAGCCAATTCCTAGATTATTCCAGTTCACTGAAGCTAATTAGTAAAGATGTCAAACATTTATTTATTTATTTATTTTTTGATGTCAAACATTTTTAAATCTACTAAATTTACTGTGGCATATTACTAAAATAGATCTCTCTGTTGTCATACTTTTCTAGGCCTTAGGGCAAATAAGGTCAAGAATGAATGGCATATAACTGACTGTGCTGAGTGAAGATACAAATAGACTCTATAACTTGACAGTCATTAGCTTATTTTTTATCCTATGGTTGAGTCTAAGCCCTAAGAAAACACAAACATTGGCAATACCAGGAATAAATCAGGGTTTTCTTCTTTTTCTTGATGGTAAAGTTTATCCAAATTCTCTTCTTCACGCATAATGAGACCTTTTAAAGATTCCAACCGGTCCCCAAAATCCTTGAATTGTGACAGAACAAACTAGAACAAGAGAAATTTTCATTAGAAATTTTCACATGCGTATATAACAGAATTAAACATAGTTTTGGAAGCTGATAAAAGCTCAAGATGCCTAGCAGCTCATTATCTTGACTATCCAGAGATGAATATTCAGAAGATTGTTTGTTTTTACTCTATGCCTCTGGCAAAGCACTGAGCCTTCAGGGATGACTGGATCATCTCCTTGAAGGGGAGGGGCACAGAGAGGAGGGTTGGTCTCTGCTCTCTCGGCTTGCTAGTTAAATGTTCTCTTCCTGTTGATATTGAGATGTGACATTGCAGTTCTATGGCCTTCTATGCAGCTTTTTGACAGCTCATGCAGTAAAGGTTTTTCAAAAAGTGAATAAAGAATACAACAGATGTTTAAGCTTTAAGCAGCTACTTCTATGACTTGAGTACCCATTTGGAGATCCAAATAACTGAGATCTGAATAGTGAAAGGAATACAATATCTTACTTCTTAAACTAACATGTTCAGTGAAGAACAGATGCTTGCCTAAGATCTGCCCATTGCACATGGGATTGAACAGTCATGTCAGGACATCTTTATGTTCAGGGCATCTTTATTCTGTAGTTTCCCTGAGGAGCAGTCCATAAAGCACTAAAAACTCTTACTTCATAGGATATAAGGAATTGAGGGTAGCTTGCAAATGTTCAGGATTATAATTTGAATGGAAAATGAAATGAAGGGATCCCTGGGTGGCGCAGCAGTTTAGCGCCTGCCTTTGGCCCAGGGTGAGATCCTGGAGGCCCAGGATCGAATCCCATGTCGGGCTCCTGGTGTATGGAGCCTGCTTCTCCCTCTGCCTGTGTCTCTGCCTCTCTCTCTCTCTCTCTCTCTCTGTGTGACTATCATAAAATTAAAAAAAAAAAAAAAAAAAGAAAATGAAATGAACCTCAAATTCATTAGCTTTCACAAGTAGCATCTTTTCCAAGTAAGAAGCCCTCTGCAGGGAGTGAAGTTGTGTAGAGAGGGGCACGTGGGTGCTAGACTCTGTGAGTTGTGTAAGTCGATCCAGGAGAGTGGAATTCTGGAGAAAGGCTTCTTTTGTCTTCTGTACATCCTGCTGCAGCTCCTGGAGAAGAAGCAGTGATCAGAAAACTCCTCCTCCTCCTATCATAACAAAAATTCTCATCCCTCCTACTCTATCAACATCCAGAAGAATTTCTGCCCTAAAATTGTGGGTGTGGCTTTCTGTTATTGTTTAAAGAGCTGAAAAAGCTAAGCGTTCCTTATATGATGCACATCACTGGTGATCTTCTCAAATAGTTCAGAGCTAAAACTGACAAATGATCAACAGAGTTGGGGCTTCCAGTGTACAGAAACTAGAGATCACCTGGGTAGATTCTGATGTTTTGTGTCTCTAATCACCGAACATTTTAGGAATCTGCTTTAAGGCTAATTTTATGAATCAGTGCAACTCAGTTTTTGGTCTGAGACTTTGTGACATAAATGAATTCATTTGCAGAGACTGTAGATTATTATTAATCAAAATGATTTTAGGGGGGATCCCTGGGTGGCGCAGCGGTTTGGCGCCTGCCTTTGGCTCAGGGCGCGATCCTGGAGACCCGGGATCGAATCCCACATCAGGCTCCCGGTGCATGGAGCCTGCTTCTCCCTCCGCCTGTGTCTCTGCCTCTCTCTCTCTCTCTGTGACTATCATAAATAAATAAAAATTAAAAAAAAATTTAAAAAAAAATGATTTTAGGGCTACTCTATAAATACAATGTATGTGAAATTTGTTTGTTTCAACAACAAATTAGGTAGAAGTTGATTTGCTTCTTTTTTTTTGTTTTGTTTTTTTGGTTTTTTTGGTAGAAGTTGATTTGAAATACAGAGCACATTTGTTGGATTGTCTAAGTCAATTAATACTTTTTGATTTGACCTATAGTATCAGAAGATACACAATGGATCTAGTGACCCAGTTTAAAACTAGAGAGCATTCACTTTCTGGGCACTCATTAATATAATAGGATAAAATTACAGAGGAAATCACACAACTCTTAAATATAGTCTAAAAATCATTATACCCACAGAAAAGCCATATAAATGTGGCACGAGTCCATAATTATTTCTAAAGCAAGAGATTCAATATCTATTATTCTTAAAAGATCATACTCTGTTGAACTACTTTTGCCTTTATCTGAGACCTTGCATGAGACTTTTTTTTTGCTTTAGAGATTTACCTGCTAGAATGAAAGGGGAAACTTAAAATGAGGTATTATCAGATGCCCTTGACCCAGCTACCTGCTGCCTAGACCTCGCCTCAGAGCTGCTACCTGGCCCTCCCAACCCTGCACATCCCAGGCTTGTTTATGTCCTACACGGCCTGCTCATGAGCCTCTCCTACCCACTTCTTTGTCCCTGTGGTCCCTCTAGTTCCTGGGTCATGGTCCTATCAATTGGGCTGCTTTGGCCTTGGTTTTCCCAATGGGCTTTGCAACCACCTTTACATCCTGCAGGGCTGAGGTCAGGATCTCTGCCAGGTTGTTTCCAGACATGTTGATGTTTTCAAGCTGTTGGTACTTTGCTTCCTGCTGCTCCAGCCTTGCTGCGGCTTCGGTGTGAGCACTGTTATAGGCCTTCCAGAGCTGTAGCAGACTCTGGGCCTTCTGCAACTGCTCCGCGATGTCTTGGTTTACCTGGGTCCACCTGTCAGAACAACATGAACAACAGGACCTCATATCATCCTTCCCCTCACAGTGAAAGCATAACATGCACACATTCTATCAGTAAGTCAATAGCAAATGGGTTGTTAAGAAGACACAAATGCCTTTTAAAATGAATGTATCACCATTATATAAACAGAAGTCCAAATTAGGATATTTAGTTGGCTAAATATCAAACTAATATCAACAAAACCTACCAAATTTGTGATTTGCAAGATCTATTGTATTATGAACGTCTGTTAGGCAAAGACAGACAAAGTATTGAATTGCATGCCTGATGAAACCTTCTCCACATGGGAGGAGTCATTGAATAGGCCTTATTTAAATTACATTTATGCCAAATTTATTATTTTCTAATTACAAAAGCAACGTGTTCCTTATATAACAACAGGAATAGGGGAAATCACTTTTTACTCTACATATAGACTCTGGTACCTTTCTTTCCCATGTGACTTAAAAATTTCCCCATGTTATTAATAAAAAACAAATAAGTCTAATTTTAAATGGCTATACATAATAGTCCTTAATGGTCTGGTTTCTGTTTAATTACCAAATTCAATTTTTAGCATGGATACTGATGTACTTTTCAATTTTGCTTTCAAATTGTATGCTTAGATACAACTTTGTTCAAAAGACCTATTCCTGCATTTCAAGACGTTGGCCTTAAACCAGATTTCTGAGAGAATTACTTAGTCAAAGAATAAAACTATGCAAACATTTTTAAGGTTATGAGTATATATGTGGCCAAACTAGCTTTCTGGAAACATTTTAATATTTATACTTTCACCTGCAGCCTATGAAAATGCTTGTTTCAGGATATCCTTAACCCTGCTAAATGGATGGAAAAGGTGAAAAATGGCACAAATGCTTTATTTTTATGGATTTCAATAACCTATTCAGAACAGTGCTTTTTCTTAGCAATATTTTTCCTACTTACCAATATAATATACACTCAATTATAAAATAAAAAGAAAACAAAACCCCACAAAACATGTATGTTTAAATCTATCTATCCCTACATCTGTATCTAGCTTATTGACCTACCTTCCTACCTACCTACTTGCCTACCTAGCTATAAAGAGAAGGTAAAAAAACCTCTTGACATCTCATTAATTTATAGACAACTACCATTAGCATTTTGGTGCTATTTTCTCCAACCTTTTTAACCAGCCTTCTGATATATTCTTGTGCCAACAACTGAACGTGTTTGTGTAGTGGCAACTGAATCCGTTTAATTAGCAAACTGCGCCACCAAGTTTGAAGGGTGGCCCCAATGCTAGAAGTGGCATCAGATACATGTCTATGTTCCTCCTTATTCCCCTTCCTTCCCTTCTCCCAATAAGGACTGGATCAAGAGCTGATGATGCCACTGCAGGGCATATATACTTGATGTCCCTTGTTCAAAGTGGATTTACCAGAGATGCTGAATCTGTCTTCGTCCCTGGAGCAAATTATCTTTAGGCCGAATTTCATGTCCTACTCAACAGAATAAAAGCCTTGAAATTAACTAGGGCCACACTCCTTAGAAGGAGCTTCCTACCATAAGCAATTCATCCAGGAATTCCTTCCAACCTCACAAATCATCTCCCCAAGAGGAATAATAACAGCTTCGTTCTTCCAGGTTATGTTTCCAGTAAATCAGATTGTTCTTCTGACTACTCTGTAGCCTGTCTCTGCCTGGGATTTTTGTGTCCCTGGGGATTGCACTGAGCAGTTAGTCTATGCCCTCTGAAAGTGGCTACCCTGGTTACAAGGCAAGAAATAGCCTTCACAAAATCAAATCTTACTTACACTAAATGTTTTGAAGCAGAAGAAACCAAAATAGCATAAAACCAGTTATCTCTGATGACTAAGATGACTTTACAAAGTCTATGTCACTTCATTCACCATATGTTGTTGAGATAAAGATATCTGCTCTGTTATTCAAACTGTATCTTAAAGCATACCTGGCATGAGTATCTTGGCATTTCTCTTCAATTATTTCAGCAACCGAGGGGCAGTGATCTTTGAGTTTTCTAATCACCTCCTGCAGTTTCTCCCAACTTCCTTCACTGCTCTCAGCTTCATCTTGAAGAGACTGAGAGAAAGAGCAGGTACATTCTTTCAGAATGGCCTGGCCACATCCAAAGGAGGCAGCCACTGATCATCACTTGCTGCTGTATCACAATACTATGAACACTCAAACCTCAATAGGACTGGGAAAAATTACTAGAAATGTGAAGAAGAAAACTGAGATGACATTCTTTCATTTGAGACAGAACTTTAAAATGTATACTAACACACACATACCCCCCAAAACCCAAAACAGTGAAATAATATGGACATGAACAATGACGAAAAATCCAATGCATCCTGTTACAAAATTTCACTCATCTGGCTCATGTGATTCATTTTGGAATTCCATGTTACACTTTTGATGCTGCTATCTAAAATACTGTTTTGTGCTTCTCTGTGGACAGCACAAAGGCAATTGTGTCAATTTCTGCGCTTGATTCCACTGGAGATTTTCTGCCAACAGTGTACTGGGCCAAGATCTGGTTAATTTACCTGAAGGTTCTGAACCTGGCATCTTAAGGCCTCTAATGATAAAACCACAGGCTTGCTGTGGTCCATGCAGTACCAGAATCGGATTGTCATCATCGTCACTTCCTCATACAGTTTATCATAAACCTTCCACTCCTGTAAAACAGACTGCATGGAAGTCTTGAGTTCATTGACCTATATGAGAAGTGGAAACATATTTAGAAAATCATTAAGAAGAGCCTCTCTCAATCATTTTGTTCCCTTCTAAGGATTCCACTATGGTATCTGATTTAGGCATTTCAGTTTGAGACCACTGGGGGAGTTGCAAACATTTCAATGACAATCTGTGAGCTTTCGATCTTGGGCAAGTTATTTAACCCCTGAGTTGGTTTATTTTTTCTTTTATTGCTTGTGCTTTTGGTGTCATATCTAAGAAACTATTGCTTAATCCCGTCATGGAGATTCAGGCCTAGGTTTTCTTCTAAGAGTTTTGTAGTTGTAGCACTATCTTTGATCCATTTAATTTTTATATATGGTGTGAAGGTAGAGGTTCATCTTCATTCTTTTGAATGTGGATATACAGCTCTTCTAGTACCATTCTTTGGAAAGACTATACCCCGACCTTGGAACTGTCTTGGCATCCTTATCTAAAATTAGTTGACTATAATGTGAGGGTTTATTTCTGGGCTCTTAATTCTATCCAATTTATCTACATGTCTATCTTCTATGGTAGTACCACCTGCATGTTTTTTTTTTTTACTTTCATTAACTCAAGCTTTTTTACCCCAACATTTTAATTATAATTCATTGTGTTGTGACTATCTGTTCAAGTATATTTCCTCTAGTAGCCTGTGAGTTCTTTGAGGGTAGGGCCCACTTATTTTTTTGTTAATCTTTGTATTATGGGCAGTGAGCATAGTGCCTCATAGAAGATATGTTTAACAAACAACTTACACAAGATACGTGAAGCTCGTCTCTATTTTCCTAAGTTATGGGGCTGAAATGAGGCTGAGAGTCACCTATGAATTTCACTCATACAGGTTATTCCCAATTCCTTCTTGGAACAAATGGTCAAAAGCAGATTTTAGTAGATAACAAATATATCCACAATAAGGACCTCTGCGAGGTATGGACACACCTCTATAATTGGCTAGTATTTATAGTTTCCCCTCCATTTGTGGGGCACCGTCAAAGCTGTAATATCTAGAGATGCCTGTTTTTGCTTTTTTGGTGCTCTACTTCTGGAAGGGCTAAATGCAGACTTTAACGTGTCTTTCATAAAATGACCAGACGTCTTCTACACTCTTTCTCTTTACTTTCTCCTCACCACATGCTATGCTTCTTTACTGCCTTTGGAGTTCTTTATATGCTGACCATGCTTCTAGCTTAATAGAGGCTATAGGAGACAGGATCACTCTCTCCCTGAGTCACCTCCCTGGTCGTGCTTTTTCTTAGCTGCTACTGTGTATCTGGTTAGGAAATGGTACCAGATGCTCCGTTGGGTTGGAGGGTGGAGACATTTCTGTCTGAATACATTAGACAAAACAAAGATAACCAAATGGATTTCTAGCCTGCCAATGGTTTTAGAATTGCTGGCTCTACTGCTAATTATCCAGTGCAAACAAAACAAAACAAAACAAAGTAAAGCATGGGATTTGAAATGCTTTTCCCTACTTTAGTATTTCTCTGAGCAATTTCTCAGTTTTCAGCATGGCATGAGTTTCTGTGATTACACAACAACAGAGAAAGATGAAAGAATATATGAAGAGAAATAGTATACTTCAAATGAGTTCTATCTAGTACCTGGTTGATAACACTGCTCCTTTTTTGAAATAACCCATCAATTCTGGATGCTGTGTCTTCTAATAGTGGCATTGTCCCACTCTCCGAAGTCAGGTAACTTTGTCTCAACTCATCCAGGGCTTTGGATTTAATTGCAAGTTGATTTTCTATATCCTGGAAGGACAAGAGGGAAAGGTTTTCATATGCACAATATTATAGAACAGTAAGATATAAGAGACAGGTTATTGACTTTTTCAAGTAAAAATGCCATTAGAGTACATAATTAAATAACATGACACCTAAAGACATTTTAATGGCAATATATTCAATTCAATTTTTGTAATTATTACAGTATGAGTTCTTACAATAATTTCAATTATTACTTGGATCTAGATTTTAGAAGAGACTATATATATATATATAAATATATAGTATATATATATACTGCATATATATATTTTTATATATATATATATATATATATATATATATATATATATATATTGGTATAGTAGAAAGAATCCAGGAGATCTGGTCTCCATTCCATGTCTGCCTGGTACTGGCTGTCTGACCAGACATTAAGTCATTAAACCTCCAAGCCTCCATTTCCTCATCTGGAAATAGTGATGGCACCGCATGCTGTGGCTAGTTTAGAACTGAAGTGAAACCGGGGTGGTCTGTGGGGGATGGTGCAGCATGGACCTATGAAGTGTAGGCTTCTGGTCAGGAGGTATATTGATTCTGAGGTGGCTGTAAGAATTCTAAATGGAAACGGCTAATGGGTACTTAGAAACAGGGCAGGATGGCTTGCAAAGATCTCTTATAATGAGTGCTGCTTACACACCATGCCCAGGACTCTTCTGTAACCTTCTCAGTAGAACTGGGGTGTGAGCTGGCCTTACAGCCCCAATGGGGAGTGCAGCCATGACCTCATGCAGTAGGTGAAGAAGCAGCCTAACCTGTACCATGTCGCTATAAGGACAGCTGAATTGTTTTCAATAGGGAGTGACACAATCAGGGCGGTACTCGAGGAGGATTAATCTACAGTTGGGTGAGGGTATCTTCAAGGCTAAATGACCTGGCAAATGAAAACTGAACAAAACAAAGGGCATGGCCAATAGTTTTCAGCTCGAATGTGATTTAGGCAGTGGTTGCAAGGGACAAGTGGCCCTTTCAGAACACGTCATGTAGTAGGTAAACAGACAATCATTTTCCTCTGAAGAAGCAGAATGAAATACTAATAATGGAAACCTTAGAATAATTTTGTAAATATTGGGTAAGTTCATAAAAAAACACAAAAATCAGAAAACATCAAATCAAAATTTCCTTTGAATGTTTTCTTTCAGGAGTAACACTCAAGTCTTAAGAACAACAATAACTGAAAAGACCTTGTTCTTCTTGTCATAAAAAAAAGAGCACTTTGTAATTTTGTAGAATCCATGGATGATTATCTACTTTACATAACAAAGTAAGTACCTGGGGGTTTGGAAGAGACCCTCAGAAAGTACAGCTACTTGCCCTACTCCTTGGGGCAGAAGCAGCGACTAAACAACACGGCCATGTAACCAGCCTGACCCTGCGTGGGGACAGGAGCCATGTGCCTACTCACCTGACAATCCAGGAGCATCTTCTGCACTGAGATCACACTTCCAGGTTTTTGTAAAGTTTTCAGTCTCTCCTCCTGTGCCTCCATCCAGTTATTCAAAATCTGTATTTTGTTTTCATTCTCACTGATACTTTCCAAAAGTTGTTCTAAATGTTGTATCTGTAAGTTATAAATAAGAAAATAAAACTTTATTTTATATATTTTTAAAGGTTTTATTTATTTATTTGACAGAGAGAGCACAAGTACAGAGAGTGGCAGGCAGAAGAAGAGGGAGAAGCAGGCTCCTCACTGAGCAGGGGGCCTGAGGAGGGGCTCCTTTCGAGGACCCTGGGACCGTGACGTGAGCCAAAGGCAGACACTTAACCGACTGAGCCACCCAGGTGCCCTTAAACCTTTGTTTTAAACCACATGCTTTAAAATGTAAATGTCATGACAGTTACTTTTAAGAAAATAATTTTGTTTCTTCTCAGATTCCTTAATATTTAGCATAAGATTTCCCAATAAGTTTTGGAATAAAGATTCATAAATTAGGAAACAGAATTAAAATCCTTTAATTTATGAAGGATATGAAACATATGAAATGAAAGCTAACCTAAGAAAGCTGGCTGTTTTGGAGTTCCATAATACTTATCTGAAATAAAATCCTGTTGCTAACATTCAATATTTTTCCATTGCATTACCTATTGATATACCTATATAGCTCTTTAAAGAAAACTTTCTTTCCTGAGATATTTTCCATTAGAGTGGCTTAGAAATTAAGTCAATATCAAAAATATCACAAATAATCAATTTAATAAAATAATGACTGTTTTTAGTGTCTGTAATTCTTCTCATTTCTATGCTCATGATTTTTATTAGGTTACAATCACAGTACCTGTAAAGTTTTATGTGCCTTTTCCAATATATCAGTCATAGGCACTTGCTCGGCTGGTTGACATAGGCCTCACATTAATTTAAAAGGCTGCCCAATATTTTATTAAATGGACACAGTATAATTTGATCAATTATTCCTCTATAGTTGTAAATGAAGGCATTTTGTGTTTTATCAGTATAAATAATGTTGAATTGAACACTTTGTGTGAATATTTTTTCATTTTTTGAAGGGCTATCAATTTAAGATAAATGTGTAAGAGGTGGCACGGCTAGGTTAAGAAATAAGGTGATTATTCTAGTTCTTGAAATTTTCTGAATTTTTCTTTCTAAAAAATATGTAAGCCATTATCTACACATGAATGGGATAGCTTTAGTTTTTATCTTTTCTCACTAAATTTTTCTAATTTAGTATTTACTAATATTATAAATATTAGTATATTAGAAATATAGTGTTAATAATGTTTATTTTGAATGCCTGATAGTTAAAGTTGGAATCTTTCCATGCTGATTTGCTAATTATAAATTTTCTTTTATAAATTCTCTGTTCATGTTCTTTGTCCATTCATGCACTTGAATCTTAATTGTATAAACCCATTTGTATGCATTCTTTACACATAAAGAAATCAACCAATTGTTACTATTATATATAAGTACTGAATATTTCTCTACGAATAAGTTTTCTTAATATTTTCAGGGTCATGGAATGAAAATCTACCAAAAGGCCACATACATTTTTCTTCCTTTTCATAATCTTTTCAATGCTGTAATAGCTTTGCCACTTTTGAACATTTACTTTCATAGAAAATGTCAAAATCTCCAACCAGTTAGTAGTCTCACATAATACTTGACAACTTCTTAAATAAAGTTTCTCCTCTTCACTTGCCTAACTCAATTTCCCACTCAGAAATCTCAAAGAAATAAGAATTTCTTCATATTCTCTTATAGGTACCAGTGGAGAATGCCAGAACACATGCTTTATAAAAGGGCTATAAAGGAGAGGATTATTAGGCTAAACTGTAAATTAACCATGTGAATGTCTTCTCAAATTTTTCAGAAAGTGGTATTTTGCAAAGGCCAAATCACACAAAGTGTGACACATGAGCACACCTTTCTATTTAGTGTTCCATGTACCCGGTGCCATTGGCGGTTCATCTCTCCCAGGTGCTCTGCAAACTCTGTTCTCTCATAGCGCTTACTTTCTACATCACAGGTGCTTAACTGAAGTAATGACTGGTTCACAAAGTCAACGATCCATTGTTTATAGTCCATTTCCATTCTGAACTCCTAAAACAAACAAAGTTAAACAACCAAAACCAAAGTGGGTTGACTCAGATTCCCCCTCTGGTTCCTGCTAGGGAACACCAAACTCCCATTCATTCATTAATCAAGGGGCACCTGTCTGGAGTTACTTTCTGCCCTTCCCCCAGCCCCTCCGAATGTCTGCTTTGAGTAGAGTCTCTTGGAGAATTCCACATGCTTAGGAACAGAGACTCGCTTCTTTCAAATAGACTGAAAAGTCAAAGGGGAGATATCATGTATGGTAGCTACATCATCTGAACCAAATTCAGGATGCAGGGATTGACAAAGGGTCCCTGCGAGTGGCTTCCTGAGAGCTACACTGGACTTCAGAGCCACCCTGCAGGCTTGTGGAAATGAGGATGGGGAGTCTCTAAGTTAAGACGCTCCTAGAAAACCCAGGACATCAAGGGACTTTGCCTGTTTAGGTCACTTCACTGTTCCTCTAGGAACAATCTAGGCCTTCAGGTTTGGAGAACTTTAAGTTCTAGAGCAATCCTAAAAACACCCCATGCCAAGCAACCATGTTTCTGTAAAGCCTTGTTGGGCTTATCCTGGGAAGTTCGAATACCTCTCTGGAGGCATCAGGGAGAAAGCCATGCGGTATGTGCTAGGTTACTAGAACTTATAAGAATACATATACTTGGACCCTCCAAAGATTCTACTACTCACTGAAGTGAGGATGTGCTAACATATAGAAATAAAATCCTTGCTAATATGCTTTGACCAAGGTATTCACCCTCTGTCTATCAAGAGGCTCGATCCATCAGAACTGTGAGGTCTTTGAAAACAATGACCAGAGTCTTCATTTATCCCCTGTGTTCCTAGGGGCAAACTTGCCTGGCACATGATAAATGCTTGTGTGTGGCTTGTTCAGTGTTAGTTAAATCTACATGAAATCAAATATCATGGGGAAGGCCACAGTCATATCTATTTGTAGAAAGCTATCAACTTTTCCTTACGCATTCCCTTACACAAAGAACATTTACCAAATATCTACTGGATGTCAGGTATTGGGCTAGGTATACACTATTTTGGGCAGGTGAAGGATAGCCCCTGCTCTCAAGAAGCTAAGCCCAGGTGGGAAGATAGGCAAGTAAGCAAATAATTACAGCACCATGGAGATACCTAATCTCAGAGAATAAACTCATCTGGCAGGGAGAGTCGGGAGTAGATTTCTAAATCAGGAGATACTTGAGCAGCCTCTTGGAAGATGACAAAGAGCATTTCTACAGCTAGGGGTGGGGCACTAGAATTCCAGACTGAAGGAACAGTACGCACAAAAGCACGAGTGGTGAGAATACCAGACACAGTTGGTTCATGTGCTTTCGGCACAGTCTAGGGTCTCGGTGGAGATGAAAAGATGAGGCCAATGAGGGGCCAGAGCCACTAAAAGCTTGGATTCTGTCCTATGGTGATTGATGGAAGCTACCAAAAGAAACCAGGCAGAAGAAGAACAAGTATACTAACATCTGCCTAAAATCACCAAACACCCCACTCCTTGCCTCTGGAATTGGTTTTTCTAAATCACATCCTACATGTCTCTTTGTTCTATATTTCCCTTCCGACCGACTTGCCTTCTTATTTAATGAAAAGGCTTCTGGCTCTATTTGATTACCTTGTACTTCTGAAGAAGACTTTTCACTTGAGATGCAGAACTCAGTGAGCACTCAGGGTCTTCATCTGAAGTTTGATGTTCCACATTGTTCATCCAGCTAATCATTTCCATGATTGCTTTACGAGATGGCAATTTCTCCATCTGAAGCTGCAAGGACAAAATGATTTCCATTTAATTACCTGCCGTTGACAAAGTGAATCAGGGCATCCACTAGAGATGATACCTGGTTTGATAAAAGGTCTTGCTACATAATTATGCAGGTGACTCACAAAAACAAACCCAGCATTCAAGCTTAGAATAAGTGACCCCAAAACAATGACAATGACCTTCACATAAACTAACACAGTGATGCAGATAAACTGGGAAATAAAGTAATTAAGCCTGATTTCTCTGTTAAGAAAGATCCTACTAGAGGAGAGTCCAGTAATTAAGACCTATATTCAGTGGTGCCAGAGAAAAATAGGTAGTGTCAATGAAAATTATTGAGTCAGAGAAATAATTTTAAAGGAGTTGTGAGCTAACAAGTGAATGCTAATTCGAATGCTGCATCTTTAAATACCTACCTGGTGAAGTTTTTCTTGAATATCTGGAAGCTGAGTTATGAGCATTGTCCATTTTTGTTCAAACTGTGCTAAAGAAGCTCTCAGCGTGGCCGTATCGGCTTCTTTCAGATGAAGAAGCTGGCTCCCGGTACTTACAACTGCGGTCTTCAAGGAGGATTTGTCATCAAGTTCCTTTGAAAACTCCTAGAGGTAGCAGTTGGATCATTTAGAAATGTTAAAAACTTGAAAACAGCAAAGAATACCAAAGAGTCAGAATTAACTGATTAGAGTCCAAAACTAAATCACTGAACTCAATTCAAGTCACAAATGTTTGTATGTGTATCTATGTGTGTATGTTCATAAGTATATGTGTGCACACACATGCTCCTGCATACACACACACACACACACACACACAGATACCTTTTTTTTTACTAAGTGTCAGGCACTGTTCCAGGCAGTAGACAGATGGTGGGGAACAAAAGATAGGATTCCTGTCCCTTAAGTGGCTTAATATTTAAAAAAAATAGATGAATCATTTCAACTTTAAGAGAAACAGCACACAAAGTTCATGCTAAATAAACTAAATGCAAGTAATTTTTAACTAAAATATTTGAAATCTTTCCTTTGTATTTACAGGTGTTTTCAAGTATATTTTAAAATATTTACATTTTAACACCAAAATGAGTGATCATTGGCATAGAATATGAAATTGTAGAGAAAAGAATATGGGAAGGAATAAATTTATATTACAAAAGTAATTCCTTTTTTTTAAAAGAAAAATCTCAAAACAATAGAACATTTTAGGAGAAATATCAGTTCTGTATGAAAATTTAAAACCATGTATTTATTAACTTTAACATTTATGAGTTAATAATTCTGTTAAGTTTTTTACTGGGGGGGGGGACAGGGAGTTAATTTCCTGCATTTATAAAGCATACCCTGTGTTAGAGGAAGTTTTAAATTTATGTATATATTGTAGGGTCAATTAAAAACCTGCTTTATCATTATTCTAAATATATAAATGACCAGTATAAATAGATAGCTCTACTATTAGCCCAAGTCTTATCCCTTACCCACAAATGATTATGGGCACTATTACTATTGACCATGGTCATTTCCCCCTGATATTTCTGACAATAATTATCTGAGTATATTCTAATATAACTCACAAAAAAGTTGTTTATGTTGCTTCTGATTGTATCCAAGTCCTGAGACACATTGAGGGATTGTTCCTTCCAGTAATTCAGAGTTTGCTGAGAAGATTCCAACCATTTGGTTAACTGATCCGAATCTCTGTTATAACTAACAAGAGCAAAGTGAGAGAGAAAGAAAATTAGAAATGTACTCTTTGGAGGATATTCATCATCGGCATATTTTCTTCTCATTTTACTATGTGTTTTCCTGTGTTGATCAGCTCTATTATTCAGAAAATCATGATTTTTTTAGGATTATACTGTTTTATCCCACCCCAAATCTGATGCTTCTGGTGTCTTCTATGACTCTCTTATGACTAATCTAGAACAAAATGGGCATTTTAAAAATCTAAAACATTTTCTCATTACAGCCATGCAAAAAACCCATTGGTAAGGACAGCAATTATTTTTATTCACTAAATATTCTCAACAGATTTGTTTATAGTAAAAATATAACATTTGTAATATTTGTAAAAGTTTGTAAAACTTTTTGTAGCATTTGTAAAAGTTATATACTAGTAAACTGTTGTTGACTAGATACTAACATTTATTGGAGGTGAAGGAAAATATGTAAGCAATGCTACTCCTCTTACAACTTTTAAACTCCTTTAGTTTAGAGAGTTCCCTACGAGGTAGGGATGAAGAGATTCCATGTTCTATATTCTTCTCTACCTTCCTCAAGGGGTTCAAAATTAGATCCAGTAAACAAAATTCTCTGAAGAGCTCTGAAGGCTTTTTCAAACTATTCTGTTAAAATTAATATTTTTTAATTTAAAAACTTCGAGAATAGAAAAAAGCACCATCACAGGATACAGGTTAATGTGTATAATTTTATAACATAATTCCTAGTTCTCATAGAACTGATTACATATTACTCTGAGTATAGCAAACTAATCTTAGAGACCCTAGATCCCAGTTAGCCCAGAAAAGGGACCCAAGTGTTTTAGATTGTTGATGAAAAACCTTACAATAGGGACACCACATGTAAAAACTGGTTGATCACAGGATCCCTCTGAGGTCTTTCTCCACATGGAAATCTGAGCACAATCCATCCCCAAGAAAACATACCTGAGCAGATGCTTGAGAAGTGTTTGTAGTCTGTGTAGTTCATGGTCAATTTTTTTGTTTAGAGCCAGCCACTGCTCTTCTAGCTTTGTAATCTGGCCCTCTAGTTCGGGACAGCTCACAGATGCCACCAGCTGTTTGCCTTCATTCAGAGTTTGGTAAAGCCGGGCATGCTTTTCATCAATGTTTCTTTTTATTTGCTTAAAAAAAAAAAGTCACGGAATGAATTATTTAAAATGAACCCCCTCAATGTATTCACAATATTTCATCAAAAGCCTACAGAAAGAGTAACACTCTCTTAACGCTCAAGGAGTCTTGGAGTATGGCTGAAGAAACATGATTTTTGTTTTATTGATTATTTTTCATAATGAGAGTGTCTGACTAATGCATTTCTATGGCACATTTCTTCCATTCTATAGACTTAAAAACAGAAAAACAAAAATTCATGGCTTTAGACTTGATAGTGAATTGATCTACCTGAAAGCAAAAAGTAAGCTGGCAGTCTACAGGGCACATTGAGCTGTGGAGAAGTTTTGTGTGACCTGGAGATTATTTTGAAAATCAGGAGATTTTACATAGAAATCAGGATTTCCTGTGACTCTGAGAAAACTGGAAGATCAAGCAACCTGGGTATGCACTCACATGGCAAGACAGGCTGGAATTGGGCAGCCACGCCTCCTTGAGAAGGGCTTATTCTCTTTGACACTCAGATGGCAGTCCCCACCAGCCCTCTGACTGTAGACCCAGTCAGCGTCCGTATTCTGTTCTCCTGCCTGGCCCCTGTAAGCAGTTTACATTGCAACTAGGTTTGAAGGGGATAAGAAGGGGAACCTAGGTGGCTCAGCAGTTGAGCATCTGCCTTTGGCTCAGGGCAAGATCCTGGAGACCCGGGATGGAGTCCCACGTCGGGCTCCCTGCATGGAGCCTGCTTCTCCCTTTGCCTGTATCTCTGCCTCTCTCTCTCTCTCTGTGTCTCTTATGACTAAATAAATAAAGTTTTAAAAAAAATATGAGGGGAAAAAGAAGACATTTCTTTATCATCCCTTAGGTCCAGAGTAGGGAAAAATTCATTTCTAGAGTCTTCTAAGTGGAAGGATTCATAAGGCAGAGAGGAAGAGGACTTTAGAAGAGTAAATTAAAACAGTACATCACTAATCTAGCTTCATGAGAAGAAAAGAAAATCTTTAAAACTGCAATACAATGACCCCCTGAAGAGAACTCTGTCTAAAAGGAATTACCTTCTACCGCTAGGTTCAACTAATGACACTTAACCTGACAGCTATTTAAATTTAAGCTGAAAAAATAAATTCTGATCAAAATACAACCTTTCCTATTTTCTAATTAACTTAAGCCTTTGAAAAAGTATTAAAGAATTTTACTTCTATTGCCCTTTCCACCATTCCTATCTGAATTTCTCTTTCCACTTGACCTTGTAGGTGCAAATAAAATTTCCCATATGCATTTAAAAAAAAAGTCCTGGGAACATGGCTGGCTCAGTCAGAAGAGCACATGACTCCCGATCTTGGGGGCATAAGTTTGAGCCCCACATTGGGTGTAGAGATTACTCAAAAAATAAGATCTTTTTTTTGGTAAGATTTTATATATTTATTTGAGAGAGAGAGACAGATAGTGACAGAGATAGCGAGAGAGAGCACAAGCGGGGAGGAGAGGGAGAAACAGGCTCCCCACTGAGCAGGGAGCCTGACTCAGGGCTTGATCCTAGGACTCTGGCTGGGATCATGACCTGAACCAAAGGCACACGCCCAACCAACTGAGCACCCCAGGATCCCCTCAAAAAATGAAATCTTAAGGGATCCCTGGGTGGCGCAGTGGTTTAGCGCCTACCTTTGGCCCAGGGCGCGATCCTGGAGACCCGGGATTGAATCCCACGTCGGGCTCCCAGTGCATGGAGCCTGCTTCTCCCTCTGCCTATGTCTCTGCCTCTCTCTCTCTCTCTCTCTCTCTGTGTGACTATCATAAATAAATAAAAATTTAAAAAAAAACTTAAAAAATGAAATCTTAAAAAAAAAGAGTTCTAATTTTCTAAGCCTTCAGTGTAGGACACTTCATCTTTAGAGTATCTCTGAGAAGTTTTAGTTACACTATTTTATACACAGAAATCAGACTGCAACGGCTACTTAACCTATAATGTGCAGAACCAGCATTTAACAAGGTTTGTTCAATGCCAGAGGCCACACAGACACTATGTTCCATGGCCTACAGATGTCCACTGATCAAAATACACACAAATCTCTCCATGACACAGAGGACTGAGACTGATCAAATGCGCTAAAGAAATCTGTAGGTGAGGTGGGCTTTACAAGATGTCTGCCTTTTAAAGTTGGCAAATTTATTTAAAAGCCTGAGAACAATTATTTCATTTTTTAAAATGTCAAATTTACAGAGTCACAGTTGCACTTTAAGGGACATGATCACTTTTGGGGAAATAATCAGGTTTCTAGGAGGTGGGCTAGTACAAACAGCTCCTTAACATAATGAGGTTTAAAATGCAATTTTCCATTGCATTCTCTTAGCTGTTCAGAGCGTACTTCTGCATCCGTAAGCTAACAAAGAATTAAGCAGCAGCTTCCTGCCTCCAGAGGATTCAGATTTATCTTAGAGCTATGCTCAATATAATAAGATGGCAAAGAGATCAATTGTACCTTTCCAGGCATCTAGATAGCATGACTATAGCATCATTGCCCCTGGTAAATGTTCCTTCTAGGAGCTTAAATGCTTCTGAGGAATGGCAGGGTCCTGCCAAGTATTTCATGCTTTCATTTTCCATGCCAGAGTCTACTCAGGCAATAAATCTGCTTTTGAAGTTTTGAAGCTGACATTTGATAACCACCTCCAGCCGCAGAGCTCTGATGCTGACTACATATTTGAAAGTTGTAACTAAGTATTTTAAGCTTTTTGTTGAGAAGACTTAAAACTAATTTTTATCCTGCTGGTCATGATCTCAATGCCACTTGAAAGCCATTTTAAGGTTCTTTCTTTTCTATAGCATCAAACTTTGAGACTCTGATGATAATACTACTGAATGTTGCAAAGAAAAATTTTGTTTGAGGCCTTTGTATAATGCTGGTGACAGGTAACAGAGTATTACCTGTCTCACAGGCTATGTCCAAACAGGGCCTCACTGAAATAAGGAAACCAAACATAGGTTTGGTGGCCCATGGTGTAAAAAGTTCTTTCTGGGATGCTGAGGTGGCTCAGACATTAAACATCTACCTTCAGCTCAGGTCATGATCCTAGGGTCCTGGGATCGAGTCCCAATGGGGCCCCTTGCTCAGTGGGGAGCCTGCTTCTCTTCTGCCTGCCATTCCCCTTGCTTGTGCTCTCATTTCCATACCCACCAACATCCACCTCCTGAGACAGGGAAACTAGCCTGATTACCGACATTCTACAGATAAAGAAACAGAGACTCAGAGACAAAAAGGTGACATAAATGACAGATGAGAGCCAGGACTCAAATCCAGGACCTTGACCCCAACATAAGACCTGTGGCTACGCAGAGCAGCCCAAAAATCAAACCTAAAGGTTCCCTGAATACACCTAATAGCGAGTTGTGTGATGAACTTCAATTCAAACTATTTACCTTCAAAGATGGGCAATTTAGTCAAAGCAAAGAAAAACAGAGTGCTATGGATGGTGTGTGCCTCTGATGGATTCAACAGGAGCAAAATTACCTGGTAAAATGAAATCCTTTCCACTAATCTTTCCTCTGTCTCTTCCACCAAACTCACGGAGGGCAATGTTGATACCAGAATTTCCAGATCCTTTTCGAGAGATGTATAGTTTTCATCAAATTCTTCCCATTTCTAGAGAATCAAGAACATAAAATCAGTGGGAGCCCTCTTCCAGTATGACAAAATTAATCATAAGACTAAAAATGAACTCTGAGACCATAGAAAGTTAAAGCACCGATGGAAAGCAATTCCATTGTCACTGTGGAGAATGTTTTGAACTATCCAGTTGGCAGTAGTGTTTTATGCTTGTCTCATCAAATTGAGTAGGGACTAATATGATTAAGTTAAAGGGATACTCAGCATACACACCTCTGTAGAGAGTTCAGAGCCAGAAGAGAACCATCCTCTTACTCGGAAAAGGGGCTAACTTTTACAGCCTTTCTCAGTAGAGGCTTCTGTTAGGTTCCTTCTGCCCTCCCTGCTCCAATCCCCAGTCCACTGAACGTTACCCGATTGTGCTATAAGTGCATAATTCCCCCATTGGAGGAATGTGGGCTTACACTTCATCAAGGAAGTACTATTTCCTTACTAGGAATTCTTTAGCCTGAGTCTTGCCTTGTTCCAGGTCTCTCCGTGTCTATAGAATCCCACCACTAGGGGCACCTGGCTGGCTCAGTGGTTGAGCTTCTGCCTTCAGCTCAGATCATTATCCTGGGGATCTGGGATTGAGTCCTGCCTGCATCAGGCTCCCCAAGAGGAGCCTGCTTCTCCCTCTGCTTATATATGTCTCTGCCTCTGTGCATCTCATGAATAAACAAAATCTTAAAAAAGAAAATCCCACCACTAGGATCTCAGCACACTACAGAACTGACTTACAGACACTAAAAATTATCTGTTGGAAAAATAACCCTCTTATTAATTCTCTTATCTACTGAAGTAGTGGCTATTAGGGGCACTCTTTGGGCTCAGAAGGGCTCTTCTCTTCTTTTAATACCATGAAATATTAGTATAAATATCAATTTGACAAGCTAACCAGAAAATTAATTTCATTAAGCATAAAATAAGATCATCACATTATAAAGCTGCATATTTCCTTGCTTTTTGATTATTTCCTTTAAGTGCTAACATCCACTGTGTTTAAGTTAAAAGTGAAAACCTTAAAACTGAGAAGGAACTTTTTGCAAACTGAATTTTTTTTCTTTGAATTGGGATAAGACGATCAGGAGTCCACTTCAGCAACAGAACATCTGGGCCTGTCCTCTTCAGGGAAGTACCATTTCTGAACCACTGACTATTTCCTGCAAATGACCTCATTGAGGATCTTAAAGTGCCCTCAAGTTTGTTTATTTGCACACAAACCTAGAAGGTGGAAAGATGCTGTGCTGTTCCCTAATTTATGGATGAGAAATCTCAGCAAATATTTCACTCGGGGAGTAGCAGTGAGAGCTAGAACAGGCTTCCACATTCCTCAGTGTTGGCTCCCAATCAACAACTGCTAATGATAAAAAGATGCTTCTGGATACCTGGAAGGCGGTGTTCAAAAATCCGGAATTCCAGGCTTAAGTACAAAGTTTATGTAAACCAAATAAATACCTGTAGCAAACTCTGCAGCTTTATTCCACACTGGTGTGACCTTTCCTCCAGTGATTTAATCTCTTTTATTTGTTCTGCCCAGAATGTTTCTTTCTTTTGCAATAAAGAAGGAAGCATTTTGTTGGAATATGTTTGGATCAACAGCATGTCAGCAACAAGTTTCTGGAAAAAAAGCTGTAAAATGGACAAGGTTTTAATATTTATTTATTTCCATACTGTGAAAACTTATAAACCAAGTTACTTCCACTTTTTATACAGTTATCTTTGCTTTTTAATCCCAACTCCCAGGACAGCCATGTAGAGTCAAACATAAGAGGAAAGAAAAAGAAAATTGACTGCGTTCCCCTTAGTCTTTAACACTACAGGCATTTTAAAGAATCATAAAGAAATCATAAAGAAAAATCATCCTAAGAAAACATTTTCCACAGAACAGTCCATGTAAAACAGCAAATATTATCAATTTCAATTTCCAGTGAGATCTTCGTCGATCGGTGACTCTGAGTTTTAAGAAACTTTACAGAAACGTAGATACATGGCTGATTTATTTCAAGACCATAACATGAATGGATAGATGTGTGAGCCTGGAGAAGTCCACACATGGAACAGCTAGAGGTTTCCATAGCCTGGCCTGATTTTCTACTCAGTAAAATGGCTAAATAAAGGGAATTTGTTGACAGGGTCTACTGGGATCCTGGGACGTAAAAGCTCTCAGAATAACACTTTTAGAACCTTTACACAGGAAGGCTTTCCTTCATCCTCCATTTATAGTCAGCTGCCCCTTCTAATTGTTTGGAGGAACTTGATATAGAAATCCCTTCTCCTATTTCCTTGAAAAGGACACATAGAAGATTTAGAATAACATCCAGCATAGGTCCCGACACACTATAGATATTCATAATATTCTCTCCTTTTCCCCAGGTCTACTCATCACAAGCCTAGACTTCTGCTTGTTATAGGTAGGAACTATCTTACACATTGTTTTACATCAGCACTTAAATTACTCTAGGTCTTTAGTTGGTGATCATGAGGTTTTTGTTTAATAAAATGAATGGAAAATGAAAGATTTATTGTAGCATTACACTAGTTATATATTCATGTATTGAGGTATAGATATTTCTTATGGTCTCAGTTCTCAGGAAAGCCTTTCCTAATCTCCTGAATTCAATTTCCCCTCTTAAATGCTCTGAAAGCGTGTATTTCAATTTTAATTTTAAATTTGTTTGAAGGACTCCTTCATAAATGTGTCTTTTTCAACTGAAAGCTCCATGAATGTAAGAAACTGTCTGTTTCACTCATAATCATATTCTTAGAGGTTAGCAGGGTTCCTGGTATATTGTGAACCCTCTAATTGATGTTTGTTAAAACAATGAATGAATGAATGAACAATGTATATTTCTCAAAGGAAGAAAATGGATGTTCTCAGTTTAAGTCAGAAAGACTTAAAGTCTATGAAAACGTAAACTGACCCATGTGTCTTACCTTGTGATTTTGTATTTGAGCCTGTAAGGCAACTTTACTTTTGGCCTGTTGTAAGTGGTCATGAGCAAGCTTTTCCTTTCCGATATCCACTAGTTCCACCATGCCTGTCAACAGAGCATTTTCCTGCCTTTCAGTGATGCAAGGGCTGCTGAGTTCTGTGTACCTGGCTCTCAGGATTCCCCACATACTGTCAAGTACATCCTGAAAAGAAAAAGCATATTTATCTAATCATGAAAATAATCCAAATAGAGAATGAATCTAAACTCTCTTCATGGAAGAAGAAAGTCTTACTCCTTATAATCAGAGTAATTCCCTGATAGAATGTTTTCTGCTCAAACATACCTCTAATTTGTAAACCTCTTGCAATAAAGCATATGGTAAATGAAGCCTCTCCCCTTCGTCTCTTAGTTTTGCCACTCGGCTCTCAGAGTTCTGCAGCTCCACTGTATATGCATCGGCTTTCTAAAGTGAGAGATGATGCAAAACAGTATAAAATCCTTTAATAAATCAGAGAGGTGTGTAGATCCATTTTAAAAGAATTAAACATTACAGAAAAACATGTAGGGAAAAGTGAAAGTCCCACTTCTCCTCTCTCACTTCCACCTTCTGCCAAAGAGCCGCATTGACAGTCTGGTCCCAACCTGTATGAAGCATGTCCCAGTAGAGGTACACCTGCACATCCTTACACTCACTGCGCAAATCAATCTGCCCTGTAGTCTGCATCCTCACCTAGCAGCTTGTTGGCTGCTCTTCTAATCAGTACAAACACCTGACTCCTTTTAATCAGACATATGGTATGCCATCGTAAGGCCACCTACTGCTTTTGTAACAGTCTGCTTTAAATGGTCTTTGGGCTACTTAAGGGTTTTAATTCAAGGAGTGCTACTAGGTCCATTCTTGAATGTTTATATACATATTTATCTCTTTGCACTTGTCTTTCTTAGGATAAGCATTAAGTCCAACCCCTAGAGCAGTGTCTGAATATAGTAGGTCTTCAATGAATACTTGAATAAATGAATGAAGCGAAACTGCTGTGGGTGGAAGAGCATTTACACATGGAATTCTGATTTATATATAATCAAATGATCCAAAGACTCTGGACAAATCACCAGCCCTTCTGAGAGAAGGAGGGTTTCCTTTCCCAGCACCATCACTGACGCTGCACAGACTTATATTTTTGCCCCCATTGATAGGTAACAGTGGTCTTGTGTTGGTTTAATTTACTCTTCATAAAGAAAGAACTACTTAACGAATTATTTTTAAAGGTCAACATAAATAGTTTTCACCTTTATTTATTTACTTAAGCCTTGCCACTGCTCACAAAGGGAAGTGGTTCAGAAGCACAGCTTCTGCACAAAACTCTTTAGTCCAAGGTTAGATCAGTTTAATAATTTTGATTTGATTACCTGAAGCTGTTCATCAATACTCTGGCCACTAATTTCATTCAAAGACTGTTGTAAAGATGTTTTGTTCTTAGTAAGTTGATCGTATAATCGCTTTATTTCATTCTGTATAAGAAGATAAATTCAGGAAACAGTAAGAACGTCATTTAGGCCTTCAATATCTTTTCTTAAAATTTACTTGTCCTTTAATATTTGTGCCAGCAGAAGTTTCAAACACATACCAAAATAGAGGCATCTCTATGTCACCATCACCTGGCTTTAACAATTATTGACCTGTGGCCAGACATCTCTGCTCTGTACTCCCCTGAGCTTTCTTGACTGTACTTAGTCTACTTCCCCTCAGATTATTTTGAAACAGATCACAGATATATTATCAGGTAAGTTTCAGTATGTATCTTTAAAAGATAAAGATTCTTCCCTTTAAAAATACTACAGATCAACAATAATTCCTTAGTACTATTAACTGGCAGAATGGGTTCACATTTCTCTAATTGCGTATAATTTTTCTTTTTGGTTTGTTTGAATTGGAATCTAAATGAGGTCCAATAGGTTGCAATGGACTAATAGCGGGTTAAGTCTCTTGTAATCGGCAGGCTCCCCAAGCATCTCTCATCTTTTGTTTCTGGGATTTGGGGTGGGATGGTGGAAAAACAACATCTTTTATTCTACACAGCTTCCCACCATCTGCGTTTGGCTGGCTGTCCCCCTGCTGTGCTGCCTAACATGCTCTTCTTCCGCTGGGTCTATTTTACTTTGACTCTAGAGGTTTGATCAGATTGAGGTTTGCTTTTATGGGCAAGATTCCTTCATAAGTGGTGTTGTATTTTTCTCTTGTTAGGAAACTATAAAATTGTCTGTCTGCTTCAAGTCTCTCCTCCCATCCGCAGTAGACAAGAGCCAGATAAATCTACCTGAAACACACTGTTCCTCTTTTGCTCAAAACCTTTAATGGCTCCCTATTACCTTGAAATCCTCCCCTATAACCCTCACCAATGGCTAAATATAACACAGGAAAGAGGGATCCCTGGGTGGCGCAGCGGTTTAGCGCCTGCCTTTGGCCCAGGGCACAATCCTGGAGACCCAGGATCGGATCCCACGTCGGGCTCCCAGTGCATGGAGCCTGCTTCTCCCTCTGCCTGTATCTCTGCCTCTCTCTCTGTCTCTCTCTGTCTCTCTCTATCTCTCTGTGTGACTACCATAAATAAATAAAAAAATTAAAAAAAAAAAACACAGGAAAGAAATAGAGTGTTAGCTCAACCTAATTAATTCACACGGCCACTTTGGGAAGGACCTCGCTTTCAAAGGGTCTCCAACCATGTGCGGCAGGATTAACCTAAAAAACCCTCACAAAAAGAATGTCTCAAGCCTTTCCTCAGCAATCCTTATTCACAAATGCCACCAAGAACAATGGAATTAATGGAAATTAACCTAAATCAGAGCCCAAGAAGGCCAAGCACTGAGCCCCCATACCTGATAACTGCGGTTATAGTCGAGGCCAGCTTTCAGGGACTTGCTTCTAGAGGCAGCTGCGACCTGGGTATGCTCCAGGTAGACTTGGAGGTTATTAAAACACTCAAGAAACAGGTTGGTGTTCCTCTCAGGCCAAGTCATGGCTTTCACAAGATCATCCTTCTTGTCACCCATAGCTAAGTAAAGTTTTTTTAACTCAAGAGCCAGTGTCTGCAAAGAGGAGAGAAAGAAAGACACAATGAATGGACTCTGGCCTTCAGAGGCTTCAGCTCGGGCTTAAATGGTGGGCTGCTGAGCAATGGCCACCACATGGACTTGCTGGAAACTCCCCACCTCATAGTGTGCCTGCTGAGCACAGACATCCTCTCTGGAGAGCCCAGGTGTCTGCAGCATCTCCTCCACACTGCTAAGGCACTGACTGAGGGTCAGGAATAGCTCAAATAATTTTGTATTCAAATTTATGTATGTGTCTTCTGTCATGTTTTCCTGAGTCAAGAGAAAAAAAGAAAAAAAAAATTAGGATTCCTTGCCTTCCCAAGCCTCAATTTTCCCTGGTTTCTGTTATAGTTTACAATTTATGGTTCACTTCTTTATAACTGGTTGTTTAGAACACTTCATGAACCAAGTAGAAGAATAAATAGATACAATTAAGATGTTAACTCTGAGAAAAAGAAGTTTAAGAAACTCAGTGTTAGGCAGTGAGTTGACTATATTGAAATGGAATTAAAAGGTAAACCACTAGATGAAGGACTTGCTTATGGAGCCATCCAGGTGGAAGTGTGGTCCCAAGTAAAGCATATTGTCCCCTTCACCCTGCTCCCTGCCTCCCACAGTTTAATGTAGGAGAAAGTGGGTTAATGAAATCAAGCAAAGCCTGGAGAAGGAAAAGAAGTCAATATATTTGAAGGGGTTGATTGGAAAGAGGTTTAATATCTTAAAGATAGGAATAGTAGGCACAGCATGGTGATTATAGATAATAATACTGTACTGTACATTGGAAAGTTGTTAAGAGAGTAGATCTTAAAAGTTCTCATCACAAGAAAAAAATTTTATAACTCTATGTGGTGATGGAGTTTGGGCTTATTACGGCAATCATTTCACAGTACATGCAAATATCCAATCATTATGGTATACACTTGAAACTAATACCATGTTATATATCAGTTATAGCTCAATAAAAAAAAGATAGGGATAGGCTGTGGAGCAGGGGATAGTTAGAAGTGTCATTTATGAGCTGATTGTGAGAAAGAAGGCCCCCTTAAATGTAGAACTCCAAGTGGGGGGGGGGCACCTAGGTTCGTACAAATGTGCCCTGGTTAGTTTGGAAGCCACAGATCTCCTTATGTTTTAGCATAAGCTGTTGAAACCACATCTTTTTCTTTACCTCAAATTCTTGACCAGCTATAAGTAATTTAGAAGCATGCCAAAGCTGTAATTAGCCAAATTTGGGCTCTGATTCCTATTGTCTTCTCTGGTAGACTCCTAACATTACCCAGCATACCATCTTGGCATTAAATCTACTCAAGGTTGGAAATCTTGTCAATACTCCCCTCCTTCCTCACCCTTCCTATCACAGGGGACCACTGCAGATAATACTAATCAACAATGATTCTTGTTGGGGTGCCTGGGTGGCACAGTTGGTGAAGCATACACTTGATTTCAGCTTAGGTCATGATCTCCTGGGATCGAGGTCTATGTTGGGCTCCATGCTCAGCATGAAGTCTACTTGTCCCTTTACCTTTGCTCCCCTTCCCCTACTCTCTCTAATTAATAAATCTTTAAAAAACAAAACAAAACAAAAAAATAATGATCTTTGTCCCTGCCAACTCTAGATGTGGGTTCAGAAGCCTTTGCACATGGTGCTCTAGGCAGCCACTACCAAACTCACCAGAGTTGGCAAATGAGATAAATTCTATTTGCAATTCTAAGACCTATTCCATTATGTATTCTACTATTTATTCAGTAAAGACAATTATGACTAATACACAATGTCACATTTCCTTCTTTTTTGATACTGCAATGAAGAAAATTTGTAACGTGTTATTGCTACCTGAGTCTGCAGATTATTTGCTTCTTGACGCAGGTCTTCAAGTTGTGTGGTATATGTTTTCAATTCTTCAGTTGTTGGGTATCTAAAGTTATACATGCTCACATTGGGTAGAACACTCATATTTGTCGCAACCTATATGAAAAAAGGGAAGCCTTATTATAATTTGAGATCCTGGTAATGTTAATGTAAAATAGCAAAAATGCCTTCATGTGTTAATGTGTTACCTTCTTGGTGTTTTTGCTATCATGTCACTTGTCAGTAAACATAGTTAAATTTTAAATATTGTGGACAGTTTTGAAGGGTCATGAAAAGTTTTATTTAGACACCTGCAGGTCCCTTTAATATCAAAATGAGGGAAAATAAGCCATAACTTGAGAAATAGAGTAAAATCATTAATCTTTCAATTTAGTAGCAATACCATTTATGTTATGAGGCTAGCTATTTTGCTTCTCATTTATTGGTAGGCCCCTGGTATATAACCAAATCTTAGAATAGACAGTCACCTCCAGGGACAGATTTGCATCTTGATTTGATACTGGAAAGCTAAATAGGTAGTAAAAATTCACTGTGACTTCAGATGAGAGAAAGATTCAGAGTTAATCCCTTTTTCAAATTGTAAACCTAGTAAATACAAAGCAACCAGGTGAGGTGGTATCTGACTCTGCTTGGAGAAAAGAACTCCTGATGGTATTCTACTGTTGGAAAGAGAACAATATACATGCTACAGTGTGTATGACAAGGAGAAACCAAGACCAAAGCCCTATCAATGAGTTTAATTCAACATTAATAGGTCAAATAAGGTCCTTGGCAGAGTAAAGCTGAAAAGTTTCCACCAGACTGGAGAACTGGGAAAAAGGTGCCCAGGCAGGTTGAATACAAAGCTGAAGGCAGAAGCTTGACTGTTGTGAGCAATAGTGCTATTCTGCTCATGGGCTCCTTGTTGAGAGAGAAATCCTGCAGTTGCTGGGACAGTATGAATAAAACCTATAATGGCAGTAATAGAGTGTGTTGGTGGAATACAGGTACCATTGGAACAGGGGCTGGCACACCACAGATTCCAAATAATCTTTTGATAAATGAATGAATGAACACTAATATTGCATTGTATCATTTTTAAACTGTTTTTGTAAACATTTATTACTCATTCCTAATTTATTCATTCAACATATCAAAACTGAGACTTGATAGTGTTTTAGGTACTGTGCCAGGCAATCAAATGTGAACCAGGGAGACATGGTCTTTCTTCCCATATCGCCTAACGGGGAACACACACAAGTAAACAGGCTCCCAGTATTTTAAGAGCTGTGATTAGGGAAGCCCATGGTGCCACAGAAGCACAAAGGCATGGCACTTACTGCAGATATCCAGGAGGGCAAAAAAGCGTCAAATGAAATACCCACTTGGCATCTTTGCTTCCTGAAAATAAACTGCTACATAATACAGAACATATATATGTCTTTAATGAATGTTTGTGGCATTTTCAAAGATAAACATGTTTATGTATTATTTACATTGTGTGCAGGCACACACTGACCTGAGGCTGCACCTGCTTGGGTGGTGGTAGCCCGATTTTTGATGAGAGTTCATGATGTAAATATTGCCACTTATCCCCACTTTCATCCTGAGTTGACAAGCCTGAGCCTGGAGCACAGTTTTCAAGGCTGGATGCCCTCATGCTGTTAAGGGAAAAGAAAAAGTGCACAGAATAATACACATACAAAAATTTTATCACATTCAGACAATGTTTTACGAGTGATTTAAAAAGAAATGCTCTAAATTCTCCCAACCAATAACTGCTGAATGTCCAACTCTAAAAATGTTTTTACCTTTCAGTTGATTTCTGAGTTACATTTTCATCAGGTTGGCAATATGGTGGCCACATTTTCTTGGCATTAAAGTCTATGAATTTGATGAAATCTTTCTGTTCCATTGGTTTTAACTCCAGAACCTATAATTGAGTGAGATTCAAATGGTCCAGTCAAAGTTTTCAACTAGTAGCCAACGGTTGCTTCTGTTAATTTTGAACCACTTTCTAAATTATTATTTACTATTTCCCTTTCCTGCTTGCTTGTTTCTATTAACTTTTATTTCTCAAAAATCTACTTAAAACATTCACACAATGACCAAGTATATATACAATATATATCACACATATGGAAAATCCCCCAAAATTTGCCAACACATTTTGAAACAATAGGGAAAGAGGTGTTAAAGAGGTAAGTTCACCTGAAGGTATCTGCTTAGTTTGAAATAAGTTGCAAGTTAATAAAGTAGCAGTTAGATCATCCTCACCTGCAGAAGAAGAAAGCAAAGCAGCTCCTACAGCAAATGCTCAACACTCAGGGAGCACCTGTCCATCACACTGTCCATCCAGTCCCATGAAAAAATACCCTAATGGCAGTTCGGTACTTGGTTCAAAGGAATATTGCATGTAGAAAGCTTTTTTTTTTTTTTTAAGATTTTATTCATTTATTCATGAGAGACACACAGAGAGAGGTAGAGACACAGGCAGAGGGAGAAGCAGGCTCCCCCCGGGGAGCCCAATGCGGGACTTGATCCCAGGACTCTGGGATCACACCCTGAGCCAAAGGCAGACAGTCAACCACTGAGCCACCCAGGTGCCCCAGAAAGCTTTATAGTTATCCTTATATCTGTTAAAGGCTGCAATTACCTGTTGCTGCTGGAAATCTTTTTGTTTGCCAAACTGTGGCCTTTCAATTACAATCGATTCAAATTCAGAAAGGTTATCTGCTTGGAGATCATTTGGATGCTCTAAAGGTTTCTTTAGAGTAGTAGAATGCTGCAAAAAAATTTGTAATGGCAGACTCTTAAAAAAATGACCTACTTTAGTTCCATTCTAATAATGAGATTACATAATGGAAAAGTTTTATATAAAGTAAGTGATTGTATTATTTTCTGTAATTATATACTATGATTTCACATACTTATTTCAAAACAACTGAAAAAACCATTACATTTGGTGATGTGGTCATCTTATTTCCTCAATGTAATTTATCCATTGAATTACTAAAAGCCAGGAAATGCATTGCTTTTCTGTTTTAAGAACAAAGTAAAAAAAAAAAAAAAAGCAAAACAAAAAAAAAAAACCCCAAACAAACCAAAAAGAGACACAGTTTTACGCTTATGAATTTAGATTTCCCTTATGCCCAAAACATTTTAAAAAGAGAGAACATATGAGAATGAATAGGGGAACCGCAGAGCCTATGTATCTGCTGCCAATCTTATTTCTGTGAACGTAAGTCCTCTGTGGAGGAACCACCATCTCCCAAGTATAGATGCAAATCTCATACAGTAAGACCCTACTCATAGATGCGTATTTGTATTTATAAACACAGAACATTTTTAAAAGTCACAAGAACACTTTAACTGTATGGTACTTTGATCAGTATATATATTTGTAAATGTATAACAAAAAGGACCCTGGAAATAGGTTTTATATTTCTGATGTGAAATTTTAATCTTCTCTAAGAACTTCATTTTCCAGGCAATTGGAATAAACGTATCTTTCAGACCTTATTACAAGCAAGAACAATCAATCCAATCAAACTAATCCAAGCCAAACCTACACTGTCACCAACAATAGCCTAGGTAAGAAAAACTGTAAGACAAAATGGAATCAGTAACAAGAGTCAGTACAACCATCCGTCACAGCTTTAAGAGGCTTCATTCTTTCTTACTTAGTGTAATTCCTCTATAGCTGCTTTACCACTTCCGCCAGAATTCCTTCCTGGTGGCTCTACTGTATCGTCTACCCATACGCATCAATACGTGGCCATGTTTTACCTGGTCTTCACTGTATTTCTCCTGAAGCATGATCTGGACTTTTTCCAAATTGCACTTCACAGTCTTTAGTTTCAAGGAAAGAGCTTCAGCCTCCTGCTGAGTGGCCCCACTGTCTCCTGGCCCTAGATCTTTGCAGCTCTCTAGCAGAGAGGCAACCTTGTGCTCGATGTCTGTTAGCATGGCCTAGGAAACAAAATCATTTAATTACTCATGGTTTTGGTCTTGAACAAATGTTTTACTCTAAAATGAGTTAGATTCACTCTATCTGTGTGTGTGTAACAAGTCTCAGAAACACAGATTGGAAGAGACTTTGGGGGAAAAAAAACAATTCCCACATAATTCCTGAGCTTCTGGACAGGGGTACAATGAAAGCAACCCCACCTTGCAGATGCCACTCTCCAAATAATCTAAAATTCTATATTTTGGAATTCTATATATTTAGTACTCTAGAAAAGTACTAGTACTTTAGAAAATACAGCTGGATGTATCCAGCATAGCATAGTGGTTAAGAACCCAGACACTGGGGCATCTGGTTGGTTCAGCTGGAAGAGCACGTGACTCTTGATCTTAGGGTAGTGAGTTTGAGCCCCATGTTGGGTGTAGAGATTACTTAAATAAATAAATAAACAAACAAACCTAAAGCAAAAAACAAACTAACAAAAAAACCCACAGACACAGGAAGTAGACTATCTGAATTCAGATCTCCTTAGCAGCCAGGTAAACTCAAACACCTTACTTTGTACAAATGTGTCTTCAGTCATCTGTAAAATGGGACAATAACAGAACTTACCTCCTAGGGTTACTCCAAGGAGTTAAGAGTTAAAAGTCCATGCACTTCGGCCAGTGCTTGACACATAGTCTATGGTGACTATTATTCCACCCCCTTCTCCGACCACCTTCCTAACCTTTTCCTGCTGGAATCCAAGGGTTGAGTCTTAATAGGAAAAGAACTTCACAGAACTCCTTGAAAGTTCCTCCCCTTGATCTGTTCCTTCCCTTTTTCAGGTCAAATAAACTTCCAAGATATCAGAAAATGACAGAAGAAATAATTTGGAACCTAAAACACTTAGTCATTGATACAATTGGCCAACTTACACACGGATCTAAAAATAAATCAGCTAGATGAAGTCAGTTTCCCTGTAAGTCACCGTCATCATATTCCTCCCCAACAGATCAAGGCTGCCCTCTCTTGCGCTCTGGAATCCAAATGCTCCCATCTGCTGGGCTGGGCACACAACGCAGCAGCGGCATTCAGATTCCCATTCCAGTACTGGGAGCATTTGTGCTGAAACTTGTGTGACTGAGGACAAGTTACACTCTTTGAGAGAAACCTTAGGAAAAACTATCCCTAAAATAACATTTTCAGGGATGCCTGGCTGGCTTAGTCGGTAGAGCATGAGACTCTTGATCTTGAGGTTGTGAGTTTGAGCCCCATAGTGAGTGTAGGGATTGCTTAAAGATAAAAAAAAAATCTCAAAAAACAAAAACAGATTTTCAAATAATATCTTCTTATAACTCCTCTATCTAAGCAAACTACCTGTAACCTCCATAGATTCTTCTAAACTTAAACAATATGTAATCATAGATTTTAGAGTGGCTACAGAGTATACTATAACATCGTGCTCCTTTTTTCCATTTAGCTATTTTATGTTTAATTTTTCAAGTGTCCACAGATGCATGCTTCCCGATTCCCACTTTACTAGCTATAAGTTGATGTTCCATGATTCTGTAACTTCCTTATTGGTAAGCCTGTAAGCTGGTTTCAGTTCTTCACCTATGTAATTAACTCTGCCACAAACATTCTTCCCTTTCTGGGTTATTCTCAGAGGATACAGTTAAAGTAATGGTGTTATTAGGTCAAATACAACGGATATTTTATATGTTGTCAGCTGACCTCCCAAAACACTGAGGCAATCAGGCAGGACAGTGGATCAAGAGTTTTCCAGGATGATATAATTTTTGCCAGAGTCACATGGGAACAACACAACAGCTGTTTCGATTCATATGTTTTTAATAATGAAGGCTGAACATTTCTTCTCTGATAATAAATTACCATATAAATTTTCTTCTTGACTGATCTGTTTCCTCCTGTCCTTTGGATATTTTCCCAGGGGAATATCCATATTTTTTTACAGACTACTGGCAGGCTTCTTATGCGTTTCAATATGAAGTTGGATGTACCATGGTGTGATATAAGTGAGCCAAAGATGGCCCTGGTCTCCATGTTGCTTATTTTCTCATGGCAGGCCAGGACTACTAGCTCAAATCCTACTGGCACCAAACTGAAAGTGAGACCCCACATCTGGTCCCTATGGTTAAGATACAACTCCAACCCTAGCCTCTGTTGCCCTTTGGAGCTCTCTGACATCATCTAGACACACAAGATCCTCTGGATTCCCTGCTCCCCTGGGAGTTCCTTTGCCTTCCTCCCCTTCCAGGATGTGGCCCCACCTCCACTTCTTGCCACAGTCTCTGGAAGGGCTCTCATAGAGAGGGACTTCCCAAGGCCTTGAGATCCTGCCAAAAAGTTGCCCAAATAAAGCTTGCTGTGTGCTACTGCCACCTTGTGGTTGTGTCTTTCCCTTGCCAGCCCCCAAATCGACCTCCCTGGCACTGGCAGAACACGGTTTCTGGTGGTGATCAAGGAATCAGCATGAGGTCTGCCCAATCAGCAAGGCAATCAATTGGCCTAATCTATCCTGGAGGGCTTTAAGTGGCTGAGACTCAACATCTCAAACACCTCAGGTTCAATTTAGTACAACTCTGTGATATAGTATGCTACATCTTTTCCAGACTCCCTGTGCCTCATCAGCCAGGTCAAGTGGTAGTGCCAGTATTTAAGTGAACCCACCCCATCAAAAGCTAACTTTTGGGGTCAGAAGTGGGAAGCTGCCCAGGGAAGGTCAGGTACGTACCTGGGTACCCCATGAGGCAGGTGCTGGATATTATAAGACTGTGGGCCTGCGTGGAGAAAGCGGATGACTAAGGATGGGCCACCCCCAACCCCATAATGAGCTATAGTGGGAGGAGTTCCCTGTGGCCAGGCCAGTGATATGGTGTCCTCTGAGGGGATGTCATTCTTGCTGTCGCTACAGCAGAAAAATGAGCCAATCAGGCAGAGACATCAGGCCAAGGTTGGTCTAAGCACCCTTGGGGAAGGCACTTAAATTATGCTGCTATGATATCATCATTCTAGCTTCTCCCTGGAGGGATACAGAGATCCCCAACCTTTGGACTGAGCTAGCAAATGTCACTCAAAATGACTAAAGGCAAGGAAGTATATATTCCTGCCCCCCCCAGTACCCCTCACCCCTCAAGCAAGGGTAGGACCATTCACAGTAAAATGGCAGCAAAGCGGGACGCCTGGGTGGCTCAGTGGTTGAGCAACTGCCTTTGGCTCAGGTCATGATCCCAGAGTCCCGGGATCGAGTCCCACATCAGGCTCCTCGTGGGGAAACTGCCCCTCTCTCTGTGTCTCTCATGAATAAATAAATAAAATCTTTTATTTAAAAAATGGCAGCAAAGCCCTTTTGTGCTAGGAAAATCAGGATATTCAGTTTCATTTCGATTAATAAAAATTCAAACAATTTATCATGAATACAAATTACAGCACTTTTTATATACTTGATACACCAGACACTGGTTCTTGTACCTTATCTCATTTAACCCTGACAAAGTCCTACGAGATAACCGAGATAACCGACCACAGGAGGAAAATGAGGTGGAAAGCTAACGCCCTCAAGTTCACAGTTAACATGAAAGAGCTAGATCAGGACTCTAGATTCTGGGCTCTTACCACCAGTCTCTCCAAATACTCTGCTTACATAAATCTCCTCCAAGAATTACCCTGAGAACAAAAACTAGAGGCCAAGATAAATACAAGGGTCAGAGTAACAGAAGGAAACATACTGTTGCTTTAAGAGAAATTCACCCAGTCTTGGAAGGTGATTGGTGAAAAGGCTAACCATGAACTCCAACACGTCGGCCTTACCTGGCACCCTACCAGCTGCTGTTCTACCAACTGCTGCATGTCTGCGTTTAATGTTTCCGGCTCGAATGCCACGTTGGCCTGGCGCAGCCACAGCTCCAGCTCAGCCACCTTGGTCTTGCAGGCATGGAGGATTTCTGCAGGCTTGGACCTAGCTTTCTCCACCGTGGTCTCAAAAGCTCTTTGCTCGTTGGAAAAGCCCAGAGCAGCAGCCTTGACAGTAGGTGTGGCACCCTAAAATAAACCCAAAGATAATCCAGTAGTGAAAAGCCATGGAATCCCAAGTTTTCAGATAGGAGCTTGTAAAAACCTGTGAACTTCCAGCATTTCCTCAGTTAAAAGAAAACAAATCAATAGGGGCAGAAGAAGTAATAAAGAAAAAAAAAAAACTGCACCTCCACACTCATAGCAACAATCATGTGACCTGGTGCTCCAGGTTTCCAAGCAGCCGATCTGCATGTACACAGGTAGTGTTCCCAGGCACGGAGAAGACAAATGGGCTCGCAGTTCATTAAACAGCAGGTGGGCCCCAGGAGACAGGTGAGTGTGAGTGAGAGGGTGCGCATGTGGGTGTGTGTCTCAAACTTCTCAGCGAATTGGCCAGTGTTTGAATTTGTGTGACACATGATTAAGCAATGCTTACGTTGTTGTGAGCTCTGATCACACAGAAAAAAAGGCACTTCACGCACCAGCTGGGATACAAGGAAATAGGCCACACACTTTACAAGTAGATTATAAGATATTTTGACTTTTTTTTTCTTTCCTAACATACATGCTATTACTCAACTAAATTTCTCCGTCTTAACAGTAGTGTGAGGGGGCGCCTGGGCAGCTCAGTCTGTTAAACCCCTGCCTTAAACTCAGGTCATGATCTCAGGGCCCTGGGATTGAGCTCTCTGCTCAGCAGGGAGTCTGCTTCTCTCACTCCCTCTCCCTTTGTGCTCTCCCTTTCTCTCTCTCATATAAATAAATAAAATCTAAAAAAAAAAAAAAAAAAGTAGTGTGAGTCAAGTAATGATCTTCAGTGGGGTAATCTGGAAATTCTTTTCCTACTATTCAGAGAGGATCCCTGAAACTGTTTTTCACTATTCAGATACTCAAATATTATTAAGGACTAGATGCTTATACTATAGTATAAAGAAAGCATGATGAAAGATGTGTTCTTATTGAAACACCTGGGTTGCTTATTGATCCAAAAGAAAAATTTCTTCCAGATACCACATCAAGTATTCTATTAGATTACACTTTAGATATTTTCAATTTGGAAGTAAAAGATGATTTGATATACAGACATTTGCTTCCCACATCCTTTTCCAGAATATTGAAAGATTATATTGACCCTTCTAGAGAAATTCCCCCAGGAATAAGGATATGTGTTTTGCTCTACAAAATTATTGATCTCAATAAATATTTTATTGATTGTGATTATGATGAAATACGATGTTTTCTATATAAGACTTTGTTAGCTAGATGTTAGCATCTAATAAGCACAATTTTGGCCAGGTGACAAAATCGCTCACAAAGGTACAGCCTAACTCAACTCAAATGCACAAAAATTCCCAATTCTACAGAATTTTGTTTAAGCATAGAACTTTCAGTACAACAAAAGTAAACAAAGTAGGCAAGTGATAACAACAACATGCAGGGTGTGAAAATACTCCTTTTTCACACACATGGTGAGTATTAGGAAAGCTGGCTTAGCAGATGTGCCTCTGAATTGCACTTGTTCCCCTTGGCCATCTATTAACTTCACATATGTTTGCTCTTTACTGACAAAACACCATTTCTCCCTAGTTGAGGAAGTCTTCTCATGCCTTGTGTTTTTCTGCACAGTTGGCGCTATCCTTGGGAGTCACCGGTTTCAATTTTCTTTTTTAATTCTGATTTTTTTTAAAAAAGCAACAGTTGTGTGATTTTACTGCCAGACACCAATTGCTAGTCATCTGATTAATGATTTTCTAGTTTTCAGATATTGCTACATCTTAGCGGCAAAGATTTGGGGAGTTTCTTTTTTGTCACCTGAGATAACAATTGATATTAATTAGTCTATGATAACAGGTTTACCATGGACTTTGTTTATTTGAAAACATTATTTGAGCACCTATCATACACCACACACATTTTTTAATGGCGATATTGAATTTCTATCCTTTTTCACTAACTCACTGAATTAATGAGAAGACAAGGAAGCCGGATAACTAATCTGGGCTTTATTTGCTAGTTATTTGAAACTGAAAAGAATCCAAAGGTGAACGAAAGAAAAAAAGAATATTTGCAACCATAGAAACCGCAATTGCTAAAGGTGGCCTGGGAAACCTGCCAGTAACCAGTTCACCCACCTCTTTTTATAGTCAAAGAAACCCAACTTCATTTAACGCTTAAGCAACTCACCTACCTTCCATTTCACCACTTTGCTTCTGGGAAGCTTGGGCCCAGATGTAAGTTACTTGCTTGAGGTCACACAACTCTGCAATCTTTTAATTCAGAGTCTACAGTTTTTTCCACAATCACACCCCTGCTAAACATCTTCTCTAACTTATAGCCCCAAATTCTAAAAGCAGAAATGATTTAAGTGGATGTTTTAGGATTGCGCATTTTGGGTGGCTAAAAAGTATTACCACCAGTATTCCTTGTTAAAGAGCATTATATTATCTTCACTGAATAACTAACTATATGTTAGTAATACCCAACCCTTTACTGGGCTCTAGGGCCAGGCCACCATGCTAAGTGACACATGGACCCTCTCATTATTTCCCATCACAAGCCCTTATTATTCCCAGTGTGCAGATGAGGAAACTGAGGTATAGTTAGGTTATTCAAATCTCCTAGGTCACCCAATGAGTAACAAGAACCAAGATTCAATCCCTGATTTCATTATGCCTTGGGGTCTTTAAGAATGTGAATGTTGCCAACGCTCTAGTATCCAAGTTCGGCTCTCACTTCAGTCAGTGTCACACTGCTTGGTTTCTTTTCTTTTCTTTTCTTTTCTTTTCTTTTCTTTTCTTTTCTTTTCTTTATTCATTTATGATAGTCACAGAGAGAGAGAGAGAGAGGCAGAGACACAGGCAGAGGGAGAAGCAGGCTCCATGCACCGGGAGCCTGACGTGGGATTCAATCCCGGGTCTCCAGGATCACACCCTGGGCCAAAGGCAGGCGCCAAACCGCTGCGCCACCCAGGGATCCCACACTGCTTGGTTTCTGCGTCAACATGCCACCAATCTAAGTAACAGGATTCAGTTAAAATGCAAGCAAATTTTCTGGCAGTGGCCGTATTTCATGCCAAAATGCCAACCCTTTAAATTTGCTCCCTAACATTTTACAGTCAATTCTACAAACATCTTCAAGTCTCCCCTACCTGCAGCACCACCACACACACTTGTTATAAAATGCAGGATCACCTGGCTAAAGGGCAGCGCTCCCTACACCTGCCCAGATATGAGCCGTGCTGCTGGGGTGGTGCCGGGGAGGCGAGTGATTTTTTTTTTTTTAAGATTTTATTTATTTATTCATGATAGACAGAGAGAGAGAGAGAGAGAGAGAGAGGCAGAGACACAGGCAGAGGGAGAAGCAGGCTCTATGCAGGGAGCCTGTTGCGGGATTTGATCCCGGGTCTCCGGGATCATGCCCTGGGCCAAAGGCAGGCACTAAACCACTGAGCCACCCAGGGATCCCGAGGTGAGTGATTTTGTGAGGCCAAACCTACCTTGCTTTCACATCTCTCAGCACTAAATGTTCAAATCAGGAAGGCAGATTAAAATATTCTAGGTTTGCTCCTTACTCTTCCACTTACCAGCTGTACTTTCATTCTTTAAATTTGGATTTCCTCATTTGTAAACTCATGGTAGGCATTCATCTACCTTATTTAATCTGAGGATTAAACAGCAAATACCCATGCCTCTTACATGATAGGCAGTTAATCAATATTAGCTCCCCTCCACTGTCAGGACCCTCCTAAGTTATATCTATAGAAGAAAGAAGTAGTTGGTGGAAAGGCTAGTTCACCATAATAAATAATGAGCAAGTGATAAATCCTTCATTGCTGTGCGGTGCTTCCTTTCTATGTCAACATCTAATGGCAAATCTTCCAGTTCTCCAGCTTAACAGCACATATGAATATGTTAAAGTTCACAAAGAACTCCTGGCTTGATATGCAAAATATTGCAGAAAGCTTTCATCTCTGAGTGTTCGTCTCTGTACCCGAGCAGTTTGCTTATTTACCGGCAGGACTTACCTCCTCTGTTTGGTTGGGACTCAGTGAATCTGGTGCAAGAATTTGTGCCATAGGATTATCACATGTGCTTATTTTCTCAACTGCTTCCTGTAAAGAAAAGAACCAGAGGTCCAGAAAACTTCCTGCTCTTGCTGCCATGTAAGCTACTCTTCCTGGACCAGCTCATTTTACACATCACCTGGTTGCAGAAATGTCCAAGAAAATTCAGGTGCATTTAGAGAAAAGTTTGTTCATTAGGAAAAAAAAAATCAGCTTCCTCAGGTTTGTCTTAATTTGAAAGACTTAAATTTTCTAAAGCTCTCTAGTTAATGAGGAACATATAAGGAAATCTATAGAATTCTGTATTTAAGTAGATTAATAAGAGAACCAAAAAAAAATTAAATGAAATTATATGATAAAGGCCACCTTTCAAATAATAGGGGAAAAGATTAATTTATTAAATTTGGGAACTACTCAGGTATTTCATGAAAAAATATAACTAAATCCTTGTCTTACTCCTAATAATGGATTCTAATTGTATCTAATATTTATTTATTTATTTATTTATTTATTTATTTATTTATTTATTTATTTTTAGAGAGACAGTGAGAGCAGGGTGGGGTGGTGCTGAGGGATAGAAGAAGAGAGAGAATGTTAAGCAGGCTCCACACCCAGCGTGGAGTACAACACAGGACTCGATCTCATGACCCTGAGATCATGACCTAAACTGAAATCAAGAGTCAGATGCTCAACTGACTGAGCCGCCCGGATGCCCCATATCTAATATTTCAATGTAAAAGTTATGCCATAAAAATTCTTTTAAAAAAAAAACAGTGAATCTTTTTCTAATCTAGGAGTGGATAAGGACTTTTTTATTTTTTAAATAAATTTATTTTTTATTGGTGTTCAATTTATCAACAAACAGAATAACACCCAGTGCTCATCCCATCAAGTGCCCCCCTCAGTGCCCATCACCCATTCACCACAACCCCCGCCCTCAGGGAAAATTAACAAGGCAGGAAACCACAAATGTTGGAGAGGATGTGGAGAAAAGGGAACCCTCTTACACTGTTGGTGGGAGTGTGAACTGGTGCAGCCACTCTGGAAAACTGTGTAGAGGTTCCTCAAAGAGTTAAAAATAGACCTGCCCTACGACCCAGCAATTGCACTGTTCGGGATTTACCCCAAAGATACAGATGCAATGAAACGCTGGGACACCTGCACCCCAATGTTTATAGCAGCAATGTCCACAATAGCCAAACTGTGGAAGGAGCCTCGGTGTCCATCGGGAGAAGGACTTTTAAAGCATGATAAAGGAGAAAGAATGTTAGTATTAGCAACAAAAAAATGATAATTTTTACCTTAAAAAGCATCATAATCTAAGTTAAAAATGAAATAACAGACCGGGATAATAGCTTACAATGTATTACTGTTCTTAATATATATCCTTATAAGTCAGTAAAGAAAATATCAGACCCTATGTAGAGAAAAATGTCAAATGGCATGAACAAGCATTTCATAAAAGAATACAAAAGTAGGAGCACCTGGGTAGCAGAGTTAGGTGTCTGACTCTTGGTTTCGGCTCAGGTCATGATCTCAGGTTCATGAGATCGAGCTCAACAGGGAATCTGCTTCAGACTCTCTCTCCCTCTGCCCATCCCCCCCAGGCACACATTCTTTCTCTCTCTCAAATAAATAAATGAATCTTACAAAATAAGAATACAACGGCCAATAAACAAAGAGATATTCAACATTCTTAGAACATAAATGTAATTTAAACTACTGGATAAGTTTGGCTAAAATTGAAAATATCCCATGTCAGTTGGGGTCAAGAAAGAGGCATTTCCATGCATTCCTGATAGGAATCAAATTGGTACAGTCTTTCTAGAGGGCAGTTTGATAATGTTGTCACACTTTATTTATTTATTTTTTTTAATGTTTATTTATTTATGATAGTCACACACACAGAGAGAGAGGCAGAGACAGAGGCAGAGGGAGAAGCAGGCTCCATGCACCAGGAGCCCGACGTGGGATTCGATCCTGGGTCTCCAGGATCACGCCCTGGGCCAAAGGCAGGCGCTAAACCACTGCACCACCCAGGGATCCCTGTTGTCACACTTTAAATGGATGTATACTTTGATCCAGCACTCCCATTTCATAGGTTAACCAACATTAAAAAATGAGAAAATTATATACACACAAGTAATTAACACCATGTAGTAAGAAAAGTATACTCAACTAATTTTGATTGTTTTACTTAAAAGTTGCATGATCTTGGACAAGTTAACTGGGATTCTTTGAGCCACTGAAGTGGGAATATAATCTACCTCACTCATGTATATGATTACTAAATAAGATGACATATATAAGCATCTAGTAGTTCCTAACAAAATATTGGTTGCTTTTCAGTTTACACTGAAAATAAGAGCTACTATTAGAAAGGTATGAACCAAGAACTATAAGTAAAGCTTAGACTAAATTGGAAGGGGAGGTCCTGAAGGATCAGAGAGTCTAGAAAGGCTAAGAAGAATGCATTTTACTCAGCAAATAATCAGAATCCATTAAAGATTTTAGCTCAGCAGTAATGGTTTCAGGAAAAATCATCAGTTACTATTGTATAAGATGTATTAGGAAAAATAACTGGAGGCTATAAACCCACTTAGAAGGCTACTCTAAAAGTCCAGGGCAGAAGTAACAACTGCCTGGAATGGGATGATGGCAAAATCATGGGAGGAGAAGAAGGGTATAAAGACTGAATGGACATCACTTGATGGAATGTGGAAGGTAAGAGAAGTGAGTGAGGTACCTAAAGAAGTTTGTCTAAGACAATGAGAAAACAGAGGTGCCATAAACAGACACTGAGAAATTAGGAAGAACCAGGTTTTTTAAAAAGATTTTATTTATTTATTTGGACACACACACACACACACAGAGAGAGAGAGAGAGAGAAGCAGGCTCCATGCAGGGAGCCTGACGTGGGACATGATCCCAGGACTCCAGGATCACGCCCTGGGTTGAAGGTGGCACTAAACTGCTGAGCCACTGGGCTGCCCAGGAAGAACCAGTTTTGAAGGAAGTTGGTCAGATGAGCTGGAGATCAAGAAAACACATCCAGGAAGAGAAATCTGTCAGCAAAGAAATGTAAAACAGATTCAAAGAAAGAGTCAAGACTAAAAGCTTGATGTGGGGATCACGGGCATAGAGATACTACCAAACCCATGGGAGAAGACAAAACTGCCCTGAGGGAAATGAAAGAAACACTGGGCAGATGTCTACCAGCAGGTGGATGGGGTGGGAGAAGGTGACAAAGAGGGGCTGCAGGTAGGTGACAAGAAAACACAGAATTAAGAAAGTCAAAGGATCCCTGTATTTCAGGAAGAGATGTTGACAGTGTCTACTGCTAGAGAAATCAAAAAGGATTAGGACTAATAAAAAGGCACTAACCTGATGTTCCAGAAGTCAATGGCAGTTTAGCCAGGGGCAAAAATTTGTTTACGGAAGGGGCCAAAGGTGAGAAGCCCCAAGTGAAGACTTTTAGTCATGAACAAGAGGAAGCCCAGTAATTGACCTGGGAAGCAGGATGGAGAAAGTCAAGGCATTCAAGTACCATGCTGAGCCCAGTACAGGACCTAAACATGTTAAAGTTCTTGCCATTCGCCAAACCGTGTTCGTTTGTGCATAAAAATGTGGCAAGTCCTAAGCGGTTCAGAATGCTACCAGGATGAAGGGAAAGTGGAGGTTTCTTGAAGGAGGTGGAAGGTGAGATGGCCCTGGTGGATGAGCAAGATGCCTACAGGTAGGCTGGGAGAGAAAGGCATCCCGGGGATACAAAGCAGTTTCTGAAGACAGTCTGGGATTTGGGGTGCTCAGTTTGTTTGGAAGGGCAGGACCCTGAGGGAGAAAACTTGCTAGAAGAGTGGAGAGACCGACTACTTCTCAGAGAGGGAAGGAACACCTCAAGAGGCAGAGTCTGGAGCTGCAGGTACAGCAGAGCCCAGTTCCAAGGTTTAACAAAAGGATTGGCAGAGCTCAGCCCCAGACAGGAGACAGGAGCGACAGGCATTCGGATCAGAGTGATGCTGGGATGTTTTAGGAACAAGGGAAAAACATCATTTTCACATTAGCTTATAATGACTTTCTAAGGTAAGGGCATTTGCCCTCTAGTCTGAGAGGCTGGAGAAGATTTGGAAGGTCATAAAGAGCAAAAAAGACATACACATTATATACTACTTTGCTCAAAAAGAGAATTAGGGGGAGACTCCTCCCCCAACTACTCCCAAAAAAGAGAGGTGTGTTAAATGCATAGAAACACTGCAGTGAGCCTTTTAAAGAGGGGCTCCTTTGTTAGTCTGAATTGACACATATGGAGTTCTCAGAAAATACTCTCCTATTATCACTGAGCACATAGTAGAACTGCAAATAATAAGCAGGTACTTGGCTGCTTTTGAATTTGTGCAAAGGTAACGGTGAGAAACAAAAAATTTCAGCCCCAATAGTTTCCCTCCCCAAGAAATGTTTCAGAAAAGAAATTCTTTTGACTTACTTCCTTTACTATCCCTGCCAGCCTCCAACCACCATGTGTATTATGCTCAGTATTACCTGAATGATGGTTCCAGAGGACGAGGATGCTCTGTCTTCCTCCATGTCCCCATCATGCTTCCAGAGTAAAGACCCAAAAGATGGCTTTGCCTTCTTATCTCCATTCTAACACAATAATCAATTGATTAGCAAAGAAGTCATTTCCTACCACCCTAATAGCATCCTACTCATCGCTCCTGTAAAACTCAGATTACCAGGCAGTATAACTATAGCCCTTAATATCACCACCACCAACCCCCTTCACACACACACACACCTATTTTTCATCTCTTTCTTTGGCTAACAAAATTACAGGAGTCCAAATGTGGTTGCTCTTCCTGAAGCCTAAAAGATACTCTGAAAAGTTGGAAGTCAGCTCACATCACTCAAAAAAGGATCTTTAAAATGGCAGTTTAGGAATTTAATCTGCTTTTGTAAATGTAACCTCAAATGCTCTCTTTAAATAATGGCCTGATAGGGGTGCCTGGGGGTTCAGTCAGTTAAATGCCTGTCTTCGGCTCAAATCATGATCCTAGGGCCCTGGGATCAAGCCCCGCTTGGGGTCCCTCCTCAACAGAGTGTCTGCTTCTGTTCTCCCTCTCCCTCTGCTCCTCACTTTTTCTTTGCCCAACTCCACTCCCCCAATGCCTGCTCTGTCTCTTTCTCTCAAGTAAATAAATAAACCTTAAAACAAACAAACAAAAAAACAGCTGATGAACATGTATTCTTGCTGTTGCCAAGGACAAGCAGTGGATATTATAAACATATTAGCTCAGAAGCAAATATAGATCGTATGTTAGAATTACACTGCTGTGCATTCTATTCTCCACCCGGGTACCTTTCTGCTCTCACTATTCCCTATTTTCACTATTCGCAAAGGGGCATAATCAGGTTATGAAGTTGTCTGATGGCCTGAGCATACAGTAAGCCCATGCTTCCCCTTGTCTAACCAATCAGTTCCGTGGTGTCCTGGTCTAGGGGAGAGCAGGTTGTTCTGTGTGACAGTGGAGCTATTTAACAATCCATAAGATGAGCAGAGAAAGGGTCTAGTGGTTGCATGCGAGACATAAAGACAACAAATTGCTGCAATTTTCTTCCTTCAGGCATAAGACCCACCATAACTTTTAAAGTCTAAAATGGAAATTGATACCAGGAAGGACACTTATAAGTGTCTCATGCAATCAGTTCTCATGGAGTAGTAAGGAGTAGCAGCAGTAGTTGCTAACACAACTCTTTATATTGACCATGCTGCTTCAGACTAAAAGAGTACTTCAAATCTGAAAAAATCAAGTTCTAAGAAAGCACCCAAGGAGTGCCCACCAAACAACATACTCTCGAAATTCCAGAGAATGTCCTCAGAAGTTGGATACAACCAAGAACTTCATCTGCTCCCTCACGCTAACAAGTGCGTCTGAATTACATTTATCCCACTCGGGAATGAAGTGGATTTAGATGCACTTAACATTAATACTGTAAGAGAACGGCTTCAATCACTATTATAAAACACTGGCATTAAAGTTTAAAATGTGTTGCTATTCATTTTAAGATCTTCCCACTGAACTGAACTTCTAGCAAGATTTAATGAGAAAATCATGTTCCTTACTTCACTCTTCAGGGAGCTCTCTTCCACCTCTTCCTTGAGTGCCGGCAGGAAAGACATAGAACTTGTTTTGTTCAACTGAAAGGCAAGGCATACACACCTGTAGCCGGGTTGCTGTTCAACATCACTGGGATCCTAGCCTGGCTACGCTTTTATGTAGCTTATTTTTTACTCACTTCATTCAAGATGTCCACCCACCCAGGTAGCCTCATCCAGCCAAATATCAGGACTCCATCAAATTTTACATCCCTTTCACCTGTGCTGCTTCCTGTGGCCCCTCATCCAACAGTTCAAAATGGTATCCATTGATGTGGACTCGGGGTGGACTTAGAGAAGTGCTGGGTCCATTTTTGAGTTTACACTGAGCTCAGGGATCAAGCCTCGCCTTGGGCTCCCTCCTCAGCAGAGAGTCTGCTTCTGCTTCTCCCTCTCCCTCTGGACAAAGGATGAAGGCACTTCAGGGGTAGCTCCCACCCACCTGCCTGTGGAATTCCATATACATCTCAAGTAACTTGGGCATAGGAATTCCAGGTTGAGGGGATCCCTGGATGGCTCAGCGGTTTAGCGCCTGCCTTTGGCCCAGGGCATGATCCTGGAGTCCCGGGATCGAGTCCCGCGTCGGGCTCCTGGCATGGAGCCTGCTTCTCCCTCCTCCTGTGTCTCTGCCTCTCTCTCTCTCTCTCTCTCTCTCTCTCTCTCTCTCTCTATGTCTATCATAAATAAATAAATCTTAAAAAAAAAAAAAAGGAATTCCAGGTTGAGTCCAGAACAGACACACCCCAATGATTCACATTCCCTATTGAACAATCTCAGAGTATCTCCACTTTTAAAATTCCTTATAGGCCAGCGACAGAGATGCCACAGGTTTTACAGGTGAAAAATAACACCAATTTAATACTCCTGTGGGAAGTGGGGTCAACATTAGCCTAAAGTCCTACCCACCTTCCACTCAGAAACATCCCTCTCAGCCACTCCTTCCTCTTCTGATGCTCCAGTTGATGGCATTTCTTGTTCTGATTCTTGCTGGTCCTGCTGTAAATGCTGGTGAAGGTTTAGTATGGCAGCCTTCAAGTCCACCAGCAGGTCCTCTCTCTTCTGGGTCAAACTCAGAATTTGCTTTTCCATAACTTTGATATTTCCCTGTGCAGAAAGAGTGTTTGCATTGCTGTGGGCTGCCTGAGGCCTCTGCACGCCCCCAGGAGCTTGCATCATTCGGTATGATGGATGATGAGTTTTCTGTGCTGTTTGGTTTGCAGAGCCAGGAGTGAGTGTCAGGTAGGCTTCCTCCCCATCCTGGTTGCCTTTCCCAATGACCTGGTGAGGGCTTATAAGCTCCCCTTATAGGATGACTTAGCTTCACCCACCACCTGACACTTGGCCCATCAGTTCTCTGGGGGTCAAGCCAAGGTTCAGAGATTTGTAAAAAGTATTTTTTGTGGGGGGCCTGTGGTGTGCAGCCAGGGCTGGGAGCCACCTCTCTAGTGGCAACAGGACTGACTGCCAGAACCCACAGGGTCATGGCTCAGGAAACATCCCAGGCGATTTGTAAGCAGACTTGGGAACGACAGAGTGGAAACAAGGTGAGAAATCTCACACTTCCATTATTGCTTCTGGAGCCATCTTTACTCTTACTGAATTCATTTACTTTTTCCTCACAAATTTTCCTACAAAATGGGAATAAACAAGCAAATAAAGGTAGTGTGAAGTGTAACTTACCATAGGAATGATGGACACATGATCCCAAGCTTTAGAATGTTACTTTAAAATTTTGTAATTGATGGGTGGAAATAAAATATCTTATATGTAATAGAAGTGCACTTGCCCATTGTCCATCTAAGACAAAACAGAACTATGGAATCCTAGATTTGGAGGAAAGAGCAGGCGTCTAATCTAACATCCTCCTCTCTTAACACCCCCGAAAGGCATCATTTCACCTTTGCCTTGGCCTTGCAATCAGTGCATCAGAAGACAACCTGCTCCTTATCAGCAAGCCTTCAAGTATTGGAATTTTTGTTCCTAATATATTCCTCTATTCCCTGCTCATTTATTTGTTCCTTCCTTCCTTCTTTCTTTCTTCCTACTCATTGATCCATCCATCCCACAGACATTCATAAAAATCTTTTTTTTTTTTTTTTTTTTTTTTTTACAGAGGAGCTTAACATGTCTCTACGAATAAGTGAGAGTTCTGAAGTCTAGGAAGGTGATTTTTCCAGAGCTGCAGCTAGCCAGTGACAGAGCAGAGACCTGGACTTCCTGACACCCACACCCATGGCTCTTCTGCTGCTACTGTACACATTCTGACCAGTAACTCTATTCTGTCTGAAGTTAAACATCTTGTGATTGCTTTGGGAAATGATAACTGAATGAAATAGGAGTTGGCAGTGCTATGTGTCCATTTCCAATAAACACTAAACGTCAGAGGTATAATGCCTCCCAACAGACATAATACTACAGTCATTAGAATAACCCTAAGAGAAACAGAACAGTCTGTACACCAGCATTATAGAGGCACAGGAGGGCACACAGTGGCCATTCTCAAAAGTGGAATCTGTAGACCCATGGGGGTTCACATTCCACGAGGTCAAGATCATTTTCATTGTAATATGAAAATGTTATTTGCCCTTTTCACTCTGTTGGCATTTTTCACTCTTTGATGATGCAAAAGCAATGGTGGGTAAAACTACTTGCACTTTATATGAATCAAGACAGGGATAGTAACTGTATTAATTTAGATCCTTCGCTATCAAGTGCTCAACTGTTTTTTAAAAAAAAAAGGCAATTTCACTTAAGAATGTCCTTGATAAAGAACATGCATTTCAAATATTCCATGTGACAAAGTGGAAAGCATGCAGAATGCACTTCTGCTGTGTGCCAAAGTATGATGATAGAGGGAAAAGCTCTGTGTGATTATTTAAGTTTTGAGCAGAACTACCCAATTTTGTCATAAAATGCTATTTTTACTTAAAAAAATAGTTGCTAAGCTATACATATATAGAAATACAGATTTTTCTGAAGAGGTAAATGTTAATATTAATAAATGTGAATTTTTGAATATTAACTACTGAAATGTCGACATATTTGGAAGATCTATGTAACTAGTGAAACAATATTTTCCGAATGATCAAGCATGATGTCCTAAAACCATGCATAGTTAGAAGATCTAAGTACAGACAGAACAATGGATCTTAATGCAAGAGCATGAAAAGTTCATTGACATGCCTTTGGATTCCATTTAACAAACGTATCTATGAGTAACTCTTACTTGTTAGAGTTTAGTGTAATTTCAAAGAATGTCCACAATTATTCAAAAGGTTATTAAAATATTCCTTCCTTTTCCAAGTACATGTTGTTGAGAGGTTGGATTGTTTTTATATACTTCAAACACAGCTACATACCTCAACAGATGGAATGCAGAAACAGAAGGAAATCTAGCTGTCTTCTACCAAGCCAGATTTAAGAAATTTGCAAAAACGTAAAACAAGGTCACTCCTCTCACTACATTTTCTGTTGGAAACTGTAATTTCTTCCATAGAAATATGTTATTTCTCCCAATATGTAATGGGGTTATTATTGTTATTTTAAAATAAACTAAATTATTTTTATATTTCTGAGTTTTAATTTCTATATTAGTAGATATGATTCATATAAGCTAAAGCTCTCTGGGATCCTCATATTTTTTTTAACATAATGGGAAATTTAATAGATTTACAATATTGAGTCTTCAATGTTGAGTCTACCTTATTGAGCCCACCACTGAGTCCACCACCTAGTGTGGTATGTCCCCTTAGGCTCCTCTGTAAGTAATTTGCTTTAGACCTCACAGTAGTAAGTGTCACAACCTGGCTTTGAATACCATAGCATTCGCCTGCCCAATCACCTTGATAGTAGGATAAAAGCAGCTCTTTACAATGCTTGGCACACAATCATTTGTTGTTGTTGTTGTTGTTGTTGTTGTTGTAGAACTACTAATTTGAAAACAAAGACTAAAAAAAAGAAAACCCTAAGCAGTAGATGGTTAACATGTACACCATTGTAACTGGGTAATTGTAATTAGGATATTGCTAATCATGGTATATGGAAATACTACTTAGTATATGAAACTCTTCATTACAACAGTGTTTAGGGTCTTTACCTATAACGTAAAGCCCAGCCTGCCCATACTGCCCGGCCCCTAATTCAGAAAGCTAGACAGAAAGTCAGGTTGCCCAAATATCCTGTGTTACATCAGCTTCTTCTTAACAGAGCCAAATGCGCCTATTTTATGAAATAGGAACAGAAGGTTAATATACACAGAATACACCTTCACTTGAAAGAAAGGAGAAAACACACTGTACTATCCCAAAGGCTTCTAGACACCAATAGGTTAGTAAACAATGGTTGAATGAACTGTAGGCTAAATAAATTAAAGAGACATACCTGTACTTGCGGCAGGTTGGTAGCTTGGTCTGGTGATATACACTCATGGGAGAACTCAGTTGAATAATTATTTAAGATCTGCTTCAAATTTTCTATTTCCTCATTGCATTCATCAGTCTGTTTTATGGCGATCTATAAAATAATCCCCCCCAAAAGAAGACTGTCATAATCTAAGGACTAGATTCATGGGTTACTTCCAACATCTATCCCCACCACAAGTTTTAATCAATTATAGCAAACACACACCCATATAGGTTGCAATAGAAAATGGAGGCCTAAATACAGAGAAAAATGTTCACAGGACTAGCACCTGACTTTCTTGCTCTACTACATGCCAGGATACCTTGGGTAGTGCTTGAAATATAAGCATAATAAGACACACCTTTATTCTTAAGTATTTCCAGTCTACTGGGCTTATGCTGAGAAGCATTTTATGGCATGTTAACATAAAGTTGCCAAGTTTTATGAAATTACTGATATGTCTTTCATGCTATTTTAATGCATGCTCCACCTGATGCTTTCCACATAGAAAGGTGACGTTACTGATTCAGAGGGGAAAGGGCATGTGATCTGAGAGATGATGAATTTTCCTGAACCAGCCACATCCTCATCCGGTATCCCTTGGGATCAATCAGTGATATAAATTTTATAAGTAACAACTAGAGGGTTCAAGAGCAGCCTGAGTTTGCAGGAGGAATAGGTATCATTAACCAGAACCATACATTGAATTTAGTGTTAAAGAAGTAGTAAAGCGGGCAGCCCTGGTGGCGCAGCGGTTTAGCGCCGCCTGCAGTCCAGGGCGTGATCCTGGAGACCCTGGATCGAGTCCCATGTCAGGCTCTCTGTATGATGCCTGCTTCTCCCTCTGCCTGTGTCTCTGCCTCTCTCTCTCTGTCTCTATGAATAAATAAATAAATAAATAAATAATAAATATCTTTAAAAAAAAGTAGTGAAGCTTGAACCTATGTGTGTACTAAACTGTATGATCAAAGTATGATGGAAAGATAAAGGAAGTATAGATATTTCCTTGTATGCTATACAATGAAGCAAAAGATCTTTTAAAACTGCATAGTTTCTGGGCAACATAGAATTTTTCCTTGTATTTTCTTTAATATTTAATCATAATTTTAGTTGCGGGCTGGAAAGTAATAACTATGTTTGCAGCACACACATCTGTTCGCCCGCCCTCAGTAATGAGCTACATCCTATTATCACCTACCTCCAAAGTAATTTGTCTTGTTTTCCACAATGAGGGCACTTACTGTAGTAAAACAGAAATTAAAAGAAATATGCCATATTCTAATGATTTTCACTACTACTGGCTTATTTAATTTTGAAATATAGGAGATGACATCTGATTTCCACTAACACAATAAATTGGAAAATTTTAGCAGCACAGTTTGAGACCTAACTTGCACAAAACATAATTTCCTCTTCTATTTCACCTCTTCTCATCCTGTGAAGAAGCCACCTTAAAGCAGTTACAATTGTTATTTTCTTTTCCTGACCAAGAAACCAATAAAGCACATACAAAAAAAAAAAAAAGGATTAAAATAATAGATCAAATTTTATATCTTTCTGTTTTTGATATCTTTATCATATGAAAAAACAGTACACAGAATGCCAGATCAGTTTTCTCCCCGTGGGTTTTAAGAAATGATATCTGCTGGTCAATAGCCAGGATAGAGAGATTCTATGAGCTCAGACTCAAACCAGAGGTTATACGATATCCTCAAATCTTAGGAGAACACAGAGTAGTTAACTAAATGGGAATGAAATTTAAGAGGAAGAAAGAGATGGCAGCTTTCTCCCTATAATCAGGTAGTGGTTGGGAAGCGGGGAAAATAACCTTTTCTCCTACCCCAACCTATCTAATCAGGAAGAGCAAGTAGGGAGTGGGAGTGGGGTGGGATCTACCAATGAAGTTGATAAGTCTGTGGAACTGAAGGCTCTTTCAGCAACTTTCTGTTCTTGTGAAAGTGGTTATTAATCTAGGAATACAAACCAAAGAAAAATGTAATTTCTATCTAATAATGATTCCTGACTTGGGCCTAGAGATCAATCAAAACATATGAAACAAAACAAAACAAAACAAAACAAAAACCAAACACCAAAGAGACAAAACCTTCTGTGGAGAGGCTGAAAAATATCATCAGTTAGAAGGAAGAGACCCTAATACGGAGAATGAATGATACCAGGAGTCTAGAAACTCAAATTCTTATCTTATTTGCACACAAATGAATCTGGACACAAGTTAACTCAGTGGTCTTTCAGTAAGTCATCTAACCTTCTGAATCTAGTCTCCTTATATGTAAAAATAAGGGTGGCAAAGATATATCTATCTATATCACATGTTGGAGAATAAAATGAGATGATTAATAGGAAAGTAACTGAGATTTTATGGTGCTGGGTACTCTAAGAGTCTCAGTGAGATTGCAAATGTACTGCTCAGGTTCCAACCTCCCTCCACAGCATTTACCCATGTAGATCTTCAATAATTGTAGGATGGAATCCAACAAATGATATCTAAGCTTTAATGCCTTTGATCGAACAAGAATAAGAACTGAGAAAAAATCATCTTAGCTCCATTTGAGCAATAAGCTATTGTTTTTGGTCAAATATCATTTCCTGGATAATAATACTGGAAGAGACCTAAAAGAATCAACAAAAGCAGCATCTTGTGGTCAGGGGAATCTCACCGACCTACCATTAAAACTGAAAACAACCAGCTTTTGCCAAAAGTTTTTCAGCCAATTAGGTGGCCATCATCATAAACTGCTCACCTTTAATAATTCATTTTGTTCCTGAGTCACATTTTCCAACAGTTTTATATCTTGTAAAAGCTGATTTGTCCGCTGAAACACAGGTAGAGGTTTCATTCCCATCTGGGTCCACCGCAGTTCCACTTGGTAAGACACCAGTTCAGCAATGGCTTTCTTCATGGGACGTATATTTTCAAGTATGACCTTAATTATATCAGATAAGCACAGTACATAAATGAAAAGAAATAGCCACTGCTGAATTTGTTCAAAATTAAAATACCGTATGATTTAGTCTTTACAGTTTTGATTTTGAAAGCATTTCCTTGGCTCAGACTGAAAAGAACTCTTAGATCACTTGTGACCTGATAGCTAAAGGTCTCAGGAAAGAATGCCTGGGGCAAGACTAACCCGTTACCTGTGTCTGGTTCTGTGTTTGGACCACCCCTGCCTTCCTTCTCTTCTTCCCTCCCTCTCTGCAGAACTGATGATTTGCTTTGTGTCGCCAGGCACTGAGCTGTGCAAGGGCAGGTAGTGTTCTCTTTCATTCACAGCAACTGAACCTAGCATGGGGCTTCCCAAAGGAAGGTCTCAAAAAAATGCTTAGTGAATTGAACTATCCTGCCAAATATCCTAAGTCTCAAAAGTATAATTATATTTTGCTTGAATGACATCTGACTTCTAAAGATCGGGATTTATATAATCAAAAAATGAGAAGAGATTATTCACTTTACTAAGTCCTTCATATATATCACTTCATTTAATGATCACAACTACGCTAGGAGGTAGGTATCAGAACTTCCATTTCACAGTAAGGAAATTAGGTGCACAGAAGTTAGAAGACCCAGAGGGGGTCAGACTATAAGAGGCAGGCCTGGGAACAGAAACCAGGCCTGCCTGATTTCTATTCCAAATCATAGGCTCCTAACTGCTAGGCTGAGGGGGAAACAATGTCTGAATGCTGTCTAATATGTCCCCAATCCTGTGCTAGCAGCTCTGTATACACTGTAATTGTCCAGTTTAATCACCATAATACCAATGTGCAGATATGAAAGAGAATCTAAGAAATGTTAACTAATTGCTCAAAGCCACATAACCCATAAGCAGTGTAGTTGGATCTAGAACCCAGTTCTCTTGAGTAGAGGCTCAAGCTCTTGAACTATTAAGCACTGTGATTTGACAGGAAGGCAAAACTCCCAAAATTTGAAGTTTTCAGAAGAAATTAAATGAAGGAAAAAAAACCCAACCTATAAGAAAATTATCTTTTTATAGATAGTACTGTATGATTTAAAACATGATATTTATTGTCATTCCCATCTACTTCCCAAATTTATTTTGCTATTACTCTAGGAAGACTAAGTACTTTTTATCCCATCATATAATTATATATTTAAAAATAAACATAAGTATTATGAGAAAATGTTTTTTTTTAATTTTTTTATTTATTTATGATAGTCACACAGAGAGAGAGGGAAAGAGAGGCAGAGACATAGGCAGAGGGAGAAGCAGGCTCCATGCACTGGGAGCCCGACGTGGGATTCGATCCCGGGTCTCCAGGATCACGCCCTGGGCCAAAGGCAGGCGCTAAACCGCTGCGCCACCCAGGGATCCCCGAGAAAATGTTTTTTATAATGATCCATGCTTTCTTACCTCCCCATGCTTAAGATGTTCTTCTGGTGAAAAATCAAATATTTCTTTTGATAAGAGGATAGCTTTGATTTTTGAAACTTTTTTCTCTATTGATTTTACTTCAGTTTCAATAGCAACCACATCCTAGAATTTCAGAAACAGAAAAACCTCTCATGCAGCATATATTTTATGTTAATAATCTATAAAACACAATTTATTGCTGTGTATTCTATTCTCCTATTTAACCAAAAATGTTTGCCGCTTATATCTCTTAAAAATTAACCAACTGTATCTTCAACAAATGGTGTTGGGAAAACTGGACAGCTATGTGCAAAAGAATGAAACTGGACCACTTTCTTACACTATACACAAAAATAAATTCAAAATGGATTAAAGATCTAAATTTAAGACCTGAAACCATAAAAATCCTAGAGAAGAAGACAGGCAGTGACTTCTTTGACATTGGCCATAACAATATCTCTCTAGATATGTCACCTGAGGCACAGGAAATAAAAGCAAAAATAAACCATTGGGTCTACATCAAAATAAAAAGCTTCTGCACAGCAAAAGAAACAATCAACAAAACTAAAAGGCATCCTATGGAATGGGAGAAGAAATGTACAAATGATATAATCAATAAAAAGGTTGTTCTATAATCAATAAAGGGTCAGTATGCAAAAGATGTAAAGAATGTACACAATTCAACACCAAAACCAAATAATCCAATTAAAAATGGGCAGAAGACATGAAGAGACATTTCACCAAAGACATACAAGATGGCCAACAGACACATGAAAAGATGCTCAACATTACTCATCATCAGGGAAATGCAAATCAAAACTACAATGTGTTATAACCTCACACCTGTCAGAATGGCTAAAATTAAAAAAAAAGGAAACAGCGTTGGCGTGGATGTGGAGAGAAAGGGACTCTTATGTGCTGTTGGCAGGAATGAAAACTGGTGCAGCCACTGTGGAAAACAGTATGGAAGATCCTCAAAAAATTAAAAATAGAATTACCATGGGATCCAGTAATCCCACTACTGATAAAGAATACCAAAACACTAATTCAAAAAGATATAGCACTCCTATGTTTATTGCAGCATTATTTAAAACAGACAAATTATGGAAGCAAATTATGGAAGTGTCCATTGATAGATGAGTGGATAAAAAAGATGTAGGGCATATAATATATAATGGAATATAACTCAGTCATGAAAAAGAATGAAATCTTGCGATTTGCAACAAAATGGATGAATCTAGAGAGTATAATAAGTGAACACGTTATTCAGAGAAAGACAAATACCGTATGAATTCACTCATATGTGGAATTTAGGAAACAAAACAAATGAGCAGAAGAAAAAAGAGACAAACCCGAAAACAAACTCTTAACAAACTGATGATGGTTATCAAAGGAAGATGGGTGAGAGGATGGGTAAAATAGGTGAAGGGAATTAAGAGTATACTTATTGTGATGAGCACTGAGTAATGTACAGAATTGCTGAATCACTACATTGTATACCTGAAACTAATATAACACTGTATGTTAACCATACTGGAATTTTAAAAAAGTGTACATAGATGTTGACTGCTTTTAATAAAAAGGTCGTTCTATTCATAGCATACCACTCTATAAAACACTGCTTAAACTTTGTTGAGTTACAACTTTTCGTTAAGTCCAATTTTCAATTACTTACACTATAAGAACAAGGTATTATGTATCTGAATCAACCTTTTTAAGTTTATTTTTTTTAATAAACTTAAAGTTTATTAAAAACCTTATCAAAAACTTATTTAATTTTATTAACTTAACTTATTAACTTTATTAAGTTTATTAAACTTAAACTTTAAAGTAATCTCTATACCCAATATGGGGCTTGAACTCATGACCCTAAGATCAAGAGTTGTATGCTCTTCCAACTGAGCCAGTCAGGTGCCCCTGAATCAATTTTTAAATAAATTCGCAATATCTACAAGTCTTTAGATTTATCATTGGAATGTGTTTAAATACTTGAATACAAGTGGGTCTAATATTTTTTAAAAATTCTATCACTTTATGTAAAATGATAAAGTTGCCCTTGGGAAAGAAACACAAAAGGAGCTGAAAAAATTGACAGGATTGCCAATCCCTAAAGAACTATTGTCATACAGAGTCACTAAATTACTTTGTAACATACTCAGATCAACTCAAATAACAGATTATTTGCCTAGTGGTTATTCTCTCATCAATGTCAGCCTCTAGGATTTAGCTAAGAACTTTATGACCATAAATGGATGAATACAGGCTGCAGACCCGAAGTCCACTTGCCGCACTGTAAGAGGGCCTTTATTTATTTATTTATTTTTAAGATTTTATTCATGTATTCATGAGAGACACAGAGAGAGAGAGGCAGAGACACAGGCAGAGGGAGAAGCAGGCTCCATGCAGGGAGCATGATGTGGGGCTCGATCCTGGAACTCCAGGATCACGCCTTGAGCCAAAGGCAGACGCTCAACCGCTGAGCCACCCAGCTGTCCCTGTAAGAGGCCCTTTAGGCCTGCAGTAAGAGCTCAATGCAGAGACACTGTAGCAAGCAAAAGCAAAGAAGGAGATAGGAAAAACTACACAGAAACAGAGTAAGGATTTCAAACTAAAGCAGTTTGGAGCCATGTAACATCAGATAAATGTAACTTTATTAGCAAATGGAAGAGTGAGTATAGCAACTTTGTAGTAATAACTCCAAGCTATGAAGAAAAGTTAAATTATATTGGAATTATTTTTTGCATCTTATATTGAAAAAGTTATAAAAAAACATACAATATCCCTTAGAGTAATTTCTATCAAAAATCGTAAAAGCATTTAAAAACCCTGGAATAAGCTTCAATAACCCAGAATGTTTACCAATTATTATTCTCTGAAGTTATATAAGTGAGGTATAGGGAATGTAACTGATAAACAAAAAGTAAATGATTAAGACTAATTGTACCTGCCCTTGCTATGTGACTTCATCCTTAAATAAATGCCTCACATGTTTCAAGCTAAAATAAATAAAATTAGGTTAAAATCCTGTGGTTGCCATACAGCAGCCCCTCAGTAAATATTTGCTATTGGCAAATAAAGATTTGAGGGGTTATCTGTTTAACTCCCTCTTTGCTAATCTGTGCTTTTATATCAACAATATTGCCTATCTGACAAAGAGAAAACAATGAGTTTATTTGATTGGGATTTTTTCCTTTAAAGAGATCATTTCTGGACTGAAAATGGGGATATGCACCATGGGTTGCAAATCAAAGTAAAATATAATTCAAGAAATAAGAAAATAAATGAAAAATGTACCAGATCAATATGTCTTCATATAATTAGGAATTGAATAGCAGTATAACTCTAATTTACTAAATGAAATATAAATTAAAAATAAGAAATCACGTCTTTATCGTGCCAACTTACATCAGCCACCCGCTGAATCTGTGGAAGGCTTTCCATGATTTTTTGTTGTAAAGCTGCTACTTGATGATTTAACTCTTGTACAGACTGTGCTAAATCATCGGTTTCAAAAATTATTGACAAATCTTCTAGATCCGTGAAAATTGAATGCAAAATATTGTGTTTCTGTTCTGAATCTTCCAAAGCCATCTGCACAATGGAAAACAAGGGGGGAAAAAGAGAGAACATTAAGATACTGAAACACTTGATTAAAATTGAAATCAGAGAAAATTTTGTAACTATGTATGGTGATATACTGTGATGATTTCACAGTACATGCAAATATAAAATCATTACGTTGTACACCTGAAACTCATACAACATACGTCAATTTTACCTTAGTAAGAAAAATGTGTATCAGAGAAATTTTAAATTTGTCTCAGTATTTCAACTCCTATTCATATCATTTCATGATAAAACACTAAACACTCCATATTGTCAACAGCACTGAGTGACTTTGACTTTATTTTTAAAAATATTTTCAAAGACTATTTTATTTTTTATTAATTATTATTACGATTTTTTTTTTTGAGACAGAAAGCACAACAAGCAGGGGTGGGGGGGTTGGGAGGGGGGAGAGAGAGACAGAGAAAGAGAGAGAGAAAATCTCCAACAGGCTCCTCACTGAGTGCAGAGCCTAACCCAGGGCTCAATCTCACAACCATGAAGTTATGACCTGAGCCAAAACCAAGATGCAGAGGTTTAACTGACTGAGAGACCCAGGTACCCCAACAACACTGGATGACTTTAGATCATCTACTCCATGTTTGTGGGCTTCTAGCAGCTATTTTATATCATGTAACCCTGCTCTTCCAGCCATCAGTAACAGAACCAGGAACACCCAACCTGTAGTCCATCCCTCTGTAATTTGAAATTAGGGCCAAGAAAGCCATTCAGGCTCTCTCTCATTGGCTGGACTTGCAATTTTGGGAATGTGAATTTGAGAGAAATAGGTAAGTGAAGTGGGGATGGAAATGAAGTGGGGATGGGAAATGAAGAGGCAATCCTGTGGCTTGCCAGTCCTGGTGTCAATGATCTCCTCAGGCCTTCTCACGTGATGCTACTGATTCATGAGATGCCCTTACGGCTCAAGTTGACCTGAGTAACTTGGCACCCAGGAGTCTATCTGATAAAATCCAGTAAAAGTGAAAAACATCCATTTTTATAATTTCCTAGACATTCCTCCTTGTAATTTCTTTCTTTTTTCTCCTAACAATGATAATGTATTAACTTTCCAACTTAACATTTCAAAATATCTCAGCCACAAACTGGAAATGTTCAACCTGCTAATATAGTCTTCAGGTAAGTCATAAAACATAATATGGTATGAGAAAAAACATTTACTTAATTCAATTTGAATTCTAGTCACAAATCTCTAAAACTTATTGGATTATTCAGAACTTTATATTGTCCTTATTTAAAATACCAGAAGGAGAAATTTTATGGAAAACAAACTTAAAAACAATACTTTTTAAAAATCAATAATACTATTTATAATAGCATTAAAAAACATCAAATACTTCAGGATAAATTTAACAATTTATGTGTAGGACCTGTACACTGAAGATTATGAAACACTGCTGAGAAAAATTGAAGAAGACCAAAATAAAGAGATACATCATGTTCCTGGATTGGAATAGTCAATATAGTTAAGATGTAAATTCTTGCCAAATTGATCTACAGATTTAATGCAATCCACTCAAAATTCCAATAGTCCTGTGTATATTGACAAGCTGATCGCAAAACGTACATGGAATTGCGAAAGATACAGATTAGCCAAAACGAATTTGAAAAAGAACTAGTTGTAGAATTTAAGCTACCTAGTTTCAAGACTTCCTATAAAGCTTTAGTAATCCACATCAGTGAAAGAACAGACACACAAATCAGCAGAACAGAAGAGAGAGCCTGGAAATAGACCCACATTGATTTTCAACAAGGCAGTTGAAATTAAATGAGGCACCAAGGTAATTCAATGGTAAGTCTTTTCACAAATGGTGCTGGAACACTCAGACATTCCCAGAGGAAAAAAAAAAATGAACCTTCATACCATATACAAAAACAAACTTGAAATGGATCTCAGAGTTAAGTCTATAGAATTTCTAGAAGAAAAGACAGGCAAAGACCCTTGTGATACTGGGTTAGGTAAAGATTTCATAGATACAACACAAAAGGCTAATCCGTAAAAAAAAAAAGTATTAATAAATTGAACTCCAAATTACTAACATTTGCTCTTTGAAAGACAATACTAAGAGAATGAAAGGCAAGCCACAGACTCAGAGAATGTTTGTAAATCATATATCTGATAAGGGACTGGTTTTTGAAATATTTTATAAATAACACGATTCAATAAAAAAAGACAACCCAATTAAAAAATTCAACAGCCATATCACAGAAGTGCACAAATGACAAACACATAAATAAATGTTCAAAAAAATAAAAAAAATAAAAAATAAAGAATAAATGTTCAAATAAATAAATCATTAGTCATAAAGAAGGCCATTTAAACTACACATGAGATACCACCACGTCACTAGAATGGCTAATATTTAAAAGACAGATAATATCAAGTACAGATGAGACTATGGAGCGATTAGAACTCACATGGCCAAAGTGCTGAAAAATGGTTCAGCCATTTAGGAAAACAATTTGATATTTTCTTATTCAGTTAAATACTTACCATAAAAGCCAGCAATCATATTCCTAGGTATTTACCAAATGATATGACATGAAGACATATATCCATGATATATGACCTGTCTATGAACGTTCACAGCAGCCTGTGATGGGCAGGTTCTAAGTGGGTCCCATGATCCCCACCTCCTGATATTTATGCCCTTATAATCAGCTCCTCTGAATGTAGGCTGGGCTTACTGAATTACTTGCTTATTTACTATTGTCTTTACTGATTTATTTGCTAAGATGTCACTTCCAAGATGAGGTTATAAAAAGACTATTTCTGTCATGGGGGCTCTCCTTTTAGATTATTCATGGTGAGGAAAGTCAGCTACCATGCCATGAGGCAGCCTTGTGGGGGAGAGCCACATGTCTGTATATGGAAGTGGATCTTCTAAGGCCTGCCAATAGCCAAGTAAATGACCTTGGAAGAGCATCCTGTCTTTTCCCTCACCTAAACTGAGGCTTGACTGCCTTCTTCTAAGAGACCTTCAGCCATGCATGAATTCCTGACCCACAGAAACTGTTTGTTGTTTTAAGCTGCTAACCTAGCACAGCCCAAAACTTGAAACAAGCCAAATGCACATTAACTAGTGAAGGGATAAACATATGGCATATTTCCATAAATGGGACACTACTCAACGAACAAAAGAATGAACTATCTATAAAAACATTAACCACCTAAATGAATCCTAAAAACATTATGCCAGGCAAGAGAAGTCAGGCACAAAAGGTATATACTGTATGATTCTATTAATGGAACATCATGGAACCTATGTTAAAAGATACTATTAAAAAAAAAAAAAGGGGGGGGGATCCCTGGGTGGCGCAGCGGTTTGGCGCCTGCCTTTGGCCCAGGGCGCGATCCTGGAGACCCGGGATCGAATCCCCCATCAGGCTCCCGGTGCATGGAGCCTGCTTCTCCCTCCGCCTGTGTCTCTGCCTCTCTCTCTCTCTCTCTGTGACTATCATAAATAAATAAAATAAAATAAAAAAAAGATACTATATTACTATATTACAAACTATATTAATTAAAAACAATGAGTGAGTGATTCATAGGGTTAAAGATTGGTGAGAGGAGACTACAGGAGACAGATGAAACTTTCTGGGGTGATGGAGATGTCCTTTACATTGATAGTGGTGGTGGTTACACAATTGTATACCTTTATCAAAACTCATCTAGTTGTACATTTAAAATAGGTGTATTTTGGCACACATGGCTGGCAGTTGGTAGTGCATGCAACTCTTGATCTCCGGGTCATGAGTTCAAGCCCCCAAGATGTAGAGTTTACTTTAAAAAAATTATAAAAAAAAAAAATTATAAACATAGGTACACACACATACACACACACACGGTGTATTTTACTATATGTAAATTATACCTCAATGAAATTTGTTAAAAAAAAGTTGTTTTTCAATATTTACAATGACAGTTTATGTTTCAATGATTCTTTTTTTTTTTCTTTTTATTCATGATAGACATAGAGAGAGAGAGAAACAGAGACACAGGCAGAGGGAGAAGCAGGCTCCATGCTGGGAGCCCGACACAGGACTTGATCCTGGGACCCGAGGATCGCGCCCTGGGCCAAAGGCAGGCACTAAACCGCTGAGTCACCCAGGGATCCCCTCGATGATTCTTAATTACAACAGTAGTCTTTCTGAAATCATTTCTGGGTTATAAAAACCCATTTTAACAAATACAATCAAGGTAGGTTATAGTGCAATTAAAACAGAAAGCTTAGTTGGGAGTTTTAAGAAGACATGTAAAAAAAAATCAATGCCTCGTAATGCTAGAAAAATGGAAAGGGGTATCTTAAAAATAGGACAGCTATTTTCAAAGTAGAGAAACATGGTATATTCACATATGACTAGTTGTTTGAGACTTGCTTCCCATTGGAGGATATATGAGGATGCTTCTTGTGGTAAATCAACCTCCCCTTGGTTTCACTTCCTCTAGCTCATAAACTAGAGTTTCATAAACTAAGGCCAGCAAATTAGGATGTCTTGACCATACAGATGCATTTGTCTGAATTCACTCGTGAAAAACATTTTTTTGAACTCTTAAGAAGCATCTGAGGAAAGAAGTATTAATTTCTCTCTTCTGTCTTTGCAAACTCCTTGAAAATGGTGAAAAATATAGGCAATTTAAAATAAAAGAGGACGTGCTATGGGGATGTGGAAAGGCAGCCCAAGAGATGGGGGCAGAAATCACGGGCAAGGAGAAGAAAAGAAACAAGTGGGTGAAAGGCAGCTTTACAACTGTTACCACAGGGCAAAGCTGGGCCAACAGATCTGAAACATCAGGGAGGTATGAAACCAGTTGTTCACTTGGAACACATTGTGCTATTCTAAAGAGATAAAAAGGACCTGGATCTATGTTGAAGTCTGATTAATTCTAAAAATTGTTACAGAATAAACCTTTTCCTAAGAGATCCTTTCTGGTGTTTGAATAATAGGAGAGAAGGAAATATGCCTTCACGGTAGAATGTAAGCCAATACTACTTGGCATCTGGAAGATCTCTTGCAGTCATGGCCCCAAGTAGGAAAATACTCTCATTTGTTTTGTCTTTGTAAGGTAGCATGGAAACACCGGGCACCAAAGAGGACAGGCAGGACATGTTGAATCAATGGCATGCTAGAGCTTACAGGAACTGTGGATTCATTTTTTAATGCTGTGTAACTAATTACCACAAACTTCATGGCTTAAAAGAAGACAAATGTATTATCTCATACTTTCCATGGCTCAAGGGTACAGGCATAGCTTCGGAGGGTACTTTGCTATCAAAGGCTATCACAAGGCGGCTATCAAGGTGCCATTTGGAGGACAGGTTTCTCTTCCACGTTTATTCAGGTTGTTGGGAGAACTCAGTCATAGGGCTGAAATCCCAGTTTTCCTGCTGGCTGCTGACTGGGGGTTGGGGGTGGTGGTGTCATTTTCAGCTTCTGAAGGCTGCCTGAGGGTCCTAGCCCCAAGGCCCTGCCCTAATAAGGCAGCTTTACTTCATGGAGCCAGCTGGAGAACTCTCCAGGGTGCCATCAGAGAGTCTTATAATCATATAACCATGATTAATTATGAATTCATGGGAGTGACTACCCTATTATCTTAGCCATATACTATATAAGCTAATTAATAGAGTGGCTCTCTCATCATATACTCTCCTATTCCTTCCCCACGCTCAATGGGATGGGGTTATACCGGTTGTGTACACCAGGGGATAGCAATATTGGAAGCCATCTTAGAATTCTATTGCCCCAAACCATCAACACCAATCACTGCAATATTCTTGCTTCACAAATGGGGGAAACTGAGGCCCATAGAAGAAGATAGCAAATTATCCATAAAGTCATGTAGTGTTTATCAGGACAGAAAGAACTAGACCTCGTCTCCAAATTTCTGTCTGGAATCGACCACTTACCTAAGCTTCCTTCTGCCATGGTTGAAGATAAGGTTGTTTTTTGGGAAAGAAGGGGAAAAAAGCACAAGAGTCACCTAGACCATGAATCATTATGTAGGCTCTAGGACGCTCAGGAAACACTGGAGAAGAACACTTACCTGAAGGGTACTAGCATGCTGACTCAGCGCCTTTGAAGAATCATAGTCAGCAGGATTAGCCAGCAAACGGTTGGTGTTTTCTATCCAAGCCTCAGTACTCTTCAAAAGGTCATGATATTCCTCCATCTTAACCGTGGCCTGTGAAAGAGAGGTAGTAGTAAGGGGTCTGGCACCTTCTACTTGAGTCTAATGAGTCTTGATTGAAGAATTTGTTACACTAATGAGCCTGGAGCTACCTTGCCCAACCCCTCCAGGTTTTGACCTTTCTAACTTTTTAAAAGATTTTATTTATTTATTCATGTTAGATAGAGAGAGAAAGAGAGAGAGGCAGAGACACAGGCAGAGGGAGAAGCAGGCTCCATGCCGGGAGCCCAACGCGGGACTTGATCCCAGGACTCCAGGATCACGCCCTGGGCCAAAGGCAGGCGCTAAACCGCTGAGCCACCCAGGGATCCCAATCTTTCTAACTTTTAAGACTAATAACCCTGACCGTAGGTGGAAAGGACTTAAGCAGTTCTACCCTAATGTCAGGGGTGTCAGTAACAGTTCCCAGGTAGCCTGGCAACTGGTCTGGTTCCCATTTTATGCTTCATTCTCCACACTGGATTTGTATTTTGTCCCCCTACAGGGCCTTGTCCTATAATATCCCTCTTCCTCTGGGACTAGGCTCCTGCCTCATACTGTTATGTCTCAGGAATTAGGGAGGCATTCTTGCCTCATCACATGTACAACTCGCCAGCCTGGACCCTTATTTGGAAAGGAGGGAGACAGTGCCTTGTTCCCAAATGATTCTTTCTTGCCACTGGTTCTCTCCAGTGGGCTCTTGAGCTTGCCTGTCGGAAATGCCCATCACCTACTGGGAAACCCACACTCATGTGGAACCCTCCCTGCTGAGGGCCGACTCCCCGTGCCTGTGTCTGCCTATTCAGTCAGATTTCCTGCAGGTGTCAGGGGTTAAATCTGTCCTCCCAGTGCCCACCTGAACCTGTCATATGGCTCTAGCTTCAGAATCTAAAACTGGCAATTCAAAGGCAACTGGTGGGCAGTCCTGGTGGCGCAGCAGTTTAGCGCCGCCTGCAGCCCAGGTTTTGATCCTGGAGACTCTGGATCGAGTCCCACGACAGGCTCTTTGCATGGAGCCTGCTTGTGTCTCTGCCTCTCTCTCTCTGTGTGTGTCTCTATGAATAAATAAATGAAATCTTAAAAAAAAAAATCAAAGGCAACTGGCTGCCTCTGAATCTATCTTTTAGTTTTGTTTTAAAGCCTTCTCAGCACTCCTATACAAGCTAAGTGTAGTTACTGTGCGTTAACTGCCGTACCTTGTTTACCTGTGAGGTTCTAGATTCTGCCCTCTGGGATACTTGCTGATATTGCTGGAAAGGAATCATCAAGTTATCCATCCATTCTTGAGCCTGTCCTGGATCCTGTTCAACAATGTCCTGCACTTCAGAATCCAGCTCATTTAACTTGGAATGCCAGAGATCTAGCTCGTCCCACATTTTCTGGAGAAGGAAATCATAAGTCACATTGAATGCAGAGGTCCTAGCTCACTGTGTTAATTCCTAGGTTTTGCATCGTATCTACACTTGTAAATAAATAGCTACCAAAACAACATCATAGACGTGCTATTTCACTTAAGCCCAGAAACCGCTTGTGACCTTTCCTGAGGTCTCTTGGTCTAACTGTATTCATTTCAGGTACAGAATTAGCTGCCAGGGTACAGAAAGGCCCGGACATTTCCAGAGACAAATGACACCACATAAGATCAATATAACCCTACTCATTCAAGAATGAGGAGTAACATTATGTTATACCCGAACCCTTATAGACCAATATACGTGTATGTGTGTGTGTTTAATCTAGAACACAATTTTTATCAAGTGTCTAGTGGCTCAGTTGGTTTCAGCTCAGGTCTTGATCTCAGGGTCGTGAGTTCTGCCCCACATTGGGCTCCACATTGGGCATAGAGCCTACTCAAAAAAAAAAAAGTATAAAAATAAAGCTAACAAAAAGAAAACATCTGTTTTGCTTTATCGTTGATGCAATGGCAGAAAATTCTAGTGACTGCATTTGGCTCAAGAAACCAATTGATTGGATTCAAACCTGGACTTGTAAGGTCAGAGGAACTCTCAAAGGTAAAATATTTAATTCTTACTTAATATTTGCTCAAGAACTGAATTTTTAGAAATAGGAAAAATGGACTGGTTAAATTAGGTTCCCCTACTTATTAAGAATCAAGATTTTGTTCAATGGTGAGACATAGTCGGACCTATTTTTAAAAGTCTCCATTCCTATTAGAATACTTCCTTAAAGTGTAGATTAGAATAAGAATGTTTTCCACCTGCAGGAATTTACTGGGGAGTTAATGGTAGAAAACCATGCTTATGTACAGTTTTATCTAACACTTGACTTCCTAAGATATTTTACAAGGGAAATAAATTTGGAATTTCTATTTTCCTTTTTTCCCTGGTAGTCTAAAGAAAAGCTGTTAATTCTATTTAAATTCTACTGAAATATATATTTTTAATCAGATAATTTTCAGAAATGTTCTGTATCTTATTTCACATGTTAATTATGTTAGAAAACAAAGACTGTAAGAAATGCTCAGAGAAACATGTTAGCTTTGTTTTTTACATTTAATATTTTTTATGCCAATCTTCCCAGGATAAGATCCTTACTCTCCTTTACTTGTGAAAAAGGCTAGTTCAAGGACACCTAGGTGGCTCAGGGGTCAGCTCAGGGCATGATTCCACATCGGGCTCGCCACAGGGAGCCTGCTTCTCCCTCAGCCTATGTCTCTGCCTTCTCTCTGTGTCTCTCATAAACAAATAAATAAAATCTTAAAGAAAAAAAAGGCTAGTTCACAATCATAGGCTCTCAGGGCTTCAGGTATATTCCCACCATTTTATAGAAAAAAAAAACTGAGAACGGTTCTTGGGCAACCTGGGTGGCTCTGCCAATTAAGTGTCCACCTCTTGTTTTCAGCTCAGGTCATTATCTCAGGGTTGTCAGGTTCCATGCCTGGGCATGGAGCCTGCTTGGGGCTCTCTCTCTCTCTCCCTCTCCCTCTGCCTCTGCCCACCTCCCCAAAACAACAACAACTGAGAACAGTTCTTAAATGCAACTTTCTCCACCAAGCCTCTGCAGTGATACTCAGTAAGGGAGGCCCCATGGATCTGAATTAGGATCTCTGCTTCACGTTCATCCCTAGAGCATATCCTGATGACAGGAACAGGAGGAATGTCAAATGCTGCGGGAAATTAAAGAAGGATGTTACCTTTTGAATTTCTTGAGCTTTCTCAATATTTTTGCTTTTCTGCTGCAACATCTTTTCAACATTGTGAAGCCCATTGTTAATTTCATCTATTTTTCTACTCATTGTATACGAGGGTGAACTTTTCAAAACTTCATTGCTAATCTGTTACAATGAAAGAAAGACATATTTGGCTTACAGATACCTTCAATACTCTATTCATAGGTGCAGGGGATAAAATGGGTAGTCATATTGTAAGGCAATTTTACTTCCAAAATTCTTCTAAAGGCTAGGGGGAAAATCCCAAAATATACTAGGTAATACGTTAATGAAAGGGTAGATTAGCAGGCTAGGAAATGGTGGCTATGCTGACTTGACCTTTTAAATCCAATCTAAAAAAAGAAAATCAACAAACAAAAATTTGTTGAATATAATCCACAGCATGTACTACACATCTGTGCTGAGTTGGGCAAAACTACTGTGTGTACCGTTGTCTGAGACATACCCCAGTGGAGCAAATGATATGAAAAAATTCAAGGGAGATAAATTATTCATTATACAGTTTCTCACTTTATGAGAAGGACCTCTGCCCAGAACTATTTTCAATAAAACCTGATTTACTCTCAAGCTGACTTTAAAAAAAATGTATTTCCCATCATAGTATTCATTTGGGTGAAATAACCTAAAACTTCCTCTTTCTTGAAGATGCACAAAGTCTAGTTTTTCTCTGTGTGAATGTTTCTAGTGTATGTTTTCACAGTAATTAGAAATCTAGCTGCTGAACAGTGTAATTCTTTTTATCTGAATGATTTTCTTAAGAAAATAACTTGGGCTAGGAAAGATAACAGATGAATGTTGAATGTGTCATTTTTCAAATACCTGACTAGTTCTTGTTCTTGGTTTTTTTTTTTTTTTTTTTTTTTAAGGCTATGTTGATAAGGTTTTCTCCTAGCAGCCACTAAATAACCAAATAATACTTTATGCTTATATATAATCCTTTAACCCTTTTAAAAACCACTATATCTGTAAAACCATTAAGACTAAAACCTTTCAATGCAGATAGCACACAGATGCAGAAACTAAACACAGGCTAATTGTCTTGCTGAAGGTCATATATCAAGGTAGCAGTTGAACTTGTCCTGAGAAGCTCCCAGTCACCAGACTCTGGAGTCCCAGGCTCTTTTTCACATTTCAGGATGTTCGATATTTTATAAAATGTTTTTATTCCACAGACCATAATTCAGTTGAAATTTTTAGGGAAAAAAATTAATCCTATGTTAGTTTTTAAATTGATGTAATAGCTTTTTATTGCTATGTTACAAATTACTACAAAGTGAAGTTTTCTGATACTTGGGGCAGTTATTCTCTTGGCAGAAAAGCATATAATTTAGATACATTAGGAGAGACCAATATTTAGGAAAAGTAAGCAACCCCTCGAATTACACCAAATGGTTCTGAGTCTGCCTGGATCCTCCAGACACACCATACAATAAAAATCAGTTGCTATTTGTTACAAATATACAAGTTATAGTTGAAACCTTCAACTCCTATATCTAAGATTGATTTTGATTATTTACTCTGGGATTTTCACATGGAAACAAATCTAGTTGCTTTCAAAACATTTAGTATTCTCTTAAGATCAATAGTGAATGATTCTTGAGAAAGTATCTCATAACAGATTTTCTTGTGTGTTAAATCAACAAAATTTGTTTTAAATGTATATTTAGGAGTTTATGTGTTTTTTTATGGGTAAGATTTTCCTGAGAAATCTGTCAAAGAAGTTAACTGAGTCTGAAATACAATTTTTGTGCGTGTGTTTGCATTTAATATCTATTTTATTAAGTTAGAGGTATTCCAGATTTCAAAAAGCAATACAAGAATCCTTCTGTGGATGGTGGACCAAATAGAATTTTGTTCTGTTGGATCTAAGCTGCCTTTCTATAATCCAAAAAATTTGTCTTGCTAAACTCCTGTGTCTCCAGTACTATGAAACACTTCCCCTCTTTCTTCCAACCTTCAGATTCATCCAGTCAGGGATAAAGATTTGCTCAGGTGTGTTTTATGAGAACTGTGTTGTCACCATCAAAAAGACTGTGTGCTAAATGCTATTCCTAGTGAGTTGTGAAATTTGTATTCTTATTGTCCTTGGTTGCAATTTCAAAACATTCACAGGGAATAAGTTTCAAAGCAAAGTACTATTTATTCATGTCCAAAAGTTTGAAGCGATTTTCCAGTTAAAAAAAAAAAAAAAAAAAAAAGCCAAGCAAAAGCCAATCTATAATTCTGTTTTTAAATCCAGGAGAAGAAAAACTAAGCACCTTATTAAGTAAAAATAAACACATTATCTTCTAATTCTATTATCTGTCACTAATTTAAAGCAATTTCATCTCAGTATGCAATACACAGAATTACCACTTATCTAAACTCGATAAAAACAGTCATAGCTGAAATCAGGGCAAATGAAAATGTGACATTACAGGATCTCTTCTTTATATCCATTCAACTCATAAATAATAACACTAGTACAAATGATTATTACCTTCTCATCTATGTCTTCTAAAGCTTTTCTGCATTCTTCCACCTGGGATTCAATCTCTGCAGGGACTAGGGTGTACATTTCAGAATACTTCATGCGCAGTTTTTCCATAATATTCTCAAAAGTTAGCTTCCCTTTCTTAAAAATACTTTGAAGCTCCTAAAATCATCAAGAGAGTTTCAAATACTCACGGAACAGAGAAAAAGTTTAACTCTAAAAGTGAAAGCAGCTTGCCAGCACATCCTTATGATTTAAATGAACACACTTTGCATGACAAAGCCTCACTACTGATACAAGCCGATTAAGCCTGAGAGATACTCAGTTTGGTCAGATGATGCTTTCTAGTTTGTAAGAAATAAACTTGATACCTCTTCATAGTGTCAAACAATTGTCCTAAAAAGACATTACAACATCTCCTGCTTCTAAAGTACCTCTAGGATTTAACTGTATCTCAGTTGCAGTCTTGATCTAAAAAGCTGCAAGTAGCAAAAAAGTTTCAAAGAAGGTTTTTTTTTTGTTATTAACTTGTTGCCATTTCTGCTTCTTCCTACATTATCATCACAATGATTCAAGGCCACTAAAAGCCCTAGGCTTGAAGCACAAGTGTCTGCTTTCATGTAATTAGACAGCCTAGCAGAGCTCCGCTTCTTTCTAAAGGGAGGGTTCCAGTTCCCTGCAAAGAATGTGGGTTTCAGGAGATAAAAGAAACCTGAACAAATAGTCTATTGGTTGTGACCTAGAAATAAAATCTGATCTACGTTCTCCTGAGCTAATTATAAAGGAGAAACTCATTTGTTTGGGAAAGTTTCCCAAAGATCAAGTGGAAAAATACTTCTTGACTTTACTGTGGCTTTTTGGGGTTTGTTTTGTTTATACAGTAGCTGTTCAGTAGCATTATTCGTGTTAATGGATTGAGTCACCGCACTGAAGAATGATTACAATTTGAATGACTCCATGATGTGTCACTGTTTTCTTTTTTTTTTCTTAACCCTCAGCAGAGAACAAATCTGAGACTGAAAAGGTAGAGAACAATGCCATTCAGACAAAGGTCGAGTTTGAAGTATAGTGCCATCCTATTTTATCTTGACCTAGTCAGAGTATAGGTCTTCATTCAGAGCTACCCATAGATGGCTTCCCCATGAAGGAGGAGTGTGAGCGAAAGTTAAGGTCCCTTCATCAACACTGAGCTCTGATGAACAACAGCACGTCATTCTGGAGTTAACTTCCAAATGCCATTTTTGCTTGTTACCACTGTACTGGAATCATTCTTTTAAAAAAAAAAAAAAAATGAGGTCCTAAATAACACAAGCCCTTGTGATAGGTGATTGTGATTTAAAAGATTTATTTGGTCTTCATCCCCGGTTCCAGAACAGCTTCTAAGACCCTTGGGATTTCCTGGATAAGTGTAAGAGAAGTGTCATATTATTCATAACGAGCCCTTTTCAACCATACCTGAGTTTATGCTAATGAATGAATGGGGTGTGGGGGGCAAAATATATATTCAGGATGGTGCCTGGTTGCCAGAGGAACCAACTATGTGATTAGAGGGTTGGAACTTTGAGCCCCACTTCCCAACCTCTAGGGTGGGGTAAAGAGCTGAAGGTTAATTATCAATGGCCAATGGTTTAACCAATCATGCGTACATAATGGAACCACCATAAAAACCCTTAATCAATGAGGTATGGAGAATCTGGAGTTGGTCCTGGGAAAGTGGGATACCCAAAGAGGTCCTGGAAGGTCTGAGAGACTTCCCCCTTACCTTGCTCTATGCAAGTGGTCTGGGCTAACTCCCTCTAGTTACGGAGTTATGGTTGAATTGAATAGGAGGATACTTAGTTGGTTTCTAGAGACACGGGGGGGGGGGGGGGGGGGGGAACCCCATGCATTTGGTATCAGAAATGTTATGAGTAAAAATAGTTGCACCACTTTCAGAGATAAATCATACATCCTACTAAAGTCAGTAGTAGATCAATAATGCTCTGGGGCCCCTGTTCACCGAACATACCTGAAAAACAGTTGAAAAGGGGCTGCATGGTCCAGTCTGGCCTCCTCTCTGCTCTCAACTTTACTCTCTGCACTCCAGCCACAGTGATCTCCTATGGTTTGGCCCATACCACGCCACAGGGTCTTTGCATGTGTTTTCCTCCCTCCTCCAACATGCCCTCCATTCTAGTCACAGAATTACCTCTGCCCCAGAGACTTTAGATTCAAGATTGTAGACCTGTGTTAGCCACATTCACTGGCCCCTCACTTCATTCCTCACTTACCTCAAACTGGTCTGCCCTTTCTGGGTGGTCTTGTAATTCCATATTTTGGAAGGAAGCTGCAGTCTGTTGAAATAAATTCTTCAAAGAAATTATCTCTTTTGTGAAAGAATGTCTTTCTTGGATTTCATTCTCCATCAATTCCTTATTTTCTTGAGCTTTCTGAAAAAGCCTAACATATAACATCAAAATAAAATTGTTTCTCTGCTCTCTTATGAGATAGTTTTATTTCAACAATTAACACAGTGTCTGCATAGCTCACAAAAGATTTTTTCCTGAACATAAAGTACCATTTTTCAGTGGTTTATATACTACATATATAAACAAATGCCAAATTCTATCACACAATCAAAAACCTCTCCAAACTCCCATCTCAAAATATCCTCTTTTCACACATTACATTCCAATTGCTATCTCCATCCTACTTTTCTCCATGTGATCCTTGAATTCAACTGAATATGATGTAGAGGTAAGAATGGATTCATGGGTGGGCTTTTGGGGATAGATGACTGGATTAACTTCTTTTATCTCAGCTGACCCCATTTGCCGTGAATGTAGCCACCTTATTAGTACAGGAGTTTACAATCTCTCCTGAGAGCTATTTGGTATTCCCAGCCGTAAATATATCCTGTGACCCAATGATTCTAATTCTTGGCGTCTTTCTCAAAGAATTAATCACAGATGCAGAAAGAGACTCTAGTATAATTACATTTACTACAATGTTTTTATAAAAGTAAAAAAAAATTATGTATAATTTAAAGGTTCTATATTAGGCCTTTGGTTAAAGAAATTATGGCATAGACACGTGAAATATTACATAGTTATGTTTTAAGGAACATTTAATGGCATAGGCAAATTAACATGATATGCTGATAAGTGATTTAGCAGACAACAAAACAGTACAGTATTATCAGAATTCGTTTAAAAATACAATCAGTAGCAATCAGTAGAAAAGATTAGGAGTGATTGGCAGTGATTATTGTTGAATGGTAAAATAAAGGGGAAGATTTATATTAATTTTTATAATTTTCCACATTCCCTGAACTTCCTAATATATATTCCTTTTTTTCCCCTAATATATATTTCTAATATATATTACTAAAATAGAAAAACAGCAGACATTAAGAAAAAAATTCAAAGGATATTCACCCTCAATAATACCAGGATGGAAAACATGTGTTTGCTTTTAATGTTATTAATCTTTTTCATCTCTGCTCCTTTTTCTGAGCATAGTTGACACACAATATTACATTTGTTTCTGGTGTATAATCTAGTGATTTGACAGGCTTATACATTATTCTATGCTCGGCACAAGTATAGCTACCATCTGTCCCATTACATCGCTATTATAATTGACTATATTCCTTATGCTCTGCTTTTTCATTCCCGTGACTAATTCATTCCATAAATAAAGGCCCACTCCCCTTCACCCATTTTGCCCATCCCCTTACCTCCCTCCTCTCCAGTTCTGCTTTTTGTTTGTTAATTCACTTTTTTAAGATCCAGTTTAGGAGTGGAATCATATGGTATTTGTCTTTCTCAGACTGACTCATTTCACTTAGTAGAATATCCTCTAGGTTCATCTATGTTATCTCAAATGGCATGATCTCATCCTTTTATGGATACATAATATTCCATTGGATACATATACAATATTTTCCTTATCCTTTTGTCTATTAATGGACACTGGAGTTGCTTCCATGTCTTGGCTATTGTAAATAATACTGCAATAAACATAGAGGTGCATGTGTCTTTCAAGGGAGTGTTTTCATTTTCCCCGGGGAAATACTTAACAGTGGAATTATCAGATCGTATGATATCTCTATTTTTAATTTTGTGAGGAAACTCCATACTATATTCCACAGTGATGTACCATTCCAACCCTTTTTATACTTTTCTGTGTTAAACCAATTCTATCATATCATTGGTCATTATGCTATATTTTTATATTTTCAAAATTCAGTATTTTCTAAATTTTAAGCCTGAGTTGTCAGGCATGTTTTCTTAACAGTTTTTCATAAGTCTTACTTGTTGCATCGTTTCTGCATTGATGTAATCTCTTGAAATGTTGGAATAGTTTCCACAGCTTCTAAGCTTTTGGGAGCATTTTGGAGACTTCTCATGCGCTGAAAGAGTAAGGTCAGTAACAACTGCTGCTTCTCCACATTTTCTTGGTAACGGCATAAACAGTCTTGCAGGTCACAGAGCTCCTCCGTGGTGGCTGCCTCTTTTGTTTTTGAAATTTCAGGGAGATCTTCTTGAAGATTATCTAAAATAATTGCTTCTCGTTCAATCTAATTCAATAAACAAAAAAACAGAACTCAAATAACTAAAAGGTACTTCGACCATCTCAGGAGCTGAAACACACCTTTGGCAATCATAATTTTTGTATACTGGCTCCTCAAAGGGTTCCTAATGCCATATCTTCGCTCAAAGTAGTATCTGTCTTCTTCTAGCGGGAATATTATTCCTCCCCTATTGGAATCCCAGAATTCCCAGCTACTGATCATGTAGATATGTGATTAAAATGAAATGTTGCTGTTGTGAGCAGAAATACTGTTGAATATTTTCATAAATAATTTCTCTCTTCTTCAGATTTCAGTTGCAGAAAGCAGTTATTTCTCTTGAAATATCTATAGGGTCACTAGAATGAGCTCCACCAAATTGCAACTACTATACAAGAATTTGGGCAACAAGTGGATAATTTTTCTACAAGTGTCTTCTTTCACATCCTATTCCTATATACTCAAAAAAGGAAGTCCAGTACTTCCTCGTTACCCTAACACCTACACCAAAGGGAAAGTAGTCCTAACCAATCAAGTATTTGTCAACATGGAGACATGCAGAACCCAGAAATACATAACATCGCATATTTGCAAAATGGAGTTCTATCACTCTTGAACTCAGAATGAAGACAGAGACAATCAGATCCCTCTAATGCACCTCTTCAAACCCTGTGGCCCTCACATCAGCTGCACCAACATTTGCCACATTCTGCCCTGGCACTGTCAACTCTTGTGCTCTAATGTTCAAACTGAGTCAGGCATCTTGCAATCTTGACTTTGCGGAATATCACACCAGTCAGCTACAGTTATATGATAGTAATCGAAATGGTAAATGAAAACCTGGATTCCAAAGGGTATAAAATAAAGTCTATGAACATTTAGGAATTCCAGCATAAATAAGGTTTCCAGGAGCTCAGTGGTCTAGGGCTTTCCAGAATTCCATAGACGTAAAGACCAAGTAGTTCAATCCTGTATCTCTTCTATTAAGAAAGAGGCCCAGCTCTGGATGTGCCCTTTGGGATTCTGGAGGCAGTATATGCTCTACTTGAGAACATTGCTCAGATCCATTTATCAGAATGCTGCCAATCTTGAGGGAGGTCTGGAGAAAAAGAGACATTGCAGCAGGGTCAGGCTTTGGTATAAGCTGCCCTGCCACTTGGGCCATATGATCCAGCTGAGTCCCTGGTCACTAGGATAGAGTATAAGTGTAGATGGCCCCTCTCCAAAAGACCTAGTTACGGAACTTATGCTTTCCATTATCTCACACCTAAATTCAGTTGGATTAGAAGTGCTAGTTCTTAGGCAAGCAGCTACAATTCCACCAGGGAATGATACAAAAGGTTTCCACTGGGTTGTTTCGCAACCTCCCTGCCAGAGAACCAGCAAGCAAAGAAAGGAATTGCTGTATTGTTAGAGACAACTGTACATCTAGGGTTTCTAATATACATCAAGTTGAAAGCAGTATGTCCATAACTTAATGGAGCATCTCTTGGTGTTTCCAAACCAGTGATAACCATAAAAGAGCAACTAGAGCAACCATGACCCATGAGTAAAACAACTAAAGCTTCTGACCATTCTTGTTCCAGTTCTCCTCATCCCCTACCCATTTCCTGAGATCTCTTTCCAAAATAAACCACCTGCCTGCAAGCCCCATCTGGCTCTCTGCTGCATGATGTAAGGTGGTTAGTGATTAAGGAGGAGAACACAAGGAGGGAGGGGGAAACAATTTTTATTAGGATAATAATTTTACTCAAAAGCCAGACAATACTTCTACTTGCAACAGATAATCAAACTGTCATACATAACATCCAATCCAACATAACTCAGCAATTAAGAGAAATGAACTATTGATACAAGCAGCAATATGCATGCATTTCCCATGCATTAAACTTAGTGATAAGATGTCGAACTCAAAAGGCACAAACTGTTCCAAGTCCATGTATATGACATTCTAGAAATGGCAAGACAGATTAATAGTTGCCAGGGGCTGGAGGTGATAGAAGGGACAGATTTCAGAGGGGCACAAGGGAACTTTTTGGGGTGATGAAAATGATCTAAATCTTCATTTAGATTCATTGGTGATCATGTGACTGTGTTTATCAAAACTTAGCAAACTTCATGCTAAAAAGGATGAAGACAGTTCTCAAATCAGAAAATATTTACCACCAAAATTATGCATTCACTCTTCCATCTAGAAAAGGCTCTGCAGCTCCTGAGTGACTTCCTTTAGATACAGAATTCTAATAATATTGGTTATAAAACTTTTAGATTCATAGTCGATTATAAAGTAGTCTAGAAAGGGAGAAGGAGCCATAGTTGCACCATAAGTAAACAGAGTGAAGGGGACTGAAAAACCTATAACCAGCAGAATTAGGAACTAGCAAAAGTCCTTTGGACTTTTGGTACATGGGGAAGAACCTAGCCTTATACCTCCAATTATCTTTGAATTTTCTCTAGCACATTACAGTCACTGAAACAAAAATGATGACTCTGAATAGGCAGATATGAACAATTAAATCAAGCAGATTCTGACTAAGAAAAAAAAAAACCAGGAAGGTAAAATTTTAGAGGGGGAAAAAGTAAAATTTTAATTTATATTTTAATTTACAAATTTAAACACAACATCTAAGTTTTTGAAAATCTACTTATACAAAACCTTTATCCCATAAAGATACCAGATTATTATATTACTATCCATGTCTTTAAAAAAGAAATTCATTCTGTCACATACAAAAGCACCAACCATGCTAATTGAATCTTGCATATACAGGTGTTTAGATGATATAATTTTTAAGTGGATACACGCTATTTTAAAATCCTACATCAATTTGGTGTGTACGTAAATATCATTTAAGTTGATAGCTTTGTCATTAATAACACTGGAGTGGGCGCCTGGGTGGCTCACATGGTTAAGCATCTGCCTTCTGCTCAGGTCATGATCTCCAGGTCCCAAGATCAAGCCCCATGTTGGAAGTCTGCTTCTCTCTCTCTGCCTCTCCCCCTGTTGTGCTCTCTCTCTCTCTCTCTCTCAGATGAATAAATACATCTTAAAAAATAAATAAATAAATAAATAAACAAATAAATAAATACATACATACATACATACATCAGAGTGTAAGTTTAACTTCTCTTAAAAGACTACTCGTGAATTTGGGCAAGTTAATCTCACTGTGTCTCACTTTCCTCACCTACAATATAAGGATAAAAGTATCTAGCTCATAGGACTCTGGTGAGGATAAATGATCATACACATAAAATGCTTAGAATTTTGCCCAACACATGCTCCACACCCGCCCACTGTTAAAGTAGCTGTTACTGTTATTACACGAGGGCATGTTTTGTTTGTGCTACTCTTTGAAAAACACATTCTGCTAGTAGATATTGTCAAATGAGTCTATGAATAATTACAAAGTTCTAAGTGAATGGCGTCTGAATTAACCAAATATAATTGCAAATGGGTATACAGCAATAGAGAGACAATGTAGTAAAATAGAACAAAAGCTTAGAATTAGCCTAGACCTGGGTTTGAAGAAGAGCTGTCCTTGAAGAAATGTTCATTACCTGCCCACTAAGCACAAGGGCCCGGTCAGATTCTTTTTTTTTTTTTTTAAGATTTTATTTATTTATTTATTTATTTATTTATTTATGTACACACAGAGAGACAGAGAGCACAAGCAGGGGAAGTGGCAGGCAGGAAGTTCACTTAATCCAACCTAATGAAGCCTATATCCTTTCAATACTGATGGAAACACCATGGGCACATACTGAGGCCATAATTTGCAGTTCAGATCATGTTGATTTGAGCAGACATGGCAAGAACGAGAACCCTGGCCAGATTTTCTCCCATGGCTCCAGGAGAGCTGCTGGTGACCCATCTTGCTCTCTCAGATACAATGGGGCAAAAAGCAAGAACAGCAAGTTTAAAGCAGAAAAAAATATGCTATGCTAAACATTTATATTTCAAAACTTGTGACCTACCTCCAATCAAGTATTGATTCACTGTATTTCTCTCTTAAGTAAATTTAGCAGGAATTTTGACTTGAATAAGAGAGAAGGGTTTTCATTAATGTCCCAATTTGTACTTCATTTATACCTGATCCTTTAGAAAGATTAACAAACACCCTAAGATAATTTTATACTATTTAAAATTTTCTTTTTAAATATATGTGATGGCCTAAGTCCTGAACCATGCTTAAATTAACATCTCTGATTAATATATACTATGAAGGTTTTCTTTAAGAGAGTCTTCACAAAGAGCATCAAACATATTTTTAAGTCCATAGTTAACAATTAATTGAAGTTAATTTCTATAGTTAACCATTGCAGTTAACTTCGAAATTAGTTTGTAATTATGACTATTACTTAATTCTAACCTTTAGTGTTATATAGTCATTTTTAAGAGGGGTTAACTCAGATGCACAATAAAGAATTTAAAGCTCAAATGAGCAAGTACTTATTTATAAGTATTACCTGATACCAAAAAAAAAAGGCACTATTAGGAAAGAATTTGAATCATTTCTTGGGGATTATTTTGCTAGGACCTGACCTCTACAAACATTTTTGTATTAGGTATATATGATAAAAAAAAAAATGGTACTACCGGTTGAGGACTTGTTTTACATAAAAACAAAGCGAAAGTAATAAAACAATTTAAATGACATTCGCTAGGAAACTGGCTTGATCCTTAAAAACAAAGCACTTACTTCTTCACTGACAAATTTCCACTCCTGCTTCAGCTCTTCACACCACAGCTCCCATTCTTTAGCAGCCTCCAACAAACTCAACCATTTGTCCCACAGAGCCAGTGTAGTTCTGAGCAAACACCTGTCATCACTGTCTGTGCACATGGGTCTCAGGTGTCTGAGGACCTGACGTAGTTCCATGAACTCTTCTTTGGTTGATAAAAGATTTGAACCCAAGGTCTTAGGAAAGAAAAGGAAAAGTAAGAATATAATGTCTATTAATTTTTCTGAAACTTATGAACTTCTTAAAATTTGGAACTATTGATGATTTTACAACATCTATAAGTATTAAATAATCTATATTCTAGACCTTTTGAAAGCCAATTTGAAACAGTTAAGAATTAACTATGTATTATTTTGTTGCACATTAGTTTGGAACCATGGTGACAAAAATGACCCATAAACCAATTCTTCCAAGTAAGAAAGTATAAACATTCTAAAAGTCCCATTGTTATTTTAAACTTGAATCTCATTATTTTTACTAGTTTGTTAATTTGCATAAGGCTTATCAACCACCAATGCATTATTTAGGGGTTTTGTGTTTGTTTGTTTGGGGATAGATGTTAGGCACAGATGATTTCCAACGGCTTCATTCAAATTCTAATAACATAATACCATAGATTCTAACAGATGAAAATAAGCCAAAACAAAAATTACAGAGTAAGAATAAGAAGTAGCCAGAGTTTAAACTTATGATAGTTGCTTTAAATTCTCTGTCATTGACCCAGCAACATCCAACAAAATAACATAAAAAGTGACACTTTAGAAATAGCGATCCCTGGGGCAACTGAGTGGCTGAGTTGGTTGAGCATCGCACTCTTATTTCCGCCCAGGTCTTGATCTGAGATCTAGCATGGCGGGTGCTCCGTGGGAGTCTGCTTGAGAGTCTCTCTCTCTCTCCCTCTACTTTCCCAACTGCCTGCTCACGCACACACTCCCTCTAAAGTAAATTAAAAAATCTTAAAAAAAAAAAAAAGAAAGAAAAAGAAAAAGAAGAAGAAAAAGAAAAAGAGAAAGAAAGTGATCCCTAAGAATAGTCCTGTGAACCCAACTGATGAAATCTCTCAGAACCACTGTTTAATGTTTCCCCTTGGTGTTTGGTTTGGGGTATTTTCTTCAGTGTATAACTCACATGGAAGATTTCTATGGTCACAACAGAGCCACATTCCCTGCTGCCACTACCTGCTCTTCCTATCAATATTCTACATAGTCTTACTGAAGATTTGCAAATTACTATTACCTTGCTCTGTTCCACGCGCTCTAAAGCTTCTTTGTAAGATACTGGCAACGGAAACATGGACTGCCCAAGAACTGTCTCCATTTGGCTTAAGTTAGTGCAAACTTTCTCCTTAATTTTTCTATAGCATTTGTAATTCTCAAGACACCTAGGAAATACAGGGGAAAAAAAGTGGTATTAAATTTTATTTGGTACAATAAATTTTGGACTTCCCAGAATGAATTCTACATACTTAATAAAAAAAAGTAGAATGTAATTCTCTTTTTGCTATTCAATGTTTTTCACCCAATTTTTATTGACTCTCTCCTCCTCACAGGGACCTGTATAAGGCTTTTAATGCAAACTTAACAGGTAGATAAGACTTCTCAAAACAGCTAAACTGTAAAAACTGCATTCTTTAACACTGCTAATAAAGTATAAATTCTTCATAAAATTCTGAATGACAATTCTTGTAGAAAACCACTTGGTCTTAAAAATGCTCATTTCTTTTGAACCATTAATTCAACTTCCACAATTTATCTTAAGGAATTAATTCTCACAGTAGAAATTTATCCTAAATTTGGTAAAACCTTCTGCATAATAAAATCTTTTTACTCATTAAACTATTAATTAAATTGGAACATACTTTATATGTAACAAAAGATATGGTTCAGTAAATTACAAAGATCCATTTTATAAAATATTTTATAGCAAATACAATTACTTTTAGGAAGTTTTGCACAATAAGGGAAAGAGAACATGTTATACAGTCACAGGAAAGCAGCAGCATATTTTTATAGAGCATAATGTGAGATATTAAAAAACTATTCATTTACTATGAATAAAATTGTATGTAAAAAACTGGTAGCCTAAATCCCTCACTGAAAACAATTAAAACTCAGTATCAAATATATATTTTTTAAATTATTAAAATATAATAATAAACTGGAAAGGAATTCAGGTATATTCACAGGCCCCAAACTATATGAAAGTGGAAATATAAGAGAAATAAGCTGAGACCTAGGGACAGTTTTTCACTTTGATGGCATTTGCTAAGTTTTAGTTTTATTAACCTTTCCCTGGAATGCTGGAGGACAGAAGATAAACCATCATTCCAGGATAGGTATTTAATAGGAAACCCTCTCTGTAAAGATATTTGTAACTTATGTAATAAAAGACTAGCTTCCAATATATAGCATAAATACCTACAAATCAATAAAAAAAAAAAAGGATGAGCAACCCAATAAAAATTGGGCAATGGCTTGAACAGGCATTTTTCAGAAGATGAAATATGAAAGACCAAGAAATACTCAAAAAAGAAGCTCAAATATATTAATAATAATAGAGATGCAAATTAGAACCACAATGAAATATCACTTCTCAACCATCAGACTGGCAAAAATTAAATCTCTCTTGGGACACCTGAGTGGCTCAGTTTGGTTAAGCCTCTGACTTCAACTCAGGTAGTGATCCTAGGGTCCTGGAATGGAGTCTGCTTGTCCTTCTGCCCTTCTCTTAACTCATGCTCTCTTTATCTCTCTCTAATAAATAAAATCTTAAAAAAAAATTAAATCTCCCAACATCAAGTATTGGTGAGGATATGAAATAGTTGGAACATGGAATGTTATTGGAACAATTGTCTGAATAGAAGTTGGGATGCCTGGGTGGCTCAGAGGTTGAGCGTCTATCTTCAGCTCAGGGCGTGATCCCTACTCTGGGGACTGAGTCCCCCATCAGGCTCCCTGCAAGGAGCCTGCTTCTCCCTCTGCCTATGTCTCTGCTTCTGTCTGCATGTCTCTCATGCATAAATAAATAATATATTTAAAAAGAATAAATAAATAAGTAAAATCATTTGGCATTTAAAATGTAAGGTGTGCAAACTTTTTCACCCAATAATCATAATCCTTGGTATATAGTCCAGGGAAGCTCTTACATTTAAAAATGTTCCCTTTGGCCCTATTTGTAAGTACAAAGACTAGAAAAACCTAAATGTCTATCAATGGCTGGCTGACTGAATTTTGCTATAGATAAGAACATGAATAAACTTCAGCATCATAATGATGAATTTGAAAAAAAATGAAGTGACAGATGAATACATACACATGAAAATGTGCCACACACACACACACACACACACACACACACAGTAAAAATGTTTTAAAAAGGAAGAAAATGGTAAATAAACAATTGGGCATAATGGTTAATTCTGAGAAGAGGAAAGGACCACACAAGAAAATGCAAGTCATGATGTTTACCTTTGAACTTCTGGGTACAAAGTTGTTTGTTTTATCATTAGTCTTTTATATCACATGCAGACTTTTATAAACATTCTGTTGTATGGGCTCAATATCAAAAACAAAAAAAAGGTAAAATATACAATAAAACATTCGCTATGGTTTTCTATAGGTAATGATTTTTCAACTTCTCCAGACTTTTGAAATTATTTCTATGTGTCAATGTTAATTATAAAGAAAAATAAATCTTAATTTTGTTCTTAAAGCATTACCTTTAGAAAGAAGTACGTACCTTTCTATTTCACTTTTCTTTACTTTGGCTGCCTCCCTCATGGCTGAGTCCTTAGAAACTAATTCCTGTAAAGTATACTGGAGTTGTTGTTTGGCTTCAGGGCTGGATATAGTTCCCAGTTTCTCAGTGAGGTCCTGGATGTCTGCCATTGTGGATTGTAATTCCTCTTGTTTCCAGTAAGACATCTCCAGTGGTTCTTCTGGATTATCAAGGTCTACTTTATGGGATGCAACAATGGCTTCGCAGGCAGTAAAGATCCCCATTGCCCTGGTGACTGCCTCGTTATAGCGTGTCATACTTTCATAAGCATCATTCAAGACATCCTGGTGAATAGAAGAGTAAACGTTGTGACAAAGCTGTCAAACTTTGGGGATTTATATCATTCTTGAATTTTTGTAGTGCATTCATAATATGTCTCAGTCTTAAAAGGGTTAGCATCTTCTACTTTTAGTTTGATAATATTATCCTATATTTAAAGACAAATGACTTTGCATAAAGAAAAATTATTTCCAGATTTGCTAAGAAGTCTACTGTAAATTTAAAAATGCATTTTATGAATCATGTCTGATGAACTCTTCTGTTCTACAACTCTTCTGTTACACTATGAATTAAATAAAATAATTGAATATATTTAATGTATATAACTTTAACCAATATTTGTTGGGAGGGAGGAATTAAAAGAAAACACACAAAATCCCCCCAGATTTTTTGTGGTTTTTAAAAAACTTAATTAATTTTAAATAAGTTCTACACCCAACATAGGACTCAAACTCACAACCCTGAGATCAAGACCTGAGCTAAGATCAAGACTGATCTTAACTGACTAAGCCACCTTGGTGCCCCACCCATCTTGTGTTTTTAAATAAATGGTTCTGCCACTAACTTAAGTTTTGAGTGCATTACTTAATGCCTCCAGACCTTAGTCTTCTTACTGAAATAACAAATAGTTGAAATAAATAACTTTATTTTTATTCTTTTTAAGATTTTATTTATGTATTCATAAGAGACACACAGAGAGAGGCAGAGACACAGGCAGAGGGAGAAGCAGGCTCCATGCAGGGAGCCCGATGCGGGACTCGATCCCGCGTCTCCGGGATCACACCCTGAGCCAAAGGCAGACGCTCAACCGCTGAGCCACCTAGGCTTACAATAAATAATTTTAAAGGTCCCTTCCAGTCCAGTTCTAATCCTATTATTTTGGAGATTTATGTCATTGTTTCTGGAAACTATTAAAATCAAGTAGAGAAGTACTGAATTTACTCAATATTTGTTAAGTACCAATTTAAAGAACATACTAGAATTCATAATATGACTACACTTCCATAGCATTTATACATATCAAAATATTTCAGATATAAAAATATTTCAAATATATTATCTAATAAGTTTGAGTTAAAAAAGGGAGTTAATTTTCCCATTCTATAAATTTTATGCAACAAATTCTAAAAACACAGTGAAAGGCATTATATTAAGCACAAGGTTCCAATAATGCCTAAGCTGTCTATCCAATTAGTGCAGAAAAGGAGGGAATATGATGAGTCATTCTGTAACATAAGTCAGAACACCTCTCCTGTTTAAAGGATCAGACTAAATATTTTAGGCTTTGCATGCCACCTGGGCTATCACAACTACTCAACCCTGCCGATGTAGCAAGAAAGCAGCCATAGACATTCTCTAAAAAAATTAGCATGGCCAAGATCCAATAAAACTTTATTTACAAAATCAGGCACTGTGGGCAGATTTGGCCCATGAGTCTTTATTTAATGACCCCCACTTAAAATCTGACGATCTTGATGCAAATCCTGGCTGGGGGCACCTGGGTGGCTCAGTGGTTGAGTGTCTGCTTTTGGCTCAGGTTGTGGTTCCAGGGTCCTGGGATGGAGTCCCACATCTGGCTACCGGCAGGAAGCCCCTCTGCTTATGTCTCTGCCTTTCTCTCTCTCTCTCTCTGTGTTTCTTATGAATGAATGAATAAATGAATGAATGAATGAATATAAATTTAAAAATAAAAATCCTGGTTCTGTTACTGCTGCAAGAACTGGGAAAACAGTTGATGTTCCTGAACTTAAATTTCTTTATTTTAAAATGGGTCTAATAATAGCATCCACTTCCCAGATTCTCTGTGAAGATTAAAAATAAACTACTCAGCACAGTGCCTAGACACTGAAAGTTCTAAATAGATGTGGAGTTATTATCGTATGTTCTTTGCACTACACCGTCTTTCTTCCATTAGGCCTATTTCTAAAAATTAAACAAAGCTCTACTGAGCTTAGACTACATGGGATATAGAAAAAAGGGTGTCACACTCCTCTTTCCCATCTATAATGCACTGTATTCAGATGTAAAATGAGTTGGGATCATAAGATGGTTTACTGAAAGTTTTTAAAATGGCTCTTCTATGGAAAATGTTCATGTAGAACCTCAAACTTCTTGAGAAGCACACATACTAAGTAAAACCTCAAACCATGAAATACAAAGAAATGCATTAACCACTTAATTAAGAAAAAAGCCCCTTACTGTGCGTAAATCAATGCTTGTATTAAGCTGCATGTGAAGATCTTCAATGTCATGCAATTTTGTCTCCACTTCAAAAGTTTCCAAAGAATTTTCTTCTCTTTGCTTCTCAATAAGGGTCATAGCTTTCAAGCTATCCATTTCCACCTGAACTTGCTCTTGAAATGCTTCACAATTCTCCTTCTCATTTTGAATATGTTCAATGTCCAAATTTATGAGTAAAGGCTGCTCTAACTGAGACTTTATCTGATTCAAAACATGTAAGGAACTTTCCAGTTTGTCCTGAAAATTCTTTTCACCCATTTCCTTTGGTTGGGATTCTAGTACTTTGTCTTGGAGAATCTTGTGTAACTTGTCATTTTCTTCCACACACAGCTTTATTTGCAGGATTTCTTTCTCTTTGAATGAGTCATCAAAGGTCTTACTTTGATTTAAATTCTTTATCATCTCTTGACACAAGCACATGGCTTTCTCAATTCTGCGCTGCAAAATTTGAGCACTGAGCAGACTGCTTGCCGGGGAGGCATGGGGCATTTCCAGTAGTGCTTCAGCCCTTGTCTTAATTTGCAAATCCATAGCCCTCAGTTTACTAAGTGATGCTTGATATTTGTCACGTTCTGCCACAAGTGTGTCCAGCTGCTTAATTTTTTCTTCAAGTTCCTTTTCTTTTTCAAATACTTGGGCTTGTAATTGGTCAAGCTGGGAAGAATCCCAGTTTAGACCTAGAGAGTCAAACACTTCTTTGAGTTTCAGTACCTGTAGGATGCGAGACTGAACACCAGTGATTAGGTCTTTAAGACTATACAGCTCCTCCTTCACATCTTCATGTATTTCTTGATTTAGTGGCAGCTCACTGTGCTGTATATGGTCAACCTCCTTCTGAAGCACAGATGCCTTTTCATGGTATTCTCTGTAAAAATGTATCTTGCGTTCTACTTCATTGCATTTATTTTGTATGACTCTTTGTGTTCTGTCAGCTCTAGTCTTCAGATTTTTCAGTTGGTCGCCCAGAAATAATCTTTCAAACACACATAGATCCTTGCAGACGTCTGCCTGTTCCTGAAGGCGAGCTGAGATTACACTCTCTGCTTCTTGCAACGCCTCCTGAGAACTCGTCAAAGTGACATGCTCCTGTTCTAGTTCAGGTTCTGTGGATGCTGTTTTCATCTTGGGAATGATCTGTGCTTCATTTTCCTGAAGTGAAAGTTGAAGTTTCTCTATTACTGCAATAAATCTGTTTCTTTCTTCCAATTTAAATTCTAATTGCTGTGATCTTTCAGTTGACTTTAAAATCAGCATTTGGTATTGATTCTGTAAGTCTTGTAGGAGGTGATTTAAATCATTGCTCTCATCTGCTGTAAGGTTAGGAATATTCTTTTTGACCTCTTCTACCAAGGACTCTACAGCCTGCTGCTTATCCAGAATGCCATCGTGTTTAACCTTGCATTTTCTGATCTGGGAAAGAATATCATCCGGGAAAAGGGAAATGGTAGGGGTGAGTTCACCTAGCAGATTCTTGACCCACTGGATAATCTCTTTCATCTTGTTCCTTACTTCACACTTTTTGATCTGATTTTCCACCTTTATGTTTAATGGCTCCAAGGCTTCTAATTGCTTCTGCAGATTATTCATTGCATCTTCCAAAGCATTCTTTTCTTTTTCCCCCCAAATCCTCTTCATCTGAAATTCAGCTTGCCCTTTTAAAACAGAAAATTGATGTTTCATATTCTGGAGTTCAGTGGCCAAGGCAATTGTGTTTGGGCCCCCATCCTGTTCTTCCATAGAGTTCAGCCCTAACTGTAGACTTTGCTGCTGCTGCTGCTGCTGTATGGAAATTCCAAGGTCTTGGATCTGATTCATCAGAAGCGTAAATTCATCATGTTCCACTACTTGCTGAGAATACTTCTTTTGAGCCAGTTGTTCCACTTGTTCCCAGCTATTTACGAGTTGCTTGATCTGACTTTCCAATAACTTCTTATCCATGTCAGTCAGATAGTTCGATACATTTTCCCATTCAGTTTTCATCCTGCTTAAAGAATCTTTCTCTTTTTCTATTGATGCTAGGAATTGTTTAATTTTGTCCAGATAGGTTGCACTGTCCAGTGGTCCCCTAAAAAAAAGAAGGGAAAAATGGAGCTTCTTTATACTTATTACATATCAACATGAGGTTAGAGATCATTAAAAGAAATTAATTCTTCTATGAATTCCCAGAAGAGAAGATAAGGTTGTCTATTAAAGCACTCTGTCCTTAAAATAAAAATCAGAATCTGGTTTAGTGTGGCTTTCAATTAGTGTATGACGATGTACAAAGCTTATCTATAAAATATGTATCATAAAAATGCAGAACCAGGATGCCTGGGTGGCTCAGCGGTTGGGCGCATCCTGCCTTCAGCTCAGGGCATGATCCTGGAGTACCAGGATCGAGTCCACATTGGGCTTCTTGCATGGAGCCTGCTTCTCCCTCTGCCTATGTGCCTGCTTCTCTCTTTCTGTGTCTCTCATGAATAAATAAATAAAATCTTTTTTAAAAAATGCAGAACCACAGGAAAGGAGTGAAGAGTGAAGGGAACAACGTATGTAAAAGTACTCTGTAACCGTAAAGAACTTGCACAAAGCTGAGTCTGGGACTAAGAAATTACTCCATCTTCCAACCACTTTGTTGTCGTTTTGCCAACAATAATGGCTAAGAGAGTATAATCATCAGGCTAATATTTTTAATATAAAACTGTTTCCTCAAAGGGATATCACTGAAAGTAAATCCCATTAAGGCAAAACTATAACATCAACCTTTTTACCTTTTATTTTATTTTTTAGTTATTTATTCATGAGAGACAAGAGAAAGAGGCAGAGACATAGGCAAAGGGAGAAGCAGGCTCCCCCCCGGGGAGCCCGATGCGGGACTCGATCCCAGGACTCTGGGATCACACCCTGAGCCAAAGGCAGACGCTCAATCACTGAGCCACCCAGGTGCCCCAAATCAACATTTTTAATAGTAAGAAAGGGTTTACACAATAAGATTATATCTTTATTTTATTTTCCATTATTTTCAAAGCCAAAAGGAATATATGTATGTAAAGAAAAAACATTAGGATAGATACATATTCAGTATTTCCAAACTATTTAAACCAATTATGCTGATACTAAGCAACTGTATACATAGGATATTTCTCTCCACCCCCATAGTTTAGAATAAACTCTTGACACAAAAGAGTGCTGAATTACATAGAATTTAAATCGATTTGGCAGAATTTCACGTGAATTAAGAAATTAATTTGTAAAAAAATATAATTTAATTGTAAAATTAATACAAATAATATAAAATTTATTGCCTGAAACCAACAGTTTTCTTCAATGGCCTCCATATGGAATTAATTTCATACTGTAGTATTAAAATCATATCCTGGGATCCCTGGGTGGCTCAGCGATGTAGCGTCTGTCTTCGGCCCAGGGCGTGATCCTAGAGTCCCAGGATTGAGTCCCACATCAGGCGTCTGCATGCAGCCTGCTTCTCCCTCTGCCTGTGTCTCTGCCTCTCCCTCTCTCTCTCTCTCTCTCTCTCTGTGTTTGTCTCTCATGAATAAATAAAATCTTAAAAAAATAATAATAATAAATAAATAAATAAAATCATATCCTTTCATAGTATACATTCTTAAAACCCTGGGCCTGTCCATGGCAGTGAAGCTTATGCTTGAATAAAAAGAATGCAAGTTCTAAATTCTTTTTTTTATGATTTATTTATTTTAAAGATTTTATTTATTTACCTATTTATTTGAGAGACAAAGAGAGAGAGAGCAAGAGTGGGAAGGGCAGAGGGAGATGGAGAATCTCAAGTAGACTCCATGCTCAGCGTGGAGTGCTACGCAGGGCTCAATCCCATAACCATGAGATCACAACCTAGCCTAGACTAAGAGTCAGATGCTCAAATGACTGCACCACCCAGGCACCCCTATTTATTTAAGAGAGAGAGAGAGAGAAAGAGAGGGCAAGTAAATGGCGGGGCAGGGGGCAGAAAGAGAAAAATCCTGAAGGAGACTCCCTGCTGAGTGCAGAACCTGATGTGGGCTGGATCCAAGGATTCTGAGATCATAACCTGAGCCAAAACCAAGGGCCAGATGCTCAACCAACTGAGCCACCCAGGTGCCTCACAAGTCCTAAATTCTCATACTTACACTTTTAGACTTTCCTTTTCCATCAGCAAGGCTTTCACTGAGGATTCAACTGCAGCAAGGTGCTCCTGAAAATTGTTAAGGAGTTCATATTGGCTTTCTTTCTTTTTCTTCAAAGTAATAAGTGCCTGAAGCAGACTGTCCAAGTGGTGCACTGAATATCTTGTACTGTGAAGAACCAAGGCACTTGCTTCTGCTTTATTGAGACATTCAGTTTGTTCTAGTGGTTCAGTGGCTATTTTCTTTGCTTCCAACTGGGCATATAATTCCTAAAAACAAGTCAAGGAAGTCAATAAATACATAGTCCCTCATTTACTCATTAATTTCTTTCTTTCCAGTAACACATTACATCCCAAGAATAGGTTTCAAATATTTCATTTGCACACAGAGAAACTAAGGTGCTGACATTTAAAAGCTTTTTTCACTAGAATCATGTTAAAATCTAGATTGAAACTCACAATTGGTCTAGCATTTAATAGCAATTAGATTTCCCTATTATGTTAAAAGGTTCTGCATGTCTAAAGGAAGATTTCTTTTTTTCAAGTTGTTCTAGATTTATATACACTCCATTTATATCCATCCGTTATTTATATATATAAATATATACAAATAAGATATATATAATATTTTTATTATTTACATACATCACCCCTCTTTCCTATTTTAAATACATGTTTACAGCCATGCAAACTCAGTTAAAATTGTAGGGGTAATTTTTTAAAAAACATGGCCATGTATCGGACTTTTAGATTATATAGCTATTAAGTACATAAATATATAAACATAGTTATGTAAGCACAGCTGTAAAAACAAAGGAGCATCCCATAATGTTGATAATTAGAAAAAGTAAACTTGTCAGAATATGAAGAATACATCTAAGAAGAGGAACGATAAGTCAGAATTTCCTAATTTTGTTACTAAATAAGTAAGTTTTTAGTAACTTCATGAAAAAGACTAATGTTCATTAAACTCTTCCACTTTTTAAATGGAAAGATTTATACAACTTACTGATTAGTACATAATTATATAGTTACCAAATTGATCATCAGGCAAAGGTTAAATAAGACTTTCATTCTGTGCAAGCAAGTTACTGGTAATTAAAATATATTGTATTGCACTGGATAAATGATGCAATCATGTTGTCAATGTTTTTCTTGTTTCCATACCTCTATCTCTTTTAATTGTTCATTTCTTAACATAACATCTAATTCTAAAGGTTGATTTTGCAGCTCATTGACTTTATGCTCATCTTCAGTGTTTTTCATGCTTTCTTGAACATTGAGAGAAAGTTGTTTTGACAAAACCACTTCCACAGCTGAATTCTGAAAACATAAAAAGATTAATTGCTGAATAATCTACCTTACCTTACAAATAAATAATATTTCTTTTTCTTGGTGAAAACATTCTAGTTCCTTCTATTTACTCAGATTAAAGACTTTCCAAAAGTATCTTTGGGCACCATCAAAAATTTCCATACACTACTTAATGCTGTTGTCGATATCATATGAAAAAAAGCCTTTTTTGGCAAGATAGTATAGGATCTATGATTATATCATGAGGCACAGTCAAGTCGTAAGGAAAGAAAACGGATATGGAAAAACAAAAGTTCCAAAGTTTATGCTTAGTATTCACTGTGATGCAGAGGGCAGGGCAAAGAACCAGCATTCAACATTACCTACTGATAGTTTAAAATAGTAAGTGGAGAGATGGCAGGAACACCAAGATTTCATGGTATTAAGAATGAATTATTCCTTAAACCAATTAGTAGTAAGAATTCCAAGCTGGGTAAGGCAGGTTATCTATATAGGAATGTGATCTTTTCTGAAACCTGCAAGAACTTGAGTTTCTCATAGGGTACACAGAACACCTGCTTCATTCATTCATTCATTCATTCATTCTTTTTTTTTTTTTAAGATTTTATTTGTTTATTCTTGAGAGATGCAGAGAGAGAGGCAGAGACAAGAGAAGCAGGCTCCATGCAGGGAGCCCAATATGGAACTTGATCCCGGGACTCCAGGATCATGCCCTGAGCCGAAGGCAGATGTTCAACCACGAGCCACCCAAGTGTCCCTCATTTGTGCTTTTAACAAATATTTGTTGAGTATGTAAATGTCCCAGGTGCCATGTCCATAATTTTAAAAGATTTCCATTATTTTGGTAAGGTATTAGTTTTTATCTTCCAGTTACTTTATAAATGAAATACCATTTGATTTTGGCATATCAGTAAGGTCTATATCAAGTCTGTGAATAAGATGTGTCCACATTTCCCAACAAGGTAGAAATTGTTGTCATAAAAAATACCACCTAGATAGCAACATAGAATGTCAATGATAAGGGAAACTGGGTAAGAGATATATGAAAACTCTCTGTATTATCTTTGCAACTTTTTCCATCAATGTAAAACTATTCTAGAGTTAAAAGATTATTTAAATAAGACAGATGTACAGAGGTGTATGTGTCTGGAGCTTTACCAAAACTGTTAAGAAAACTCAGCTGACCAGCATTACCGGTTTTGACATAGCACGTAGCACAAGTCACTTCTTTTAAAAGGCTACAAATGATGAAAATGATTTTGTGAATTTCCTCCGTTCCTAACAATTTAACATGTAAACTATAGTTAAAAATCTACAGGGAAGACAGCATCTTAGGAGGAAAGATCCAGGAAAGCTATGAGAGGAACAGAGAGCTGCTACACCACAGGCTCCATTGGGCTATGAGTGCTCCTTGCCATAAGCCATAATCATGAAGTGGATGCCTGTCTCCCACTTGGTGCTTATTGTTACTTAGAGTCCTCCCACAAATTCACCTGCAGAACAAGAGTGCCTGAGGTGAAGCTTGAGGTATTGGACCTTAGGAAGACTTTACTTATTATTAATCATCTACTAAGGACAGAGCCCTTGGTCTATCTTACGTCATAAACCAGTGACTTGAGAACTACCAACATTTTGCCACTTGTAATCTGCCTTTCGTGGTCAGAGAGAGCGTTCTGAAAAACCTGAAATCACTCCTAAAACACCACCTGTTTACCAATTCCAAAAGCCATGTTTCTACCTTGGCAGAAAATCCAACAGAATCCCTCAAACGAACATTTCAAATTTAAAAGGTAACATTCCCTTGCTCATGCCAGAAAGGTTGCAACACAGACTCAAGGTCCTGATTGGCTCCTGGAAAGATTCTTTTGTAATCAGTCATCCTTTGCTCATCACCTCTGACTATATTTTATTTTGATTCTGCAATCTCATTTGAATGATTTTATTTTAAACATGACATTTCAAGCACAGAAAAACAAAATATAACTTATAGTCATTAACCATGGTACAGATAAAAGTAATATAATTTTCCATATAACAAATATAATTTAAAGCTCGATATTCATCCCTCTTCTCTTCTTCCTCACAAATAACCACTATTCTAAAATATACACATACATTTTTTAAAAATATATTTATTTATTTAAGTAATCTCTACCCTAAGCATGGGGCTCAAGCACACGACCCTGAGATCAAGAGTTACACATCTTCTGACTGAGCCAGCCAGGTGCCTTGACACATACATTTTTATACATTTACTACATATATTAGTATTCATACAGTATTTTATGTATTTTAATTTTTATACAGCTGGAATCATATTATCATTTTATAATAATTTGTTTTAATATAACAAATAATTTGTTATTTTCCACTCAGCAGTATGTTTTGGGGTTTATTCATGGTGACAGATATAAATCTGGTACAGTCATTTTAGCATAGTATACCATTCTACCGTCTGCATGAACATGACTTACTTGTCTGTCAGGCTACTGTGAACATAATATTGTTTCCAGTTTTTCTTATTAGAGATACTGGTCTGACAAACACCCTTGTGTAGACCTTTTTGCACATTTGTGTGAGTTTCTTTGAGATATTTTCCTAGAATTAAAATTGCTCCTTTTGATTATCAATAGTTGTTACTTTGTTCTCCAAACTGAATTATAGTTTTGATTCCCTCAGCATGGTAAAAGAATTTCCCCTAATCCTCTCTGATATTTGGTGCTAACAGACTTTCATTTCTGCCAATATAATGGATGTGAATTTAACTCAATATTGTTTTAATGGTATTTCTCTGACTGCTAAGGAGACTGAGCTACTCTCCCAGAAGAAAACATGAGCAGTAAGCCCTTTAACATATGTCTTAGCAATATTTGTTTGGACCAGTCTCTTCAGGCAAAACCAACAAAAACTAAAATAAACAGGGGCAGCCTGGGTGGCTCAGCAGTTTAGCACCGCCTTCAGCCCAGAGCATGAGCCTGGAGTCCCGGGATTGAGTCCCACATCGGGCTCCCTGTATGGAGCCTGCTTCTCCCTCTGTCTGTGTCTCTGCCTCTCTCTCTCCCTCATCCTTTATTCTCTCATGAATAAATAAATAAAATATTTTAAAAAATAAAATAACCTGATTTTAAAAATGGGCTGAGGACTTGAATACACATTTTTTTCCAAAGAAGACATACGGGTGGCCAATAGGCACATGAAAGATGTTCAACATCAATAATCATCAGAGAAATGCATATCAAAATCACAGTGATATTACTCAGCCATCAAAAATATGCAATATTATCACTTGCAATGATATAGATGAAACTAGAGAGTATAATGCAAAGTGAAATAAGTCAACAGAAGACAATTATTATATGATCTCACTCATATGTGGAATTTAAGAAACAAAACAGAGGAACATAAGGAAAGGGAGGGAAAAATAAAGTAGGATGAAATCAGATAGGAAGAAAACCATTAGAGACTCTTAACTACAGGAAACAAACTGAGGGTCGATGGAGGGGAAGTGGGAGGGGAAATGAGGTAACTGGGTGATGGGCATTAAGGAGGGCACGTGATCTAATGAGCACTGGGTGTGATATGCAACTGATGAATCACTGAAGTCTACCTTTGAAACAATAATATACTATAGGTTAATTAATTGAATTTAAATAAAATTAAATTAAAAAAGAACACAAGATATTACACGTTAGATTGGCTATTATTACAAAGGCCAAAAAATAACAAATGTTGGTGAGAACGAGGAGAAAAGGGAGCCCATATACACTATTGATAGGAATGTAAATTGGTTCAGTGACTGGAAAACATCATGAAGGTTTCTCAAAAATTTAAAAGTAAAAATACCATACAATCCATCAATTCTACTTCTGGGCATTTATCTGAAGAAAACAAAAACACCAATTTGAAGAGATACATATCCCTATGCCATTACAGCATTATTTACAACCACTAAGGTATAGAAGCCATAAGTGTCCCTCAATAGATATGGATAAAGAAAATGTAGTCTATATATGCAATGGAATATTGCTCTCTCATAAAATAGAAGGAAATCTTATCATTTGTGACAAAATGAATGGACATTGAGGGTATTATGCTAAGTGAAATAAGTCACACAGATAAAGACAAATACTGTATGATTTCACTTATATGTGGAATCTAAAAAACAAAACAGAGGGGTACCTGGCTGGCTCAGTTGGTAGACCATGCAACTCTTGATTTGAGGTTAAATATTCAAGCCCCACATTAGGCACAGTGCTTACTTAATTTAAAAAAAAAAAAGCAAACTACAAAAAACAAAACAGGAGTGCCTGGGTTAAACATCTGCCTTTGTCCCGAGTTATGATCACAGGGTCCTAAATCAAGCTCAATAGCGTGCTCCCTGCCCAGTGCTTCTCCCTTTCTCTCTGCTCACCTCCCCGACTTGTGGATGTGCTCATGTGCGCACATACTCTCCCTCTCTCCGTTTCTCTCAAGTGGATAGATAAAATCTTAAAAAACAAAACAGAAAGAGACTTGTAGATACTGTTGATTACCAGAGTGAGGAGGGCTTGGAGGGTTGGGTGAAATAGGTAAAGGGGATTACCTTTATATTTCCAGTTATAAAATAAGTACGTCATAGGGATGTAATATACAGCATAATGAATATAGTCAATAATATTGTAACAACTTTGTATGGTGACAGATGATAACTAGACTTAACCTGGGAATCATTTAATAATGTATATAAATATCAAATCACAATAATGTATACTTGAAACTAAAAGGATATTATATGTCAATAATACTTAAAAAAACAAAAACTGAGCTACTCTCATGCTCATTAGCCATGAGTCTTAATCTTCTATGAATTACTTTTGCATATCTGTTGCCTATTTTTTACTGGGTTGATTTGTGATTTTTGGTGTTTATTTTCATATTCTGTATACTAATCTCTTAATAGTTTTTTTCACTGCAATTATTATCTTTCCAGTAGATCGTCTTTAAACTTTATATGTGACGTCTTTTGTTGAACAAGAATTTAATGCTTTAATGCAGTCAAATTTAACAGACTTTTCCTGTTTTGGATTCTATTTACAGGGCCTGTTTAAGAACGTCTTCTATACTCCGAGATCATAAAAATATTCTTCATATTTTCTTACAAAGGTTTTAACATTTTTCTCTTCACATTTAAGTTCTTCTGTAATGTGCTTCTGTGTGAGTTTTGTGATAGATGAATTCAGTCTTTGTCAGAAAATTTGAGTATTTTGCCTCACTCCAGAATAATAGTTCAACTGGGTATCAAAGTTGAATAAGGTTAATAACTTTCTCCCAGCCCTTTGCAGATGCTATTACATTGCCTTCTGGCTTTCAGTGCTGAGAAATCTGTTGTCAACATAATTGTTTTTAATATGGTTGCCTTTGAGATACTTCTTTTTGGCTTTAGTGATTTATTGTTTAGCCTGTTCAAGGCTCTCTATACTTTATGAAACTGAGAATTCATACTTTCCCTCAACTCTGAAAATTCCCAGGCTTGTTTTTCCTCCATCCTCTATACTCTCTCCTCCTAGAACTCCTATCGGACTTGTGTTAGAGCATGTCAGTACATTTTCTGGGTTTCTTAGACTTTCTTTCCTATTTTCTATCTCTTTACAGCTCTGTATTGAATTATGGGTAATTTTCTCAGTTATATATTTTAGATAACTAATTCCCTTCAATCTGAGTCAAGCTTGCTGCTTAACCTGGCCAGAGCAATCTTAATTTCAATTACTAATTTTTTTATTTATTGAATTTCCATATGGTTCTTTTTCAAATCCTACCTTTTTTTTCTCATAGTATTTTATCCGTCCTTATGATTCAAATCCATCTTTTAGATCACTAATCATTTTATTATTGTATATTATATTTCAGATTGCTGCATTATCTCACTTTCTTAATGTAGTAATTCCTCTCATTTGTAGTAATGATGCCTCTTCCCCGGTGAACTGCAACTTTGTGTTCTTAATTGATTTTTTTTTTTTTAAAGATTTTATTTATTTATTCTGGAGAGTCACAGAGGGAGGCAGAGACATAGGCAGAGGGAGAAGCAGGCTCCATTCAGGGAGTGATGTGGGACTCAATCCCAGGACTCCAGGATCACACCCTGAGCCAAAGGCAGACACTCAACTACTAAGCCACGCAGGTGTCCCAGTGTTCTTCATTGATTGATTGATTGATTGACTGATACTAAATATCAGGCTTTTTTTTTTTTTTTAATTTCACTGTGGGAATTCCTTTGGCCTGATTGATAAAATGACCCCTTCATGTGGATTTGTGCTTACTTCTTCCAAGTATACCACGGAGACAGGGAGGTAGGTAGATAGATAGATGAAAGACAGATACAGGGACTGATCTTATTAATTTATTTTTTAAAGAAGAGGTCTACTTTTTTAAGATTTTATTTATTTGAGAGAGAGAGAGAGAGAGAGAGGCAGAGAGCATGAGCTGGGGAAGGGAGTGGAGAACAGAGGGAGAGAAAGAAGCAGGCTCCCTGCTGACCTGGGAGCTCGATGTGGGGCTTGATCCCAGGACCCCAGGATCATGACCTGAGCTAAAGGCAGATGCTTAACTGACCAAGCCACTGAGGTGCCCCGTACAAAGGTTAATTTAATATTCATTTCTTGATTTGAGCTACTCTAAAATACAAGTAGTATAGATTTGGACTCCAAACCTATTTGAGATATAGGTTTAGTTTAAATTTCTCATGAGAGACCTTTTCTTTCCACCTTTAGTCCTAGTCCTTTCTCTGGGTTAGAGATTTTCTGGTCTACGTTTCTTCTGGGGTACAAACTTTTCAAAGGCTTGTGTCTATTATGGAGTATCCAATTCAACACATGGCCTCTCATGAGTCCTGATGACCTCTAAGCCCCTGAACATCTTATTCTTTCCTTCCCCACTATTCCTAGAATTTCTCTTAAAACTTTTAAAATTTAATTAGAATAAACTCACAGAAAAATATAACTTTAATTTTTAAAAGATTTTTATTTATTTATATATTTGAGAGAGACAGAGAGAACAAGTAGGGAGGACAAAAGGAGAAGAACAAGCAGACTCTGCTGAGCCGGGAGCCCAGGGCAGGGCTTAATCCTAGGACCCTGGATCATGACCAGAGCTAAAGGCAGACACTTAACAACTGAGCCACACAGGTGTCCCCAAAAGTATAACTTTTAAACAGTGTAATAAGTGTACATATTGAGTCTCTGAGCATAAATGGAATTCTTAAAGTTGATAAATTTTTTTAAAGATTTATTTATTTATTTATTATAGACCGAGAGAGAGAGAGAGAGGCAGAGACACAGGCAGAAGGAGAAGCAGGCTCCATGTGGGGAGCCCGACACGGGACTCGATCCTGGAACTCCAGGATTGTGCCCTGGGCCAAAGGCAGGTGCCAAACCATTGAGACACCCAGGGATTCCCCAAGTTGATAAATTTAAAGTGGATAAATGACCATTGTATCAGAAGACTGGCCGAGTTATACTGCCCACTATGTTTATTTTTAAAGAAATGTTACTTTTGGGGATCCCCGGGTGGCTCAGCGGTTTGGCGCCTGCCTTTGGCCCAGGGCGCGATCCTGGAGTCCCGGGATCGAATCCCACATCAGGCTCCCGGTGCATGGAGCCTGCTTCTCCCTCCTCCTGAATCTCTGCCTCTCTTTCTCTCTATGCCTATCATAAATAAATAAATAAATCTTTAAAAAAAAAAAAGAAAGAAATGTTACTTTTTCTTCAACCACATATCTTTCCTTAGAGTTTGGCCTATTTGAAAAAAGAAATAAGAAGTGAGAGAAAGAATATCATCAACTCTCCTTAAGGGCAGGGCCATGATATTCTCATCTAAAGGTGTCTTAATTCACAAAGTAAACCTTTTAGGTCAACATTTAAAACAGTGGGCATAATGGAGCACTGTATCTGGCTTAGCAAACAAGTAAGCACAGCCAGCAGAAGTAAGCCTGTCATTAGCTTCACTCTCCCCTTTCCCATTCAGGGGCAGTGGCCCCATGCCTATAGTAATTCTGGAAAGTGAGAAGCCTAAATCTATCACTTGTAACCTGCCAACAGTAGGATAGTATAATACAAGACTAGAGGATATATTCCTTTCTTCTCTAAAGCACTCCAATATAAAGCAGTGAAAAACAATTTAAAGATAAACATACATCTTCACCACTAGAGACAAACAGAAAGGCAGATCAACACAGTCTCAGCGGCTGCCTCTTTGTGTTAACATAATGTCTACAATGTTAACATGACCTGTAGGGCACTTGTGACTCAACCAGCCTTGCCTACTTCTCAGGCCTCCGCCCAGTCCCTCTCCTCTGTCCTCCACCCTTTCTAACTCCTCAGACTGTCTCTCACCACAAGAGGAAATTCTGCTTCCTCTATCAAAAATGCTCCCAACATTCAGCCCTGAGCTCTGTTAATTCCAACCCACCCTTCGGGGCTCAGTTAAAATATTTCCTTAGAGAAGCTCTCCCTGACTACAGCTCAGGTCAGACTTCTTTATTGCAGACTACCACGGAAATGTGTTCCTTCATTTAAGTTCCTGTAATCAGGTTCTTATTAGTTAATTAGTTGATTAATGTATGCCTCCTCCTCTAGATTAGAAGCTCAATGAGAACAGAGACCATGTCTATTTTTGCTCACCATTGAACTCTCATTGTCTGCTCAATACATTTTTACTGAATAGATATGTAGATGAAGTCATATTAGACAAAAAAAAAAGAATTTTATTTAGTTTTTGTTTGTTAAGATGAATCATCTGTGGGTTATAGAGTAGAAAGAAATTGAGGATCTGCCTATGTAGCTGTTGTTGAGCATGCTGCTAGGAATGACAGCAATAGGCTTTGGTTGGGTTTACTGAGAGTAGAGAAGGTTCAAAATAGGCACAATAACACAGTAAGAGGTCCACTGAGGTCAGAGCGCACATTAGCATATATAAGGCTTCAATGAACAACCCACATAATACATTCAATAAAAGGGTGGGATAAACAAACGAGCATCAGGTTAGGTAGAGGACATGGGTTCTAGTCCCAGTGCTGCTGGAATATGAACTTGGCCAATAAATATCTCTGATCTCAATTCCTTCACTTGAAATACAAGGGCTAGCCTGAAAAGTTTCTAAGGTCCCTCAGCTTAAGATTTCAGAACTTCAGAACATATTCTCAAATGCATGCTGCTCATAGATGTCAACACTATGTACACTATGTTAGTCACTTGTCCTGTAAAGGAATAAATCTTGGGTTATGAAAAATACTTCTGGAGTAAGAAGTAAGATTTGATTATGGGCCAAAAAGAGCAAAGTAGTGCACACTGAAGACAGAGTTGGCATTCGGCCCAACTATGTGTCCTACTAGAATTTTTTTTTACTGAGTTATCAGGATAAACAACACCAAAAATAGACATCATTTACTCCAGAACTGAAATCTCTCTACTCAGTAAGTGGTTTTCCTTCTCATTCCAGTACTGTGTTTTGGTCACTCACCTAGAGCTGGACACCCTGCATGTTTTGCCTGTATCTGTGACCATCTATTTTCCAGAATTTCTCTATGGATGCCTTCTTAATCATTGAAATTACAAATGCTCAGAAATTTTTGAAAAGAACAAAAAACAACTCAGACATACTAACAATTACACCTAATGACAAGGAATTCAAGGAAGTAATTATAGACAAAAGGGTTTTTTTTTTTTCCTTAGGAGCAATTATGTCATGTAGGTTGGGAAGGAGGGGGCAAGAAAGAGTCTTTAATACCAGTTGATTTGTAATGCTGCTTTGTGAGTTTTCAGAATAATAACAAACTAAGAATGTATTACTTTTCTTTTTTCCTTCTTTATTATTTCCCTTTTGAATACCTAAAATATGAAGAGATTAGTCAGTCTTCAATTTTTATCATATCCTAATGTGTTATTCACTTCATCTATACAGGAAGGGGAAGTGGAAGGCAGTTCTGTCTTTTAATTTTTAAAAATTCTTAGAAATTCACTTTTAAGGGCACTTGGGTGGCTCAGTGGTTGAGTGTCTACCTTTGGCTCAGGGTATGATCCCAGGGACCTGAGATCGGGTCCCTGCAGGGAGCCTGCTTATTCCTCTGCCTATGTTTCTGCCTCTTTCAGTGTCTCTTATGAATGGATGGATAAAATCTTTAAAAAAAAATTTAAGAAATTCACTTCTACAAAAATACTATGATACTGGATCACAAGCATCATAACCCTTCAGTCTGCATGTTGTAATTTCTTCTGCCTCTAGCAGAAATTTATTTTGTTATTAAAGAAAAAGTCAGCTGAAGGTCCATATATAAGTTATCCCTTAAATTTCATCTAAAATGAAATTCTTGGTAAGGGATTCAAATACATACATGCTATAATGGCAGTTTTTGAAAAATGCAATCATACTTTCAACAAAACTCTAAGTTCAAATAAAACTTACTAAAGTAAAAAGTAGAAGAAAATAAAAATGTCTGGGGATCCCTGGGTGGCTCAGCGGTTTGGCGCCTGCCTTCAGCCCAGGGTGTGATCCTGGAGTCCCAGGATCAAGTCCCATATCAGGCTCCCTGCATGGAGTCTGCTTCTCCCTCTGCCTCTGTCTTAGCCTCTCTCTGTGTGTCTCTCATGAATAAATAAATAAAATCTTAAAAAGAAAAAAAAAAGAAAAATTTCCTAAAAATTCTTCTGGAGTCGATTTTAAATAATCTGATAAAAGCCCCTCCAGATTCCAAAAAGGCATGTGAAATTAGCATTAATTAAATACCTAATTAGTGTTAAATTTTAAATTGTGATAACTGTATGCCCCTATTCTAGCAGAATGATTAACACAAAAGAGGCCTCAATAAACATTTTTAATGAATTAAGTGCTTATTTTCACTATCACAATAGTTTTTTTTTTCACAATAGTTTTTGATTAATCAGACTTAGAGTTCAGTACACTATGCTTTTATGTTATTTAGAGACTCCTGTTTAAGCCTCTACACTTGTGTCTTACACATGTTTTAAACACTTTTACTAGCTGTTCAACATTAAAATTGTTCTTGGTCTACACAGTCTAATGTTATATAAAATAAAGTTAATACAGCCAGTTTTTAGGGCAAGGAAAATAAAAGTACAAATGCTGGGGAAAAAAAAAGATTCATAACACAAAAGAGTAAAAAGTCATAATAAAATATTGCTAGAAAATTAGAACCACCTTCCTCTATCTCAAACCTGTGAAATTTATTTGAAGACTTAAGTACCCCTATCATTCTTTTAGATTTAAAAGTAGCTTATCTCCTCCTTCACAAACACAGGAATCTTCTGACCATTACACAAGACATCACAAATTAAATAAAAATGCATATTACAGTATATTTGTTTTACCTAAAAATATTTTAATGAAGTACCATAAATTATAAAGAATTCATCATTCAAGACTAAGTAAAAGCTTAATAAATTATAAAAACTCTTATTGGATTATGATCTTTACTTAATTTTCGATATGCTCTATTAAATTTTGGGAGCTCACAGCCAAAATGGGTCTGAGAAGCTAATTTTAAAAGTTATTTAGCAATTCCCTTTAGCAACATTATGTATTAGGATAGAAAGCACTCAGATATTTTTTCTTTTTTACTTATCTACTGCTATTTAATACTGTTAAAAAAAAGTTTCTTTTATTCATATAATTCAAGAGTTACATGCATGGGCCCTTCATTCTTTAAGACATTTTCATTAGCAATATCTAACACTGCTTGTGGGATTTATAAGTCTTTTCTCATGGCCAGACAGGTGCTCCTTTGGCATTTAACCTGGTTTTATTTTACCAACCCTAGAGAATGCTGTTTCCTATAATCTTCCATACATTTCTGTTTTATTTGGGGTTTTTAAAAAGATTTTATTTATCTATTTGAGAGAGAGAGAGAGAAAGAGAAAGCACAAGCAGGAGGAGGGAAGAGGGAAAGGGAGAAGTACACTTCCTGCTGAGCAGGAAGCTCAACATGGGGCTCAATCTCAGGACCCTGAGATCATGACCTGAGCCAAAGTTAGACACTTAACTGACTGAGCCACCCAAACATCCCCATGCATTTCTGTTTTAAAACAACAGAAGTGCACATTCTTTTCATCACTATTGATCACGTACTCCATAAAAAGCTGAGATGAGAACTCACACCTAAATGGTCTATCCTTTGCTACTATCACACTGGACCCTGGACTCTGAGAGGCTGCCTAACAGGAAGACGCTTTCAAATATGGGTGACTGGATGGTTCTTTGCACCTCTTCCATTCAATCTCTAACCAGTGAGAAAGAACGTTAAGAGCCATAGGAAAATGTACCCATTTGGTTGGTCAGCATGAAACAAAACAGCATTCTTTTTTCTTCTCCCCAGGGGAAAATGAGGAACCTGAATGTTGGTGTTCTCACACCAAATGATCTGACAACATTTATAAATGCATTTGCAGGATAGGGTTAACAGGAGAAGAAAACGAAAGGAACCTATCCTTTCAAACACTCTCTGATTTCATTATAAAATCAACCAAAAGAAAAAAAAGTAGGGCTCTTGGGAATTTTTTTCTCAGAAAATGGGTAGAACACACTTTCTTTTCTTTTGCCTTTTCTAATTTGCCTTTGTGCTCTTGACCCAGGAAACTGTACCTGATTACATATCAGAGAGAATAATCAACCTAAATTGATGACTGACATTTTAACAGACTAAACAGTAATATTTCACCACTGAAATCTTGGACAGTTTTCTAAGGGCTCTTTTTACAAGTGGGCATCATAAATAGCCAGCGCATTGAGGGTTTAATTATGAAATCAGAAGGCTTGATTCACCACCCTCTCTTCAGAGCCCAACACCTCTTCATTCTCAGCCACGATGCCTTAGAGATGCAATCACAAGCACTTACCTTGTTTATTTCTCGGTCTTCCTCAAACTTTTCCAGCGCAGCTGAGTCCTGAGTGGGCTCCTGCCCATCAGAAGTGACCTCCTTCTCTCTGCCTGGCAGAGGAAACTTTTCTTTCTGTTCTGTTGAGCGTTCTGATTTGAGAATGCTATTGAGATAATTTTCTGACTCCTGCTTAGCACATTCAAGCCGGTTTTCCAAATCCTTTTGTTTACACTTAAGTGACTTTATATCATCTTTAATAATCTTCTGTCCTCCTGAAGATGTATTTTGCTTGATGGATTTTGCTAAAGCTAAAATCTTCTTTAATATGCCATCTTGTAAACGGAGTCTATTCTCTAGTTCCTGTAAGTGGAGAAAAGATTGTCACAAAAAGTACCTCCATTCAATGGTCACAAGAGTTAACAGGCTTTTGTAAACCCCAGAGGATTCTCCTCCACTAGTGGAAAGTATAAAAAATTCACCAATTCACATCACAAAGAAGAAACTCTGGGCAAAATTTAAACCAATGTGGCATCCCAGATCAAAATCCCTCACAGATTTTATAAGATACTAGAAGTTTATAAGAAGTAACAGAGAAAATTCTCACAACGCAGTTCCTAGAACATAGGAGGCAGTCAACATATATTTGCTAAGCATATATTTTGTTCAAGATACAGCTTGAAAAGAATTTTAAAAATCATTTAGAATATACCCGCATGAATCTAGTATTAATATTTACCATTCAGAGCAAAGCTTAAATCAATCTAGCTAATGCAATATCTTAAATTTAGCAGGAACTCAATCAATAGTTTACTCAATGCATGAACAGATCAGGCTGATTTGAGAACTCAAGACTCAAAAGGAAATTAAGGACTAATGTGTGTTCAGTGGTTACTGACATTACTGTTGAAATAGAATAAGCCTTAAAGTTACTAGGTGAACTATATAGTATTTGTTAGTCACTATCCTAATAGACTATACAGTATTCATTCATTCATTCATTCATTCAACTAGCAGCAAATATTATGACAGGTTTTTTTCATCTTTAAAATTTTTCAAGTAATCTCTACACCCAATGTGGGGCTCAAACTCACAACCCCAAGATCAAGAATCATATGCTCCACCAACTGAGCTAGCCATGCACCCTTATTATGATAGGTTTTGAAGATACATAGATGAATAAAATATAGTTGTGTCAGGTTCCTCATAGAAGTAAACAGGTAACTCTAAGAGTGAAAGAGACACAGAAATAAATAGACAATTGTAATAGAATGTGAAGAGATCTGTGCTAACAAATATGCACAGGTCATTGAAATATATTAAGCTGGAAGAAGGAAGTTAGTTCCAGATCGCATTTTAGAATGGTCGGGGTGCAGCCATGGGGGCACTGCCATGGAGAGGGTGGCAAGTTCAGGCAGACAGCCCATTTGGAAATTAATGCAGGGGTCTGTGAGGTGAGAGCCTGATCTAAAGAGGCAATAACAGGGGTCTTAGAGGAGGAATACATTTTATAGATATTCTAGAGATGAAAGAGACAGCACTTAGTGTCTGACTAGATTGAGGAGTCTGGGAAAGGACGGATAGCCAGGTTTCTGAGTAAAGCCTGGAGAGATGGTAGAGATATTCACAGAGTCAGAGGACACAGAAGAAAAAGCAGGCCTATTGGTTAAGGAGGTGAGAGATGGAGAAAGGGAAGTTGATGAGTTGTTTTATGGACATGCTAAACTACAGATAAGTGTACAGCATCCAAATAGAGATGTCCAGCGGAATCAGAAGACCTGAGCTGTAGCCCCTACTCTGTTATGTCACCAAGGTGACCTTGTAAGTCCTTCATGTCTCTAGAACCTGGCTTACCAGATATAAAATGAGGGGCCTGAATTTAATGGCCTCTGAGATTCCTTCTACCTATAATAGAGATTCTATGTTAATTTTTTAGGAGAAGCCTGAGCTGGGCTCATGTCTAACACCCAAACAGTTATCCATGCACCCAAACAGTGCCTTGGACATGATGAGCCCTTAACATCTGTCAAATAGGGATCCCTGGGTGGCGCAGCAGTTTGGCGCCTGCCTTTGGCCCAGGGCGCGATCCTGGAGACCCGGGATCGAATCCCACGTCAGGCTCCCGGTGCATGGAGCCTGCTTCTCCCTCTGCCTGTGTCTCTGGCTCTGTCTCTGCCTGTGTCTTTGGCTCTGTCTCTCCTTCTATCTCTCAAGAATAAATAAATAAAATCTTTAAAAAAAAAAACATCTGTCAAATGATCACTGTTAAAAAGGGAGGTAGCTCTGTCACAATCTCAGGCCATGGAGGAAAAGGTTTGCTTGATTCCCAGGTCCCAAAAAGAAAGAGATGAGGGGGCACTTGGCTGGCTCTGTGGGAAGAGACTTTTGATCACAGGGTTGTGAGTTTGAGCTCCATGTAGGGTGTAAAGATTACTTAAATAAGTTTAAAAACTGGAAGAAAAAAAAAAAAGAGAAAGACATGAAGAATTCCCACACTTATGCCAGCAATGCTGCTCTGAGACTCACACCATGGAATCTCCAGTTAAGGAGCTATCAAAGAAGTAGCTGAAAAAAATGCTTTACTTTGTTTTCTTCTAGAAGATAGCTCTCAGGCTTGCTTATGTTGGCTAAGCAAAAAGTGAGAATCTAAGGAAGGTGGGGGTTTTTTTTGTTTTTTTTTTTTGTTTTTTTGTTTTTTAAGGAAGGTGTTTTGAGGATGTAGGTAAAAGGCTGTGATCCTCATTTTAAGAGGCTAGGTGCTGTTGGAGTGAGGAAGATTTTGGAAGCCCTAACCTGGAGAGAGCTCTAATTTAGACCATGCATATAAAAATGAGGTAAAAATTATACAACTCCCATCCACCCTTGATAAAGAATGCAAAACTGAAGGATTTCCCCCTTGGTCTTGTGGCATCAAATATATTTTTTGACTTCCCGGTAGTATCTTCTGGAATCACTGTGCTGTCTTTGAAACAAAGATCTCCAGGAGGTATAGACTGGTCATGGGTAGAGCTGTCTCTGATGGTCTGCAGTGCAGAAAAATGTTCAATTCAAATTATAAATGGACTTGGTCACTAAAGAATAACATTACCATTCTCTACAACTAGTCAGAACCTTAATTATCTTACTCTTCTGAAGAATAACTGGATTTCTGACTAAAGATGCAGATTTGTTCATTGTAAATAATATTGATTTTGTTTTGATGTCCATCATGTTCAGACACTATTTAATACCTGCAGTTTCTGCACTTTTTCCTCAACTGCTATTTGATCCACAGGCTTATCAGAAAAACTGGCAAATTCCTTGGAGATACCGTCCAATGCAGTATTCAGATCTGTGACGCAAACCTGGTATGAGTGGTGCTCTTGAACATGACCTTCCAATTTTTGCACAGAATCCTAAAAATAAAACCATTGACAATTCACCAATTATGCCTCTGAATTTTCTCACTCAGAAAATAATTAAATTGTTCACAAACACTTGCTTTATGAGTTTTCATCTAGAAACAGGAATAGGGCCATATGTTGTCCAGAGTTCTTAAGTAAAGTTTTTAGTAGTTAAGGTATTTCAATGAAAAATCAACTCCTCCCCCCAAAAAATGGCTTTTTGAAATCACATGTTTATCCCATGATTCTCTGCCTTCATTTCATTCCTGAAGACAATTTATTTCTTAAGAGTTTTACAAAACATAAATGCTTCAAATTATATCATCAAATCACAAATACCCATAATAAAGTGGCTCCCTTAATTATCCTTCTTAGTAAAACCAAATATCCACAGTTGGAAATGAGACTATATGAGATCAGCCTAACCTCACATTCCTTTCCTAAGAATTAAATTCAAACATTGTGTGTTAGGAAAAAGTAATCCTAACTCAAGAGCAAACCCATCTTCAAGTTCTATTCCTGAAATAAGAAAATAGGGTAGCCATATCTGATCAGGAAAGTAATAATTATTAAACTCAACAACTTACAGTCAAGTGAGTATCTCTTTACCTCTGCACATGTCCTAGAATCTGTATTAGCAGGATTTCTTATCCACATAATCCTTACATTTAATCTAACTTCCAGTATGCAAAGAATTATAGACAATTCTCTTATGAGAATATACTCCCTCATGGCAAGCTGACATTGATCTCTTAACTCTTTCACTGTAGACCACTCAAGAGAGGGAATTGATGAGGTTTATACCAAATAATGAATGTACAGCTGACCCTGAACAACATGGCCTTGAATTATATGAATCCACTTATGCACAGGTCTTTTGTAGTACAGTACTGTAAATGTGTTTCCTCTTATGATCTTTTTAGTAACATTTTCTTTCCTTTACAATAAAGCTTATTTTATTGTAAGAATACAATTTGTAATGCACATAACATGCAAAATATGTGTTAATCGACTGTTTATGTTATCTGTAAGGCTTCCGGTCACCAGAAGGCTATCAGCAGTTAAGTTTTCAGAAAGTCAAAAGTGATACGCAATTTTCAGTTGTAGGGGGGCTCAGCACTCCTAGCCCCTACATTGTTCAAGGATCAGCTGTAAATTATTCCAAAGGATAGATGATGAATAGATGGATGTATGGATCACTTTGACAGCATCACTTTCAGACAGATACTTAAAAACATCTGGGTGGCACAGTTGGTTAAGGATCCAACTCTTGGTTTTGGCTTCCATCATGAGATTGACCTCTGCATTGGCTCCCATCTCAGCAAGAAGTCTGCTTGATATTCTATCCCCCTGCCCCACCTCTGATCCCATGCACACATGTACTCTCTCTCTCTCAAATAAATAAATAAATCTTTTTAAAAATCTTAACCCTTTGACTACTGAAAAGGAGAACTTGGATGAGAAAAAATGTCATCATCAAACAATATGCGATGGATTCCTCTAGCACAAAACTGATGGATTGATTCCTCCATCCTTGAGGATTTAATATTTATATCTAAAAATGATAAATCAAATGTTAAAAGTTCTTGATTTTCCAAGAGAACAAATAATCATTCCGTATACAAATATGACAAAATCATGCATAATTATGACAGTCATTTAAAATTTCAATTTGACCATGTCACCTGTAGCTGTTGGAGGAGACTTTCGTGGAGATGCTTTATTTCCAGCCAAGGCTTTTCACTGAAGTTGGGATTTTTAGTGCACTCTAATAGGTAACTTCCTTGAGACTTTAACTCTTTTAGCAACGATGTCAAATCTTGTGCTTTCTGGAGGAATTTTTTATAAATTTTTAACTGGGCTTTCTTCTCCTGCAAACCATGTTGCAGAGCAAAGCCCGCTTCCTGTTGCTTTTTTAGTTCTGTGAGCATTAACCTCAGGTCCTCTTTGCTTTGCAAATATTTCTCTCCTTCTAGTCGAAGCTTTTCTTGATGGCTACGTTGAACAAACATTTTAGAAATGACGACTCTTAGCAAGTTGGAATGTGTTTCACATACTATAGGACAACATACATTATAATAAAAAACATTAAATAACAATAATGGGACACCTGAGTGGCTCAGCGGTTGAGCGTCTGCCTATGGCTCAGGGCATGATCCTGGAATCTCGGGATGGAGTCCCACATCAGGCTTCCTGCATGGAGCCTGCTTCTCCCTCTGGCTATGTCTCTGCCTCTTTCTGTTGTGTCTCTCATGAATAAATAAATAAAAATTTAAAAATAAAATAAAATAAAATAACACTAACATAAATGATTCCCAAAGACTTTTTTGGCATTATGGAATTCTAGGTAGCATTAAGTTAAGCCCAGAAATCAAGACAGACGTTATTTGCAGTATTACTAAAAAAAATTTTTGTTCCATAATTCGACCCAAGAACAAACACTTACTAATTCAGATTCCAAACCATTATACTTCTTATTATACCTAAATGGAATTATATAATCTTATATTTTTCTTTCTCATGTAAGGAAAATAAATGATCATTCAGTATATTGGTTTGTACTTCCTATAACTTAAATTTAGTTTTGATCTGTTTGTCTTCCTAGAAAAAATATAAAATTCCCATTTCCATTAAACAGTAAATGGGGCAGCCCCGGTGGCTCAGTGGTTTAGCACCGCCTTCAGCCCAGGGCCTGATCCTGGAGACCCAGGATCGAGTCCCACATCAGGCTCCCTGTATGGAGCCTGCTTCTCCCTCTGCCTGTGTCTCTGCCTCTCTCTCTCTCTCATGAATAAATAAATTTTAAAAATCTTAAAAAAAAAAACAGTAAATGTATCATTTGAGATGTCCTATGAATTAAGAATTTTCACCAGAATTATGTCCACTGAATTCAGACAACATTTACAAGGTTTACACATTTAAGGATCTCTTAGAATATAATTTTAAAAGTATAATTATTCTACAGTAATACCATGCAGACACTGAAATTGTCTGGGGGAAGGGGTTTTTGGTAAGAAGCAGAGTGTTGAAAGTGGAATCATAGACAATGTTAATTTGTTACCAAGAATTCCATGTTTGATGAACCAGCCAAAGTAAACACTGCCATAGAGCTATGACTGTACTTCCTATCTGATCCAGAGAACTATTCATCTTCATTTCTGCCTCTGACATTGTGGATGCCCCTGACATTACTGACTTTTTCTCTCCAACAGATATTATATCCAAATCCAGGAGGCAGACAAAACATACTTGTTATGGCTTCACTGTGCAATGAAAAGTCATGAAAGTAAAGGCATTGCCCTTTACCTTAGATATGTGTTGGCTAAATGGAGTGTGTTGTCCCATTGGTTCTTGATATCAGTAAGGGTCTTTGGAGCCAACGGAGCCTTGCTGCTCTCAGCCTGACTCATGATGGTTTGTATTTTAGCGTCCCCTTCAGGCTTTAGTAAAATGATTTCCTGAGTTAAATGAAAAAGATCTTAGAACCTCATTTGCATTATATAGGGAAAGTACATATGATATCTTTTTATTTAGATTCTGATTGCAGAAATTTCAAAATTATCTTTTAATATGCCCAAAAGACAATATTTCCTTCACATTTATGGAATTGATTCTCAATAAATATTTTTCAGGTTGATGTCCTTGCATTTCTGCTCTCCTCTTGATTTTCAACTGCCTTCAAATAAGATATATGTCCAAAAGACCCAAACCCTTCTTCCTATCCACTCCATTATTTATAGATAGAGGGTCAGGGTAACAACCCAAACACAACATTTTTATATACTCAAGATGAGACTTAGAGCTTTCCACAGGAAAATGCAGTGCCCCATGTCAACTCTTATCCCTCCACCACTACATAATTAATTTCCATTCCCTGTTCTCCTTCCCTCCTTTGCTCTAAACAATCAAGTTCCTCCCTTACTGGAAATGCTACTTACTCCAGATTCACTTCCCCTGGAAAACCTTTCACATATAATCCCAATCACTTCAGTTAGCCTCATCAACCCTTATAGCTCACTGTTCATCACCATTTCCTCCTGCAATAATGTTTTGATTAATGTAATTTCAATCCTTCTGTGTTCCTTTTGAGCACATATGCTTCTGTCCCCTGTATCTTTTTTTTGTCCCCCGTATTTTTAACTAGCCATGTCTATTGAATCTCTCCTTAGATAAAAAGTGGGCTGGAAGGAGCTTGAGGTTTCCCCTGCCCTCTGCAATTCCCTCAGCACCTAATAACCTTTATGAACCACATGGCACACTCGATATCTAATAACCTTTATGAACCATACATATTCACTCTGAAGAAGAGTTCCTCTCCAGCTCTGGCCTTGATAATGCTGATGCCTCTGTGTACTGACATATATTCTTTTTATATCCTAGCAAACTCCCACCACCATAGCCCCATAGGCACTGCCCTTACAAAGAGGATATGCCTTCTTTCTTCTGTCTGCTTTAAAATAATTTTAGATACATCACAGCCCTTCTGTCTTGTAAGCTCAGTCACCTGAATGCTTCAACATTCCACAATGATCCTGCTTCCATTAAGAAACAAATCTTTGCAGTTTTTCCTTTAAATCTTTTAAAAATTAGAGTTCACTCTGTTCACTTTGACCTCTGAAATTTAGTTTCCACAGTTATACCTTTATTTTTTGGATTCTTTCCTCAAGTGGCATTTTGCCTTCAGATGAATTCAAAACCATAAGGGACTCTTTAATCCCTGCTATCCAATGAATGACATCATGTGCAAGATCATTAAAGCTCTGGTCCTCTGTAGGAGGTAACTTATCCTCTTCATCAATTTCACATAATTGTCTCAAAAATGTCTGATATCTATCAATCAAGTGTGTTGATTCCATTATTATTTCTTCTTCTTCAGTGAGCCCATATTCCTTCAAAGAACTGTTCAACTGGGCCATAGATTCAAACTGTTCCCTGTAAATTCCAAACATTATTGAAAGTTTATAGCAGCCACAACATCATGTAAGAAACTGTGTTAGCAGAAAATATATTCATACAAGATCAGCTATACCTCTTTCCAGCTACAGCTTCGCAAAAAAGCTCAGTTTTCTCTCCTGATTTTTCCATTTCTATCCATTTCTCTTCCTGACTTGTCAGCCACTTGCTCAGATTTCTGTGGTCATCCTGGAGTCTAAAAGGACATTACATATGTTGAAATATAAAATAAGCAAAAAGTGTTCTAAGAAGAGAAGGTTAGCATAAATTTTATAAGCTAATCAGGTTTTTACTACCTTTTTTTTATTATTCTTTAGAGAAAAATTAATTTGTAACATTAAAATCTGAACAATACCAGCCTGCATTATAGTGGGATTCTATAAAGCAATGAGCTACACAAATGTATCATAAAAAGTAGGAAACAAACAGAAAACACTGTTGGACTCTCCCCTTAACTATTACCATTTTAGATAATTTAAAGAATTCTCTTGACTTCTATCTTCCTAGAGACAAACTTAGATTTGGAAATATGTATTTTATTTGCGAAATTTCTATGTATTGTATAGCCTAATGCTAGCTGTACTGAGGCACTGAACACATAAAGGTACCATTAGAAAACATGGTATTTGAATATCACCTTTATTTCCTACCTCAGTAGCTGCTGCAAGTGGTCATTAAGCTCCTTTGCTTGGGTCTGGCAAATGGAGTCCATCTTTTCCAATTCAATTTCTTGATTTATAATCCAACTGTTAAGCTCCTTAACATGTGCTTTTGGTAGATGCTTTTTCACATGATTCAGTACAGTTCCCACCTGCTGTATTTCACTGCCTCTTCCTTCAAGAGTCAAGAAATCCTTAAGAAAGACAGAAACTCAATGATGCTCTACTGGCAAGTTGAAGCATGGCCTCTATCACTTTCCCAAGTCAGTATGTGGACATGCCACCTTTTAAACATCCACTAGAGGAAGAGCTATGTAAATATGGCTAACTTCAATGGCAAATGATCAAAAGATGATTTCTATTAGTTGTAGAATGTGTGTATACATCTGACTTATTGGAAATAGCATCAAGCTAAATAATGCAGGACCACCATGAAAGTCATTAGGAATAAGATTGGGAAAGCAGCATTTTTCTTTCCTCAGCTTCTAAATACTTACTCCCTTCTGCTAATCAACATGTAAAACTAAACACATGATTCTCTATTTAACTTTGTCCAAATCAGAATTTTATTTCAATGTTTGTGTTTCAAGATTTGAGCATCAATTGCTAAGACTCATACAATGGGCAAAATTAAAGGCAAAAAATAAAAAAACTAAAAAAAAAAAGTTGGAATTTAAAAAAAAGAGTAGAAAGGCAATTCTATCAATAAAGAACAGTATCGTCAAAGCAAGGACTCAAACAGAGAATATTCAGCACCACTCAGAAGCTTGAGAGCATGACTAATCATCAACGCGAAAGTACTAGATAATCTAGCCTAAAGTGATCAAGATTTAAGGATGCCATAAGCATTTTAAATGCCCCCATGCATATTACTTTTATTCTGGGCTGCCCTCTACTACACTTCAGCTAGCTGATTTAAAGTTCACTGAAAAAAAATAAATAAATAAAGTTCACTGAGATTTTTTTAAAGGAAATATTACTCAGAAAAAAACAATAAAAAGTCAAGAGACCTCTCTCTCAAGAAAGTAAAGGGATTTCAAAGTCCACATTAGATAAGACCTTTATTTTTTAACAAATATAATTTTAACTTGACTAGATTTACCAGTGAACACTAAGTCAAACAGCATCTTAGAATAGGTGTGAAAATAGAACTTGTAAGTCACTCTCACCCTTACCCAGTAAATATGGAGTTTCAAAATATTTGGGGAAAAGTCACTTGTTTGGAAACATTGTAGAGAAAAAAAAAAGGAAACATTGTAGAGAAATTAGTAAGTCAAAGTAATTATTTTTATTTATACTTTTTTAAGAAAGAAAGAGAGAGAGAGCTCAAGTGGGGAGAGGGGAGAGGGAGAAAAAGAGGGAGATGGAGACAGAGAGAATCCTAAGCAGGCTCCACACCCAGCGTGGAGCCCAATATGGGGCTTAGTCCCACATCCCTAAAGTCATGACCTGAGCCCAAATCAAGCATGAAATGCTTAACCAACTGAGTTACCCAGGTGCCTCCAAAGTAATTATTTCATCTACTTAAATACAGTTCTTTGCCTCTAGTATTTTAGTTTTGATAAATTTTGATTAAGATTTATATATATACGTATATATATATATATATATCTTACAGAAAGTTTTTGTAGCTTTTGTTCCACATTTTTTTTTGTTTCTGGTAATTCAAAACACTCTTTAAGGTTCATTTTAATGTTGCCAAACCAGTCATTAAAGTTCTTGCACTGATCTGCAGAAAAAAAAAAAAAAAAAAAGAAATTGTATTCATTCAAGGGAGACTTGAGATACCTTGCTAAAGTGAGAGACTTTGAAACTTGCTTCCTGTGACATGGCTACAAGTCATTGTATAAAGTGGTAATAAGTTGAAACCCAATTTTGAAGATTCTGAAGAATAACTGTGGTATATTTCCTTCTTCATTTTTTTTTTAGCTTTTTTTTTTTAGCTTTTTTTTTTTTTTTTTTAAGGAGGTTCCATGCCCAGGATGGAGCCTAACACAGGGCATTGAACTCATGACCCTGAGATCAAGACCTGAGCTGAAATCAAGAGTCAGACATTTAACTAACTACATCCCACAAGCACCCCAAATTGTAGTATATTTTCTATACCAAACCTCCTTTCCAAGCACATAGGAGATCCAAAGACACTTGCAGGGGCAACCTGCTCAAAGACAAATCCCCAGACTCACTCAACACAGAGAGCAGGTCAAATGTGAGGATGTTGGTGACCTTCTTTCATGAAATAAATATTTGGGGCTGGAAAGATACAGGTGTTATTTATGACAGGCATAGATCAGTCAGTGCTTCCCCATGAAAGATTTAGCTGAATAAATCCCAAATAAATAAATAAATAAATAAATAAATAAATAAATAAATCTCTTTCCTTAACTAGAATCTCTGCAACCATTTGTAAGTGAAGCTTAGACAAGCCTACATGTTCACAATACTTATTGATACTTCCAGATTCCCAGAAACAATTAAGAGAAACATTGCACTCACCATTTAATAACTTAGAAAAGTGATCTTGCAAGACACTTTTTTTAGTATTAAATAAATCACTGACACTTTCATATTGTTTTTTTAATTCAGAGAGTTCAGGAGTCAGACAACCTATTTGATTCTCAAGTAACATCATACTGTGCTTTTGTTGTAGGATTTGCTGCTGTATCTCCTAAATACATAAACAAACAACCATTAAGTCTCAAAATGAGCTCAATTTACACAAACCATAATAGATCTCCATTGTTTTTTGTAAAAATCTAAATGATATTCTGTGGGGTGGATTCGCTTTATCTTAGCCAGTAAATGTATAATACAATGCAATTTAATATCAAATAATTAACCATCCACAAAGCAATTCAAGGGTGATACTGCTAAATATACACAAATTGTTTTTCTGAGTTTTTCCCCTGACTCTCATTTTTTGGTAACTATTTTTATTAACCTCAAGAGGCCAAAGTCATCAGAGATAAGTATGAAAATAAATCTGAATCGTAGGAGAGGAGAAAATGGGACATACCTCTAGTTTAGTAAAGATCTCTAAGCTGTCAGAAGGAGACAGTGCTTTTAAGAGGGACTCAGTCATTCCCATCTGGGTCTTGGCTTGGTCAAGATCCTCCCTTAGCTCAGCTGTGCTGCCACTGAGTGCAGAGCAGTTGGATTCTCCTATTAAATTCATTTTTACATTCTCCAGCTTGTTTAAAATGGAAGACTCCATGACCTGAAATCATGAGACATGTGGTAAGTCTGTAGCGGACTTTATTTAACTAGATTTTAAGACAACTGCATTGCTAGAGAATGAGTTGATAATTTGCTTCATTTCAATGTGAAATTAATTCTTCATTGTTCTACATCACTGATACAATTCAAATCATTTAAAAAAGAACAATATGAGGGACGCCTGGGTGGCTCGGCGGTTAAGCATCTGCCTTCGGCTCAGGGCGTGATCCTGGAGTCCTAGGATCAAGTCCCACATCGGGCTCCCTGCGTGGAGCCTGCTTCTCCCTCTGCCTGTGTGTCTGCCTCTCTCTGTGTGTCTCTCAATGAATAAATAAAACCTTTAAAAATAATTAATTAATTAATTAAAAAAGAATAACATGAAAAACTGTGATTGACATCCTATCTTTTTCCCAAAGGACTAATTTGAATCCTTCCCCTTTAAACAAGTTTTATCTAGCATATCAATTGAGGTGCCATCTCATGGCACTCATTTGAAAATATATAATAAAAATTAAACAGCCAGCATTTACTGTTTATTATGTGCACAGCTTTGTGGTAAGCACTTTAGGTACAAAATACAGAATTTAGAATGTTAAATGATTTGCCCAAGATCACAAAGCTAGTAGGTGGCAAAGCCAAGACCTCACCAGAAAGTCTGACTCTAGAGCTCTTCTTCAGCCACTATGCACTCTGATCTAAATAAAATTGTAACAAATCTCTTCACACAATAGAAAATCACAGTTGGGGCAATCTCCCTGCTTCCCCATGCAGCAATTAATAAACACAGAATCACTTGAGCCATATTCTCCTTCCTATGGCCAAAAGACACTCCAGAGGAAACCCTTGTTACTTTATATAGAAGCATGGCAACATCTGTACCTCTACACAAGAGTCCTGGAAATAAGTGAAATGGGAATAAAACAATACAAAAATCATACCTATTCTAAACAGATATAATGAACTATGCCAACTATTAAAAATTTAGTTAGACAACATAGGAATTGAATAAAGGTGAACTAAATAATGATTCTAATTTTATTTTATTTTAAAGATTTAGAATTCTGGATTATGAACATTATTTTTTCTAAGATTTATTTATTTATCTGAGAGAGAGAGAGCATGCACAGGGGGAGAGGCAGAGGGGGAAGGAGAGAGAAACCCAGGCAGACACCCAGCTGAGTGCAAGTCCAACACAGGACTCAATCTCACGACCCTGAGATGATGACTTGAGCTGAAACCAAGAGTTGGAAACTTAACCAACTGCACCCCCCAGGCATCCCTGAACATTACTTTAGAGGGCTTTAATTGAAACTTTTAAATAAAAATTCTCTTACCTGCAATTCAAGAGGCATTTCACTGCTTTGAAGGAGAAACTGTATTTTAGCCACTCTTTTAGAAAATTCTGAAGATTTTTGTTCATGGACTTGTAACTCTTCCTATAACAAATAATGTTAACAGAAAATATCTTTTTAGTTATACTTTATTTTCTGGGATCTATGATGACTATTACTATATACAGAAACTGAGAGAGCCTTTGAATTTCCCCAAATCACTTGTTTTTCAAAGGAGTTCTGAGAGTTATGAACCCAAGTGACTTTATGAGTCAGCCAAATGTTACAGCTGAGTGAAGCAGCCTAACTATAAGATGACAGAGGGGGTCAGGCTTGTGCCACACAAGAATGTAGTCCCTTCACACTGTATTTCCTAGATCCGTGCATACAAACTGTGCGGCCATATGTGCACACACGTGCACACACACACTGTTGGCAGAATCTGGCCCACAGGCTGGCAGTTTACAATCTTTAACTTCTTCAAATTTTTGTTTTTATTTAAAGATGTTATTTATTTATTCATGAGAGACACAGAGAGAAAGGCAGAGATAGGCAGAGAGAGAAGCAGGCTCCCTGCGGGGAGCCCAATGCAGGACTCAATCCCAGGACCTGAGCATCACAAGCTGAGCCAAAGGCAGACGCTCAACCATGAGCCACCCAGGCATCCTTAACTTCAAATTTTTAAACAACCTGCACTTCAAGGCATTAAGACTTATTCATTCACACTTAGCAAATCATAATATCTATCATCATACACAAGGAAATTCAAATCTCTACACATTTTTGAAAACCTTTTCCAAATGTATAAAAATGGATAAGTGAATTTAAAAATGGTTAAAATAATAAAGATTAGAGAAAAAATGAGACTGGAAGCATCAGACTTGACATACTATAAAGCCTTCATGTACACATACATATAGTTTTCTATTATACTGAGCCAGATATAATTGCTAATATTTGATTATTTTCTGACCTACAAAGACAGAGATTTCATATTTCATATGATATTTCATATGATCCAAGGGAATAATATATAAATAAGCAATTAGAAAGAGCTCTTCCTAGGGTTAAAAGAGATAACTTAAAATCTTTGAAAATCATTTAAAAAATGGCAGGTTATGGTTTTAAAAACTAGTCTTTTTTTGAAGCTCTATAAAGATTTTAATACTTGGCCTGGCATTTTTTTCTAATCTTTTGAAAGGAGAGGCTGCTTAATTCAAATTATGAAGATTGTCCATATTCATGATGTAGATCAGGGGTTAACAGTCTAAGGGCAGTCTTTTTTTATAAAGGAAGTTTTATTGGAACCCAGTTACTTTCAAGCATTTATGAATTGTCTATGACTGAATGCTTTCATGCTACAACAGCAGCATTAACCAGTTGTGACAGTGACCAAATGATCTACAAGCTTAAAATATTTACTATCTGATCTCTTAAGAAAAAGTCTGCCAATCTCTGGGACCTATAGTGACTCCCTGGGAACAATTATACATTTTGGTAAGGCCTCTTCTAGGAGTTATTAACATTCTTTGTACCATAAATGCCTCTGATAGTCTGGTGAATCCTGCGGATCCTTTGCATAACAATGTTTTAAAAACAAAATAAGATAAATTATCTAGGATTATAACAGAAAACAATTTTACTGAGTTACAGTTATCAAAATATCAAAAATAATTTCTGCTATAGCAATATATATGTTTCTACGTTACTACCTTAAATAAGAAGACCTAGAAGTGACGTTACTAAAAACCATAATTTCAAACAGTGATAAAGGGTAACAGTTACAATCAGATAATGTTCAAAGATATCTGCGATTTTCTGGATAACAAAGTCACATGTAATATTCTTCCTACTATGTTTATTGACTGTATTCGTAATTGGTTTTTTTTTTTAAATATATTTTTTTTATTTATTTATGATAGTCATAGAGAGAGAGAGAGGCAGAGACACAGGCAGAGGGAGAAGCAGGCTCCACGCACCGGGAGCCCGACGTGGGATTCGATCCCGGGTCTCCAGGATCGCGCCCTGGGCCAAAGGCAGGCGCCAAACCGCTGCGCCACCCAGGGATCCCTTTTTTTTTTTTTTTTAGTTTTTTTTTTAAATATATATTTTTTTATTTATTTATGATAGTCATACAGAGAGAGAGAGAGTGTATTCGTAATTGGAACCAATATTACATTTGGGTTAGACATTCATAAAAATAAAGATGCAATTTTTCCCAAATGAGGTCATTTTATTTACAAACACTTGGGGGGCTGTGAACCCCAAATTACTAATACCAGCTAACATCTTCCTACCTATCACAAAGGAAATAACAGAAAGGTCCCACTCAAGAGATAATGAAAGAAATAAAACATTTCTTTGTGATTTCTCTACTCTGGCTCCAGAAAGCAAGCTCAATATTAAACATCAACTGTGTACAAAAAGAGCATACATTTTATCTCTGTTACAAATTACCTTCAGCTTTTCTCTTTCTTCTTCAGCCACTTGATGTAATTCCATTTTTTGAAGGACCTTTTCAGTCCACTCATCGATGACATTTTTTAAGTTAAAAAGTTTGTCCCATAAAGCTAGGGCTCGACCAAGATTTTCACAATAGTCTTCTGTCTTCTCATTTATCTACCATAATTAAAAAAATAGAAAGAACACACTTAGTGGTAAAAGTATAAAAACCATTGTTTCAAACACACTCTATTTTAAAATAAAAGTTTAGTTTACCTTTGTTTTTAAAATAATTTGCTTTAACTATCAACAAAAAAATAGGTGCCTTAATGTATCACATAGTTCTTCCTTCCACAAAAAAACTTTGCTGCCACTTATAGGAAACTGAAAGTAATAGTTTTCCTAATTTCTAAACCACAATAAATTAAAGGTGCTTTTAAAACACAGAAGGAAATAGAATACGGACAAATTCTTAATTTGTAATTCGTAAAAATTTAATTATTACTTAACCAAAACCCTATTAAATAAATATATAGTTGGACATAAATATTCTGAATGATTTATATATTAGCTAGTTTACTTTAAAGAAGTTGAGTGTAAGCTTTTATATCTCAAAGGTTACAGACCTACTTGTTAGTGGCTTCTAACTCAGGGGGTGAAATTAATTCCTAGGTCATAAATTTTAGATTATTTGAACATTTTACAATGAACACTTTTGAATTTTATAATTAGAGAAAAATACTAAAGATACAACAGAAAAGATCAATTTCCTATAAAATGAGATTTTTACTGAATTAAACTGTCACTCACATCAAGCCATCTATCCACAATAATATTAGCTTCTTTTTCAAAAGGAGGCTCTTCAAAAATTCTCATTTTATTTAGATGAAATTGTAGATTTCTGCAGATCTGGTTAATCTTGTCTACAACTTCTAAATGTTCATTAAATTCTTCTTTGACAATTTCAATCTGAAAAAAAGACAACATGTTTTTGAAATATTTACATAGAAAAATTGTAAGAACCAAATTATATTATTGGCTAATCATAACAGAGTATTTCCTTCATATATTATTCTTTTCTAAAGCAGGCTGTTATTTTCCTACTTTCTCAATAAAAAGTTTTTAGAATCCTAACCATCTGTTCTAACAAAATAATCTTACACTCAAATTTCTTCCCACTTGGCATGATGAAATAATTATAATAATCTAATATCATGTTTCTTGTCTATGTGAAATAACAGTCTACCAAAAAAAAAAGCATCTTCACTCAATACTATAAAAAATGGCAGTTCCTAGACTCCTTTAACAGGAATTGTCTTTGGAATGTTGAAGAAACTACATGCTCATCTGAATAAAACAGAACTTTAATACATGTTTAATATGACTTCAATTTTAGTCTCCCATGATTGTAACTCCACATCATTTCTAACACGAAAGGGTGAAACACTACTTTATCAGAATGATTTTAAACTACAAAATAAAATCTGAATGTTGACTACTGTAACCTTCATGTTTCACTCAGCTTACCAGTCTTACCTGAGCATTTTAAACAATTACAGAAAATTTGAAAATAGATTTCTCCTAAGCAAATATCTAAAAAATATATATATATATATATATATACACATCTTAGGGGACTTCCATTTCTGGAAATAGAGATAGACATAATTTTCCCTATTCCCTATTCCCATTAAGCACAACTAAAAACCCTGGATATCATATACAAAACAAACTTAAAGAATTAAAAGTGGAAAGTTCAAGAGAGGAGAACAGCTGGGGGCATCAGCTCCTCAACACCAGCTTGGTGGTAAGTTCCCTGCATTTTCTTTTTCCCTCAGATATACCCAACACCTAGTAATATCAATGAGCACAGTGGGAAAAAAACGTGCCAAGGGAAGCTTGCTATCCTCAGCCAGAGAACCAAAAAGAGGACAATCTAGCAAGACAGAAAACTTTTAGAAAATAATTACTCACTAGGGCCAGATATTACAGGAAAAGATATTATATTTATTTTGACTCACCAAAGATGACATACAGATGGCAAACAAGCACAAGGAAAGATTATCAATACCATTAGCAATTAGGAAAATACAAATTAAACCATAATGTAATACTACTACATACCTATCAGAATGGCTTAAAAAATTTTGAGACAATATCTAACGTTGGCAGTGATGCAGAGGAACTGGATCACTCCACATTTCTGGTGGGAATTAGTTTGGCAGTTTCTTTAAGAACTAAATATGTGGGCAGCCCCGGTGTCCAGCGGTTTAGCACCGCCTTTGGCCCAGGCCTGATCCTGAAGACCCAGGTTAGAGTCCTGGGTCAGGCTCCCTGCATGGAGCCTACTTCTCCCTCTGCCTGTGTCTTTGCCTCTCTCTCTCTCTCTCTCTCTCTCTGCCTCTCATGAATAAAAAAAAAACAAAACAAAACAAACAAACAAAAAAAAAACTAAATATGTAACTAACATACAAGCCAGCAGCTATACTCCTGGGCAGTTAACCTTGAGAAATAAAAACTTCTAGTCACATAAAGACCCCTATATTGGGATGCCTGGCTGGCTCAGTGGTTGAGTGCCTGACTTCGGCCCAGGGTGTGATCTTGGAGACCCAGCATTGAGTCCCTCATCGGGCTCCCTGCATGGAGCCTGCTTCTCTCTCCACTTGTGTCTCTACTTCTCTCTCTCTCTGTGTCTCTCTGAATAAATATATAAAATCTTTAAAACAAAAAAAGAAAAAAGACCCCTATATGAAGGTTTATATCAGCTTTACTTATAATAGCCAAAATCTATAAACAACCCAGATGTCCATCAGTGATGAATAATTAAACAAACTGTGGTTACATCCATACCATGGAATACTATGCAGCAAGAAAAGGGAACAAGCTATCAACACATGGAAGAACCTGAATGAATCTCTGGAGAATTATGCAGAGTGAAAACAGCCAATCCCCAAAGGTTACACGCTGTATGATGTATCCACAGGACAGAAACGGATAGGGTTATAAAATGACGACACAAGGGATCCTTGTGGTGTTAGAAGTGTTCTCTATCTTGACTCTATCAATGTGGGTATCCTGATTACAATATTGTACTATGTAATTTTATAAGATTTAACACTGGGGAGACTTACAGGAAAGGGTACACAGGACCTCGACCTCTATATTTCTAAAAACTGCATGTGAATCTACAATTATCTCAAAAGTTTAACTAAAACAATAACTGAATAAAATTTTTAAAATGAGAATAAAATGACTGGGGAGGTTTTCTGTCTCCTGATTGGAGGCTGACTGATACATCCGTAAAGCTGAGATGCAAACTCCAAGGTTTTTTCTCCTGGAACAGGACTCTTTGTGCATTGGGCATAATAAATTTTCATTCAATCAAATGGAAAAAATATATATATAAAACTTAAATATATAAATGTATATATACATTATATATATGCCCAAATTTATATATATATATATACATATATATATATATATCTCCATCCTAATTTTCATTATAGTCAAAGAACTTTGTTATTACACTGACACAAGCCACCACTGAGTGAAGAAAAAAGAACAGGAGAGGGTACTTTCACCGCTGTCAGGAACGGTGAGTTTTCTTCCACAATAAATGGAAAGGGTAGAATAAAGGAAAGTAGATTCACTCTGCCTTTTCCCAAACCTGAATAGTCCCTTGACATTCTAGCCTTTAGTCTTACTTTTGCACTTCTGTCTTTCATTAAAAGGAGTGGAAATCTGGCCCCATATCCTAGATAAACATCCAGGTTTCTATGGTTTGGACGACAAAAGTTCCCAGTAGTATCATGTTTTGGCCGCTGGTACAAAGCATCATACCACAAATACATACTACAGAAACGGATTGTTTCTGAAGACAGTATCTAATTCATCACAAAATTAACTGAAAACTATATTAACAGTCAGTACTAAGCTTTGATTTTTTTTTTCAGGCAGTTAAAAAAAGCATCTGAAAAAAGAATCAAATATTAGTATACTAAGTGTACTAGAACTTGTATAGTTTCCATAAAAAATAATATATTATTTCAGCAAATATATGAAATACTCATATGCTAGATAAGAGATATAAGATTCTCAACATAATAAGAAATGCCTGGACTGTTACACTTTTCTTAAAGGTAATTAGTTATCTTATTAATTTTTAAAATACCTTTGTGAGCAAACCTTTACAGTTAAAAAAGGGGAACAAAGCAAAGTTAATCAATTTTTACTTCTGCCATATACATATTTCAAATGTTTACAGAGAATGCAAAATTACAATGATTGAAACATGATTTTGTAGTCACATAGACCTGGGATTAAATCACGATTATGCCTTCCATCAGCCATATAATCCTGGGAAAGTTACTTAAACCCTGTCCTCCTTTTTGCCTTTTTTACAGAGGAAGTCACTAATCTATTCAAATTCCAAGACATAAATTGGACATTACCAGTAAGCAAGAATAGTATGCCTGAAAAATTCAATACATGGATATGGCTCTTTTTTTGCTCAGTGTTGTTTCCTTATCGTTCAACAGGTAATATTCTTGAGACCAGCATTATGAACCTATCTTCACAGCACGTGAATATCCCAAGTCACTGTATCAATATCTAAGCTACTCTGTTATAAGATTCCAAGATTTGGATTTAGATCTGGAGGAGATGAAGGCATACTAAGCATTTAGGTTGGCCCACCTACTTGAACCATTTTCCCCCCAAGAACTTGCTGGGGTATTGGGCACTTGTGCAGTTTATAATAAAACAATACCATTTGGTCTTTTTTTTTTTTTTTTTTTTTTTTTTTTTTTTTAGTATATATCTCCTTTGACAATCCTACAGTAAATAAGGAAAACTGATAGGGCAGGGTTGGGGAATTTATTTCTTCTTTATTCATGACCCACCCTAATAACATTAAAACCCCTCCAATTACTTCTAAAATTCTCTAAGAACAAAACAACAACAACAAACTCTAAATCTTGGTTTTCCCACCAGTATAACAGGGTTAATACTATTTACCTTGCAGGGTTATGTGGAAATGAAATGATACAATAATATGTGAAGAACTTGCCATCCAATGACCATGCCCTCCATGCCAGAAACTATCATTATCATCATCAATACCATTTTTAGTAGTAGTAGTAGTAGTACTTAAAACATCAAGGCCACATGATAGTTTTATTTGCAAATAAAACCAATTTTTCTAGCCTCAGGATTTTCCAGTTTCTGGAACATATCATTTATTAGAGTGGAGGGAGTATAGTTTGGTCAGTGAAGAAAGAAGGAAATTAGTAAATTTTTAAAGTGCTGCCATTGGTATTAAGAATTTTCCATATTTAATATTATATCCTTAGGCTAGATTCCTAGAAGTGAAATACTTGGTCAAATGGTAGACAGATTTTCATGGGTCTTCAATAATATTATCAAAGTGTTTTCCAAAAGGGTAACATCGATCCACTCTTTCAATAGTAATACGGAGTACACATCTCGCTATCAAAAGGCAAACAAAGTATTTTTGAGTAATTCTGCTATCCTTTGATTACTCATGAGGTTGAACTATGTCTCTCTCCCTCTCTCCCTCTCTATTTTTTAACAATTGTCAATTTATTCCCTATGTACAAATATCTGTTTGGATCTCAGTGGTTTACTCACTAATTTCAATGAATTCTCTGTATATTATTGCAAACCTTACTCTATCATATTTATGAAAATACTTTTCTACTCTACATCGTTTTAAAAAGGATTTTATTTATTTGAGAGAGAGTACAAACAGGAGGGAGAGGCAGAGGGAGAGGGAGAAGCAGGCTCCCCACTGAGCAGGGAGCCAGCCACGGGGCTTGATCCCAGGACCCCAGGATCATGACCCGAGTAGAAAGCAGACACTTAACCGACTCAGCCACCCAGGCACCCCTACAGCATTATTTAAAGTAATAAAAAATTAAACTTTATCATACTAACTTCCATTTATGAGGGCATATTTAAGTGAACTATATTATAACTATATATTTTGAATAATGAGCTATTATACACAGGAATAATTTATGTAAAGTTCTCATTCTTTGATCTATCCATGGTTAAATTTATGGTTGATCTGTCCCCCTCTCCCTACACCAACCTGTTTCCAGAACTGTGAGAAATAAATTTGTGGTGTTTATAAGTCACCCAGTCTATGGTATTTTTGTAATAGCAGCCTGAACAGACTAGGACAACAGCCATTGGCGAGCTAATGATGGCAGAGGGGTCAAGATCTGGACCAAAATTCTCATTAGGGAGACTCACCCAAGAGGCAGGCCATCTGCCTCATGGTGATGAAGTAAGTTTTACTAGTCAGATAAATAACTTATCCAGAAAGTACAGTTCACAGTTAATGGGGTTACAGGGTAGAAGAAGGAGTGCTCAAGCACCTGAGAAGAGGTGAGTGCATAGAGCCACACACAGGGTGCGTCATCATGACCAACACGCAGTTAGACGCTGATTAAGTCCTGCGCACTTTACAGATGCTACTTGAGCTAATCAGGAAAGGAATGGCTTCCTACTGGTGACGGGATCCCATTTAACTGGACAAAGGCAGGATTTCAGGACTGAGGATTAGCACAAACAGAACAGCTACAGGTCAATAGAGACTACATATCTGGTCAGTATACAAGAGAGGGACTCCGGATCTGTAAAGAAGTCAGAGACTTTGATCCTGAAACAACAGTACAAGGTGGGTAACTGGCATCAGGAGCACAACAGAAAAGCAGCTATGGAAACTGGGACACAAGGTTGAGGGGATCTTATAAGGCTGATCATGTAGAACTTGCTGAGAACCAAAAGAACCCAGAGCTCTTTAAATCCACTGGGATAGGGACAGAATCTTCCAGATCCCGAGACCGCCAAACGTAGAAGCTACCTCTGCTGGACAGAAGCCGACAGGTTGCTTCTGAGCAACTCCATGTCACTGTCTGTTCCTGGTCTTGGTGGCCTTCCTCATTTCAGTCTCATAAAAAAAACAGTTAGATAGTCACATATCATACAACTGGTATCCAAACAGGGTCCCTTGTGATTGGTCAGTTCCAAGAAACTGAGTCTGAGAAAGTAGGTCTCAGACACAGGCTATTCTTCACCTATAGCTCTGGCCATATGTCCCCACCCTGAATGTTACTGCAGCTTCAGGGATAAGAGCTCTAGATAAAGACTAAATTGTCTATAAGAATCTGGTTGATTCTCATTCTCTCTCTCTCTCTCTCTCTCTCTCTTTCTCTCTCTCTCAGAAACTGGGAAGTTCAATGAAAATGCTTCCTTATAATCAGGTATATCAAGTAGATTATATTTCACACATGCTTTTGACCCTTTAACAGCATAGGACTCATAAAACCAGTAGGAAAAGCAACTTTCTGGTTTACAGTAACACAGTGTAGTCGTAGTATTCTTCAACTATTCCATTCTTCTGCCACTCTGGTTGATAATCACCTAAATCATAGAAAATAATGACACCTAGTGTCCAAAAGTGACACTCTTCTTAGACTATGTTGTGATTGGTGAGGCTATGAATATAGATGGAGCATCATGGATGTAAACTCACACATCTTTACAGAAAGCAAATAAATAAAAATGTAATTATTCCTTTGTCTGCTAATAACAGAGGGGTTTTCCCACTACCTTCATTCTCTCAAGCCTAAAATGAAGCAGCAGGGGTGACCCCAGACTCCAGCAGAACCATACCACTAGGATCAAAAACCAAACAATAAGCAACCCAGCATCCACTTGGGGACTGAATTTTTGCAAGCTCTAGTAATAAATTCAATAAGGTCTTAGATATCTAAGAACACAGAGTCACTGTTCTTTTAAGCCAAGTTTCAAAAATGACTCCATTTATAATATCCTCTTTATTGTCGAGGCCACTGTGTAAAGTTTCCTTTGGAATCTGGACTCACCTCTGCTATCCTTTTCTTCAGGTTCTCTTTTCCCATGTAGGAAGCCTGAAGGGAGATGACACTCTCTTCTTTTTGAATCAAAGCAGTCAAGACACTTTTAAAATTCTGATATTGTTTTAAGAGCTCCAAAACTCTTTCACATTGGTCAAGGCTATAGAAAAAAAAGAAAGTAAAACAGGTAAATCTCTAAAAATAATAAAACTATTCTCTCTCTCTTTGTAAGTATCCTATAACGATGACTAATATGTTATAGAAGGATTTTTCCTCTTGTCAGGGTTTAGCATATTGCTTTACCAATGTAACCGAAGAATGATGGCATATATAGTTATCTGGCACACAGATGGTATAATCGCTGGATTGTGATTTTCACCAGATCAATAGTTAAAAAAAAAAAACATTGCCAGATGTAAGCTCTAGAAAGAAACATTTCCATTTCAGCAATAACCAAATAACCTTGGAAAACTGTGCCTCCCTAGCACTATTCTTGGAGATTGTCTCAATAACTAATTCAGCAAGTCACAGTTTATGTATATTTAACTCATTCTAGATTTAGTCTATTTATTTATTTATTTATTTAGATGTAGCCCTTTTTAAAAAGTAAAGTAATACAGATAATTTGGCAGTTAGGATACCTGATTTCTACTTACAGTCGGGCACTAATCAGTCCTGTGAGCTTACATAAGTTATTTTAGCCTCTTTGGACCTCAATTTCTTTCCTCTATAAAATCTAAGGATAGACTATATCGAATATCACAGACAGGCTTTCTCTTGACTACTATATACTCAGCTTCCAGTAGAAAACAGGAGGTACACTCAGAGTTCTGTGTAAAAGGACCACTGGTCTGAACAGGGTTAAGGAAAACTTCCAGGGAATGGAGGCACTGACACAGAGGAAAAATAGATACACCACTCAGCCTCAGGGGAAAGGAGGAAAGTATCGTGAGCCCAAGAGGAAGGTGCCAGTAGGAGCTACCAGAACCACCTGCTGCAAAAGGAGGGGGTTAAGACCATCCTGACCTCTCTCATTCTGTCCTCAAACCTCCTATTAGTACCTCACACTTCCTATCCCACCTGGACCCCATAGCCTGGCTGGTGCAGCATGTTAGGGATCAGCCTTCCTGACCACTTCTCTGTCCAGGCAACAGCAAGGGAAAGGAGGCATGGATGGAGAACATTCAACAGAATCACCAACCAGGATTGACAGGTAATGGCTGCTACATAATTAAGAAAAACTCTTGAGCCTGCTCAGCAAAGAAGATAGTGGCAACTGACAAGCAACATTGCTATTCAAGTGGGGTGAATAAGGACCCCACCCCCAAAGATGTCCATATCTTATCCCTGAATCCTGCAACTATCCCCTTACATGGCAAAAGATACTTTGCTGGAGCAATTAAGTTAAGGGTCTTAAAATCGGGACATTACCACGAATTATCTGTGCGGGTGCAATATCATCACAAGGGTCCTTATGAGGCAGAGACAGGAGGATCAGGGTGACAACAGAAGCACAGACAGAGAAAGAGAGAAAGCCGAATTAAGATTTGAATATGTCTCATGGTTGGCTTTCAAGATGGAGGAAGGAGACACACACCAAGGAAAGCGGTGGGAGCTCTCTAGAAGGCAAGGAAACAGGTTTGTCCTGGAGCCTCCGAGAAAGGAAGGCAGCTTGATTTCAGAATCTCCAACTTCCAGTCTGTCAGATAAATCTGTGTTGCTTTCAGCCATTAAACTTCTGGTAATTAGTTACAGAATAGCAATAGAAAACTAATACAGGGGAGGCATAATAATTATAAACACACTGTGTATTTGTTATCCTCTTGGATAACCTCTTAAACTCACTGGGCTATAATCTAGGATTCCAGATCTTGCTCAGACATTGGCCCAGCAAGCTTCCAGTATGAAACTCTCACACTTGCCCCTCCTATAGATCTATGGGAATGTGTTTTTGACATATTTAAAAAAACTAATTGTTGGCAAATTGAATTTAAATAAAATATTAAAAAATAAAATAAAATAAAATTGAAAAAGTTAATTGTGCTATAAGCAACTTTTCAGATTTGGGAGGGATCTTTCTCCTTACCATTCAGTGACTGAAGTTTTTGTACTGTCCCACAAATGCACTGTACTTTGGAACTGCTGATTCAGAGATTTTTCTCTGCCATCTTTGAATTGTGGAAGAGAATTAACCATTTCTTGCAAGCATTTCTTCTCTTCTTCATATTCATCTAGATCCTTATCCAATTTCATTAGTGATTTTTTCCTTGATTATGAAAGAAAGAAGTTTGAAAGTCAATGATTAGCCAATCTGACTCAACATAAGTATGGGTAATTTAGGGGAGCACATTAACTTTAATTTGCCTTCAAATTATTATATCAAAATAACACTCTCCTGATCCTTTTTCATACCTCTTCCTCTCACCAATGACCTTCTCTCCTCCCTGCCTCTCCTCAGACATGCCAGGCCCATTCCCACACCCGGCCTTGGTACCTAACCCTCCTTCACCCTGGAAGGCTCTCCCTCCTGGTCATCACCTGGCTAGCTCTCTCAGCCCATCTGACTCAAAGATTATTTTCTCAGTAAAACTATCCTGATGACTCTTTTGGAATTACAATCTCCTCCCCCCTCCTTGCTTAATTTTTCTTCATAGCTTTTATCACCATCAAACATTGAGTACCTTACTCTTTTATGGATAAGAAGTTCTACCAGGAACAAGAGTTTTTGTCTATTTTGTTAACTGCTATATCTCCAGTACCTAAAATAATACCTGGCACGCAAAACGTATTTATGGTATTAACAACTAAATTAAAAATTAAAGCAATTTATTGTTCATCAAGATACAGATTTTCATGTATAAATTAACATGTAATTTATTCATTTATTATTTATAAATATATAACAAAAATTTATTAAAAATAAATTAATGACTTAGTCATTAGTTCCACACCTCACTAAGAACTGGGCACATTTCAACTGCAGAGGGCACAGAGCAATTTCAGAGGAAAGAGCTTCAAGAAAGCATTGAGTCTCAGGGACTTGGTAGACAGATGAGACAACAGAGGAATGATTTAGACAGGGGAGGAGAGTACACAAAAGTAACTTGCTAACATTGCCACTTGTAGGACCTGGAGGCTCACTCTGAACACCAGAATTAAAATCACAGTACTCATACAGAATGCTGCCCACCTCAGTTTATTGCAATTCTGCTCATTCTCTAGAATCAGTACTAACCTTAGCTAACCTCTCAAATTCAATCCTATGCCTTCCCACCAAGTCCTCATCCCAGTCCTACTGGGAGGAGAGGAGGAAACCAGATAATTCAGGAAGAAATAGGCCAGGGTATGGCATGCATATATCCCACCACTTCCTTCTTTATTATCCAGTGTGTGGAGTATTTTAGGCCTTCCCCCATCACAAGAACCGCACTAAACGGGACTTTGAAGGAACTCAAGTACTTTACACACATCTTATTTACTCCACCTTGATCTGTGAAATGCACACTTCAAATAGAAAAAAATTATAAAACATTTTGTAAAGGCACACTATCAACAAAAAACAAAGCTTGTTTGAAGTCTACAGAAAAGAATGCTGAACCAGTACTGACTAGAGCAGGATAGAACAGAAGTAGAAAGACACAGGAAGTATTTCTCTCACCTAACAGATATTGAAAATACATTAAAGTATTACCCTGCATCGGGCCTTGGATAGAAATGAGACTCACCGTTGTTTCACAGCTGGAACGGTGGGATCCTTAAGACTGATCTTACTGATTTGATTGTACACATCTTGAATATTTCTCAGGAGTTCATTATTTTTTAAAATACAAGTCTCTAGTAATTTGTTTTCTTCAGTGAGCTCTTCCTGCACACCATAGCCATGTGTCTCAAATAACTTTCTGGACAAAGCATCAAGAAGTTTATCACAGGTGTCATCACCTCGTTCAGCATCTTTAAAGCTTATGCCGAGCATCTTCAAACGTTCATCCAAATGTCTGGCCTGGTCCTTCATCAGATTAATTTCTCCTTTTTTATTTTCTACTGTCAAAGTGTCTTCTGGTACCACCTGTGTATCTGAGGCTGAAAGCTCAAAAGACAGCTCAGCGGTTCTCAGAGAAGCCAGAAACTCCTCCAGAGCTTTGAGGGCATCTTTACTCCTCTGTACCTTGTGGTTTGCTTCTTCCAGTTGTGTTCTGTGTTTCAGCGTAATATTCTGGGTTGCATGTACATCAACTGGGTATAAGTCCTTTAATGCAAAGTCACCAGACTGTTCCACATTGTTACATATTTCAACTTGTTTGGCAATGGAATCTTGGATATTCTAAAATAAAGTAAGAAATGCTGAAAAAACTGAGGCAAAATAAAAGACTGCTCATCAGAAATGAACCTAAACTTAAAATGACCAGGTGGCATCTAGAAAACTGCTTCTCGGTTTTACCAAGGCTGACAGTTTCAATGGAAGGAAACATTTTAATTACAATGATCAGATGGCCCCGCTATTTCATTATCTGACAACTTTCTTGATGTTTCAATCCCCAAAAGAAAACAGGTATATAAATCTGCTTCAGTGAAAATAGGCATTAAATTGCTGAGACATCTATTTATAATCTGAGAAATAAAACAAATTTTTTTAATTTAAAATGAGACTTGAAGGTGGGGGGATTGGGTTTATTGGGTGATGGGCATTAAGGAGGGTACTTGATGTAAAGAGCAGTGGGTATTATATGCAACTGATGAATTACTAAGTTCTACTACTGAAACTAACAATATAGTATATGTTAACTAAATTGAATTTAAAAATGTTAAAAATTAAAAACTTTCAAAACAGTGAGACTAGGATTAAGTAAACTGTTGAATATACATGAGTCTAGAACAATATTTAGGATTTCAGTCATTGGGGAAGACATTCATAAGCAAACCTTCATTTTGAATTCAAGGAAAATACCTAATTACTTACCCCAACTTTCAAATTTGCAAGGAATTGAGAGTTGAAAAAGAAGTCTAAATTATTGAAGACTTTTCTGCCATTGCTTATAGTTCAATTATATACTATTGAGGTATAATTAGAAATCTCTGAAGAACTGAATTATTCTATGAATACACTGGAAGAACTTATATTTACCCTCAGGTTTTGATAAATGCCATCAGCATCAATGAGATGAAATTCTTGAATGACTAGTTCATGGAGGAGCAGGTCTGAGCCACAGAGTAGAAGTGATTCCTTCTCCACAGGTAACACAATCTTTAGTGCAGTTTCCAAAGATTCCATTCTGGGCAAAAAATAAAGCAACATTATGGAAAAAGACAACATAAAGATATTTCATAGAACATATTAATGCCACGATTTAATTAAGAACAGAAAATAATTACCCAATAATAATACATACAATGATATGTACAGATCATCACACTAAAACCCAAACCCAGCAAAATAAAAACAGAACAAAACAACCTCAAAAAGCAAACCCGGCAATCCAAAATACCAAAGAATAAGTTGTTTGCTATTTCCAAATATTGCTGTTATTTTTTTAAGATTTTATTTATTTATTCATGCGAGACACACAGAGAGAGGCAGAGACATAGGCAAAGACAGAAGCAGACTCCCTATGGGGAGCCCGATGGGGACTTCATCCCAGGATCCTGGGATCACAACCTGACCTGAAGGCAGATGCTCAACCACTGAGCCACTCATTCTTAATAGCTTAATATATATCACACTGAATGGAAAATTGTTGTAAAATATACTGAGCCTTACTCTACTTTTTTTCTGAACTTTTTTTTAAAGATTTACTTTTTTTTTAGATAGAGAAAAAGAGAGAAAACAAGTGGGGGAGGGACCAAGGGAGAGAATCCTTCAAGTAGACTCTGCTGAGTGTGAAGTCCAACACAGGGCTTGCCCCCACAACTCATGAGACCATGACCTGAGCCAAAACCAAGAGTCACATGCTCAACCAATTGAGCAGCACCCCCCCCCCCACCTTTTGAGATAAATACTGAATGTAATTTAACTTTGCCTTTGATGACAAAGAAATGTTATTACAAATACTAATTATTTTATTAGTGAAAATAGAATTCAAAGAAATAGGCTCTACTGATAATAAATTGAAATACATGACCTTGGACAAATAACATATAGACTGAGCCTCCATTTCCTCGTATGCAAAATGAGGATATGTCTTGAGGAAACCCATCCTATGTACAGGGAGGGGATAAGAACAGAACTCTTGCTTTGGAAATGGGAAAATCAAGACCCAGAGAAGTTATGTGACATGGCTAAATTCATGCCCAAGGGCAGATGGGGGTGGTGGGAGGGTGGGGGGCAGGAAGGGCAGAGTATGGCCTTTAGAACTCAACAGAGTAAGTTCCACCAAAATCTCTGGCAGTGGGGTGGCTTGGTTATATTGTTTAACCTCTCTGAGTATCAGTTTCCTCATCAGTAAAATAGCAATCATGGTAGCCTCTCTCACAGGGTTGTGACAACTAAATACAATAGCATACTTAGTATAGTACTAGCCTGGCTTAAAATACCATTAAAAATTCAATAAATTCATGGTTAATAGATCTCAGAATTATACCTGGTATTAAGAGTCATCTGAAACTCTCTTTCTTTTTCCTTTAATTTGTCTCTCATGTTACTTATAAAAGGCTTCTTTACATCACTGTCAAGCTCTTCTAACTTCAATGAAGTGATTTCAAACTCTTTCCAGCAAGCATCAATTTCATTTTTTAAAACCTAGGTGAAACACATTAATCTATCAACTAGTGGGTTAACAGGCACAATTATTCTGTTCTTACAAAATGAGGCATTTGCCAACTATTTTGCCAACTATTAACAGAGTTTTATATGAAAATATATTAAAATTATTTTTATATCTAATTAAATTACTTGAATTTAATTTTAAATAAATTTTAAAAATATTTTCCAACCATCTACAAATGAAATATCCTTCAGGGAACAATGATCTTAACTACTCTCAGAAGTCCCATTCAATGAAGTCAAGGAATCCAAACTCCCTTCCCAAAAGTAGGTACACAGAATACAATTCAGAAAGATACATGTAAGAACAAATATTCTAGTTCTTCTAGATAATAAATCTTTGTTTCTCCCTAACTGAAAAACAAAACTAGAGTGGACCAAAACGTTTCTATCACATAAGAAGTGAATGGAATTAAATTATGATCTATAATTAAACACCTAAAAATTCAATAATATTCTAGCTCCTTATCTTTCTGATGGTGATTTTTTGTTTTTAAAGGCACTGCTACAGAATTTACTGAGTGATGATCATTATAATTTGTTCTTCACCTTTCCCATGGATTATCATAGCTTTTATAACCAACTCATTATTCAGTTACTGGAGTAAGGTCTTAAGACAGTTTCTTAATTGTGATGAAAATGTGCTAAATCCATCACTTGAGCAACACAGATTTTAACATATTAATTCTGCTTACTCAGATGGAAAATAGAGAGGAGTCAGATGGTAGAGTGTGATTCCAGAACTGGCATCATAAAGGAAAGATAACTATAAAATATGGGAGGGCACTATAGGCTCTTCCATGGCCCTTTTCTCCACCTGATGGATTTTCTATGAGGGTTCATTCTAATGCTCTTCCAAGCATACAACAGTGCTGCACTGCACAGATTGCCTTCAAAATAAGGAAGATATTTATTTGTAGAGCTTACAACTAACACTAGACAATTTTTTCAGTAGCTCCTGAACCAAATGGCTCTCCACAAGATTATCCATTGCTCAGAATAAAAAATCCCGCCACCGCTGGCCCCTTCCTCATCATCCCAACATTAGATAGACAATATTGACGACTTAGGATGATGATAAGAAATAAATATTCAGAGTCACTGGTTTTTCATGTATTATTAATTTTAGAGCAACACGGACTACTGGTTGAAATTGCCTTTGAACACATTGTTTTGAAAAATTCTTTTGTAGCCCTCATTCTCATCCTAAACATAATCCAAAACTCTGCAAGCCACAGTATCTTGAGCACCAAATCAGAGCATGAGCAATAAATAAGGACCCCAAAACAAAGTCTTTCCCAGGGTTGACACCTGAATGCAAATCATTCTCTGAAACAGAATGACATTAGAAATGCAATCCAACAAAGAGAATTCTTTGGAAACATCTAGCATATGTGACCTCAACAAAAACAGCGAAGTCTACACTCATGGTGAGATTATTTTCTAATAAAAGATAAAACTTCTCTAACAGTATTTTCAGTAATTACCCGTAGATCTGTCAGTTTATCCTGCAGACAAGCACTACTCCTTTCCTTGTCACTGGAGAAATCAGAAATTATTCTGAATTTGTTCTTTTCTAGGTACAGCTCAAGATTTTCTCTGTGCATATCATGCCTAGAAAACAATTAAATGCAATGTCACTTATTTTTAACAGTAAAACAAAACATGTTTTTAATTACTATCAATTATACAAGAGGGAATTTCTGCTTAAGTTACTGGACCACGTGCCAAGATTATGACTAATGGGTTATAAATTTATATGAAAGTGTAACATGTTTGCATTAATGGAAGATTTTTGGTGGATTTTCCAGTTACATAAAGGGGTTACCTCTCTTGTAAACTACTGACAGCTGCATTGTGATCCTTTTCATACTTCATAAAGTTTTCTTCCGGTTGAGGCTTTAACTTGGATTCCAGGCTAAAATTTTTAATCGAATCCATTGCCTAAGTAAATATGCAAAACAGTAAACATAATATCTTCAATATACTTAAGTATCTGGAAAAGGTAAATACTTTATAACATAAAGGTATGTCACTAATTCTTTATACCCCAAACCAGGAGATAGTATGACTTACTTGAGGCTTCTCAGCTCTAAGAGAGGCCTTCCCCTGGGACAAAGGAGATTTATGACACTGAGTCTCACCTTCTAACTGGTATGTCAGCACAGAAAAGGTGTTCTCTCAACCCCTAAATACTGTCTCTGCCAGAGACGAAAGCAGACAGAAGCCTAGCATGCAGAAGCAGACCTCTGAAGTCAAAAACACCTTATTCTCTCCCCACAGCCTCTGACTGGCAGTCTAGTCCACAGTCCATGCCCTCTTACTGAAAATTCAAGAATTCAGAAAATTCAATTCCCAAGAGAAGTAAAGGACATTATACTGAGAAAAAGACAAATGATAAATGAACTAGTTCATCTCAATGAAGCTGAGGCATCTGTACAAATTAAACTCCAATCTTGTACCCTCAATAGGAATGTGCACAACGTGTATTCATAATGGCTACAAATGGTCTCTTTCTGAAAAAACTGTTTGTATCCTCAGAGGAAGATAAAGTGACACTCACTATATATATATATATATATATATATATATATATATATATATCGTTATATTGTAATTATTGGGGGGGAAAATCCCATTTTTATTTTTTTTATTTTTTTTTTTGAAAATCTCATTTTTAAATGGGAATTCTCAGCTGATAAAAATATTCAGATAATTAACACCAACAATTAATGAGAAGTGGATTACAGTACACTTGGCCTTTTTTCATTAGGTTTGTTTCTAAAATACATTATCTACATTTAACACCTTTTCAGTTGATGGCTGATTCTCTGATTTTACAGATGGCACCTCACTGTGGGAATCCCTTCCTCCATTCTCAGATGGGTTCGTGGTCTCCCTAAGGAGGAATCAAAATTGCATATTAAAATAGAGGAAGAAAAATAAAGACCAAAAGAGAAAAAATAATACTCCTTTCATTTGATTTTGCAAAAAGCTTTATCTTGTTTTTCCCTAATGTGTAGTTATTCTTACGAAGCACTGACTTGTTTTTTGACGTGCCTCCCATCGTGGGTTGCAGTGTCATATGAATCTCAGAAGCACATTTCCTAAGTCTTTCTATCTTTTGTTCATAATCTTTGAGTGCTCTCCTCACTTCTTGTTGACTCTTCTGTGAAGTCAGCTCTTCACATAACTCCCGCAGGACATCCATGTGGTGATCTAGCTGGTACAGACTGGCTTCCTCAGAAAAGCAGGCCTGATTGAGGAAATAAAGCAGGAAATGTGTTTCGAATGAGTTTACATGATTAGTCCATAAGGATTAGAAACTAACAGATGTGTTTTACTAACACACACATTCTTTTTATAGGCCATCCACACTGTGCCTGGTGTAGTAATGGGCACTTGGAGAACCAAAGATGAGGAAGTCAGCCCAAAAGGGATTCAGCACAGTCTAGTAATGTGCTCAATGAAACCAGAATATGTCACCCCAAAATATGCCTCTTTTTTTTAAGTGATCTCTCTGCCCAAAGTGGGGCTCAAACTCATGACCTCAAGATCAAGAGTCTCGTGCTCTATGGACTGAACCAATCAGACGGCCCCTCAAATACACCTTTTTGAACGTGAAAATTATTTTGAGCTAAAGGCAATTAAGAAGCAGTGAAGACAGAAAAAGCTGCCTGCTTTCTGCCTAGTGGTGGGAAATAAAATCTTTTTATTAGAGGTAGACTCTCATCGGCCCAAAGATAGTACCAGACAAATCTGCAAGCAAATCTTGTTAAACTAACTTTGTCTTGTCAACTAACTTGTTAACTAATTTTTAGTTAACTTGTTAACTCACTTTGTCTTGTCAGTTCTTCACAAATGTATGGCCTCTTTGTCTAAAAGGTCTAAAAAAAAAATTCTTTGGATCTGCTTTCTCTTGTGAAGGCTCCTGTGTGCATGCCACAATTCAATAAAATATGTATGCTTTTCTCCTGTCCATCTGCCTTTGTCAGTTTCATTTCCAGGGACCCTAGTAGGTAGAGAAAACTTTTTCCTCCCTGACAGTAGTCACACATACTGTGCAACAAGTGTCATGACAGAGTCACTGCCTACCTAAAGGAATCAGAAAAAACCTACCTCACATGTGGGAACATGTGATGCAGAAAAGGAGAGAGATGCAGAATGAACAGGTATGAGTCCTCCAAGTGAAAGGAGAGAGAGGTCATTTCTACCAGCAGGAACAGCCAAGTTTTTTACTCTTGGCTCCAGACATTCTGAATGAACAGCAATCTAGTGTGGCTGGAGGGCATGGCACAGAAGGATTGCTGAAGGCATGTCCTGCGGCCAGACTGCCAGGACCTGCATGGCTTCTAAGGAGCCTGGAGATGTTCTGAGAGTGAGGGTTAGCCAGTGACATAGGATTTGCAGTTCAGAGGGGTCTCTCTCGTGATGGGTCTGGAAGATGATGCAGCCATCATCACATGGGAGAATAACCCAGGTTGAGGGCATGATAACAGTGGTGGAAAGGAAGGAAATGAGGCAAGTGTTCTGAAGAGTAACCAATGAGACCTGGCAACCAACTCTGTCACAGATAAGCGGGAAGGAAAGGGCACTGGGAAGAAGTGAGTTTGCAGGCACACTGACCTTCATGACCAACAGACACAAGAGGAAGTAACGTTTGAGAGGAGATATTATTGGCTGGTTTTGAACATGCTGAATGGGAGGTCTCTGAGGAACACCAATGACATCTACTCAGAACCTAGATCTCAGAGGAAAAGACTCAATGGGAGATAGAGATTTAGGCACTATCATTATAGAGAGGGTTTCAATCATTAAAACTTCGGGGAGGGGGGCGGTGCCTGGGTGGCTCAGTTGGTTAAACATCTGTCTTTGGCTCAGGTCATGATCCCGGGATCCTGGGATAAAGTCCCACATCAGGCTCCCTCCTCAGCAGGGAGTGTGCTCTTCCCTCTGCCTCTGCCCCTCCCCCTGCTTGTGCACTTGCTCTTTCACTCTCTCACTCCCTCTCTCTCTCAAATAAATTAATAAAATCTTAAAAAAAAAACCACACACACAGAGAGCATAAAAACCCCTAGAGCAAGCATTAAACCAGCCAAAAATGGAATTCTCAAAACAAAAACATTAAGATAACACAATGAAAACAGAGAGAAATTGTAGGGTGCCTGGCTGGCTCAGTCGGTAGAGCATGTGACTCTTGATCTCAGGGTCGTGAGTTTGAGCCCCATGTTGGGTGTAGAGATTACTTGAAAAAATAGAGAAATTTGTGAAGGACACTAAAAAGAAGCTTCTCCCTTCCCCCAAGAAATAATAAAATAAGGAAAATCAAGAGAGATTGATATTGGGAAAGCCACAACAGTAGAAAGTCTAAAAGAAGGAAGAGGGGTCAGTGCTATCAAATAAACAAAAGCAATCATATAGGGTGGGGGCCAGAGAGAGATCATGAGATGTGCCCCAAGAGCTTATATCCTGATTTGCTATCTTTTCCAAAAGCAGCACTTCTAAGGACATCGTGTCCCCTCAAAATCAAACTGTGGGTACTTTAGCAACAGGTGCCATGTTTGTAACCAGAGTCTCAAGGACAGGGACCTTGAGAGACAGAGCAAGGAAAGTCACGAAATAGTAACTTGATGCTGAATTTTTCTCACTTCTTAAAAAGCAAGCAGCACAGGCTGTATGTAGTGAGAGCTCGAACCCCCTAAGGGATAGTTCCCAGGGGACGAGAGGGCTGAAGCAATTTTTAGAGTAAATTTTATCCGAGGCTAAAGACACACACAACCACGTAAAACAAACTCCAAAATAATGACAGCATTTAAATGGAAACAGGTGGTTTACCTCGTGTTCCTTGATGAGACCCTTGGTCCTCCCTCTGCGGATTAGTTTCTTTTCTTTATTTATTTGTTTTTCAAGTTTTGAAATATTGTCATTGAGTTTCTCCTTTTCAATGTCTATTTTCAGTTGTTGAATATACAAAGACATCTCTTGATGAAGAGGCTGCAAAGAAAAGAAAAGAAAAGAAAAGAAAAGATGCCCACAGAGGCACACGGTAACTATGGGCAAAGAATTCATTGAAAAGATTTTCATCAAAAACCCAATAAAAATATTTGCAGTAACAAAAGATAGAAAGAAAATTTTAATGGCATTTTGGTTTGTCCTTGTGTCTTTGGGGAGGACGTTTAAAAATATACCAGACCCAGAAATGTATATTCTTTTTCTTTCTAACAACTAAAAATGTGTGTTAGCTATGAAAGATATGTTAAGAGAATAGAAAGCCAGCTGCAGACATAGAAAAAATGTATACAAAACACAGAGCTGAGAAATAGCACAGAACTGTATTGTGTCTCCAGGACAGAATTCTGAAGTAGGAAAAAAAGACAGTAACTGTGGAAATATGAATAAAGTATAAATGGAAGTAAATAATGTATCAATATTAGTGCATTAATGGTGACAAAGGTAATATATTAACGTAAGATGATGATAAATGGGAGAAACTGGGCATGGGGTATACTGGAACTCCCTACACTATCTTTATAATAATTCTGTGAATCTAAAATTGCTCTAAAATTTAAAAGTTTTTTTAAATGTGTTTTAAGAACATCTTTAATAGAACATTCAATTATATTACCTTATTTTCTCCCTCCCTCTCTCCAGACACACACACTGAATATGAATCACTCTTTATTAAACACAATCTCTGTGGCAGGGGCCTTAGATAAATCCTTGCAATAATCGTGCCAAGTAGTTGGCGTTATCCCCACTTTATCCGTGAACTTCCTAAAAGTTAAACAACTTACCCAGGGTCTAGCTGGGGGAACCTAGGTCTGTCTGCCACTAAGGCCCACACCTACTTCACTAGGAAACTCTGTATGTGTGTTTGTGTGTGTGTGTGTGTGTTGATACGTTGTCTCAGTTGGGATCCAACTAGGGACCCAAGAAACACGAAATATTTAACTCAGAGTGAACTAAATGCAGAGAACTGATGACGCAAGAGATGAAAATGCAGAGAAGTCAGAGACGGGACCATAAGGCAATCCAGAGAAGAGCACTGCCATGAGGCTTCGGAGGAGCCCAGACAGAAGGGTCATCAGAAACTGGAACCATGAAACCCACAGCCAGGGGAGATGCAGCTGCCAGAGACACTGTCCCAGAGAAGGACCTTCACTTTGGACTCTCCCTTCTTCCCCCTCCAATTACTCTCTAATCTCTAAACCGTGGTGTCATTGGCTGAACATAGAAGCCAGCTGGTGCCTGGGAACCGCAGGATCAGTGTCGCTGTGATGCCAAGAACACAGGAGAACTGCCAGCAATGACTGGAGACAAACAACCCCAGGGGCAGATCTAGAAGCAGAACCTCCAATCCACGTGCGTGTTCTTACCTCCCACTTGGCACAGGCACTTCTACTCTTTTCTTCCAAAGATAGCTTCACATCCTCGGTTACATTATTTTTCAGTTCTTCAACAGCTTTCAAATACTTGACCAGACTTTTAGAATTAAGAATTATTAGTGCTTCCTAAAAAAGAGAATACAAATGGAAACATGAAAGCCCCATTCCACTGCCACGTCCTCCAAGCTAATTTTGGTAGGTCTTTTACAGGCACAACTAGGAAAGGACTTTTTTTTTTTTAAGATTTTATTTATTTATTCATGAGACACAGAAAGAGACAAGCAGAGACACAGGCAGAGGGAGGAGCAGGCTCCATGCAGGAAGCCCAATGTGGAACTCGATCCCGGGACCAGAGGATCACGACCTGAGCTAAAGGCAGACTCTTAATCACTGAGCCACCCAAGTGTCCTGGAAAGGACTTTTTGAAGACTATGAAGATTTAGGGGAGACTTTTTGTAAAGAAAGGTTGATATTCCTTTTGCAACTCTTTTCAATTATTTTGAAAAGAATTGTAAAATACTTATTATTCAAATGTAGTTAGGCATTTGAGGACCACATAGACTTCCTTAGAATATTGAAAATGACTTTCATTACCCCTCTGATAAATAATTAAAAGGATTATTGTTCAGGGTAATGAGCCACTGGCACTGTTTCCTCTAAAATTCTTAAGTACTGGTGAGCGGAGGACCATACTTCATTAACAATACAATATGAAGAATATGCTAGCAAGTATTAGACATTAGTGTTGCAATGAGACACAATTCATGGTAGGATTAATAGGAAAAGATTTAATCTTGTGCATAAGCATTTTTATGCTGTAACAAGTCACCATTACCTTATAATCAACTTCAAAGTTTTGCCCAGGGCCAACCACACTAGCAGTCCTGCCCCAGAGAGAGAGCAGCATGGACAGAGATGTATCTGCTCCTTACCTCACACTTACCTGCTCTTATGGAGTATGACTGGCAATTACCTGCCAGAGACCTAGTTTACTTAACTAGCAAATGACAGAACAAAGAATAGTTGGGGCTTATGAAAGAGGCAAAAAAACCTACAGGCGGCAGAAGACAGTTGTCATTCTAAGGAATAAGGCAATTAAGCAGAGTGGAAATTCGCTGTGCCCTCCTAACATTAGGGGCCTACTACAGAAAAGGCACGATGCTGAGCCATAGACCCTCTTCAAAGGCCTCTGTGAGGATTGCTAGATTGATGACCTAGGGAGATACTCTCAGCCTATATGCTGGCAGGAGGCTCCTACTATTCCCATGTTCCTGGAGTCCCAGGGGTCTCGGGGCAGGACCTGGCAGGGCAGAGATCTTGCTTTGGTTGTGAAAATGGATCTACTTTACTAAATGCCAGTGATAAAAGGAGGGGGAAGCCCTGCCTCCAACTCTAAAAGTCAGGGGGTCAGGAGGAGGAAAACGGTGCCAGGCTGACACCTCTACCTCCCCTCTCTGGTAGAGAAGGGGCCTGGAGCCTCCATGGTTTCTCTACCTTCTGTCTCTCCTAAGTTGACCATAGCAGCACCCTGACATCCAGCCTATTGATTATTTATGAGAACAATTGACTCTGTAAGGTCAGTTTAGCTCTCAGCAACCTGGGAATAGAGTAGTAAAAAAACAAAACGGTAACTTGTCAAAGGTGGTGACTAGCAACATGCAAACAGCATAGATCAGGCTTGGAGGTCATGGGAAAAGCAGAGTTGAGATGGCTAATAACAGGTCCGGTCTGGTTCACAATCCAGAAAGCTACAAGAGGACTAAGGCCCAGAAAAGTGAAGGAGGCCACAACGAGAATAAAGAGGTTCCTTCTCTAAAGAGTCAGGGTGGTGCCCCCAGATGCCTAACTCATCTTATTTTTTAAGTTTTTACAAAAGATTTTATTTATTTATTTATGAGAGACACACAGAGAAAGGCAGAGACAGGCAGAGGGAGAAGCAGGCTCCCTGCAGGACTCCATCCCAGGACCCCAGGATCACGACCTGAGCCAAAGGCAGATGCCTGACCACTCAGCCACCCAGGCATCCCACCTAACTCATTTTAAATGTTCAGTAAGTATGGGAAAAGTTGAATAAATTAATGAACGAAAGGACACATATCACTCTATCTCTCTGATGTGTCCAGTGGTAGAGACCTTGTCTTATTTTTACTTATATCCCCCCCAAGCACCTCTCATGGTGTTAATTAATAGTGACTCTGGTGTGCACACATCTTTAGCTGCCTATCAAACCAGAAAAAAGCAACCTGAAACTGTCTCCATAGAGAACAACATCATTGGAACTTTATCTGCCCGTAAGCATATATCCACCAAGAACTTCAATCAAAGCATTTTAACAATAAAAGTGTTATTTTACATTCAGAGAATTTTACCTATTCCAAGTCCCTTTATTTGTTTTATTTTCATTTAAAGTCTCACAACATGGGATCCCTGGGTGGCGCAGCGGTTTGGCGCCTGCCTTTGGCCCAGGGCGCAATCCTGGAGACCCGGGATCGAATCCCACGTCAGGCTCCCGGTGCATGGAGCCTGCTTCTCCCTCTGCCTGTGTCTCTGTCTCTCTCTCTCTCTCTCTCTGCGACTATCATAAATAAATAAAATAAAAAATAAAAAAAAATAAAGTCTCACAACAAATTTAGCAGCTGGAATTATTATGCCCATTTTACTAATTTAAAACCCAAGAGAAATTAAATTCATGCTCAGTATGTTAGAATCAGTTGTGCTCTTGACACTCTACCATTAAGTCTATTCAGTAGGTCCATGATAAAATTTAAATTGAAAAAATTCTTCATGGGTGCCTGGGTGACTCAGCAGTTGAGCATCTGCCTTCGGCTCAGGGTGTGATCCTGGAGTCCCAGGATCAAGTCCCACACTGGGCTCCCTGCATGGAGCCTGCTTCTCTCTCTGCCTGTTTCTTTGACTCTTTCTCTCTGTGTCTCTCATGAATAAATAAATAAAATCTTAAAAAAAAAAAAAAAGAAAAAGTTCTTCATGCTAATGTATATTTTTAATAATTCCTGGGAACAACATATAAAACTGGGAAAATTTTTAAAGTTATGATAATTTTGTGTATAATTACAGTGATGAAAATATCTTGATCCCCATTGAGATAGGTAAGTAGTAACAAATAGCCTACATTTGATGGTTGAGAGTCCCACCTTGTATTTTGAAATCAGTCCACTCCTGCTTTCTTTTTGTCCAAGTAATTGCTCAGCCCTTGTCATATATGATTCAAGTTCCTTCTGTGATTCCTCCACCCTCAGCCTAACATCCAAGTTTGGTGAAGCATCAGTTGAGTTTTTTAACACTGCAATTAATTTTACCATGTTGATCTGCAAAGACAAAAAAAAAAATTCTCAACACCTGGCCAAACTTTTTAATAAGTCATAAAATAATAAATATATTCTTTTAGTAGTAACTCTCATTTTCCCGCTAGACATAGAATATCCTATTTATTATATTAATATTTCTAATATAGTCTAAATTATTTAAAACACATATGTATAATACAAAAGTAATATTTTACAAAACATTTCCAACCTCCAAGGCAATCCCTCCCCCCACATCCCCCTCCTCCCACAAACCGCTCGGTTTTAAAGACTAATTCACTAAATAGGAAATATTAAAAAGAGACCTGAACTTTCTCTTTAGCTTCTTGAATCTTTGTCTGAAGCCCAACTGTGAGAACATGTTGCAAGGACTCCTGGCTCGAAATATTTTGCACATCCATTTGTAAGGTATCTTCGGTTCTAGAGACTAGCTCTTCGTACATAGAGCCTTTGGCAATAAGATGCTATTAAAACAAAATGAGGCCATAACAAATATTCTGAATATATGTTAAACATTATCCTTAATCTCATCAGGAAATCATAAAAAGTTAATTATTCATCCAAAATGAGGTAAACTTGTACTTTCAAAATATTATTTTAAAAATTCATCTTGGAGGTACCTGGGTGCCTCAGTCAGTTAAGTGTCTGCCTTCAATTCAGGTCATTATCTCAGTGTCTTGGATCTAGCCCTGCATCCGGCTCCCTGATCAGTGGGGAGTCTGCTCTCCCTTTTCCTCTGCCCCTCCCCCTCACTCATGTTTTCTCTCTCTCACTCTCATATAAATAAATAAAAATATTTTTAAAAATAATAAGATAAAAATTCATTTTGAAACTTTATATTAGTATAATCAGATTCTGAGAAACATAGTCTTGCGCAGATTATTCTGTATACAGTAAGTACTTCAATAAACTAAAGCCTAGAAGTAATTAATACAATGCCAATAGACAGAAAATAAGTTGAGAGGGTAGTAATAAACCTTAAAATGAAGTTGTTCTAGGTCAAATCAGTTGGAAGGAAATTCAATAAGTGTTACTGGAGAAAATGGCTATTGGAAAAGAAATCTTTTTGAACCATGCTTCTACAACATACTAAAAATAAATTTCAGATGGATCAGAAAGTTACATATAAAGTAGGAAACTGGGATCCCTGGGTGGCGCAGCGGTTTAGCGCCTGCCTTTGGCCCAGGGCGCGATCCTGGAGACCCAGGATTGAATCCCACGTCAGGCTCCTGGTGCATCGAGCCTGCTTCTCACTCTGCCTGTGTCTCTGCCTCTCTCTCTCTCTCTCTGTGTGACTATCATAAATTTAAAAAAAAAAAAAAAGTAGTTAACTACAAAACAGAAGAAATTATCCATGAAAACTGATCTACTCTCAGTTTTCATGGGTAGGAAGGGGGCTTTTTAGGGATAAGAGTAGGAACATAAATATAAAAATTTTCTATGTAAAATAAACAACTTAAAAGTCAACAACTTGGTAACAATACTTGCCACATAAATGAAAACGTGTCATGACTCAAAGAGCTTATAAATTCAATAAGAGAAGATCTAAGATCCCACAGAAAATTCAGAAAACACATGAACAGATAATTCACAGAAACAAATGGCTGATTAATACATAAAAAGATAGTTCAACTTTACATGTAATTAAATAACTACAAATTAAAATAATAACAAGGTGCCCCTTTGCAGTTATCAAATCAGCAAAAAAATTTTAATTACAATTTATTGTTGGTATGAGTATAATAAAATAGAAACTACATTGTTTGATATCAACTAAGTAAATGCTGATTTTATTTATCTTAGAGCAGTGGAATCACAGTGATGATGGGTAAGAAGAGAAGCTTTTTCTTTACAGTCTGTACCTTTCCATTCTTGAGTTTTTTATTTGAGCTTTTGTTATTTTTATAATTAAAAAAGAAAAAATTAAAATTATAAATGAATGTACTAATTGTAGAACATTTAAATGATGCACAGTTTTCTATGGATAAAAAAAGCAACTTTTAATTTATTTTTATTGATGTAAATTCAACTTGCCAACATATAGTACTTCATTAGTTTCAGATGTAGTTTTCAATCATTAATCAGTTGTGTCTAACACCCATTGCTCATCTCATCATGTGCCCTCCTTAATGTCCATCACCCAGTTACCCCATACCCCCTCCTCCCCTTCAGCATTCCTCAGTTTGTTCCCCAGAGTTAAGAGTCCCTCATGGTTTGTGTTTTTCTCTGATTTTTCCACATTCAGTCTCCTCCCCTTACCCTATGGTCCCTTGCACTATTTTTTATATTCGACATATCAGTGAAACCATATGATAATTGTCTTTCTCCAATTGACTTATTTCACTTAGCATAATACCCTTCAGCTTCATCCACATCAATGTAAATGGTAGGTATTCATACTTTTTGATGGCTGAGTAATATTCCATTGTGTGTGTGTGTGTGTGTGTGTGTGTGTGTGTGTGTGTGTGTTTTATCCATTCATCTGTCAAAAGACAACTTAGCTCCTTCCACACTTGGCTTCTAACCACAGTTTGGTTATTGTGGACATTGCTACTATCAACATTGGGGTGCAGATGCCCCTTCATTTCACTTCCTCTGTATCTTTGGGATAAATACCCAGTAGTGCACTTGCTGGGTCATAGAGTAGCTCTATTTTTAACTTCTTGAGGAAACTCCACACTATTTTCCAGAGTGGCTGCACTAGCTTGCATTCCCACCAACACTGTAAGAGGGCTCCCCTTTCTCCACATCCTCACCAACACTTGTTGTTTCCTGTCTTGTTAATTTTAGCCATTCTAATTGGTGTAAAGTAGTATCTCATTGTGGTTTTGATTTGTATTTCCCTGATGACAGGTGATGTGGAGCATGTTTTCATGTGTCTGTTGGCCATTTGCATGTCTTCTTTGGAGAAATGTCTGTCCATGTCTTCTACCCATTTCTTGACTGGATTGTTTGTTTTTTGGGTATTGAGTTTGATAAGTTATTTATAGATTTTTGGATACTAGCCCTTTATCTGATATGTCATTTGCAAATATTTTCTCCCATTCTGTACATTGCCTTTTGACCTTGTTGAGTGTTTCCTTTACTGTGCAGAAGGTTTTTATCTGGATGAAGTCCCAACGGTTCATTTTTGCTTTTGTTTCCTTTGTCTTTAAAGACACGTCTTTCAAGAAATTGCTGTGGCTAAGGTCAAAAAAATTGCTGCCTATGTTCTCCTCTAGGATTTTTGATAGATTCCTATCTCACATTTAGGTCTTTGATCCATTTTGAGTTTATCTTTGTGTATGGATTTAAGAGAATGGTCTAGTTTCATTCTTCTGCATGTGGCTGTCCAGTTTTCCCAACACCATTTATTGAAGAGATTGTCTTTTTTCCACTGGATATTCTTTTCTGCTTTGTCGAAGATGAGTTGATCATAAAGTTAAGGGCCCATTTCTGAGTTCTCTATTCTGTTCCATTGATCTATGTGTCTGCTTTGTGCCAGTACCATGATGTCTTGAGATCACAGCTTTGTAATATAGCTTGAAATCAGGCATTATGATGCCCCTGAGGAATAGCCAGGAATTGTCTGGCTATTTGGGGTCTTTTCTGGTTCCATACAGATGTTAGGATTATTTGTTCTAACCCTGTGAAAAATGTCACTGGTATTTTGATAGGGATTGAGTTGAATGTGTAGATTGCTCTGGGTAGCACAGACATTTTTTTTTTTTTTTTTTTTTTTAGCACAGACATTTTAACAATAGTTCTTCCAATCCATGAGCATGGGATGAATGCTTTTCCATCTCTTTATGCTTTCCCCAATTTTTTCATAGGTGTTCTGTAGTTCTTTTTTTTAAAAAAAAGGTTTTATTATTTATTCATGAGAGACACCGAGAAAGAGAGGCAGAGACACAGGCAGAGGGAGAAGTAGGCTTGCTGCAAGGAGCCCAATGTGGGACTCAATCTAGGATCCTGGGATCATGCCCTGAGTCAAAGGCAGATGCTCAACTGCTGAGCCACCCAGGCATCCCTATGTAGATTTTAGAGTACAGATCCTTTGCCTCTTTGGCTATGTTTATTCCTAGGTATCTTACAGTTTTTGGTGCAATTGTAAATGGAATCGATTCCTTAATTTCTCTTTCTTCAGTCTCATTGTTAGTGTATAGAAATGCAACTGATTTCTGCGTATTGATTTTGTATCCTGTCACATTGCTGAATTGCTATATGAGTTCTACCAACTTTGGGGTAGAGTCTTTTGGGTTTTCCACATATAGTATCATGTAATCAAAAAGCAACCATTTTATACTCAACATCACTCATCAGCAGGGAAATACAAATCAAAACTGTGATGAAATACCACGTCGCAACTGTCAGAATGGCTAAAATTAACAACACAGAAGACAGCAGGTGTTGGTGAGGTGTGGAGAAAGGGTAACCCTGTTGCACTGTTGGTGGGAATGCAAACTGGTGCAGCCACTCTGGAAAATAGTATGGAAGTTCCACAAAAAGCTGAAAATAGAATTTCCCTATGATCCAGCAATTGCACTACTAGGTATTTACCCAAAGGATACAAAAATACACAATTTGAAGGAGTACATGCACCCCGATGTTTATAGCAGTATTATCAACAATAGTCAAATTATGGGGCGAGCCCAAATGCCCATCAATTGATGAATGGACAGAAAAGATGTGGTGTATATATATGTGCAGATATAGATATATAATAGAATACTACTCAGTCATCAAAAAGAATGAAATCTTGCCATTTGCAACAATGTGGATGGAGCTAGAGTGTATTATAATAAGTGACATAAGTCAATCAGAGAAAGACAAATACATGATTATACTCATATGTGGACTTTCAGAAACAAAATGGATGACCATTTCAGAGGGAAAAAAAAGAGAGAGGACGGAAACATATTATGAAGACTCTTTACAGAGAACAAACACAACATTGATGGAAGAAGGTGGGTGGAGAATGGGCAAGATGGGTGATGGGTATTAGAGAGAGCACTTGTTACAATGAGCACTGGTATTAAATGTAAATGATGAACCACTGAACTCTACTCCTGAAACTAATATTGAACTGTATGTCAACTAACTAGAATTTAATTTTTTTTAAAAAGCAACTGTTTTAAAAACATTTTTAAAAAATCATATCACCTGTACTGCTCAGCAATTTGCATTTCTTACTTCACCATATATCTTGCTCTAATATAGATCTACTTAATTCCTTGTTAATATAAGTATATTTCAGTATGTTTATATTTTCACTGTTTTTTTTTAATTTTCACTGTTTATAAGAGGGATCATTGTTTTTGTTTTGAAATTCTTTAAGATATTGAATTTCTCATTCCTCATTTCTTTCATTAAAATAAATTCCAGATACAGCAAATAAATAAATATAAAAATAAGGTAAAAATAGAAATAAATAAAAGCACTGGCAGATGGCTCAGTTAAGTTTATATAATATTTTGAAAGCAATAAAAATACCATTCTTATATACCATGAGAATGCAAAATACTATATATACACCTTTCAGAAGTTTGGACTTAAAAGAAATACATAAATATTCCTTTATTCCAGGAACTTTCCATCTTGTTGTAATTTATGACATGCTCCATAAGTTTTATAGCTGAGCTGGAACTCAGTAAAAACCTCAATTGTAACTTCTTTCCCAGGAGAACTGAATGATATTAAAACAGACTCTTGCCTCATTGCTTTTCAATGAGTCGGATTGCCAAATAATAAAGACAGAAAGGTTTTAACAACATCCGTCACCCTCCCTAAATCAAGGAAGGAAGGAAAAGTAGCTTAATCAAAGGGTGAGCTTTCAAAGCATAGATTGTATAATCTCTTATGCCCACATTGCACTGACCTATCTGACATATCCTCACTGCCCCTGGAAACAAGAGAATATTTTAATCTCCATTCTGTAGTGGGGAATATTAGTTCAAGAACTGAGACTCATAAGGTTTTATTAATGGTCTCCTAATCTATCCTCAGTCTTCAAGCAAAATCTCAGCAAATGATCCAGGGATGACACTTCATGCAATTTTTAAACCTCTAAACAAAGAAAATCAAGCAGTAGTCCTACTACATCTTTTTATGATCTTATTTATTATTTATTTAGAAATAGAGAGAGTGTGCAGGGGGAGGGGCAGAGGGAGGGAGAATCTCAAGCAGACTTCCCACTGAGTGCAGAGCCTGACACGGGGCTCAATCCCAGGACTCTGAGATCATGATCTGAGACAAAATCAAGAGTCAGACACTCAACAGACTGTGCCACAGGTGTCTCCTATTACTATTTACTTTAAAATCTTATATTTATCTTAATGCATAAGTGTACAACTAAGAAATACATCCTTTTAATACTTTTACACTCATACCTGCAAAGATTCTTCCACTGAGGCATCTACACCCTCTTGACGTCTCAGAATGTCCAAAAGAGATTTGGTTTCTGCCTCCCAGATTTCCATTTGTCCGATGAGTTTTTCAACCTCTTCAGCCACTTTGAGTTGCCCTGTGAATTCATTTTCTTTCTCACGTTCTTCCCCAGCCTGTTACAACATTCAAAATTATCACTAAGAAGATGGCAACAGTCACAGTATAAAATAAGTTTCAGTTAAAAAAAAAAAGTTAAATCTTTTTTCCTGAATATTGCCAATTCAACATAGTAACTTAAAACCTAGTTTTTGAACAATGATAATAGCACTTTATGATCATATTTATCACCTTAAAAAAGTAAAACATTTGTTCACAGATATTTTCTTAATGAGGGCATCATTCCGATCATTTAGTTACTCTCATCTCCATTTCATAGATAAAAAGATTAAAGGTTAGAAAATTAGGGTAATGACTTTATAGCTATTTCTAAAACTCATATGCAATTTAATTAAATATAACTCTGAGCAACAGCAGTTGCGAAACATCACTAAGAGACTCAGAATCCAGTTTCAACACAATTAAGCCTTTTCCTATTAATAATCCCTCAGTAACCCATAGGTTGTTATGCTACATCTTTACACTTTACACAATAGACACATTCTTAAAGTTGTTGTTAATCAGCTCATATCTTAAATGTATTAAAGGAATATAGTATTCTGCATTATTACATTCTTATATTCTAAAAGCATATTGGACAACTTAAGATCTTTCAAGATTTTTCTCTGATCAGGTCTCCTTATGGTGGGAAACACTGGCACTCCATCACAGCAACTGGCTAAAGCCAGTGAAAAGTTATATAAAGTGAAGTTGGATTCATTATTATTCAGAAGAAGGCACATTTCCCAAATCACAGGCATTATATCTTACATGTGTATGATTTTTTTGGTTCCATAGTCTTCTCTATAATCTAAAGCCATCCTCCAAATTATCCAACAAAACAAGAAATAAAAACTATATTGTCCCCCACTGTAGAGAAAGGAAGCAAGACACAGGCCAGAGGCTAGACCAAAGCTGGACAATCCCTGAGCACAAGTCAAAAGTCATCTGAAGAAAACATCAACTTTGTTTCCACAGCTAAGAAGTCCTGACTGCTTCTGCATGTCTGTGAAACTCCTCAGCAAGTGAGAGACACAGACTTGAATCCTGAAGACTCCTTCGTGAAGGCATCCACTAAAGCATTCTAGTGGAAAATGACCATACTATGAATGTTATCCAATAATTACATTTACCATTGTTTCAACAATATGGTTTTATCAAAAGAAAAATAGCCAAGTTGGGGCCCCTAAGTGGTTCAGTTGGTTAAGAATCTGACTCTTGATTTCAGCTCAGGTTTTTTTTTTAAGATTTTATTTATTTATTCATGAGAGACACAGAGAGAGAGAGGGGTAGAGATACAGACAGAAGGAGAAGCAGGCTCTATGCAGGGAGCCTCATGTGGGACTTGATCCCAGGACTCCAGAATCACACCCTGTACTGAAGGCAGGCGCTAAACCGCTGAGCCACCCAGGGATACCTCAGCTCAGGTCTTGATCTTAGGATCATGAGTTCAAGCCCCTTATTGGGCTCCATGCTGGGTGTGGAATGTACTCAAAAAATTTTTTTCAGGGGCATCCAGGTGGCTCAGTCAGTTAAATATCTGCCTTTGGCTCAGGTCATGATCCCAGGGTCCTGTGATGAAGCCCCACATTGGGCTTCTTGCTCAGTGGGGAGTCTGCTTCTTCCTCTCCCTTTGCTCCTGCCCCTGCTTATGCTCTCTCTCTCTCACTCTATCAAATAAATAAATAAAATCTTTAAAAAATTTTTTAATAGCCCAGCTATTTCTATAGACAAATAAAATACATAAAGTATGACTATTTTACCTTTATATTCTCATTATGATTTTCAGGAAGTTCTATGGACATATCTGTTGAAAAATCAACAGTTGGTTTTTCTTCTTTAGATAGCTGAGTATTTTCATAATTGTCAAAATTGGGCTGATCCTGTTTTTTTATAAGTGGCAGGTTCATGTCCTATAAAAAAAGTCAAATATTTAAAGCCCATATTTTTTAATGTAAAGATATATTATTATCAACAATTGGACATAATATATTCAATATATTTCTGGGATTTATCACTTAGTAACAACATTATAAAGTATGAGCACTTCCCATAAAATACCTCAGTTTCAAATTATTATTAAGAAATAGAAAATTTTAATGAAGTTCAAAAATTATTTATTAAAAGTCTGCTTTTTATAAATGTAAAAGCTATATAAAGCTCAGTGTATGTTCTCAAGGAGCTTGAAATCTGTAGGCAAAAAATGCTTATGTTGTTCTATAATAGCAAATGAATTTCAACTAGAAATGTCCACACAAAAACTTGTACAAAAATGTTCACAGCAGCATTATTCATAATAGTTAAGAGGGTGGAAAGAAGCCATTGTGCATCAAGTGATCACTGAATAAATAAAATGTTGGTTATCCATACAGTAGATTATTTGCCATAAAAAGAAATGAAATACTGAAACCTGCTACAACACAGAAAAACCTTGAAAACATGGGATCCCTGGGTGGTGCAGCGGTTTGGCGCCTGCCTTTGGCCCAGGGCGCGATCCTGGAGACCCGGGATCGAATCCCACATTGGGCTCCCGGTGCATGGAGCCTGCTTCTCCCTCTGCCTGTGTCTCTGCCTCTCTCTCTCTCTTTCTGTGACTATCATAAATAAATAAAATTTAAAAAAAAAAAAACCTTGAAAACATTACCCTAAGTTTAAAAAGACAAGAAATGAAAGACGAGATATTATATGATCCTATCTGTATGAAATATCTAGAATAGGCAAATCTACAGAGACATGAAATAGATTAGTGGCTACTGGGAAGGCTGGGAGAAAGTGGGAAGTGACTGCTAATGAGTACAGAGATTCTTTAGTAGGTGATAAAAGTGTTCTAAAATTAATGATGGTGATGGCTGCCCAACTCTGAATATACTAAACACCACTGAGTCACATACTTTATATGAGTGAACTGTATGGCATGGGAATTATATCTCAATGAAACTGTTACCAATAAACAAAAATAAAAAAACTTACAAGTTGGGTTTTTGTAATAAATTTTCTCCATCTTTTATTCAGCCTTCTCAGTTCTTTAGAAATGGAGGATCCAACTTCATCATTACTGACTTGAATTAAGAAATTTCCCACTTCATTTAAAGTAGTATGTTCTCTATTCCATTGCGATAGTGTCTCAAAGGGAACCTACACAACATATAAGCAACACATTTAATGACATAACGTCTTTCCATTACCTACAATAGATCTTTACCAAGGTTGATTCTCAGCAAAAATGAGTATGAGGTTTTTGCAGATATTCTAACCCTTCCCTTCCTTGTTGGACTAGTTCTTCATTCCTAATCACTAATTGGCAGGCATCAGCTGTCTGTCATCACTCCTGGTCCTGAACTTTTAGGAAGCATCTGATGTTCTTTCTAAGTGGCTAATGAACTTAGAGCAAAGGTTCTCAAGCATTTATTAGTTCATGGTGCCCTAAATGTCTCAGTAATTTTTTTATAGATTCCTTAGAACAGAAGATTCATCTTATGGGTCTCATTTTCAAGTGGGTCCAAACCACTTGGTAGTTTTTTGCTGCATGATATCCAACAGACTGATACAGTGTCTCCCTCAAAATTTAAATTATCTTGAAAGTCCTCTTTGGCAATTCAGAGTACCTGAGCACAGAGTTTGGGAACTGCAAGGCTTAATGTGTTATTTTTCTCAGTTATGTGAATTTTCATAAAAGATCTTTAATGGAAGGAGCTAAATAGTATTATGCTAAGCAAAATAAGTCAGGCAGAGAAAGACAAATACCATATGATTTCACTCATATGTGGAATTTAAGAAACAAAACAAATGAGCTAAGGGACAGAAAGAGAGAAACCAAGAAACAGACTCTTAACTATAGAGAACAAATTGATGGTGACCAGAGGGGGAGAGGGCCTGGGAGATGGGGGAAATAGGTGAGAGAGGTTAAGGAAGGCACTTGTCTTCATTAGCACTGGATGCTGTATGAAAGTGTTGAATGACTATATTGTACCAATGAAACTAATATTACACAGTATGTTAACCAACTAAAATTTAAATAAAAACTTAAAAAAAATATCTTAGAAGAAGTGTTGAAAGTCAAAGATTTGGATTGCTAGTATCACTATAGCTGACAGGAAGAATGACTCACTAATTCCTCAAGTATGCTCTTTGCATTCCTATACTTAACACAAATTTTACTTTCATATAAACAGCCCATTTTCAGCTGAGCACCTTTACCTTCTATTTGGAAAATGTTTAATCTGAGAGGCTGTCTATATCCATATGCAACAGAGGAAAACAAATGAAAAAAAGAAAAGCTACCTCAGAGAATAATCATAAAACCGATTTTTACATGACTAGCAAATGAAAACAATCATGAATTACACTGAAATTTCTTCCATGTCTCTCCACATAGGTCTGAGCTATTTTGCATTTTCTTCCTCTAGAAACTCAAGTAGATTTTAGAGCTGAAAGGTAGTCACCCAAATGGAAAAATAAAATTTAAAATATCAATTTATTTTATTACCTATCTATAAGCTATCAAATACTCCCAGTCTTTTATTTCTTTCCAAAGAACTTAGCAATATATCTTTCAAAAGCTATACTCTGTGTGTGTGCATGTGCATGTGTGTGTGTGTGTGTAAACCTGTGACCAGAAGAAAACTTCCTTTTGGCAATTATATTAGAAAGAAACTAAACTCATTTCAACACCTTGAAGAATTTTGCTACGAATCATGCTTACTGTTCCCTGGCCTCTCATTTTTGGATTGAAAATGAAGATCTCCAAACAAAATGAAAAAAAGAAAGTAAAATTGAGGAGGCACCAGTAGACTGAAAATGAAAATACCTCTTTCATCTGTTCCTTCTTTGTCTCCTCAAAACAAGCCTTGAGTAAGCGAAGATTTTCCACATAAGTAGCCCAACATGTCAGAACTTTTTGTAGAGTGGATTTCACATTATATATATTTTTTCTATACATACAAATGTTATGTTCCACCGCTGTATATTGTTCACTAATATCCTGATGTTGTCCAGCTATAATGGTGACAAAACAAGAAAGTAATCTCAGAAAACAGTTTATTATTAATAAAATACTGTTAAGAAAAATATTTGCGTATTAATTGACAGTGGTAAAATAAATATGTACTCCGACAATATTAAAAGTGAATGCAAGAATTTTCCAAACAAAACACATATGTAAAACCAATTTCTAGAACATTAAGGTATAAAGAGAGTGAAATGGAAAATGCTACTTTTAAGTGATTCCATCAAAAAATAACTGTATGGCTTTACCTAAATTTTTATGGATTTCTTCACATTTCTGAAAGGAAGATTCAAGTTGAGCTAGGAACTCTTTTTCTTCAATAAATTTCTGGGAGGGGAAAGGAAAAAATATATTGACAGTTTTACTATTAAAAATGAGCAAAGACATTTATATAAAGACATAAATATTGATGAAGCACTTAGGCACCAAAATTTCTTTACGGTTTTAATACTATATATTTGGGTAGAAAAGAAGAGCAGTTCATGGAGAAAGACAGTTAAGACCTAGGAGATAGAAATACAAGTATGAATACTATGTAGGTATGAGACCTGACAAAGATTATCTTACTGCAGTGATACGGTTCTACAGTGGTTTTCCTCCTGTGGGAAAAGGCAAGTTAAGTATAGAATTTTCAAAATCTCCTATTTCACACATTTATTAATATTGCATCATTTATATCAGTTTCTCTTACTTCTTATATTATTAATATTGAATAATTTTTATTAGCAATATTAGAGTATGTTGTAAATAGATACCATCCATCACACAAAAACATTTGAGAAACGACCAATAGTCAAATTATGTGTCCTATGCAAGCAAATTCTGCCTTGGAAAAAGAGAGTTAATTAAAAGCTCCTATTTATTTTACGCTTATTAGGCACTAATGGTATGATTATTTAAATGGAAAACTGAAAAATCAAAGAAAGAAAGATATTCAAAATCTAGTCTAATTTCAAATGATGCCTTCTATTCAGGAATGCACAGTGTTCATTTAAAAATTTTTTTTGTTTATTTAAGAGAGAATCAGATATAGCAAGAGAGAGCACGAGCAGGGAGGAGAAGCAGGCTCCTCGTCGAGCAGGCAGCCCAACATGGGACTCCATCATGACCTCAGCCAAAGGCAGATGGTTAACTGACTAAGCCACCCACGTGCCCCAGGAATGTAGTGTTTAAATCATTAATTGTGGGATCCCTGGGTGGCGCAGTGGTTTAGCGCCTGCCTTTGGCCCAGGGCCTGATCTTGGGGTCCTGGGATCGAGTCCCATGTTGGGCTCCCGGTGCATGGAGCCTGCTTCTCCCTCTGCCTGTGTCTCTGCCTCTCTCTCTCTCTTTGGGTGACTATCATAAATAAAAAATAAATAAATAAAAATCATTAATTGTAAATAAATCGCTCGCCATCTTGTTTTTCAATTTTGCACCGAAATCTTGGGATTTTTCTTTTTGGCCTCTCATTCCAAAGAGGGAAATAGAAAGAATGATAAGTCCTAACTGTAGAAATGACATTTCTAGGATGCTTTTGTTTTAATTTACAAATGAACATGTTTATATTTAAATCACTGCAACATTTTTTCCCTATAAATTGCAAGAGCTAAACCCTCTCTCCAAAAAAATGCCTCAAGACTAAAGGTACTGTCTTTCCCACTCCTACAACTTGAAAGGCTAAGACCAAATGTTCTAAAAAATATATTAATTTTTGAATGAAACTATGAATCTGAGTGGGAAAAAATATTAAACAAGACATCCAGTAAGTGAAAGTTGGAATTGTTAATGGAAATAACATTGAAACTTTTCCTAACTATTATGTTAATTAGCCTGGCTAATTGACTCTCTCCTGCTGAGATAAATAATGCTGTTTTCTCTTTCTTACTCCTCCCAAAGTCTGTTATTTGACTACCTGTAATTCTGTTCTCCAGGCAATTTTAAGCTAATGAAAGCTACCAAGAAAATTCATCTCAAAATCTGAAAAGGTGAAGGGAAATTGTGCCAAGGAAGAATGCAAACCCAGCTCCCAGACATGCAGAATACTTGTCTAAGACACAAAATAAAGCAGCTTACATGCCAGTCTTCCAGCAACAATTCCACAGATGCTTTGTTCCCATATTTGACGTTCCAAACATCCAATTTTAATTTCACTTCATCTATCAAACCAAGAACTGAGCACTTATAGTAATGAAATTCTAGACGTGGAATGAGTTTTTTCCCCGAAATGTTGTTGATTCTGGAAAATATTGCAGGTTTCAGAATTTAACTTAATAGTATTGTCCAAATGCAAGTAATCTGCTTGGCATTTCTAAAATATTGGGTCTTTGGCTTTTTATTTTAAACACATGGAACTCAGATGTATACTCAAATCTTCTTCTGGTTTTGTTTTGTTTTGTTTAAAGTAAGCTCTACAATACCCAATATGGGGGCTTGAACTCATGACCTTGAGATCAGGAGTCGCATGTTCTACCAAGTAGGCAGTCAGGTGCCCCAAATCCTTTTTTTTTAACAAAAAGTAAACAAACATTGTGGCTAAATATAAAATAACTATTTCTGAGATGGAAACATATAATACAACATTTTCTGGAGAAACTATTCCCCTACTGAAAAAAATCCTGCAATAAATGTTAATCTCCAAAATATTTTACTACATTTGTAAACTTTCATATAACTGAATGCAACTATAATTTCAAACATTTACATATTAAAACAGCTTTCATTATTAAGGCTAACACCCTCTTATTCTAATAAGTTACTTACAAATGATGAGAAAAGAGATGATGTGGACAACAGCAATTAAATAATCTCTATATTTATAGTATTTTGGAATTTACAAAGTGCTTTCAGATACCTCCTCCCACTTCACCCAGTATCCTTGTGAAACATGAACAGGGTGATAATCATTATCCTATATGTACAAATGAGGATACATGCTCATTTGTAAATGAGTAAGTAACTTCATCAAAATTCAGTACGGAGCTCGGACTCCATGTCCAGAACTTTTTCCCACCATCCATATCCTACCATCCAATAAAAGAGGAAGTATGGTTAGCATGTTATAATGTTACTGTTACATAAAATGTGAAGAAGGTACTATTAATCAAGATTTAAAGCATACTTGTCAGAAATTATCTAAAAATCTCTAATTTTCTCATCCCTATAGCTTCATGTTAGTGCTCAAACATGAATGGTATCAACAGTTGTGAAGTGGTAGCATTACAAACCGTCCTTTCATTTCCTCCAATTTCTTAGGTGGTACCAGTGGCAAATGTTCTTCATCTCTATTTTCAAATGTCAGAAGAGTATTCGAATTACAATCAAATTTATCCATCAGATTCTGAAAAGAAATTTAGCATGACATGAACCAGACTTCTTGCCAAACATTGTAATTGGGGATCTGTTAATCTCATTTGTTCTGGGCATGCACTGCATCTTTTTCCAAAAAAAAAAAAAAATCATAAAGCCCTTACTTTTTTCACAAAAACTTTGAAAATAAGTATTCATCAAAAATGCATTAAACTGGCTCATTTTACAGAGAGGCAGACTATAGTCTCTTTGGTAAAAGCATTATCAAAATCTTTTGTTTTTGGATTTCTTTTCCATTCGTTTGTGGGTTCACATGCTATAAATGTCACATATCAAATTCCATTTTAGTGAGAACCCAATCTCTCACATTGTAAACCATTCTCCTCCCTCTTCTTTGGTTGGGCTTTACAATTGCTTTAGAACTTACTAGATTCTACCTTATTGTTTCCACCTTGAACTGGCACAATGCCCATGAAGAAAGTAAAGGTATCTCTGGCTCCCAAAAATCTCCAAGGGAATCATTCCAAACCATCCTCAAATACCCACTCTATTTCCTTCCTTTCTCCCTAGGGCAAAGTGTTCCTCAAGAACAGTCCCTAACAAAGCATGGATTTTTTTCCATGTTTCTTTTTTCTTTTCCAACCTTGATTAAAGTCATTTTCTCTTGAATTAGAGCCATGGCTTCACAGTAATCCTGGGAAGCTGGCAAATCTTCATCTATAAGCCCCTCTATCTCCTGGAGCCAGGCTTCGATTTGATGCAGTGGTGAGGGCAAGGCATGATTCAGCTCTGTTTTCCACACATTAATCTGAAAAAACAAAAATATGTGCTTCAGTAGACACTCTTCTAAAGTTTACTTACTTCTTCAGGGGCACCTGGGTTGCTCAGTCGGTTGAGCATCTGACTCTTGGTTTTGGCTCAGGTCATCTCAGGGTCATGAGATCGAGCCCAGGGTCAGGCTCCTCACTCAGCAGAGTCTGCTTGGGATTCTCTCCCTCTCCTCCTGCACCCTGCCCCCAATAAATAAATAAAACCTTTCAACCTCTTACTACCTCAGCCTTCCCACCACTCCCTACAGGCACATGAGTCATACAAATGCCAACTACTTATTTCCCCAAACATTGACTGCATTCCCAAGGTGTTCACTCTTGCTGTCCCTTCCACCTGGATTTTTCCTCCACTAAGCACCATTAAAACTCACTCCCACAGTCATTTATTCATTCATTCACTCACTCAGTAAACATTTATTAAAAATCTGTTGTGTTAAGACCTGATAGAGATAAAAAGGCTTCTAGAATGGAGAAGGGACATGCAGTGGTTGCACACCACAGAGGACAGTGGAGCAGTTAGACACAAATTAGATGTATCCACATGTGAACACTGGGGCATTTTAAATATACGTGCCCAAAAATTTAAGAAATAGAAAATATATAACATCAATTTACACAACTTAAAAATACATGAGCATAAAAATATAATATGTATTTTGTAAGAACATACAAAAAAAAAAAAAAAAAGATACGCATTAACCACATCATGAGATTGGCCAAAGGAGAAAGGGAAATGGAAGGAGGGCATGGGTGTAGAAAGACATAAACACAAATTAAACAAGTGAATAAAAGTTAGAGCAGGGACTTGCCCAGACCCATGTGCCATGAAGGGAAGAGTAAGTTTAACACAACCCTCTACATCTGAGGGTCAGTCAGATAAATATAAAGAAAACACAGATCTTGCCTGAACCACCTGGTGGGGGAAGCAAAGTACATGATTACAGTTAAGTGTGGTCAGCAATATAACAGAGCCAGACAGATGGGCTCAGGGAAGAACCTGGAAGAACACTGATTCCACAATGATGCCCAGAATTCTTTTTTTTTTCTTTCTAATTTTTAATTATTTTTTTGTCTTTCAAATTTTTATTTGAATTATTTTACTTGAAATGTTTAAATCCCAGTTAATAGTAACTGTAATATCAGCTTCAGGTGTAGAATTCAGTGATCCATCACTTATAACACCCAGTGCCTGTCACAATTAAGTGCCCTCCTTAATCCCCATCACCCATTTAACCCAAGCTCCTGCCCACCTCCCCTCCAAGAACCTTGTTTGTTCTCTATCCTTAAGCGTGTTTCCTGGGCACCTGGGTGGCTCGGCTGATTAAGCATCTGCCTTTGACTCAGGTTATGATCCCAGGGTCCTAGGATTGAGTCCTGCATCAGGCTCCCTGCTCAGTAGGGAAGTCTGCTTGTCCTCCCTCCACCCTTCCCTCCACTTGTGCTCTCTCTCTCTCTCTCTGAAATAAATAAAGTCTTATTATTTAAAAAGAGTCTGTTTCCTGGATTGTTTCTCTCTCTCCTTCCCCTCCTTCCCCCCATGTTTATCTGTTTTGTTTCTTAACTTCCTGAGGCAACGGAAACAAAAGCAAAAATAAGCTAATGGGACTTAAGATAAAAAGCTTCTGCACAGCAAAGGAAACAATCAACAAAACTTAAAGGCAACCTACAGATTGGGAGAAGATATTTGGAAATAACTTATCTGATAAAGGGCTAGTATCCAAAATCTGTAAAGATTTATCAAACTTAACACACAAAAAAACCAATAATCCAGTTTAAAAACGGGCAGAAGACACAAATAGACATTTTTCTAAAGAAGAAATCTAGATGGTTAACAGACACATGAGAAGACGCTCAACATCACTCATCATTAGGGAAATATAAATCAAAACTACAATGAGAGGGGATCCCTGGGTGGCGCAGCGGTTTGGCGCCTGCCTTTGGCCCAGGGCACGATCCTGGAGACCTGGGATCAAGTCCCACGTCGGGCTCCCGGTGCATGGAGCCTGCTCCTCCCTCTGCCTGTGTCTCTGCCTCTCTCTCTCTCTCACTGTATGCCTATCATAAATAAATAAAATTTTTTAAAAAAAACTACAATGAGATATCACCTCACACCTGTCAGAATGGCTAAAATTAACAACACAGGAAACAACAGGTGTTGGCAAGGAGATGGAGAAAGGGAAATCTTAAACTGTTGGTGGGGATGCAAATTGATGCAGCCACTCTGGAAAACAGTATGAGGGTTCCTCAAAAAGTTAAAAATAGAGAGGTGCCTGGGTAGATCAGTCGGTTAAGCATCTGACTTTGGCTCAGGTCACGATCCCAGACTCTTAGAATCAAGCCCCAAGTTTGGCTCCGCATTCAGTTGGGATTCTGCTTGTCCCTCCAACCCTCTCCTCACTTGTGTGATCTTTCTCTCTCAAATAAATTAATAATTTTTTAAAAGTTAAAAATATAACCACCTTAAGATCCAATAATTGCATTACTAGGTATTTGCCCAAAGAATACAGAAATGCTGTTTAAAGGGATACACACACCCCAATGTCTACAGCACCATTATCTACAATAGTCAAATTATGGAAAGAGCCCAAATGTCCATTGACCAATGAATGGATAAATAAGATGTGATATTCCACACAATGGAATATTATTCAGCCATAAAAAGAATGAAATCTTGCCATTTGCCATAATGTGGATGAAGCTAGAGAATATTATGCTAAGTAAAATAAGTCAGGGAACAATAAATACTATATGATTTCACTCATATGCGGAATTTAAGAAACAGAACAGATGAACATAGATGCCCAGAATTCTTAAGCATGATAAAAATGCTCTGAGACCACCTCCTTTCATGAGGACCCCATTTAGGAGTGTGCTTTTGTTTGTTTTTGAGTGTTTTTATTTTTTTTTTAATCTGAACTCACAGTTATATTACGGCTTTTGTAGCATTCTCATTCCATCCACCCCCATGAAGATCAAGCACAAATTAGAATTTGTTTCACTCAAATGACTTGCTCTAATGAAAGTATGAGTTTAAAAAAAAAAAGTATGAGTTTTAAATCTGTATTTCTCTTTCCATTATAGTTCTACTAAATGAATTGCCACTATTCTTAAAGTTAAATTAAATTAAATTAAATTAAATTAAATCGAGGAAAGAAAAAAGCAAGATTACATTTTTAAAAGAATAGGGTTATCTGATTCATCACTAATTGAAAAACATTTATCAGACACCACCATATGCGAGGCAAATATCAAAAAGAAACATATAAAAGCAAATACCCAAGTATAAAGATGTTAAATGAGGAAAAAGCTAGGCTTCTTTAAGGCAGTCAAATGGAACTATTCATAAACTAGAAGCATTAAATATTATACTTTTTACATCTTTTGCTCTTTTTTTTAGGTTTATTGAGATATAATTGACATTAAAATGTAGAACATGGTGATTTGATACACATATACATTGCAGAAGGATTCCCTCTATCTAGTTAATTAACACATCCATTACTTCACATATTTATCTCTTTTTTTTGGTGAAAACATTTAAATTCAACGTTCTTAGCAAATTTCAGTGATAGAATACAGTGTTACCAAGTCTGGCCATCACGTGATCTTACTCAACTCAGCTGAAAGTTTGTACCCTTTTACCAACTTCTATTCCCTCTATGCTCCATCCTTGACAACTAATTTTCTACTCGCTATCTCTATGAATTTGACTTTTTTTTTTAAGATTCCACATGTGGGGATCCCTGGGTGGCGCAGCGGTTTGGCACCTGCCTTTGGCCCAGGGCACGATCCTGGAGACCCGGGATCGAATCCCACATCGGGCTCCCGGTGCATGGAGCCTGCTTCTCCTTCTGCCTATGTCTCTGCCTCTCTCTCTCTCTCTCTCTCTGTGACTATCATAAATAAATAAAAATTAAAAAAAAATAAGATTCCACATGTAAGTAATACCATGTAGTATTTTGATTGCTTGCAAGTTTCTCTTCTCAAACGGCATATGGCAACAGGCAACACTACAATTTTAAATCACTAAGAATATGCAATTAAGCCTTCACTTGGAAAAGAAAGAAAAACAAGTTTTCATTATTATGAATTTTTAATATGTGCTTTTATTATATCCAAATTATTTGTGCATTTGCCAAAATAAAATAAGGCAGAAAGTTGATAAATGAGTAAAAGAGAGGCTAAAAGCAATAGCTCTAATTCAACTGATGATCTTTCTACAACTGAAAGAAAGCTGTATATATTTTGAATAAAACAGAATGTGTGCTTTCTGCCTGAGGACTGTACTCTATGTAATGGTCAGAAGAAGAAAGATAGAAGGTGATATTTAACTTTGTTTCTTTTCTTTCTCATTTACCATAAAAAAAAAATAGCTCCATACTTTCTAATTTGGGAAATTACTTTTGAATTTGGTTGAAAATTTGTATCTGATCTGACCTGATCCTGTCAGGTCAAAATAACATAATACTGCTATTTTACATAACTGGCTCAAAATGAAACCATTTACTGTGATGTTTTGAGGTAACTATATGCTCAAACAACTGAACCAGAAACTGTCTAGATGGTATACACCTGATGACTTCAAAAATAATATGTCTAATTTGCCACACCAAGGCAATGAGCTGTATTACATCTACGAAGGAATGGATTTTCAAGCTATTATCAATTTGCAGCACTTAGTCTTGCAAAATAGTTTTTTTTAATGGTTTTTCTCATTATTGTGGGTACTTTTTCCAAATCATATTCAATAAAATTAGGCCAGGTCTTTGTGGCCTGGAACATCATGAACTCTATAGACAATATCTTCTTCCTTTCCTTCCATTTTGTTGAGGACCTGTAACCAAGAGCTCCTACACCTCACAAAGGTCAGTTTCAATGCTGTGATAAGAATAAGTTGAGGACGTGATGACACCTGCCACTTGGTGCAAAGGTTTCCAGAACTATGCCAGTTCTCCCCAAATTAGGTACTTGGAGAGGGCGGCTCGTTTAAGCTACTAGACTATTTAACACCCTTCATAAATGATGTGAAAAATATATTCTGGAAACAGACTAGCACTCCTGACAGCCAAGAGACTTGAGCAGGGATCAACAAATTTGTCCAGGGCCAGAGTATTTTTGACGTGCAGACCATAAAATCTTTGTTGCAACTTTGTAAATTCACCAAAAATCATTTAATTTATCCAATTCAGTTGAATGAATTGTATGGTATATAAATTATACCTCAATAAAGATGTCAAAAAAAAAAAAAAGAACTAAGGCAGAATGTCTAGGTGGCTCAGTCGGTTAAGCATCTGACTCTTGATTTCAGCTCAGGTCATGATCTCAGGATCATGATGTGGAGCCCCACATCTGGTTCCACACTTAGCAGGGAATCCACTTGAGATTCTCTTTATCTCCCTCTGCCCTTGGCCTGCACTCTCTCTCTTCCTCTCTCTCTAAAATAAATAAATGAATCTTAAAAATAAAAAAAAGAATATAGGCAAAATAAAGACATTCACAAATCAAAGAAAACTAAGAGAATTTGTTCCCCCAGACCTGCATTATACGATAAGCTAAAAAAAAAGTTTTAAGGCTGAAAAAAAAAATGAGTTCAGATGAAAACTCAAATCTCTAGAAAGGAATGAGGAACATTAAAAATGATAAACATCTAGATAAATATAAAAGCTTTTTTTCACTTAATATCTTTAAAATGTATGACTATTTTTAGCTAAGATTTATAACACGGTCTTAGGGACTTTAAAACATATGTTTGTGGCATATATATATATAAAGCAACTATAGCATAAAGTATGACAAATGAACCAATTTAATTGCAAGATTTCTACATAAGTAGTTGTATGATAACTTAAAATTATATAAGTAGACTGTAAAATTTTTAAAATGTACATTGTAATCTCACTAAAAATCTGCTAGAAAGCAGTAGAGCCAAAAAGCCAATAGATAAATTAAAATGAAATTCTAAAAATATTAACATGGTCTAAAGCAAGGCAGGAAAAGAATAGAGATAAAAAGAAAACAGAGGAAATAAACAGAAAAAAAGAATAAAATGGTATACCTCAGTTGAACAATATCAATAATTCCATTAAATATTAACTGACTAAACTCTCCAATTAAAAGGCAGAAATGATCATAATGTATAAGAAAGCAAGATCCAATCATATGCTGCCCATAAGAGATACACTTTAAACATAAAGACTCAAATAGATTGAAAATAAATGAAGGAAAATGATGTACCACTAAGTCAGCATAAGCCTGGAGTGACAATATTGATAACAGATTAAGTATACATCAAGAAAAACAATATTACCAGAGATAAACAGGAATGTTTCATAATAATAAAGGTGTCAATTCATCAGGGAGACATAACCATGAATGTACACAACTAATAACAAAATTTTAAAATACATTAAACAAAATTTGACAGAATCAAAGGAAGGATCCTATAGATTTTAACAGCATTCTCTCAGCAATTGATAGAACAACCAAGGAAAATATCAATCAAAACACAGATAATCTGACACTATCAACCACCATATCTTAACTGATATCTATAAAATGCTGTATCAAATTACTATAGAATACAGACTCTTTTCAATTGTAAATGACATGTACACCAACATGCACTATGCCCTGGGTCATACGACAAATCTCAATAAATTGCAAACAACTGAAATCATACTAATATATTCAGACACACATACACATTCATCTTCACACATTCTCTCTAGGCTTGTCCCTAACCCCCTTCAGGCATCTATTAATAGTGTCCAAAGTAGAGATGAGGCTGCAAGTTGATCAGAATATGGATAATCTACTGTGGCAAACCAATCATTGATGGCAAATATAAAAATTTTGCTAGTTTATAAAAAGTTAGTTTAGTTTATAAAAACTAAGCAGTTTCTCTAAGCAGAATCCCATAAATTCCTACTAAACATCAACCACTACCCAAATGATGCCATGGAGAAAATAACACTCTTCCAAGTTTCTGATGCAGCATCTACTCTTACAGAATTCCTCATGAAAGCCTAAAGTAATCATCCAACAAACAAAGCTGCCTCTTGAAAATGCTCTTCTAATCAATATAACACAGTAACCTGGTAGTTGAGGCCATCCCAGGCTTCTCTCAACTGTAACTGATCTTCACTCAGTTCATCCGGAATCCTTTTTATGGGCAGGATATCCAAAAAGGGCTTTTTTTCTTCATTGAATGACTCCAAAAAGGACAGCAGACTCTACAATCAGGATAATATTTTAAAGACAGAAATTTTAGATCGGTTCATTAACTGTAATCCACTATTTTAAGGTCTATAGCTATAGATTATGTTTAAATTTTTACTTAGATGAAGGTAAAATTCCCTGAATTCAAGATCCTCTCACTGATCTGGAAACCTTCTGCAGTGCACCCTGATCATTTGAGTGCCATCAGAGTAACCACAGGTCACAGCTTGTATCTTATGTCAGTACTGATGGATTTTTACTGGAATAGAGTGGCAACGTCACCCAGCTCGAGAGGACAACTTATGATACTACACAGAAAATGTGACTTTGTTAGTCCTCTTCAAATATGTATCCACAACAAAATAAGAATGAGTGGAAGTGAGAACTATATGGCAAAAGTTATCACTTGTAAACATGTCTATGATTAACTGCAGTTGAGCCAGTTCTTCCCAAGTCATTTTATACAGACTTTAGAAAATACTTTGTTCCTGCTCTCAAAAATTTAATACATAAAGCTTTCCTTGGTTCATATTTGTGTGAAATATTAGAATTTAAGAGTCCTCAATTCCATAATATTATTTCAAACATTATTCACAATAATTGGCAGCACTTTAAGTTAAATTTTATTTTTTTTAAGATTTTATTCATTTATTTGAGAGACAGAGAGAGAAAGCATGCATGGAGGGGGCCAGGCAGAGGGAGAGGGAAAAGCAGACTCCCTGCTGAGCAGGGAGCCGGAGCCAGGGCTGGATCTCAGGACCTGAGATCATGACCTGAGCCAAAGGCAGATGCTTAACTGATTGAGCCACCCAGGTGCCCCTTAGGTTGAGGTATCTGGCTGGCTCAATCAGAAGAGCATGCAACTCTTGATCTTGGGGTCATGAGTTCAAGCCCCATGTTAGGAATAAAGCTTACTTTAATAAATAAATGAAAAATTTTTTAAAGATTAAGTTTTACAAGCAGACTGAGGAATAATTATTATAATTTTCTGATCATTAATAACTTTATGAAGGCTTCTATTTAAGAAACCTGAATCTATGGTACATTAGTAAATCAAATACATGTGTGAGAGCAAAGCACTTCCAGTGGATGCTTATCATCTTGTCAGTAAAAAAAAAAAAAAAACAAATCAGGCCAATGGCACCTGGGCAGTTCAGTTGGTTAAGCATTTGACTTCGGCTCAGGTCATGATCGCAGGGTCCTGAGATTGAGCCCCAAGTAGGCCTCCCTAAATCAGGCTCCGCACTTAGTGGAGACTCTGCTTATTCCTCTCCCTCCCTCTGTCCTTCCCCCTGTTCATCCTTGCATGCTCTCCCTGCACCCCTGAAATAAATAAATAAAATCTTAGAAACAAAACAAAACTAAAAAACCCCACATCAGGGGATCCCTGGGTGGCTCAACGGTTTGGCGCCTGCCTTCGACTCAAGGCATGATCCTGGAGTCCCAGGATCGAGTCCCACATCGGGCTCCCTGCATGGGCCTGCTTCTCCCTCTGCCTGTGTCTCTGCCCCTCTCTCTCTGTGTGTGTCTCTCATGAATAAATAAAATCTTTGAAAAAAAAAAAAAAAACCAAAAACCCAAATCAGGCCAGAACAAAGATAGAAGAAGCAAAAAAGCCAAAGCAGTTCAGATGGAAGGAAGATGAGAATGTCCTATCCCTTTCCTGATGCCTCTAAACCAAAAAGAATGCTGTTGCCAGCAAAGTCACACGATCCTCTGAATGGTAGTGTCAGAAAAGCTGGATTCATCCAACTCCCTTAGGGAAACCGAGCATGGAGGTGCTGAATGTTGTGCAGGCACAGGACAGTATGTCTCCTTTACTCAGGACAGAAGACCGGTAGGGAGCAGAGCTGCAGAGACAGTGGGTTCTACGAAACAGGGCTGATGAATCCTCACTTTGGCTCCTGTTAGTCTCTTTCAAAATAGTACAGGGGATAACTTCCTAACCCGGCGAAGTGCCAGGACATAAAGAGAGCTAAGGCTTCAAAGCTAGACTTCACTCAATTCCCATCTCTAACCTCTCAGTAGCTAAGTGACCTCAGACAAGTCACTTAGTGCCTCTAAGTCTTGTCTTCATCTGTAAAACTGGAATAACAATCCCACACCCAGTAAGATGCTGTGACACGTAAAATGCTTGTCAGCCGGGCACTTGGTACAAAGCAAGGGTTCAAACGTGATGACAATAACAGTTGCCATTTTTCTTCAAAGTACATCTTGATTGAGATCCTTACTGTTATATTTTGGGGTTGGTTTCATTTCGGATTTCCTGATCTTTTTTCCTTTCAATATTCAATCTGCTCTAGAGTGGAGACTAGAGAAGTTTTACTATAAGAGGCAAGATAGTAAATGTTCTAGGCTTGAGGGCCATATGGTCTCCATTGCCACTACTTAATTCTGGTGTTATAGTGCAAAAGCAGCCACAGACAATACCATAATGGACATGGCTCTACTCCAATAACACTGTATTTACAAAAACTGCTGATGGGACTCACAGACCAGCTTGCCACAGCCCACTTAGAGTGGCTTACTATTCCAAGTACCATGAGGACCAAGCATCAGCATCACCTGGAAATGCAGAATCTCAGGTCCCACCCCAGAATTACCAAATTAGAATCTACATTTTTTAAAATTTTTCAGAAGATTTTATTTATTTATTTATTTATTTATTTATTTATTTATTTGAGAGAGGGAGAGGGAGAGCGCACAAGAGAGCACAAGTGGTGGAAAGGGAGAAGCAGGCTGCCCATCAGGCAAGAAGCCTGATGTGGAGCTTGGCCCCAGGACCCTGGGATCATGACCTGAGCAGAAGACAACCGCTTAACTGAGCCACCCAGGGGTCCCGGAATCTGCATTTTAATAAGATTCCCCAGGTAATTCACATGCAAATTAAAATCTGAGAAGCACTATCCTTGAACTTGATGCTAAAACTTAGTTTAGCATTTATTAAATAATTACTCTGAAAGATTTTTTTCCAAAAACATTCTACTCTTCCCTAACAGTAAGCTACAAACAAATAATTGCTATTTAAAGTCATACTTACTTCATACTTTTTAGAGTAGGTCTCATTTTCTGAATCCTTTAGCACTTTCTGTAGTTTTTTCTCTTGTAGAGTTAACCAGGCCACAGCATCTTTCATCTTGCCCTGTAATTCACACACACACATTTAAAACTCTACCCTAAATAGACTTGGAGTTTTTTTTTTTTAACAATAAAATTAACAACTTCAAACATCAGTGAAATATGCAATCATTACACACCAAGGACTCATGGCACCAAAGAGAAATTCTGCTTGTTCACATAACACCTTAAATTTTAAAATGGATTGAGACTAGCACCTGAACATAATGTGCTAAAGAGGTAGGGCAAGCAAGCCCCTATTGTTTTTTTGGGTGGGGGGCTTATCCATTTCCATTATTCCTCAATTTCAGAGAATATTATTCTAAATGACTCATTTATAGCAGGCATATCAGAATACTGCTTTCCAATACATCTAAATATGGGTTAACTCACGGCTATTTACACCCAAATACACTGACATCAAAAAATATCATGAGCATTTGAAAGACCCTAAAAACGCCACTAAAGGTTTTGGTTCTGCTACCCTGTGGACATGAGCAACAATTCTCTTTTTCTTAGATTCTTGATGGCTTACATCTGAGAGCAAAATTTACTGCCAGAGAATAGAGCCAAAAACTTTACATCTTATTTCCATTCTCCTTTAACCTTCATTTATTCTTCTCTTTCTATTAAAACAGGAGTGTTTTCTATATATTTTTGCATCTGATTTCATGGACAGTTGAATTTTTCATTTTATTTTTTAATAAGAAAATTAATTAGAAAAGAGTAGCTCCTCAGCAGGTTAGAAATAACTGAACTGAATTAGAAGGCTGAGTCCCAGCTTGAGTCTCTGTCCCAGAGTCAGCAACAATCTGGCATAAGGCCTCAAAATGTTAACAGTTGGAAAAACATCAGCCTAAATTTGACACATAAAATGTGACAATATGACCGCATGTAAACACATCTGAGGAGGTAGCTTAAAGAAATATTATTTTAACATTCAAAAACAGTGTACTAAATTCACAGCACTCATTTATCTTCACAGCAGCAGAATAAGTGTTTATTTGCAGCTCAGTGATTTTTATGAAATTCACACCTACAGTATTTGTACCTGACTGAAAGTCAAAGGAAAAAACTGAATAATGAAATGACAGTCTCATAGTGATTCAAGAGTACCTCAGCAAACAATGATGAAGAGTAGAACACACTGCCCCCATTTTTATAAATTATACAATTCCAGTTATATGTAGCTAAAGAACAGGTAAAATGGAAATATGCTAAAATTAGATTGCAGTGATGGTTGCACAACTATATAAACACGCTGAAAACCACTGAATTGTAAACTTTAAATGGTTTAATTTTATGGTATGTAAATTACATTTCAAAAAAGCTGTTAAAATAGACAAAAAATTAGAAAGCTCTAGAATTTTTCAAAAGCCTGCTAAATTTAATTTGTCTTAATATACTGCCTATGTAAAAGTTATTTTAGATAACTCAGCAAAGTTTAATTAATTACCACTTTTAACTTAAAAATATTTTTAAAAAGGCAAAACTAATCTATAGTGAAAGAAATTGGAATATTGGCTGCTGAGGGTAGGGAGTACAGATAGTAAAGAGGCACAGTAGTACATTCCAGGTGATAGAAATGTGTTACATCATGATTGCTGCATGGTTTACATGGTTGTATGCATTTGTCAAAACTCATAGAACTGCACATTAAAGTTCTATATGCAAATTATACCTCAATTTTAAAAATTAAGCATTAGTAGGGTACAACAAAAATGTGCTTGAGTCATACTTATAAGGACATACCTGAGTTTTATCTCCAGTCTCAGCTGCATCCTTCGAATACCGTAGAAATTGTGCCACATAGGTCATGATTGACTTTTCATCGGGATTAGCAACATCCACATCTGCAAGATATGCCACACTATCAATTAGCTATAAATTTGATTTACTGTAATTACTACATAAGAACAGGCTATGCCATAAGATAGCCTTGAAATGAACCAAAGTAGTTAGCCAGCCATGCAATCTCTGGTCAGTCGCTCTTGTTCCATGTCTGCGCAGTGGCTAAGAGCTTAGATCCAGATTCAAACAGAGCTGAATTGAATCCTGGCAGTAGTACATGCACAGCCTCAATTTCCACTATGCATGTTGTCTGTATAAGGGCATAAGTACTCCAGGACGGTGGAAAAGAGAAAATAGTAGCCCTTTCCCTTCCAGAGACATGGTATGGAAACTCCTCCAGGAGTGGAGAGTATAGGAACATATAGCAACTGGAATCCATTCCTGTCAAGGAATGGCAGTAAATGCATTTCCAAAAGCATATGTAGTACAGAAGACTTACTCAAGACATCTACAAGATTTTATTTGTTCATTTGTGGAAGAAATATATCTACTGAGAGACTTCTGTGGGCCAATCCTTGTGTTGCAGTAACAAAGACCATGATGAAACAAATTTGGAAAATGCTGAATTAAACAAAGTAAAATTATCATACATTCCTTGAGTGCAGAACTTCTCCAGACATAAAATAAATTAGATAGATCACAAAATCACAAAGAAGGGATCGCAATATGCTACAGAAAATGAACACATAATTTTGGGTTGTCTTTTGGTATGTTGCCAAAATAACCAGGAAGATACTGAAAAGGAAAATCATTTGTGTTTATTTATTAATTCAGTTAGAATAAATTCATCAAATATTTATAGAGAGCCAACAAATGTAAGTCACGAGCAAGGTATGTAAGGCTGAGTTCTTGCCCATAGGGGCCATATGTTTCATCACTTTATTCATTCAACAAGTAGATGCTAGACACCTGAGTAGATGCTAGATGCCTTAAGACATTATCTGCCCCTCAAGGAGTTCAGTGTTAGGAGAAAAACAAACAACAAACAAATATAACACACCATGCATGCTTTAGCAAATGTGTTTCCTGGGCCCAACGACTCTTCTAAGCGGGCTGAGGAAAAAACATGAATCTAATCCATATCCAAATAATAAAATACATACAATAAACATATAAAAGGTATCAATAAAAAAGGTAGGGGTGGAGTTTCAATAAAGGAAGCATCCCTAAGAGCTGAGTTATTCTTTCACTGAGAAAAGTATAACTAAAAAAGTAAAAGTATAGTCAGAGATACATAAAATAATTATACTGGCTTAACTAGATGTTTCTTTTTAAAAACTGTATTATATATGAAGCTATGCATTGTGATTAATTGTTTTAATAAAATTGTCAAAATATAATTCTCTTATTCAAATATGACACACTATCACTTCGTTTGCATAAATAATCATGATATATTTCACATTTTAAGCTATTATTTAAGCCATTTAAAATGAATTATGGGCAATCTTTTCTACAGTGGAAATTTGCCTTTTTTATACTGTCCTGACATTATTTGCCTAATTATTTTTACATACTGAACTAGGAAAAATATTTTATACTAATAAAGATTTAGATAATCACAATGAGAAAAAACTGCTAAAAAAAAAAAAAAAACAGAAAACCGACCCAGCAATCAGAAAAGATAGAACAAAACATGAGGAAAAACAAAGAAAAGAAAAAAAAGATAATGAAAAAAAAAAAAGATAATGAAAAGCCAAAAGGAAAAGAGAAAAGACAAAGAAAGGAAGAAGAGGAAAGAAAGAAAACACAGGAGAGGAAAGTTAACAAGAATAATAAGCCACCTGACACTAAAGTAACGACAAATCTAATATATAAAAATATGGAATTATTAGGCTAACTTTTAATTTAGAAATATCATCTGATTCAACTGAGGCCCAAGAAGGCTAAGAACCAATAGCAACAAGCACAGTTAGCACCCAGAGCTTAGCCTTGAATGTCACTTTCCAATAGAAGGAGACAATGCTCCTTGGAGAGAAGGTTGATCCCCGGATTGGGGGAGGAAATGTATAAGATGACCCTGGTCTATCTTACAGCGCCAGAAGATAAGGATGTGTTCTAAAACAAATGAGGGAACAGCACTAATGGGGATATGTCAAAGAAGATCAGGAGCTAGCTGAAAGAGCTCCCAAGGGCTAAAACTCTGGGCTTAAAAAAATCTTTTTCGGGATCCCTGGGTGGCGCAGTGGTTTAGCGCCTGCCTTTGGCCCAGGGCGCGATCCTGGAGACCCGGGATCAAATCCCACATCGGGCTCCCGGTGCATGGAGCCTGCTTCTCCCTCTGCCTGTGTCTCTGCCTCTCTCTCTCTCTCACTGTGTGCCTATCATAAATAAATAAAATAAAATAAAAAGTTTAAAAAAAAATCTTTTTCAATTTGAGCAATAAAACAACGTAGTATTAGATTACAACCCAAAGTATAAAATAAAATGTCCATAGCCCATACTGATATAAACAACTGGTTGGATAAGTGAATAGATGCAGGAGAGAACAGACATAGCTCCTGCAAAAGAATTGCAAATAATTTATGTAGATAACCTGCCCTCAAGGAGAGTGCGCATAACTTTCCTATGTGTGAGCTATGCAGAATCACTTCCCTCCAAAGAGTACAATACAGGAAGATGGAAACAAAAAAATAGCTTCACAAGAGAGACACCTGATAAATACTACCTCAGCCAGGTGGTCAAGGTTAACATCACCAGATATAATATGGACAGCATGTTCCCCTGATATAAGAATGGCACTTTACCTCTGTGGTCTTTCTCCCAAGAACCCATAACCACAATCTAATATGAGAAAACACATAATGCAAATTCCAGCAAAGGAGTACTCTATAATATATATGACCAGTAATCCTCAAAACTCTCAGGTCACCAAAACAAAAAGGTCTAAGAAACTGTCAGTTAGGAGTAGCCAAAAAAAGACACGAAAACTGAATGTAATGTAGAATTCTGGATGGAATCCTGAAAAGAAAAAGAGCATGAGGGGAAAACTAAAGAAGTGTGAATAAAGTACAAAAATATATCAATATTAGTTCATTAATTATAACAAATGTACTAATATGTCAACAGTAGGGAAAATTTTGTGGAACTTACTAGATCTTCCCAATTTTTCTGTAAACCTTATGTTCTAAAATGTAAGGCCTATTAAAAACAAAAAGAATGAAGTACTGACAAATATTGCCACACAGATAAGCTTTGAAAGGATTATGCTAAGATAAAGAAGCCAGCTACAAAAGACTACATTTATGTGAAATGTCCAGAATTGGCAAATCTATAGGAAGAGAAAGAATTAGTGGTTGCAAGGGCTGGGGGGGGGGGGCGGGGGGGGCGGATAGGGAGAGATTGCCAATGGGATTCTTTTCAGAATGATGAAAAGGTTCTAAAATTGATTATGATGATGGCTGGAAATTTTCACTAATAAACTGAAAAATTATTGAATTGTACACTTAAATGGGTAAATTGTTATGGTATGTGAATTACATCTCAATAAAGCTATTTAAAATCCAAAAAGTTAAGTGACAAAGCCACAATCACTTAGTGCTATGCTGGAGCCAGATGGCTCAGCTTCAGAGAGCTGATTATTAGATTTTCAGCACTTTTATCAGCTGGTTGTTAAACACAGCATTAAAAATTAGATTATATGAATGCATAATCAAAAAATATATTAAAACAATGGTAATAGATACTCAAAACTCACCACTTCCCAACAATTTTACTACATTTTACTATTATTCTCTTGAGGTTATTTACCTCTATTGTACCTGTATGATAGAAAAACATAATACATAATGCTATGTTAGAGTTGCACATATTTTCCCTACTCTGTGTTCAGTGACTTCACATTGGAATTGGCTGAAGCGGTACTGTTCAAACCACACACACACACACACACACACACACACACACAAACACGAATCAGCAAATGAGGGCTTGATTTCTTGTTTTGTTGATTATGAAGAAAAGGATAGAGAAAATGTTAATAATGCAAGTTAAGCTTAAAAGTATGCCCTGCTTAGAGCTGTTAAATTGCACATAGCACAAAAAAATTAAGGAAATATTCTTCTAGTATTAGATTCAGCAAAAAATCCTTTATGTTGTTGAAGTGCAAATGAAGCTGTGACAAACTTCTTTGCTGTCATACTTCCTTGTGAATGTAAAGGAAATTATCCACCAACATTCATGTCAGAACTATACATGTCCAGCAACTGCGGCCATAAATTGGCTGCAGATGGATATGAGTTTGCCAAAGAAACACCTGGGTGACTCCATCAGTTAGGCATCTACCTTCAGCTCAGGTCATGATTCCCGGGTCCCGGGATTGAGCCCCACTTTGGGTTCCCTGCTCAGCGGGGAAGCCTGCTTCTCCCTCTCCCTCTTCCTCTGCCCCTCCCCCCAACTTGGGCTCTCTCTTGCTCTCTCAAATAAATAAAAAATGTCTTTTAAAAATAAAAAAGAGTTTGGCAAAAATCAACAAAAGTATTTGAAGGCTATATGGAATTTATAATAAAGTGTATCATATATTGTATTATTACTTGTAAACTATGTGCTATATGTGCTTTATATTAGTAATATTTGTAATAGACCTATATAAGTATATACACACACTCACACACACACAGATTGTTTTGGAGAGCCAGTCACACATTAACCTAAACACCCAGGGTTATAGAGCTGAGACTAGAATTTGTATCTCTTAATCTGTTACTTCATTATAATCTCCACTAATCCTACATACCTCTTTCACGGACCTTACTAGGATTTTTTTTCTTACTAGGATTTTTAATAAGCTTTGGTACATTAAGAAACAATTCAATCCAAAGTAAAGTGATTTTCCAAAGAAATAAATCACCTTAATCTTAATTTTATGAAGTTAACATAATTACCTCTTGGAATATAACCAGTATTTCAGATTTTGCTGTCGTCATTGTTAACAATCCAACACAATATATTGAGCATAGCCATGGCAAAGCTGAGCCAGCCATAGAGGTGGAAACAGAAAAAGCAGTTTCTGGACTCATGGAAGTTCAGCATTATTGAGGGGGAGGAGGTAGGGGAAATACTTAATTCAAAGAACGGGTTTACTAGAGACATTTTAGAGTAACAGAGTAACAGAATCAAGGGAACGTGATACAGAACACAACAAAAGAAACTTAAGACGAAGACTCAAATTATTTCCAATAACAGCACTGTTTGCTTTCAGCTCTTATATCATCCCTGTAATTACTGAAGTTAACAAATTGGTAGGAATTCTTAATTTCATGAAATTTAATAAAGAGTTTTAAGTTTAACCCTTCAGGACTAATTATATAATGCCGTTTTATTTACATATAGTTCCCATTTTTTAAAAGATTTTATTTATTTATTCATGAGAGACACAGAGAGAAAGGCAGAGACATAGGAAGATGGAGAAGCAGGCTCCTTGTGGAAGCCTGATGTGGGACTTGATCCCAGGACCCTTGGAATCACGACCTGAGCCAAAGGCAGACGCTCAACCACTGAGCCACCCAGGTGCCACTTTAGATGCCTTTTTAAACCAATTTCACACTGGACATTGTTTCAAAAAGAAAAAAGATTCTTTACCTTCTGGCTCAAGCAATTTGGGGATTTTAAATTCTCGTTCTGCAATTCCAAAGGCCTCTTGCAGATTGTCTTTGTTGGATCTATGCTTCACACTCTTCATGTCAATTAGGTCTGGTCGTAAGGCATGAATGACCGCCAAAAAAGCCATCCCATTTCTCCAGCTTGACTTAAAATCTGTCACATTGACAGACTCATACCTATCACAAGAGGACAAAAACATGATAAATACTATTTTAAAAAATTTATCAAAGCACATCCACTATATTCAATAGTAATTAAAACAAATTTCAGTGAATCATATAAATCATCCTAGGAAAATATTTTCTTTCAATCTTGTGGTCAGATTGAAGTCAAATGCTATGTCTGATACTACAGAACACTGGTTCTCAAAGTGTGGCCCTGGGACCAGCAGTACTGGCATCACCTGGGCTGCAAGTGCTAGAGATATAAATTCTCAGTCGGATCCAACCCCAAACGTACCCCCATCAAATTCTGGAGGTAGATCTGAAATCTATGTCTTTAAAAGCCCTCCAAATGACAATATGCACTCAAGTTTAATGCTCTCCATTCAACAATCTGTTGGCTTACGACTGACTTTAGATCCCCACATGTAGTTAATTTCCTTTCTCCAGAGGAAACCATAATCTTTCTCATTATAACAACTTAAATGAAACACTATGCCATGTCAATGGCCAGTAGCTCATTGGATATAGACCTTGCCACCCCTCTGCTTAAAACTAGTCATCACAGATGAATAGATAAACAAAATGCAGTGTCCATACAATGGAGTATTACTCAGCCCTAAATAGGAAGGACATTCTAACACATCTTGCAACATGGATGAACCTAGAAGATGTGAATGCAGAGTGAAAGAGGTTAGTCACAAAAGGGCAAATCCTATATGATTCCACTCATTTAAGGTACGTACAGTAGTGAAATTCATAGACAAAGAAAGTAGACCACTGGCTGCCAGGGGCTGGGGAAGGGGAGGGTGGGGAGTAGTTTTAGTTTTACTAGATGAAAAAAGTTCTGAAGATGGATGGTGGTGCTGGTTACATTACAATGTGAATGCACTTAACACCATTGAATTGTACACTTAAAAATGGTTAAAATGGTTAAAATGATAAATTTCATGTTATGTATATTTTATTACAATAAAAAAATTATTTAAAAAAAAACACCCTTGTCATCACTTGTCAGAATAATATCTCTCACTCTGGCCCCTGCCTCCCACTCCTACTCTTACATCTCCTCTCTTACAATGTGGCAGCTATGCTGGCTTTGTTCCTGTTTCTCAACACCGTGCTCTTTTTAATCCTTCTGCTTGGATGCTCTTTCTCCTAGATCTTCATACACCTGAAGCCTTCTCCTTCAGGCCTCAGCTCAAAGGTCTCCTCCTCAGAAAGACACTCCATGACCACCTCAGATAAAGGCCATCCTTCCACTCTCAGCATTCTCAATCATCATCATAAGGTCCCTGAGCTTATTGTCAACTGTAGTTATCATATTGATCCATCTGCTACAGGCACAAGGCCCTGGAGAGCAAGGGCCTTGTATTTCTTGACTATCACAGTAGACTCATCTCCAAACGGTGTCTGGCATATAAAAGTGCTTAATATACATATTTCAAATCACTCCATCAATCACTCATCTGTATTTGACAAGGGAGCAGTGAGGATATTATAAGAGTATAGCTAGCTGCATACAAAATGTGGGGAATATTCCAGAATAAAATGTGGGAAATATTCCAGAACAACTATTCCAGAACAACTATAGGTGCATACAAAATGTGGGAAATATTCCAAAACAATATTCCAAAACAATTTAATATCTCACAAAAAACACAAGGAAATTTAATGGACTAATTTAAAGTATGAATCAAATGATAAAAACTTTTGGAGAAAATCAGCTTCTGATGACATGGCCTTTCCTGAATCCCTTAGGAAAAAATGTCTCAACTATGACTGTGATAAACTAAAATAGTATTCTAGTCAGTGACTTTTGTCTTGTTTAACAAATACTTACATGGTCCATGCTGTGTCCAGAAACTGTTCTAAATACCCTTTTTTTAAGATTTTATTTATTTATTCATGAGAGACACCCAGAGAGAGGCAGAGACATAGGCAGAAGGAGAAGCAGGTTCCCTGCGGGGAGCCTGATGCAGGACTCAACCCCAGAACCCGGGGATCACAAGCTGAGCCAAAGGCAGCCACTCAACCACTGGGCCAGCCAGGTGCCCCTGTTCTAAATGCTCTTTAAAAAATAATTCTTATAATATACATAATAACCCTAAGAAGTGTTAGTACTGTCCACATTTTTACGATTGAGGAAATTCAAAAATATTAAATATCAGAAGTCACCAGTTAGAAAGTGCAGGGAGCTAGGATTCAAATCCAGGATTCTAGCCTCAGGAAGTGTGCTTAGATGCTAAGCAAAACTAGCTAAAGGGATGAAGGCCACCGCCCTCATTTGAGGGCAGGGCAGAGTGGGGGTCAGAAATAGCTAAGTGCTGACACTGCCTTCAGTAAAGCACCAGACTGTGAGGTCAGCTCTATATGGACCTGCACCAGCTGCCAGGTGTTATGGAGGGCAGGTTAAGGGCTCCAAAGTGATTGGCAGGATCTAAGCTCATTTAGAAGTTGCAAACAAGGGCCTCAATTCATCTCCTTCAAAAATAAGAGAACATATTTCTTACAACATAGTCTAACTATACTCTGGAACTCAAGTGACTTCCAGAGTATCACAGAATACTGAAATAAAAGTTACCTAATAATATCACCAATGATGGCCAAAACAAAGATAAACTCCTGATGAATTACTTAAGAATGATTTACTACATCTTGATAAGTTTAGCAGAGCTCATAGTTGAAAAGCAAGGAAAGACATGGAGAAAAAGATCATATTTGAACTTTGAACTGGTTTGAAACTTATTTACCAGGATGTCTGAGTGGCTCAGCGGTTAAGCATCTGCCTTTGGCTCAGAGCGTGATCCCAGGGTCCGGAATCAAGTCCCACATTGGGCTCCCTGTGAGGAGCCTGCTTCTTCCTCTGCCTATGTCTCTGTCTCTCTCTGTGTCTCTCATGAATAAATAAATAAAACATTTTGTTTTTTTTTAAAGAAACTTACTTACCGGTAAATGGAACAAGTCTGAATATGATTTGATAACGCTTTCACGCATGGTAGAAAACTGAAGTAAAATTGTCTCTCGAAGATTGAAGAAAAAGTTCATTTGATATACTTAAAACCTCATAAGATAGGGTACCTGGGTGGCTCAGTCGGTTAAGTGGCTGCCTTCAGCTCAGATACTGATTCCAGGGTCCCTGGGATAGAGCCTCACATCGGGCTCCCTGCTCAGTGCGGAGCCTGCTTCTCCCTCTCCCTCTGCCACTTACTTCCCTGCTTGTGTTCATGCTCTTTTCTCTCTAATAAATAAACTCTTTAAAAAAAACCTCATAAGATACATGGTTTTTTTGTTCCTCATGAAATGCAAAGGATGAATGACAAAGAAAGGTAAGGCTGAAGGCAGAAATTAGCATCTTAGCCTTTCATTGGGAAGAAGTTACTCAGAAGCCTGCTATTTAAGAGGCCTTAGTGACATATTTATGCCTCTATTTATCCAGACAACGCTATGATATGACAAGGAATGCCTTTTGAACTCCACAGCTCATTTCGTGGTGAGTTCTCCTGCATCCTAACTCCTTATTTTTCCTAAATCCTATCCCAGCAAGTGCTTATAACGACAGAGTAAATGCCTCACAAGAACAAAAAAAAAAACCTTTTTCTTTGTAAAATAGAATTTCTGAGCAGTAACTTCCTTTCATCATCCCTACTCTTTTAAACAAATCCTATTCTCTGGCTTCCGTTCTCTAACTGAGCTACAAATGTCTAAACAGTGGGTACTATGGTCTTTTAATGTAATCAGATACAGCTCCAAAAGATAATTTTATGTGTTGATTACTTACTCCTTCATTTGCTCATTCACTCCTTCAATATACATTTTATGAAGCACCTACTATGAACTCATATTATGCTAGGTTCTGAGGATTCACAGTCAATAAAGATGTAGTCCTGACTTTTAAAGAGTTCCTAGTGTGGTAAAATGTTTGGGATTTGAATCCATCTCCTGGTTGCATAGGGGAATTATGCCTAAAGAAAAGGATACTTAAAGACCGCTTTATTTTTACACAGTAATAGTCCACCTAAACACAGGGGTGGAGGTGAGGGAAGTTACCCAGTAACATCATCTGCTGCCTTTGAAACCAAAAATGGCTGAGTTCATGAACCTCTACATTGTACAATTCACTCTGAGAAGAAGGAGGTTGGTAAACATTTACCTTTTAGGAGTAGAAAGTGTTCAGATGGGTGTTACACCTAGTCGGCCTGATTTTCAGACCTGGAGTCAGTAGGGCTGTGTAGTGGATAAAGCTGCCCTGTGTGTCTCCTGTGGTCATAGCAAACTACTTACGGGGCACACTGCTCTTGAGCCCACAAGAGAAGAGCCTTCTTTGCAGACATCTGCCATCTTTCTTGGGCTCTGGAGCATTTCTTAGCTGGAGGACTTGAGGTAGGAGATGAGTCTGCCACACTCACACTATCCAGGGAAGGTTGATTGTAATTGCATGAAAGAGTCCGGGCAAGCTCCTCAATCTAAGGAAGACATAAGAGTCAACACATACAAATTATAAATTAGTAGCACTGAGGCAAAATCTTTACCAAAACAAGAACTAAAAAAAAAGTATCCTATAACAGTGAGGGGCTACTCATGGTGAAATAAGCAATAGACAAATCTTTGAATAACAGCATTTGTCATCTTGTGTGCACTTAGGCTTCTTTCCATGGACTTGGGTAACTCGTTGCCCTTATTCAGGTATTGCATTCCACCTTGAGGGCAAGCTCTCTTGGACTATTCATCCCTCTAAAATGCTTACAGAGCACTTCGCTGGTGCTCAACCCCTGTCACTCTAATCTGAATTGAACTAATTTGAGATTCTAGTCTAGAAAGTCTTCCAAGAGACTGGGTTAGTTAAAATGAATCCTTGATGATAAACCATTAAGAAACAAATATACATACAGAAAGAACAGTCAAATACATAAGAGATAAGTTCCAAGAAAGAAAAAAAAACTGCAATTAAGTATGTGGAAAATGACCTCATAGTCATTTAAGAAAGCCAAATGTATACAATAAGAGGACAGCTTCTTCATTTATAACACGGGCAAAAATTTTAAAAGTTAATATCAAGTGATGGCATCCTCTAGTAAAAGTATGAGAAAGTGGATTTTTACATATTGCTGGTAAGCACATAAGTTGGTTCAGATTTTTTGGAGGGCAGTAAGATAATACCTATGGAAAACTTTAAAAGATAAATCTACAAACACAGTAGCAAGTATTGTTGAAAGAAGTACACGTCTTAATAATTAATAGATCCACCAGACACCAGTAATAGTAGATGTGACCAACACAATTAACAAAGTGGATCTGATTGGCGTATCCCATTGTACCTAAAATGGCAGAATCAACATTCTTTTCAAACCCATATAAAATATTTACTGAAATTGACGATGCTAAGTCATAAAGCAAGCTTAAGCAATTTTGAAGAACTGAAATCATTCAGAAAATATTATCTGACCACACTGAAATTAAGCTAGAAATCAGTAACAAAGATATAACAAACAAAATCCCCAAATATTTGGATATTAAGCAAAAAATGTTATAAAACCCAGAGGTCAAATAAGAAATCATAATGAAAATAAACTATTTTGGGACCCCTGGATGGCTCAGTGGTTGAGTGTCTGCCTTCAGCCCAGAGCGTGATCCTGGAGACCTGGGATTGAGTCCCACATCAGGCTCCCTAAGTGGGGCCTGCTTCTGCCTCTGCCTGTGTCTCTGCCTCTCTCTGTCTCTCATGAATAAATAAATAAATAAATAAATCTTTAAAAAAAAGAAAAGAAACTATTTTGAACAGAGCAGTAACAAAAATATTGTATGCATGGATTAAACAATGTAATATTTTAAAGATGTCAATTTTTTCCAAATTATACACTTAATGCAATCCTCATTAAAATTCCAACAGATTGTATGCATGTAAATTGACAAGTTATTTATAAAATTTATGCGAATATCAAATCAACATGTTGTACACCTTAAACTTACACAATGGTATATGTCAATTACATCTCAATTTTAAAAATTATATGAGAATGCAAAGAGTAAGCAATAAACAAAATAATCCTAAAGAACAAGTTGGACACGATCAGATATCGAGACTTTCTATATAGCTATAGAAATTGATATAGTATAGTACTTGCAAGGATAAATAATGGAACAGAACTGACAATCTGACAATTGGGAGCCACACATATATGGTTACTTGATTTTTTTTAATTTACTGGCCCTACAGTACACTAGGAAAATGATGGTCTTTTCAATACATGGTAGTGGGTCAACTCGATAGCCATACGGAAAAAAATAATTTTGATTACTTTAATATAACATACTCAAAAAAATTCATTCTCAAAAGATTGTAGGTCTAAATGTAAAATGTGAAACTATTAAGCTTTTAGAACTGCACTGTCCAATATAATAGTCACTAACCACATGTGACTGTTTAATTTAAATCAATTAAATTAAATGTAAAAATTTAATTCCTCAGTCATACTAGTCACATTTCAAGTGTTTAACAGCCACAAGCAACTAGTGGCTACTGTCTTGTACAGTGAATACAGGACATTTCTATCATTGAAGAAAGTCCAATTTGGACAGAATTATTCAAGAAAATAGCATAAGAAACTATCTCCATGCTGCTGACAAAAGGAAAGATTTCTTTACAGGACATATAAAGTACTAACCACCAAAAAAGGAAGTTGATAAATTTGAACTACATTAAAATCATGCATATCTATTCACTAAAAGATTGAAAAGGCAGCCACAGAATCAGAGATGATATTTGCAATTTATAGATATTCGATAAAGGACTTGTATCCAGAATATTTTTTAAAACTTCTATAAATCATTATACACAATAGCATAGCTAAAATTTAAAAATTTTAATGTCAAGTATCAGTGAGGATTGGAGCAAGGAATTCACAAATTCCAATAACAGTGTCAAGTTTAAACTCATAGATTATGTAAAGTGAAATAAATCTGACACAAGAGTATACAGTGTATATAAACCAATTCAGTTATATTTCCTTTATAGGGAAGTAAAATGCTAAGCTAAACAATGATAAGAGATCAAAGTGATGGTTTTCTTTACGGAATGGGGCAAGGACTGGAAGAAACACCTAGGAACTCTGGAATGCAGGCAATGTTCTCTATTTTTATCTTGGGTGGTAGTTACATGGATGTAATTTATAAGACTACGTCAAACTCTACACCACTTAAAATGTGTGCATTTTTCTCTATGTATGTTATACTTCAACAAAAGTTTATTTACATTAGCAATACAAAGACAAAAAAAAAAAAAAAAGCAAGACTTATGGCCAGACAATTTCACTTCTAGGAAACTAGGTCATGGAAATAATTAAGATTGTATGGAAACATTTTATCTGAAGGGTAGTCTTTTTAGAATTGCTTACAATCGTAAAACTGTGAACATTCTGACTGTTAATTAATGAAATATGGTTCTTTGCAATAGAGCACTAGGCCTCCATTAACAAATATGTATGAATTCAGAAAGATGTTCATTAGAAGAGACTGAAAACAGTTTGCATAGCATGACCATTCCATGTGATAGATAGATAGATAGATAGATAGATAGATAGATAGATGATAGATAGATAGGTAGATGAATATATACATTCCTTCCTGCTGCACATATCATGAAATCTATATACCAAATTATTTAGTGCTTATCAGTGATTGGTAGAATTATTGGTCGAAATTTTTAATTATATTTTAAATATCCTGGAAAGTATGGAGAAAAAATATAATAAATGCCTATTATTGTCAAATTTTAACATTTTACCACATTTGGTTCATATTTTTTTAAAGAGATGAAACACTGACACAGTTTAAGCCTTCTGTCTTTCCCTCTGCAATTCCATTTCCTTCCTTTTCCAGAGGGAAAAAAACACAATTCTAAATTTGGTTTTCATCATCCTCATGCATATTATTCTACTGCAACTTCAAATGTGGGTATCCAGAAATCATATATAGTCTTATTTTTAGATGTTTTAATTTTTATACAAATTAGTCATTTTCTAGTTTTTATAAAATAAGCATTTATTTCCTACATAATTTTTAAAGTTATTTTCTTTTTTTTTATTAAAGATTTTATTTATTCATTCATGAAAGACACACAGAGAGAGAGGTAGAGACACAGGCGAGGAAGAAGCAGGCTTCATGCAGGGAGCCCAATGTGGGACTTGATCCTGGGACTCCAGGATCATGCCCTGGGCCAAAGGCAGACACTCAACTGCTGAGCCACCCAGGGATCCCTTAGTGTTATTTTCAAGGTAATTATAGAGATATAGAACATGCAACTTTTAGGTTGCAGCAGAAAATCTCCACTAACTCAGAATCACAGGTCTGGAGAATATATTTATCAGTCATAAGTATCATAAAGTCTGGACTATAACTGTCTTTGCTGTTTTCTTGGTTTCCTAGCACAAAAACTAGCACACAGTAGGTGTTCAAATATATATGGCATGAAATTAATCCATGAATCAGTCTTGAATAGGACTAGGTGTTGTGGTATTATTAGATTGAACAAACCTGGGAGATTCTACAAATTTAGTGGGTTAGTTTTCAAAAAAATTCACTCCAAAAAGCATCCTACTATCTCTTGCCAGAGTAAGTAAACAATAGGCAAAATTTTATCATGGCAGGTTCTATTCAGACTGGTGCTGATACTATGGATAATGTAAGATATCATAATTCAGCATTCAATTTTCAAATGCAAAATAACATAAATGGCCAAAGATCTACCTGTCAAGATTTCCAGAGTGTCTTGTTTCCAGAAGAAACTCAGGACTGAATTTTATTGCATTACACTTATTTCATACTGCAGTAATTAGAACAGAAATAGCTTTCACATCATCAAACTACTTACATGAAAGTGCAGAATAATTGTCCAAATTAAGCCAAGAATAATGGATGGGTTTCCATCTATAATATCAGTAACATGAATATTTATTAGCTTGATCTGGAAAAGAAGAAACATGGGTTAAAAGGAGAAAACATTTTATAGCATTAATTTCTCCTGTGAATCTTCAGATGAAATTCATACTCACTGATCGGTTTTTTAGGAATGTCAGGGCATGTTCTATATTGATTCTACACTGGAATGTATTAGATCCTTTGTCTCGAGGCTACAAAATTCAAGCAAAATATATTACTTAGAAATATGAAAAACAATTTTTTAATCAACAAAAGGTTTTTTAATGTCATTTAAAAGCTTACCAACTGTTGTCCTGAGAGTACTTCTAGCAGGTCCAGGAGGACATGCCCCTTTTTAATGTCTGCAAATAGGTCTGATACAACCGAGGGAGGAATGTGCTACAAGAGGTTACAAGAAAAATACTCATTCAAACATTGCTCGAAAAACATAATACCTTTAAGGATCCCATAAATGTGCTGTGTGACTTCACAAAAGCATTAATTCAGTAGTGATTTTTAATTAACGGGATGAGAGAGAACACACAATGTTCTTTATCAAAGCATGGTAAGAGAAGTAGCGAACTTAATTTATCTCATGGCAAATTTCCAGTAACACAGCACTCTTGTAGCTTTCACTGAAAGCTTAAAACCTGTGCATGGAGGCAGCATTAATGGCATTTCAAATCAGCCAGTAGTGACCTATTTGAGGAGTAGATTACACTCCCAGAGTAATCTGTTTATGAATTTACCCCTTCTAGAACTGCATCGGACAGGGATAGATGGCCTGTGAGGAGAGACTCAGTCATTTTTTATCTAGATTATTCCAGGCACATGGTGTCCCTGAGAGACAGGATGGACAGTGATTAAGATCAAGGCCTTTGGATCCAAACTGCCTGGGTTTGTATCCCACCACTATCACTTACAAGTGGTGTGGCCTTGGGCAAGTCACATTAACGTCTTTGTACCTGAGTTTCCTTGTTCTTTATTTTTTAAGATTTTATTTATTTATTCATGAGAGACACAGAGAGAGAGAGAGAGAGAGAGAGAGGCAGAGACACAGGCAGAAGGAGAAGCAGGCTCCATGCAGGGAGCCCAACATGGGACTTGATCCCGGGTCTCCAGGATCAGGCCCTGGGCCAAAGGCTGTGCTAAACCGCTGAGCCACCCGGGCTGCCCTCTTGTTCTTTAAACAAGAATAATATCTCATGGAGATGTTGTCAAGTCTCATAAATGCAATGCAAATTCATTTCACTTAAAAAGCTTTGAACAGTGTCTAACATTTAACACTCCTTACATATGAGTGTTATACATATAACACTCCATTGTTATTTTATTATTATTATTACATTTGATTTTTAAAAGATGCTGCTGCCTTAAATATTTTTAGAGCACTATCTCCCATACCCTTAACAAAAGTCTCTTTTTTGTGTTGGGAAAGAATAAGAAACATCTAAACAAGGTCAAGGTGACTTCACCACATTCTTTCAACCTTTTACATGTCACCAATACCATTTTGGGGCCCAAAGGAAGGGAAGGAGGAATAACTAAAATATGTTTATAGCTTTATTTGCTCTTTTTTTTTTTTTCCTCACCTTTGCCAACTGTGAGTTGATCCAGCAGGTGAAGGTTTTCTTCTGAGTGTCTTCCTGTTCAGCTATTGAAAAAAGACAACAGCAGTTATAAAATAAGCCTCAGAAGCCTTTCAAATATAACAAACCTTCAAAGGTCTATCACTCTGGAGATTGCACACATTCCACAACTTTTCCAGCCTTCTAGGACTTGGTCTGAATTTCAGACGTTTGTTCAAGAAGTGCTTTGGCAATAGCATGTTGATAGGAGATGTTTTTTATCGCTGCATGCAGGTTAGCTGACAAGAGACGATTTTTTAAAAGATTCTTATTTATTTATTTGACAGAGAGAAAGAGCACAAACAAAGGTAATGGCAGAGGAAGAGAGAGAAGCAGGCTGCCCACTGAGCAGGGAGCCCAATGTAGAACTCGATCCCAGGACCCTGAAATCATGACCTGAGCCAAAGGCAGACGCATAACCGACTAAGCCACCCAGGCACTCTGAGACCATGATTTTTAACACTTTTACCAACAAAAGAACTAAGTTCCCATATGGCCTTGACAGTGCAATATGAGGAACTGTGAAGAGAGAGAAGACTTCACAACCCAAAAGCACTTGCAGTCAAAGCAAAATCCATATATACTTAAAGACAAACCCAGAACACCTGAAGACATTTTAAAAGGCTCATAAAGTCATGGACAGTTTAGTCTTGATATTTACAGTATTTACTGCCACTGCACCAACAGTAAATGAGCTGCAATCAGAGTCAGAGTCCGAGCCACCGAGCTCGAATCCTGCCTCTGTTACCAAGTAGCTGGGCAACATCAGTTTCCTCAAGGAATCAGGTAATAAGCACTCGCCTCCAGAGACTGTTAATGATTCACTTGAGAAGTGCCCGCATTTACTCTTACTAACAGGACAGGAGTCAAGGGGAAGATCTGAACACACAGGGTATGTCTACCCCTCCTCGCCGGGGCAGGAGCAGGCCCTACACCAACACCACGCTCCCCACCCTCCCTCTGCCCTCCCCAGCTTCAGCAGGCATGTCAACCCTGCACACCAGAACTGAGTTTCCATCTCCCCAGATGTCCTCACCTGGCTGGCCACCCAGGAAGGGACAGATACCCTCTCCTCCCTGGGCCCAAGGCTCACAGCCTTGGCACCACCATCTACCTAGAGGTCACCAGGTCTCATCCCAGCACACACGCAGATACACACATGCAAGCACATGTGCTGCACACACGCCCTGGACTCTCAGGTTCCCCTCTGTTCTCTCACTCAATTTCCATAAGATTCTGCACACTTTTTCTCATCTCCCACCTCTCCTTAACTCCTGAAACCGTTCCACTGATCGTGAACCCAGAGTACACCTTCAGCAAAATCCCCCATGTGTCCAAACCCTCTCTGCCAGGCGTTGCCTCTCTGCTCTTGGTGAAAACTGGCCCACTCAAGTGCTGGCTCTGCTTCCTCTTACTCCCCTTGTACCACAGGGTCCTTGCCCCTCGCTACTGCTTCCAGATCATTCTCCACTCTGTCCCCGAAGTACTCCAGCTTTGACTCTCAAGTCATCAGACTGTGCCCACTGTCATCTACTGGCCTCTGTTCACTCCTCACCATTTCTCAAAGATTTCAGTTCCTTCCCCACTGTCCTCTCTCCAATACAACTCCTACATCTTGACAATTTCAACACACATACTGATGAAGCACCCAACTTCCTGGCCTCTCCGTTGTATTCTTCTTCTCCAATAAACTTGTCTTCTCTGCTTCAACCACTGACCACCATGGTCATACCCCTCACCTTAGCAATACTAGCAACTGCAACTCCTTGCAGTCTTGTTGTGCATCTCTGAACAACAGCCCTAAGCTTTTCAGTTCCTCCCCTCCAGCGCCCCAACTCCAACCACCCTTGACACCCATCAGCGACTCGAAGCCATTGAATTCTGCTTGCTTTGCACTGTCCTCGCCCTCACTGATACCCTTCCTCCCATCCTTTTCCAGCTGCTCCCTCATCAAGGTCACCATGAATCCAGGTCATCAAGGACCCTCCCCGGCCTCCGACTAGAGCCAGTGGTTAATTGTCAGCCTTCACCTTACTGGACACTGCACTCTCAGTTTTTCTCCTACATCACAAGCTGGCTTCTCCCTTTCTCTCACACTCCATATCCAATGCCTTGGGAAATCCTCTCTGGTGCTCCTTCAGAATATGACCACTTCCCACCACCTCCCAATCTGGATTACTGCACTAGATCTCTAACAGGTCTCCCTCCTTCCAGTCTTGCCCTCAAAATACTATTCTCAATGCAGCAGCCAGCGTGATGTTGCTAAAATGTTAACTCAGACTAGGAAACTCCTTTGCTTACAATCCTTTGAGGGCTCCTCACTTCACTCCTTAAGACGGCTGCAAGGCTGACACTCACCCCCCTCAGCTCATCCCCCAGGCTCATTCTACTCCAGCCACTCTGGCCTCCCTATTTTTCTCAAACTCCCTAGAAACATTCCCACCTCAGTGCTTTGCCCTAACTGTCCTTTCTCCCAGGTATGCTCTTCTACAGATATCCCCATAAGCCTAACTTTCATCCTATTTAAAGCTGTAACCCTTCCACTCCTGCTTCCCTTTATTAGCTCTATTTTTTTCTAGCACTTACCACCTTTTAACATCTTACGTAAGTTATATATGTTTATTATGTCTTGCTCTTCTCCCAACAGAATATAAACACCACATAGACAAAGATGTTTTGTCTGTGATCTATTCTGGGTACCTAGAGGAATCTGGCCAAGAAGACACTCTAAAGAAACTTTTGCTAAAAGAATAATAATACTTTAATTAATCATATTAAATTGATTGTATTAATAATAAAACTAAATTATAATTAAATTAAGTTAAAATTAATAAAGGATAATTTTACTGATTATTATAGTTATACTTTACTTACTATACTGAGACAGTCAAATCTACTTTTATGTGTCTATATTCCTTTTTTAAAAAATTGTCTGATCTACCTTCTAATGTTTTTCTTTGATCCCTTCCACTCTCCTTTATGAACCTCTAGCTACCACAGTTGTAACGACTGAAATTGTTGGCATGACATCTAACTAGAGCTCTTAACATTTTTTTAATCTGATGTGAGTTCAGGTTGAGGAACTGAAGAGAATCTGAGTAAATGTGTTTTCGGGTGTTTACAATCCTGGCTGATTAGAGATTAATGATGCACTTAGCCTTGTTGGATTTTTTTTTCCTTTTTTTAATCCATTTCATTTTTCTGCATTACCAGCTTAAATTAGTTATAGCCCAGTGATTTACACAGTACATGATACTCAATAATTATCAGTTGAACTGAATTGAGTTCTGGCAAGCCAACTTGAAAGTTTAGGCTTTCAAAAGTTATTTGTGGGACGCCTGGGTGGCTCAGCGGCTGAGCATCTGCCTTCAGCTCAGGGCATGATCCTGGTCCCAGGATTGAGTCCCACATCGGGCCTGCTTCTCTCTCTGCCTGTGTCTCTTCCTCTCCCTCTGTGTTTCTCATGAATAAATAAATAAAATCTTTTTTTAAAAAGTTACTTGTTTTATATAAACAAAAGAATTACAAAGAACCACAATTTTGTCCTACTTCAAAATGTTACAACATCTCCTACAATCTTTGGGATGTATTTTCATTGCTTTTTCTCTTAGTATCAGTAGATGATACAACAGTATTTTTAAGCATATAGTTAAACATTACAGATTTAAACAAAAAATTGTATTGAAGGCTAATTTTGCTCCTCAAGAGAAAAAAAAAAAGAGAGATAACAAGTTTTTATGACTCCAGGAGCAAATTACCTGCCCATAATGTACATTAATCAAGGCCATGGAAAAAAGCAGGGAGGGACCTATCCATTATTATAACAATAAAGCAGAAATCCAAATCCAAACCAAAATAAACAAAAAAGCCAAAGATGACTCTTCCTATCCTTAAGGAACCAAGAGAGATTTTTCCTCCCAGGAGATATATGAAAAAGAAACTAATTAGGAATGCTGCTAGGTCTAGGAGATAAGAGTCTGCACTTATTTTAGGAAAGTTACATGGCAGAGAGGGGAGATACGAAGGTGGGTAAAATCATCTTGGAAAGAGGAAAACGGGGGATCCCTGGGTGGCTCAGCGGTTTAGCACCTGCCTTCGGCCCAGGGGATGATGCTGGAGTACTGGGATCGAATCCCACGTCGGGCTCCCTACATGGAGCCTGCTTCTCCCTCTGCCTGTGTCTCTGTCTCTCATCTCTCATGAATAAATAAAATAAAATCTTTAAAAAAACAAAAAAAAAAAAAAGAAAGAGGAAAACGCTAGCACAACACTGAGTGCTCTAACTAGATTGTTCCAATTGGGGGCATCTGACCTAATCTGAGGTTGGACTGACATGTATCCCGACAAGGATAGAAACTACAACTGAAAATAATCAAAACTTGCCCAATGAAAACCCTAAATTATTCTTGTCTTAATTTGATAAAATCTAATAGAAACTGGGGAAGGGTGGGAGACAAAAAGAGAAGCAGTCAGAACAAATCCCCACCAGTAATCTCCAGTTAACAAAGGAAACAGAGCACGAATGAAATCTTCAGAAAAGGATTTAGAAAAGAAACTTGATGGCTTTTAACTAACTCATTGTCCAAATTTAGAGAACAACTTGTCAACCTGGAAATTAGAACCCTTCAAATGCAACAAGGACTCTTTGCTTAATGGCAAACAAAGATGGCCCAAGTACAATTAAACACTTTTGCAACAGCTGAATTAAATGGTTTCATATGTGCCATTTTATTTATCCCTTGACACACTTTTCTCACACTTTTATACTGTCTTATCCCTGAAAAGCAGTATTAATTCAACAGGAACCAGAGCCAAAGAGATCACCCTATGGCAGGATAAGTAACCATTTGTTCTTTTCAAAGGCTGACCCATTGGGAAAAAAATAATTGAGAACCGATTCCTTTAAAGCAACTTAATTTGAGTGGGTGAGATTTTTTTTAACTGTCAAATTTTATTTTGTAATTTCTAAGGTAAGTTTCTAATAAAATAATAAAACTCTTTTCAAAATGGCACGTAGAGAATAGAATCAGCAGATGTTAGGGATAAAAAGTGAAAGAGTTAAAGAGAATAATAAAATGTTATAATGGTATATTTCTCCATAAAATGCCGAAGAATGGAGAATGAGAAATTCTCTATCCTGATTTTTAAGGCAAACAAGAAATATGCATAATGTAGAAAAACATAGTGAAGTTTATGTAGATATTTTTGACTCTCATTCTTGGAAAATATCTGACTGAATTTGAGAAGCAAGACATTCTAGGCAAAGGTTTTCTCTAGATGTCATTACCATAAAAATACATTTAATCCCTGAGTTTGTCCTTATTCAATCTGCTTTATGTGAGCTGGCAACACATACCCTTAGCTGGAAGACACCTTAAATGAAAACAAATTGAGTTAAGCCCAATTAAGGAGTATGGATTTTAAATTCATTATGAAGTTCCCAGAAAAACTACCAGGGCTACTAGGGAGCAGCAAGACCCAGATGCACAAGAGTTCATCTAAAGTGTTGACACCTCCCCCCAAATCAATTAATTAATCAAAATGTTGACTCCAGCAATCCTCACAGGTAGTAAGAGTTCAAAAGCAGTTACCTCAGACATGAGAATCGTTACGTTATCACTTAAACACAGAACAATGCAATATTACAATGTGGCTTCTCCAGGAATGTCCTCTCCTGCATGAATTCACTGAGAAAGCTCTACAATCTCCTTATATGTAGGAATTTCTTCTTCCCTATTATTGGTATTGCTAACAGGTTTACTGCACTTGGCTCCAGATTCACTCTTTTGATCTGTCACTCTCCTCATTAAAATCTTTTGATCATTCCTTAATTCCTTAGCGAGTAAATTCTAAATTCTTAGCCTAACATTCTAGGTCATTCATAGTTTGGCTCCAATCTAATTTTTTGACTCATCTCCCGTGACTTCTCTACTCCTATCCTACTTTTCTAGAAGACTATAAATCCACAACTCCCCAGTTAAGTTTCACTCTTTTCTGCATTTCATGCCATTGCCATGCTATGTGTCCTCTGGAATGGCCAATCCTCCTATGGCCCTCTGCATTCATAAAAACTCAACACAACATACATGGTGGGCATTCAATCGACATCTGTTAAAATAAGACATAGTCTGTTCAAATGCCTCCCTCTCTAAAGAGAAATAGATATAATCTCTTCTGGTTCTAGTCTCCCACAACACTTTACTGGACTTTTTTCATATTGTTATTAGAAAGTAATATACAATACTCATAAAACATTTTTCCAAGTACTACTCAAAATTAAAGGTTAATCTTAACTTCCTTCAAAAATCCCATTTTCCTTCCCCAGAGACAACATTAATTAACAGTTTCCTGTGCATCTTTCTAGATAGATTAAATATAAAGCACATATATTCTAAAAAAGCAAGGATTTGTTTGGGTTGATCACTGAGTCACAAGCTTCTAGAATATCTCACTAGTAGGAGGCACTCAGTATTTGTTGAATGAATGTATGTATATGTAAATTAAATGATTATACATGACATAGCTTCATTTTTTAAGTTGGTAATTCAAAAAGCAGAGACTTAGGTATACTACTTAAAGTTAAAACGCATCTGCTAAGCTATAAGAAATATTTTGCTTTTTTTTAATTTTTTATAAGAAATATTTTAAAAGGAGATAATACCCTTCCAAATTTTTTTGCTTACCAGAAAGTAAGCAAAAAATATCTGGCCAAAAAAAAAGAACAAAGTAGATACATATGTGCTGGTTTGGATATATTCTTAATTGAAAAAAAGTAAGTTGTAAAATAGTATGTTTACTCTTATTCTACCTGTAGTTTTTAGATTTTATTTTTAAGTAATTTCTATATCCAATGTGGAGCTCAAACTCACCACCCCAAGATAAAGAGTTGCATGTTCTACCGATTAAGCCAGACAGGCACCTCTCTATCTGTATTTTATTAAAGGATACCAATATGTATCATCCAACAGCTTACTTCTACCTTATGATAATTACTACTTGCTGCTCATATCAGCCTTGTATCACCAGAGTCACGTAAGGGTGTGTGGTTTCTCTCCCACTCAATGTATAACCTTGAAGTTAAATATTTATGCTTGTGTGGTTTTGCTTCCCCTTAGCACAGTACCTTGTGGATAAGAAGTACTCAATAAATATTTGCTGATTGAAAAACTCAGTAAGTATTAAGAGTATGGAAAATCAAACTGTCTTACTGTATGGAGAAGAATTTACTGACAACATTTCCTAGGCCTATGCCTTATTCCAGTCCTTGTTTTAAGAACTCCTGGACAATTTCTTTCTTCCATGAATAAAATGCCTTGAACAAAAGGGCAGGTACTATAATGAGATGCTGTTGCCATTCCTTAAAACAACACTGCCAACTCACTGTTGCCTGGGACAGAAATGGTAGGGATAACTAAATTTGGAAAATAATGCAACACATTTTAGCCAGGTGTGCCAACAGCCATATCAAATAATCTTAATCAAGCTGTTACTGAATAGAAAGGGAACTAAAAATAATAAGCCCACCTCTTTTATTCTTTCTCGTGGAGATGATAAACAAATAAAAGAAACAAATTAAGAGAATAAAAGCACACAGGCAGGCAAAATCAAAATAAGAAAAGCCTAAAACATTTGAAGAATAAACAGGAAAAGGTGTGTTACTGAACTACAAAAGAGGAAACTATTAACTAACAGAAAAAGGAGGGTGGCAATTTACTACACATTTTCTTGCAACCAACCAGAAGTAAACTAAACAAGTCAGCAAAAAAGAAAAATAAATAGTTCCAAGACTGAGATCTCACTTACTGAACGAGAAGAGCTGAGTTTGGAAGGTAACTCCTGACTAATAACTCGCAAGCACAGCATGCAACCATCTCTCAACCTCAACACTTTTTTTTTTTTTTTTACAATTTATTTATTTGAGAAAGAGAGAGAAGGAGAATGCATATAGGGGGAAGGGTAGAGGGTGAGAATCTCAAGCAGACTCCCAGCTGAGTGTGGAGCCCGATGCAGGGACCCATGAAATCCCATGACCCATAAAATCATGACCTAAGATAAAACCAAGAGCAGAAGCTTAACTGACCGTGTCATCTGGGCACACCCTCAACACTTTTATGTCAATATTCCTCTCCTGGAGAATCTGTGTTGGCACTAAGGAAAAAACAGCACTCACCAATCAGACTCAGCATCCCAGGACCAAAATCAAACCCCTTCTCCCTCCCTCTCTCCACACCTATCCTCACCAGTGTTTCCACCTCACAGATTTAACACCATGATCCTTCATCATCCCCAAGTACAGACTCCCATAAATCAGGCCAAATTTGCTCCTGTGTAGCTCTGGTATCCTCTTCCTTCCTACACCACTAAGTTCCCCCAGCCCTCCTGGCCCATCTGCCATCAGCCATGGCCTGCTCTTCCCATGGCCAACCAGGTCTGCTCTACTTTCTTCAATCCATTCTCTGCTTCAGCCAGTAGAACTTACCTTATTCTCCTTTCCACTTTGATGGTTTCTCTCTGCTCTAGGGATAAGGAGCAATGTCAGTAACAGCTGAGGAGGTGCTACATGGTCCATCCCAGGGTACTTCTCCAGGCTTAGCACACACTGCGCTCCTCCTCTCCCCTCTACACAGTGTTCCAGCCACTCCATCTTCTTCTGAGGCCATTATGAGCTATGTTCCCTCCTGCTCAGCCCTTTGTACCAGCACCCCTCCCTTCATCTAGTCAACTTCCACTTTCACTCAGGTCTTAGTCAGTGGTTCATCCTGAAGGAAACCTAAGTAAATTTCCCTTTTGTTGTTTGTTTTCATAGAGCCATACTCACACTCCTGCCCCATTTAGCACTTTCCTCAACTTGTAATCACTGACAAGGTTAAGAGCACTGGCTCTAAAGCAAGACTACCTGAGTTCCCATATCTGCCACTTATTAGCCGTGTGCCTCAGTCTTCCAAACTTAAAATGGGGATATTAGTACCTACCCCCTGGGCTGTTAGAAGGATTAAGTACTTATACCAATATAAATCAGAGGTCAACAAATAAACTATAATCTGAAGGCCAAATCTGTCCATCACCTGTTTTTGTAAATAAAGTATTATTGGAGCGCAGATATAATCATTTGTTTTCATACTGCCTGTAGCTACTTTCATGTTAAAATGTAGTTGTGACAGGGACCATATGGACTTCGAAGACTAAAATTTTTGCTACCTGGTCCTTTATGGAAAATGTTTGCCAATCCCACACATAGACTATGACTAGTCTAACACAAATAGATATTAGCTACAATATGGAAGAAAGAGGAAATTAGTATGCTAAGTGAAAGAAGACAGTCACAAAAGACCACATACTATATGAAATATCCTGACTAAGGAAATCTATAGAAGTGGAAAGCAGACTAGTGGCTGCCCAGGTCTGAGGGAAGGAGGATGAAAGGTTTTAGGAATGACAACTAAAGGGTATGGCATTTCTTTTTAGAGTAATGAAAATGTTCTAATGAGTTGTCTGGTATATAACTCACATCTCACATTACATCTCATAAAGCTATTCCCCCAAAATATTAGCTAATATCTGTGAGATTATTTAATTAATATGCACCTTCTCATTAGCCTATTGGTTCCTTAAGAGTATGGGTCTGATTTTGCTCCTCATTTTGTCTGCAGCACCTACCCCATGTTGTAGGAATTCAGAAAATGTTTGTTAAATGAGTAAATGGCTGGGGAGAAGTGAGTGGGGTTTTGTGGCTATTTTTTCCCAATGTAAAAATTTAAATACTGAATTTATTCGGGAAATATATGACATACAACAAATGATTTCTACTTTGGGCCTTAGCGCGTGGAATCCAGACACTTCATGTTGCCACATGAGCAAACCACACCCTGTGCAACACCTGAGATTTCCACACTGAGGCTTTTGTTTCCAGCCTCCCTGGAACATAGCTCCTGGCCCTCTGCGTAAGCAAATCTTGTATTTCTAGCACATGCAAATAAGCCCATAATACAGATAAAATGCCTACAATTTGGGGTGCTATTTGCTCTCCTCTTTCTCATCCTCTTCTGACTCATCTGAGTTGCTCAATAAATATCTGTGGAATGAACAAATCAAAGAAATGACTCCATTTCTTCTAACACATATTTCTTATTCCACAGTATCTTTCATCTACTTTATAAAACTGAGTGCTTTTCTCTGGAAAATCATGACGTGTGAGCCTGAGCCCTAACTCCGGAGCACAAAAGAAGTGATCTGTGCTATGATTACAAATCTAGGATGCTTACACTCTTGAATGCCAGCAAATTACTCAGGGTCATTGTTTAAGTTCAGAGTTCTATGTCCCAACTCCCAAGGTTTCTGATTCAAGGGACTCACACAGACTCTTTGAGAAACATCTCTGTAACTGGACTGATTTACACGTGTGACTTATTTTTGAGACAACAAAGGGAGCAGGAAAGGCTTAGCAAAAATAGTGATGAAAAATAAACTCTGAGATATTGATGTAACGTAATTCAATATAAGTCTATAATAACTTGTAAGTATCCTAAGACACACTTAACGGGGCTCAGAAGGCTTGCTGAAACAACTTGAGTCCAGGAATAAATAGGAATTCAGGGTAAGCACCAGTGACATCATTTTATTAAAGGCTTCCAATGAAGTGGTCAAGTAGGCATTTTGTGAATGAAAACATTGTAGCTCCCAGAAGATGAAAGATTTTTAATCATTCAATAAACATTTATTGAAAGTCCACTATGTCCTCTATACTGTGCCCTAGATCTCACATCTGGTAGAAAAGATTCAAATCCAAATGTGTCTGATACCAAAATCCATGTTATTTTCATCATAATTAAAAATCAGCTGAAATGTCAGATCCATGGCCCCTTCAGCTTATCACCCTCTCTCCCCAACATTAAACCCAAACTTATTGAAAGTATTGTCTACATTGGCAACTTACTAGAAAGCTAGCTTCTACCCCAACCACTCCATCTAATTGTAAGCAAGGCTACCTGTAATATTCCCATTGCTTAACCCCATAGGTACTTCTCAGAACATACTAGATATCTTGAAAATTCTGATGCTGTTTATTACCCTCTCCTTGAAACATTCTCCTTCCTTGGTTTCCATGATATCACACTCACTTCGTTTTCTTCCTACTTCTAGTGACATCCCTTCTCGACTCTGTTATAAGCCTGTTTTGCTTTTTCTGTCTCTGTAATGTTCTCTTTTTCTAGATATTTCCATCTACTCCATAGGAACAAATTACTATTTATATTCTAATGACTTACAATCTTTCTCTTCAGCCCAAGTGTCTGCTTCTTTTGAGCTTCATGTCTATATATCCCATTATCTTCTGGGTATCGCCACTTAGTTATTCCATAGACACTTCAAACTCAACATTGCCAGAAGGTTGTCATCATCTCTAACTGGCTCCCTTCCCCCACCAAAGGTGTTCTCCTGCATTTTTTTTTCAGTGAATGTTTCCATTATCCACTCTTCTGCTGAGGAATAAACCCGAGTCATCTTTAGTACTTCCCTCTCCTCACTCTCCCATACCTAGTCAATCAAAAAGGCCTAATGACTACCTCAGTAAAGCTAAAGATAAGATAAAATTTAAGAATTCAAAGCCTTGAAAAGTACACCAATTAGATATCTCTTGATATCTATTTCTATCCATCCTCACGGGCACCTCCTCTAGAACAGGACACCACTATCTCTCAGCTGACTGTTGCAGTCTTTAGCTGGTCTCTCTGTCTCCACATTCATTCCCACAAGACTACACCCCATACTGCAGCCCAAGTGATTTTTTTTTTCAGATTGTATTTATTTATTTGAAAGACAGCAAGCATGAATGGGGGGAGGGGCACGGGCAGAGGGAGAAGTAGACTCCCCATTGAGCAGGGAGCCTGATGCAGGACTGGATCCTAGGACCCCAGAATCATGACCTGAGCCAAAGGCAGACACTTAATCTACTGAGCCACCCAGGCACCCAGCCCGGGTGATTTCTAAAACCAGTTCTGAATATGTCTCCACTCACAATCCTTCAATTGCTTCTCCTTGGTCTTCGAAGCAATTCAAACCCCCATATATTTACATGAACTTGTACAGCTTCATCTCTTCACAGTCTCCTTCAAACTGTAATCCTCAGTCTCCCTGAACATCCATTTCCTTGAATGTGCCACATTCAGCCCCATATTCTGGCTTTAATATGCTGCTACCACTGTCTGGAGCACTCTTCTCATCTCCATCCTGTTCACATACTAACATACTTTAGCTCTAAACTCTGAAATCACTTCCTCTGGGAAGCCTTCCCTGACCCCCAACGCTGGTAGGTGCCCTACTCTGTACTTCCAGAATACTACATCTTCTCTCTCTTACAACACACCCATACCATCCTGTAATAGTCTATGTACTTGGCTATCTCCGTGTCATCAGAACATACATCTTAGGACAGCACATTCTATATGTCATCCCATGTGTTTGGTACAGTGTCTTGTACACTACAAGCATTCAAAAGCACTTGTCGAAAATAAGTGAACAAATAAATGGACTGGGATCGAAAGATAAATTAACCTATACTTAGAAAAAGCATAACAAAAAATGGAGTAGTAGTATTTTTAAAAGTCCTATATTTCTCTTCAACAGCTACCTGATATCTCTGTTCCCCTTCACAGCAAAATTTCTTCAAAGTGTTGATTAAGTCACTCTATCTCTTTCCTCACCCCCAATCTCTCCTTGACCCACTCCAGCCAGGCTTCTATCTCTACCACTTGAGTTTGGCTAACTCTGTTAGAGTTACCAATCTGGTGGCCATTTCTCTTCAATACGATTGACTTTATTCCCTTCTTTTAAAAAAATTTTTTTTGGGCAGCCCCGATGGCGCAGTGGTTTAGCACCGCCTGCAGCCTGGGGTGTGATCCTGGAGACTCGGGATCAAGTCCCACATCGGGCTCCCTGCATGGAGCCTACTCCTCCCTCTGCCTGTGACTCTGCCTCTCAATCTCTCTCTCTCTCTCTCTCTCTCTCTGAATAAATAAAAAATAAAACCTTTAAAAAAATTTTTTTTAATTTTTTATTTTTCTGAGAGAGAGATCGAGTGAGCAAGAGTAGGGAAGAGAGGCAAAGGGAGAGGGAGAAGCAGACTCCCTGATGAGCAAGGAGCCAACACAGGGCTCAATCTCAGAACCCTGGGATCATGACCTCAGCTGAAGGTAACCAAATGAGCCACCCAGATGCCCGTCCCTCCTTGAAATATCTCCATCTAGGGGCTTCCATGCCATCACACTCACCTGGTTTTCCTTCTTTGGCCTTGGCTACTTCTTCTCAGTGTCCCTTGCTTTCTCTAAATACTGAAAGATCCAAAAGTTCTGCTCTAGCTATGCATTCCACAGGTGATCTCTTCCAGGCCATGGTTTTAATTGTAAATATACCAGTCACATACTGATGGCTCCCAAATCTATATCTCTCCTGAGAACTCTGGATCCTTACATCTAACTGCCTTCTTGACATGTCCATTTGGGTATCAAATAAGCATCTCATAACCATCAGAGCAAAGATAAACTCTTAATCTCCTCATAACTTGTCTATCAGGTTTCCTCATCACAATAAATTACATAACCAACTACTCAATTGCTCAAAGCAAAAATTTAGAAGTTATCCTTGATCTCTCTTACTACTTACTCCATACATGCCAACATTCACAAGTATCCTTTAAAAAAAAAATCCATGATTCTTTAGCTTATTCCTATCACCCTACTACTATCCAGACTACTCTGATATTTTATCTGGACTACAACAAAAGCATCCCAACTGGCTTTGCTGCTTCCTCTGCCACCTCTCAAATAACCCCCTCGCCACACAGCAGCCAGAGTGATATTTTGGAAAATGTAAATCAGATCATGTTACTCCCCTAACTAAAACCATCCAATGGTTTCCCATTCACACATCTTACCTTGGAGCTGATAAATCCCTGCCTCATCCAGCTCTGCCTTGCTTCGCTCTCCAATACCATTTCATGCCCATCACATTCCAGCCACCCCAGGCTCCATGAAGTCACCAAGCTTGTTTTGGAAAGATCTTAAATGTTATTCAAATTTGATAAAGGCTGTTTGTGTTCTGATTTGAGCCAGGTGCCTTTCATCTCATAACATTTAGTTGTGGATACAATTGGTAGACCCTGTGCAGTAAAGATGGAAAAGACCAAAGCATGACCAGTGAGCACTGCTCCACCCCGGAGGCAGAGAGCAAGCATCCACAGCCATTCTTCTGCCCTTTTCTTTCTATGCTCATTCAACATGCATCACCACACAGGCTGTCAATGACTAGGAGAGATTATCCACCCTGAATCTCACATCTCTCCTCCAAAAATACACATATTTAGAGTTTTGAACACTTCATTTCTCTGATAAATCTTCATTCCTATCCTTTTATTTACTATTTTTAAATGATTCTAAAAAGACCTGGTGGTAGTAACCTTCAGTTCTCATGAATATTGAGAATAACAAATGCAGTTACCTTTTCCCAAAATTTCCCTGTATGTTTTGGAAAAACACAGCCATCAGAGAAACTATAGTCACCAACGCTGAAATTAGAAGAGGGAAGTAATCTCTTGAAGAGGCACACTTAGAATAACCTTTAATTTTTAGAGTGTAAAATCACCCACTAACCCCACCAAATGGTTATGGATTAATCTCTTATATTGACATCTTACTTTCCTATTTTCAAGGAGAAATTACTTCGAGTTTTATTTTTCCTAATATACTACCTCAAGCTCTGAATAATTACACTCCCTCCTGAAATGCACGCAAACACAAAAGCTCAGAAAAATCTTGTATCTCCCATGGGGCTAATTAAAAAGGATTCTGATTTCTATAAGGAATGAATGAGATCTTTGTTAACCTACTTTAACAGGACTCTAAATGACCCTGGATTTATCTTGCCCTGGTTTTCAAAATGTAACTGACCCAGAATAAAGTAAGCTTATCCCCAAACTCCTGGTGAAAACAAAACCAAAGTTCCCAGAAGCCAAAACTATATATATACAATCCCCCCCCAAAAAAATCTTTTTTCCTCTCTCAAAGAGACTATACAGCACAAATACTACTGCTTGCAGAGCTATTTTATTCTTCACTTAATTGGAATATTTTAAGATTATAAAGCTTTACATTGTCAAGGCAAATAACCTTCCAAGAAGCAAAAGATATCATCAGCTACTATGAAATCAGGAACTTTCTGGAAGCTTTCGTGTTGGGACAGTGCAGCACTGAGTGTCAGTGAAGAACCATAATTTGATTATTTTCCCTGGGTATAACAATCACCTAATCCCTAAAAAAAACTCCAGAGATGATTTGCTTTTATTCTTAATAACTGAGCAAGCAGTCTGAACTGGTTAGGGAAGCAAAAATACAGCCTGAGAGTGCATATCCTTTCCTTACTCTTCATTCATCATGTCCATCAAAATTCCGCATTGAGGACCTGGCTGTAAAAAGGTAGAAATTCCACTCAGAAGTCTTTATTAATCCCATTCCTCTTTCTCGGACTTTACATGGTTTCATTCATTTGCCTTCATAAAGCAAACAGAATTTCTCTTAGAAACACAATACTAAAACACTACTGAGCCTGCAGACCCATAAACGACACCCACACTGCCTCATGTCTGAAAAGACCCATGTTCCCATCCTCTCTCATTGAACACTGAACAATTCTTCTAATTCAGGGTACTTTATTATTTTATATATATATATTGGAAAAGACCACTCATTTATTCACTACACAGTTGTTTACTGAAATCCTGAAATATGTCAGAAACATCACTGGCAGTAAAGATGCAGGAGCATCCTATGGAAGGCTCCTAATACTTACTTGGCGGAACTCAGAAGGTTTATTAAAGCAAGCAATGCCCAAGGATGAGAGGAAACTCAAAGATTAAAAAACAAACAAACAAACAAACACAATTACAAGAGGTTCAGCAAGAAGACAACTCATCCCAGGCAAGTTCTTACCAAAAGGCTTGATTTTTACAATGAGAGGGACAGATAATTCACCTCTCAAAAAAAATTATACAGAATCCCCTTTCATTCTTCACCTCCCTACAGTTGAAGTGTGAAAAGGTACTCCAGACAGCATATTGAGTCAAATTTTGGTTGGGTTTTATGTTGAATCCAAAATTAGGGGTAAGCCCCGTATAGTCAAGGATTTCACGTTGTTACATAAGAATGATTAAATCCATGTGCCAGCTCATGCTCTTTCACCTGATAGCAACAAGCAGAAGTATCACTGGACCACATGCTTCTTGAAGGTACACAATCTATTCACATCTCTGTCCCCTTAACAACAAGCCCACAGCACATGGTCGGGACTCAGTATTTACTGAGCAACTGAAAAAAATTCAACATTACATCACATTATTGTGCTTATCATCTAGCCCACCAAACATGAACCATGTCTAAAAACATCACATTGGGTGCCTGGGTGGCTCAGTGGTTGCATGTCTGCCTTTAGCTAGGTTGTGATCCGGGGGTCCTGGGATCGAGTCCCGCATCAGGCCCCTCGCAGGGAGCCTGCTTCACATTCTCCCTTGTCTCTGCCTCTGTGTGTCTCTCATGAATAAATAAATAAAATATAAATAAATTCATTAATTAATAAATAAATAAATAAAATATCACATAAATCAAACGCCTCCCTTAGATGGATACTGGATAAATAATAAATAGATTTCAATGGAGCAATAACTTAACTACAGGGACCCAGATTTCACTATCAAGCCCTACTGAGTAATGTCCATCCAGAAGGCATAAAGGGTTTTTTAATATTTTAAAATATATCATCTGGAAGACAACACTAAATAAAACATATGAGCATTGTTTGAAGGGACACAGTAACTGGGCCGAACACGGTTTTATACAGGTTCATGCAGACAGTTAACCATTTTGGCAGGATTGCACGGAAGTGAACTCCTCGTGCAGTGTCAAGAGAACACACACTCCTTCCTACTTCTTTGTTTCATTAATGATAACATTCTGTATTCAAATGCTATTTTTCTAAAGCATTGGCCTACCTCATTGTTGAAAGCAATTTGCTCTTGTTACAAAAGTTTATCATACCCTTTTATGGCTAACAAATTATTCTATTATTTTATTATTCTAGAATGTGTAATTCTAACAAAATGCCTGAAATCTGAAATATATAGTATCCAAGACAGTTTAAGAATGCCAAAGCTGCTGTTTAAAATATCAGAGTGAGGCAGCCTCATCTGGCAATTTCAGTCATTAGTAATATGACTTTTAAATGGGTCCTCTACCTGTGTTGTGCTTTTAATCCTTCCATGACGTGAAGTTCTCAAGAAAGAGTTTCTTTGTGAGCAGTATAGTTTATCTACAACAATTTACATTAAGCACATCAATATAAAATAATATCCCATGGCCTTCTTATTTGATGCTGTAAAATACTTAGTGAAAACATAGTAAATAGAAAGAGAGTTAATAATGTGGACATTATAACTGCTGCTGCTTGCTATGACTCCAAGCAGCTCTAGACCTTGGAGCCTCTCTATTAGTATCCATATTCAGTAGTGTCAGAATCCTGCTGAGTCTTCCACCCTGATGGTTTTCACATCTGTTCTGTACTTTCATAGTCACTGCTTACCTCTAATGTAGGCAAACACTACCCAACACCCAGATGTTTGCAAACCTTTCCAACTGGTTTCTCTAACTCCACTCTCTGGCTCCCTTCAAGTCTTCCTACATCCCAAAGCTAGACTGATCTCCTAAAGTACAACTTTGACCTCCAACCAAATATTCTCACTCTCAAGACCTGACAGCTACTCCCTGCTTAAAGGCAAAATCCCGAGCCTTGAATTCAGCTCCCTTAGGGATCTTAATTTCAGAAATACTACTTTAGTCTCAAATTAAATTGAATGGCAAAGAAAGTCCCTTCCAACTTAAAAATCCTGTGATACTCATCCAACTTTACCTCTTACTGCTTCCACAATCATATTTAGCCAGTACTCCAAAGAACTGTTCCCTTTCCCACCTGGAGAGCTCAACACAGGTGTTTCATACAAAATATGTGTTTACTATTTTCTTAGAATAAAAGGAAAGGAAGCACCTGTTATTTTGCCAGATAACAAATCCAATGGAAATATTTACAGAAATTCTATAATGGACACTTTGATAAAGCAAATAATTTTTAAAGATATCTATTATTTTCATAGCCTGATCTTTCATATATCATTTCACTTAAAATGTGAACCATCTCTAGTAGTACAAAATGTGCTAAAGTAAGATAAGTTCCATTTTTACATTAATCTGCTCAAATTCACAAATGCCATTTCTTTTTCGTTCCCAACAATCCAATCATTTCAATGTTATGCTCCTTAATAGATTAAGAACATAAAATATCTCCCTACAATATGGGCCTTCAAAAATCCCTTCATAAGGGCATTTTCTCAAAGATCACACAAAAGATGAACAAAAAGAAACATGAAGTTGCTTGTTTGTTGTCCTGCTCCCTGAATCCCAGCAAAGCACTGTCCGATTTCCTTGACCTGATTTATTGTAGGCCCCACACACATGGAAATCTGTTTTCATAGCATATCAACGATGAGTCACTACATTTCAATGCAGACATCTTAATTTTTTCTTGAGCATATTATTCTAAGTTAGGGTATGGCATAATTGTCTCATCTTAGATATGTTCGGCTAAAATAAAGTAGGTATTATAAGTTAAATAGGTCTCTGTCTCTAAAAAAGTTCTGAAATTAGAAAAGAAAAACTTCCTTATGAGCAGTGAACCTGCTCCTCTCATATTACATAAAATCTCTCTTCTCATATTACTCCAAGGATTATTAAGCACATGTGAATTTTGTGAAATACAAGTCTGTAACACAGTGTGCAAAGCCAAATACTTTTAAGACTATTGCAAACAACTTGCTGCTTAGGAGTAGCTAAGGTTCATAATATCATCTAGCAATTTTTTGTTCAAATAGCTAATAATCCTGCTACAAAACCAATGTTACCTTTAGAAATACATATAAGTTCCTCTTCCTTCCCTCCCTCTCTTCCTTCCTCTTACTATTTCTCTTTCTTTCCGTCTTTCTCTTTCTTTTCCTTTCTTTAACTGAGGCTGAAAGAATTCTAAATCTGCTAATAATAATATAGGACTTAGGGACATCTGGGTGGCTCAGTAGGTTAAGTGTCTGCCTTCAGCTCAGGTCATGATCCAGGGTCCTGGGATTGAGCCCCTCATTGGGTTCCCTGCTCAGTGGGGAATCTGCTTCTCCCTCTCCCCTCCCTCTGCCCTTCACCTGTTCTCTCTCTCTCTCTCTTTCTCTCCTTCTCTCTCTCAGATAAATAAATAAAATAAAAATCATATAGAACTTAACCTTGAGAGATCTATTCATTTCATAGCTAAGCCATCATTCTATAATCATGGGAACCTCTTGGTTGATATCCCTGAGTGTACCTGGCTAACGTGACCAGTCTTTGTTTGGTGTAAATCTGACTACATTACAGTATTAGCTTTCCACCTCTCCCCCTATAGAGCAATGCATCCAACACCACATTCCCCTAAATGGATTGTAAAGAAAAATCATTCACACTGGTAGTGCATGTATATTACATTCCCATTGCCAAAGAGCTCATATTTATCTCTTACTGTAAAGCATATTGTATAATTCAAAGCACGCTATAAGAAACTATTCATTTCTCAGTAACTTGTTCATTATCTTGAGCTACTTGCAAACCTTAGATCATTCATGTTATTTGAAGTTGACCATCCATATTCTGGATATAAAAGTTTGCTATTGATTAACTAGAATAAGGCTAAGATTTAAGTAGATTTTCCAAACAGAGTGTTAGGGAAATTCCTTTTTCAAATTGTTCTTCAAATGCGTCTACATGTGTTGACATGTGAAGAGGTGTGGTGCAGTGGAAAGAAAACCATCCTCTAGGTCAAACCCCAGCTCTGTTGCTCACTAGCTGTGTGACTCTGGGAAAGTAATTCCATCTTCCTGAGCCACAGCTTCCTTCTCTGTACCTTGAAGATAAAAATATCTACCTTACAGTGTGGTTGTGAGGACTGAATGAGATCATGTGTGTAAGAGCGCTGTGGAAGCTAGAGCTGTGACATAGAGGTCTTGGTGCCCTGCAGTGGGGAAGAAAACATTATGAAATATAAAAATGATAACACTGTAAGTGGCAAAATAAGGACTACAAGAGAAGAGAGGGAAGTATAACTCTCAGCCAAAAAGACGGCAGGGCTCAGGAAGAGGCTGAGACTGGCTGACTCTGGGATGGATAAAGGATAGATGAGGGATAGGCAAGGTGGATTTCTTCAAGTGGGAGGAAGAAGCAAGGAGACTCTAAGGGACAGCCTGGACAAAAGCACACGGGCAGGGGGAGTGTGGGCCTTTGGGCAGCCATATAACTGAAGCACAGAGTGCTTATGGGAGTGAGGTGGGAGATGAGGGCACTGAGAAAGGAGCACCAGACTAGAAGAGCCTGTGAACCACACCAAGAAGTCTAGACTATCTTACATATGATGAGAAGCCATTGAATAGGAATACCAAAACAACAACAACAAAACAGTAAAAACCAGACCTGGTTTATAATTTTTTTCTATACACTAAGTTGTTTCTACTCAAGCTGTGTACTCCTAGATAAGAAACCTTTTGGGACACAGATTTTGACTGTAAATATGTAAAAAGAAGTTAAAATGCATTTATTAAACTCCTGTTCTGTGTCAGGTACTGAGTGAGATCCTTTTCATGCATTATGCATTATTGTTCATCTTTAAAACACAGGTGCAACATAGGCATACCATCCATATTTCAAATAACAGGAACCTAAGACTCAAAACAGATAAAGCCTTTTGTCCAAAGAACTAGTAAGAGCCACAGCTAGCAATAGAAATTAGATTTACCTAACTATTTATTGATGCACTATCTTCCTTATATGTTTTAGGTTACATGAATTATTACTCACATGCAACCAAAACTTCAGAGAAAAACAAGAACAAAAGGTTTTTTCTTTCAGTTAAATGAAAAATTTCTCAATGTAATTTAAGTTAATTTTAAGTTCCAGTATAGTTAACATACAGTATTATATTAGTTTCAGGTGTATAATATAGTGACTCAACACTTCCATACATCACCCAGTCCATCACTACAAGTACCTTCCTTAATCCCCATCACCTATCTTACCCATTCCCTACCCGATTAAATGAAAATTTAATTCCAATTACTTGTGGATACTATATAACACTATAAAAAATTTACTTATTGAAAAGTTTTAAAATTCTTACCTCAAGTACTACTTCAACACATTACATGTTTTTAGTCTATATAAACTACATGATATTTGTTTTTAAAAGACTGATACTTGTAGGTATAGCCTATTGGAATAGCTCTTGATCCCAAAGTCAAGAAGCTAATCATTCAAAACATATTTTTAATTAAAAAGAAAATATCAGGGATGCCTAGGTGGCTCAGTCAGTTAAGTATCTGCCTTTGGCTCAGGTCATGATCCCAGGGTCTTGTGATAAAGCCCAGTGTCCAGCTCCCTGCCTGGCAGGGAGTCTGCTTTTCCTTCTCCCTCTGCCATCCCATCTCCCTACCCCACTTGTGCTCTCTGGCTGTAACTCTCTGTCAAATAAAAGTCTTTTTAAAAAAAGAAAATATCAGAAAAGAAAGTCATTTGCGATCTCTATCATGAGTGACTCAAATACAAGTTATGTACAGCATGGTAACTGTAGCTAGTAATACTGTATAGTATATTTGAAAATTGCTTGGGATCCCTGGGTGGCGCAGCGGTTTGGCGCCTGCCTTTGGCCCAGGGCGCGATCCTGGAGACCCGGGATCGAATCCCACATCAGGCTCCCGGTGCATGGAGCCTGCTTCTCCCTCTGCCTGTGTCTCTGCCTCTCTCCCTCTCTCTCTGTGTGACTGTGTGACTATCATAAATAAAGAAAAATTAAAAAAAAAAAAAGAAAATTGCTAAGAGAGCAAATATAAAAAGGTCTCATCATAAGGAAAAAATCTATAATTATATATGGTAATGGATATTAACCAGACTTACTGTGGTGATCATTTCACAGTATATACAAATATCAAATTATTATGTTGTATACTTGAAACTAATTAAGATGTTTCATGTCTTTTATACCTCAATAAAAAATAAAGTACAAAATAAAATAAAAATAAATGACTCAAAATCTATGGCTTCTAAGTAACATTCTAAGAATATTGTATAAAAGTATACATAATCTTGGGGCATCTGAGTGACTCAGTTGTTTAGTGTCTGACTCTTGATTTCAGCACAGGGCATGATGTCGGGGTCCTAGGATGGAGCCCCACATTAGGCTTTGTACTCAGCATGAAGTCTGTTTATCCTTCTTCCTCTGCTCCCCTCCCCACACTCTGTCTCTGTCTCTCTCTCTCTCAAACAAATAAATAAGTAAAAAAAACCTGTACATAATTTTAAAGATTATTTTAAAATACATAGTCTCATAAATATTTTCAAAGACTTAGCATCGCCTTATTTCTTCTACACTAGCTAACTTTACTCAGCTCCAAGATTTACTTTATCAACAATGGTGAAAAGACTAATGAATTTTTAACGTACAAAACAAATATTGCCAAGCTCCACAAGAAGCATTAAAAATATATGTGTAGGGATCCCTGGGTGGCGCAGCGGTTTGGCGCCTGCCTTTGGCCCAGGGCGCGATCCTGGAGACCCGGGATCGAATCCCACGTCAGGCTCCCGGTGCATGGAGCCTGCAAAGTATACATAATCTTGGGGCATCTGAGTGACTCAGTTGTTTAGTGTCTGACTCTTGATTTCAGCACAGGGCATGATGTCGGGGTCCTAGGATGGAGCCCCACATTAGGCTTTGTACTCAGCATGAAGTCTGTTTATCCTTCTTCCTCTGCTCCCCTCCCCACACTCTGTCTCTGTCTCTCTCTCTCTCAAACAAATAAATAAGTAAAAAAAACCTGTACATAATTTTAAAGATTATTTTAAAATACATAGTCTCATAAATATTTTCAAAGACTTAGCATCGCCTTATTTCTTCTACACTAGCTAACTTTACTCAGCTCCAAGATTTACTTTATCAACAATGGTGAAAAGACTAATGAATTTTTAACGTACAAAACAAATATTGCCAAGCTCCACAAGAAGCATTAAAAATATATGTGTAGGGATCCCTGGGTGGCGCAGCGGTTTGGCGCCTGCCTTTGGCCCAGGGCGCGATCCTGGAGACCCGGGATCGAATCCCACGTCAGGCTCCCGGTGCATGGAGCCTGCTTCTCCCTCTGCCTGTGTCTCTGCCTCTCTCTCTCTCTGTGACTATCATAAATAAATAAAATTAAAAAAAATATATATATATATATGTATGTATATAAAGACAGTGCTGAGTCTGCATAAATGCAGAATATGATTAACAGGATTCAAAGGTTATTCACTCACGATCATACCACTAATCTTTTCTTTTTAGGCAAGATAAGGATGTACATTTGAAAGTTAGGCTATGCAAAAAGATGTAAAATAAGTGCAAACAATTCCAAGCAAAAAATCGTTATCTATTTTCACTACAAATGAAATGCATACAGTCAGTGAGAAACCGGGATACCAAATTCCTTCCAATTATTTCTTACTTTCTTAGAGAGCCGAGGTAGCAATAAAGACATTTACATACACTGAAAGGTTCTACCACTGGAGAAATATCTAAGAGAGACAGAATGCAGGAGATGGAGAGGTGAGGGTAAGGTTCCCACAGTTACTTAATGGGAAAAGTGCCCCCCACCCCATCTTAATTACCTTGCAGTGAAATATGGCGATCGTCGATGCCCAAGGAAACCTGTTCATCCTCGGTGGGAGGCACAGGACTAGATGCCATGCTTTGACTCAACGGAGATTATATCATGTCCATCTCAGTTAAAGAAGCGAACTAAAAGTAAAGGATAAATGCTCATTAGTGACTCTGCAACTCTGTGTTTCTAGCAAACACACACTGCCAGAAGGCAACAGCAAATGAAACGTGCCCTTCCAAGAGAAGCAGTTTTCTAGTGAGTGTTTCTGTAGTTCATGAGGCAAAGTGACCACGCCTTCTTTTTTTGAATCATAATCAAGATTTTGCCCTGTGACCTATTCGAGCTGCTGGCAGGACTCCCGACCAGCTAGCACTGTGGATTCTACACCAGGGGCGAAAAGGGAAGCCACCCAATGAGATTCCATAACTTGCTTGGGGGAAGTAAAGTTGACACAAAGTGACGGCTTAGCTGTTTGGATGTATTTTATCTTTCACTTCAATCTGCAAGGATTTTCCTTATAACTTTTTATTTAACTTAGTTCCTTTCTGCTCCATAAATGTTGCCATTTACTGGAAACAATAACTGAGCTTGCATAGCTTGCAAAGTGAAACTGAAAAAAAAGTATATCAAGAAGGATGTTTTGATAAAGTTATCTGTTATATTGAATTATTTTCCCAAGCACTCACTTTTCCACACATTTTTTTCCTCTAACCCCACTTTGACTCTTAAAGAATCCTTCCAGTAAGAGTTAATTTTTTATTACTTCATGCATGTGTACACCAGTAATAGTATCCTGGGGGCTGAAAAACTCGACTTTTCCTACATAGATGATGACTTTCTTATCGAAATAAACCTAACCAAAAATATAAAATGTATTAGGGAATGAATAGAAAAATGGGTAAATGTACAGACACCTGATCAAACAAATACAGCAAAACATTAGTGGTAAAATCTATATGTTCAATGTGTTCTGGGTATTCGCTGTAAAAGTGTTTATCTTTCCTGCATGTTGGAAATTCATTATAATAAAGCAGTGGGAGGGAGACAACGATAAATAAACCTGAGGCCAACAGCTAGATACAATCAATCAGACCATTTTATCCAAAGAATAAAAATCATCCAACAGTTTAATGCTAGAGCCAGACTTCAAAGATCCATCAGTCCTTGAGCAAGGAGGTTGTGGCATTGGTGGATTCCTGGCATTTCCAGCTCCAAACAGGATAATCAAGGTTGTTTGTAATGACAAGCTAGGGAAGAAGGTCCTCATTAAGTAAAACACTGATGAAATCACGGGAGACCTTAAGAGCTTGATTGCAGCCCCAAAATGGCACCTGTTGGAAAAATATCGTCCTGAAGAAGTGGCACATGATTTTTCAAGACAACATGCCTTTAGGGGGACTATGAACTCCAGGATGGGATGGATCTGGAGCTTTATTACCAGTAGAGGAGAATTCTTAACCCCTGTCCTGCCCTGCCCTGCCCTCTTCTCCCATCCTCCCCCCCACACTGGTATAGATGCTTGTTTTTAAAAATTCAAGTTAATAAAATCTTAGAAGTTGCCAAACAAAAGTCTTTCAAAATTCTGTTTTCCCCACTCTGTTTATCATCCAAAACCCCTTTATTATCTCTCCCACGGACTGCTGTTGTTAAAGATTTTACCAAAATAAACTATGTTTGTTAATTAATAATTAATTTGTTTTACCCTTGGAATTAAGATGAAGCAGAGCCTGCCTGCCTTAACAGTGTTACTATACTGAGTTGATAGGCTTCTAACCAAAATGAAAAGCTGTTTGTTAGTTCAAGTGAGCCTGTGCAGCCTGATGCTTGATAAATGTACAAATGTTTTCAGCTTTTAATGTACTGAGGACCTCTACTACCTCTTGCCATACTCAAGGGCTCCTGAACCCAAAGTGAAGACAAAGTACTTCTTTATGATGATGGGAGAAAAACTGAATTCCAGAATGAATTTCCTAAAGGCATCCACTATTCCATGCCAGGACTATTTTCTTAAAGGGGGTATAATAGCAATAGTAGCAAACACTTGTATAGCACTTACTATATAAAGGCACCGTTCTGAGCACTCTGCATATATAACCTCAATTAATCTTTAAAATAACTATACGAATTGGGTACTCTAATTATCCTCATATTTGAAAGACCAAAACGAAATGTCACATACAGTTGTCTACGGACATATAGCTAATAAATGATGGAACTAAGATTTGAAGACAGGTGGCTTTGGCTTCAGAGTCTATGCTCCTAACCAATATATGTTGGTACCTCATAGAGCTAGCTAAAATTGCCATGTTTTATTTATTCTTTCTTTCATTCATTTATTCAACAAGTAGTTAAACATCCTAGCTCCTGCTCTCAAAGCATTCAATCTTTTTTTTCTCCTTTTTTTTTTTCCTTTTTTTTTTTTTAAGAGAGAGAGGGAGAACACGTACATGAGCAGGGCCAGGAGTGGGGATGTGCAAAGGGAAAGAGAATCTGCAGCAGGCTCCATGCTTAGGGCAAAGCCCAACACAGGGCTTATTCTCACAACCCTGAGATCATGAACCTGGCTGAAATCAAGACGTGGTCGCCCAACAGAGCCACCCAAGTGCCCCAAGGAATTCAACCTTCTGAGAATGACAAATGAACATAATACTGAGTGAAATCCTCTAAGAAATGTATGTAGAAGGTGCTGTGGAAGCAAAGAAGAAGGCATGTCCCACACCTGAAGCTGGAGAGAGATGTGACTGTCAGGAGTACACTAATTATAAAACAGCATTTCACTCCAAATGATCCCATTTGCATTATTCGAATACCTTGAATTTAATAAGAATGTCTCTGAGAATCACTCATCACCATGCACTATTAATCAAATATAAGGTATTAAATGTAAAAGAAAGAATTTAAAATAAAAACAGAACAATAGAGAACAAAGTGATAATCAGAAAATCAAATATTCCTGCTCTAGAAGGGTAGGTGAAATCCACTACATTGTATATTAAAGTTGAAGAAAAAGAATGTATTAGTGAAAAGAAGTCTAGACCTTAAAATAACTATAGTTGACCCTTGAACATGGGCTCGAACTGCACAGGTCCACCTGTACAAAGATATTTTACAGTAGTGAAAATACATTTTCTCTTATGATTTTCTTGACATTTTCTTTTCTCTAGCTTACTTGATAGTAAGAATACAGTAAGTAATATATATATTATATGTATATTATGTATTATATATACATGCACACAAAATATGTGTTAATCGATTGTTATCTTTATCTTGTTGTCAGCAAGGCTTCAACAGCAGGCTATCAGTAGTTAAGTTTGAGGAGATTCCAAAGTTATACGTGGATTTGCAACTGTGTGGGTGTGGAGGAGGGTCAGCGCCCCTCATTCCCACATTGTTCATGGGTTAACTAACTGTATCTGCTTGAGAGGTTTCTGGGTGTTTTTTGCTATTGTTTTTTATTTTTTTAAGATTTTACTTATTTACTCATAAGAGACACACAGAGAGAAACAGAGACATAGCAGAGGGAGAAGTAGGCTCCTCGTGGGAAGCTGATGCATGACTGGATCTGGGACTCCAGGATCACGACCTGAGCCAAAGGCAGATAGACGCTCAACCACTGAACCACCCAGGTGCCCCAAGGTTTCTGTTTTTAATGGGGAAAACTTATTAGCAATCAAGTCAATAAAATATAATAATTTTTTATTTACTGGAGAATTTCTTAGAGCTTCTAAAATATGTCCATCAAAAGTAAAATTAGGGCAGCCCAGTGGCTCAGTGGTTTAGCGCCGCCTTTGGCCCAGGGCGTGATCCTGAAGACGAGGGATCGAGTCCCACGTCAGGCTCCCTGCATGGAGCCTGCTTCTCCCTCTGCCTGTGTCTCTGCCTCTCTCTCTCTGTTATCTCTCATGAATAAATAAATAAAATCTTAAAAAAAAAAAGTAAAATTAAACTTTAAAGACTGAATCAGTTCAAAGTGATAGATGATTAACCCAAATACTGTCTTAGTACAATTATTTCTCAGACTGTACTACAGAGGTCATAAGGACCTGACTAAAGATAATTTATGATGACATTTCCAACACAACTGTTTTTGGTGAGAAACTGTTGATATCTCCAGGGTGGAAGTTATTTGTTAAATAGGGCCCATGAAAAACTGGAACAAAGTAGAAAAGAAAACCTTTGAGAGATTTCTCAGGATCTGAATTACGAAGCTAGAAAGATTATGAAAAAGAAAGGCAGAAAGAGGAACAAGGGCATGGCCACAGGCTCACAGGAGTCACGAGGGTCTATCAGGAAAAAAAACCCCAAGGCCATCATCTATGTTCCAGCTTCCCTGTGCAAATAGATTTGGCAGGGAAGAGGCCTTCCGGGGGTTCCTCATAGCTTGACTTTTCCTTTTCAAATAAAAGTTACATACAATTATGTGACAAATCCAGGGATGAGAATGAAAATAACGGACCATCCGCAGACCCATAACCAAGAACTCAGTAAAGAATTAACAGAGTGGCATTTAAAGATTCTAAAATCAAGTGGAACGGTGTGGAATTGTGCTTTTAAAATTCATATAAATTGGGCAGCCCCGGTGGCTCAGTGGTTTAGCGCCGCCTTCGGCCCAGGGTGTGATCCTGGAGACCCGGGATCGAGTCCCACGTCAGGCTCCCTGCATGGAGCCTGCTTCTTCCTCTGCCTGTGTCTCTGCCTCTCTCTCTATGTGTGTCTCTCATGAATAAATGGATACAATACTTTTTAAAAAATGAAAATAAAATAAAGTTCATATAAATTAATAAGCACACTTTTATAAATGGCATAGCAATTTTAAAGTCACTGTGTTTTGCTTAGGCAATACATCTTAATATCCTTTTGGTGTCTCTAAAACCTCAAACACAAGAATTTCCATTTTTGAAAGAAACTTTGGCATTTACTTTGGATTATTATAATTCGAATTTTTTCAACTCAAAAATCAAATTTGAATAGAGGTTATCTCTCGTGAACAGAATTATGGGTGATTTTTATTTCCTTCCTTTTGCTTATTGACATTTTTAAAATTTCAAATGGTGAATGCATATTTCTGCTGTAATAAGAGAAACATTTTTGCTTTTATTTTAATCAAATGATGACAAAATAAAGAACAAGGTATTACTTAGTTCAGGATCAGTTCTCCAATTGATTTGCTATGGAACATGTAGATCTTCATAATGAGGAAAATACACTTGACATAAATTAAATATTAGAAAACTTTTCTGTCTTTTTCAGAAATTTCCAGAAAAGATTCCCAAAATTCTTTTTTGTAGCTTAAATAAGGTCTCTTATTTTTGAACACTGGAAAAACGCAGTGTCAGCAAGAGGAAAGGGACATCTGTCTCATGTTCAGAGGCTGATCAGAAGGTATACCATGGCAAGACAATGTGGGTACACTCAGGTAATTCTTTAGTGCTTTAAAGGTCATCACTTTTTCCCATCACTTTTTCCTAGTCTTTATCTGCACCATGTTATTTATGATCCACCTAGCAATTCTGAAGGATGTCCCTTTGTTGGTTGAGTTATAGAGCTATTCCTAGCAACTGACAGTCATTAGCTTTTATCTGCTTACAAACTCACATAAGATAGTTGGTGGCACATATGCAGTAAGTTTCTTCACCTTTTTTCCCATCAACTTTTCCTAATTCTGTTATCACCTGTCCTTTCATCATCCCTGGACCAGAAGCTCTTGGTACAAATCCGCAGATTGGGTGACTTTTTTGATTGATGTACAGTTGACACACCAGGGTACATTAGCTTCAGATGTACAACACAGTGATTATGCTGTGCTATGGTGAATTATTATTCACCACAAGTGTAGCTGCCCCTTCACTATACAACTTATTATAACACTATTGACTATATTCCCTCTGCTGTACCTTTTATCCTCATGACTTATCCTTTCCATAGCTGGAAGCCTGTATCTCCATTGCCCTTTATCATTTTGTGCCTTCTCCTACATCTTTCCCCTCAGGCAACCATCAGTTTGTTTTATGTATTTATGGGTCTGTTTCTGCTTTTTGTTTATTTAGATTCCACCTAGTGAAATCATACAGTATTTGTCTTTCTCTGTCTGACTTATTTCACCTCATAATACCCTATAGGTCCGTCCATGTTGTCTCACATTGCAAGATTTCATCTTTTTTTAATCAGTGTATAACATTCCATTGTATACATACACCATATCATCTTTATCCATTCATCTATTGATGGACACTTGGGCTGCTTCCATATCTTGGCTATTGTAAATAATGCTGCAATAAACATAGAAGTGCATGTATTTTTTTGAATTCGTGTTTTTATCTTCTCTGTGTAAATACCCAGTAGTGGAATTATTGAATCAAATGGTACTTCTATTTTTAATGTTTTAAGGAACCTCCAGACTGTTTTCCACAGTGGCTGCACCAGTTTACATTCATACCAACAGTGTATGAGGATTCCTTTTTTCCACATCTTCACCAATATTTGTTATTTCTTGCTGTTGTTGCTATTGTTGTTTTATTATAGCCATTCTGACTAGGTAAAAGGTGATGTCTCATTGTGGTTTTGATTTGTATTTCCCTGATGAGGAGTGATGTTGAGCATCTTTTCATGTGTCTCTTGGCCATCTGGATGTCTTTGGAAAAATCAGACCAGATAACTTTTAAGCTCCACTCTACTCCACTATTTCTTTTCAGGCACTTTATTTTTCTAAGGACAGCCACAAAATGACAGAACAATCAATTTTAACTATTCACTACACTTTTGGGAAAAAAAATATGTAGCAGTTCTCTGGATATAAGACTACTGCACTTGTTAGCTCACAACAAAGCAGTGTCATTCACCAGCCAATACCAACTGTGCTGCTAAACCACCCTCTCCATGATAATAACGTTCTGGGTGAATGTAGCCACTTCGGTAAAAGAGCCCTGTGTTGGCCTTGACCAAGTCCCAAATGCTCAGAACAGCAGTGGCCACTGCTAGAGAAAGGGAATGATAGTATGTATACTACAGAGTGGCTGGTGGAATTCAATAAAAAAAAAAAAAACATGAAACTTAAAAACCATAGTAACACCTAACATTTATTGAGTGCTTACTACAGTAGATGCACGACAGTATATAAATGGTATTTATTATAATTTGTGAAATGAATTTATCAAGATTCTCTCCCTTTTTAACCATCAGTAAAAATTAAAACCTTGTCACAATACTAAAATGAAGAGTAAAAGAACTTAAGGATGAAAACTTCCCAAATTATGAATGCTGATGTGCTAAATTAGCACAGACCTAGAAAGCCTGCACTTGGGAAGTAATTATTTTTAATTTCTATTGGTACATTTTTTTTAAGAATTTTATTTATTTATTCATGAGAGACAGACAGAAAGAGAGAGAGAGAGAGAGAGAGAGAGAGAGAGGCAGAGGAAGAAGCGGGACCTGATCCTGGGACTCCAGGATCACGCCCTGGACCAAAGGCAGGCTCCAAACCGCTGAGGCATCCCAGGGATCCCCACATTGGTACATTTTTAACCTTGGAATTCTGCCCTTCTATCACACACTGAAATTTTCTAAAGATCATGATTCTTCCAGCAAAAGTTTCCTGCCTTTGTTACCACCAGGTCACCAATCTCCCCAGAGCCCTGGATATGTCTTTAAGTTTTAAGTATTGATAATGGTTTGGGTTGCTTCTTTTCCATATGTATTTCTTCATTTCTTTAGTCATCACCTCTGTCCGTGACCTGATTATTTTGTCCCTAAATTGCTACCAAAAATTCCTGGCTTTCCTATTAAGTCCAGCTTCCCTATCCCTATCCTTGAAGAATCCCTAAAAGGAGTAGAACATGGGGCAGAAGATATAGCAGGAGTTGAGGATGACACAAAGACCCAAAAATAAACAAAACAGTATGTTGGTGATAAGGGCTGATAGCAAGATTTTAGGCAAGTCTCCACAGCAACAGTAAGACTCCTAGCCCTCATCCACCCTCTTCTTCCAAAAGCATCAGCAGCGAGACCTACTCACTAGATCTCCAGCTGTACCCATAGGTGGGATTCCAGAGGATTCTCTCCTGGAGAAAGTAAAAGCCCCTAGAGAGGACTACCAGATCCTGATATTTGGGGTTCCTATATGGAAAGGTCAGTTCTCTGCCAAATCACCCTATTGTGAAATTCCATTAATTGACTTCTTCATTCCCCACTCTTAAATATGAACAGACAGCCAAATATTAGCAGTCACTGAAGGTAAGCCCCCAAGAATGAAAGGAGGGATCAAAACAAAAAGAGGAATCTAGAGGCAAATGTAGGAAAGAAAAGAAAACTTCAGGGAGAAATAAAAACTGAAATTGATCATAATTGACTTTTTTTTTAAAAGGACACCATAAAATTAATTTTAAAACTCATAAAAGGCTTCACAGTATCAGTTACAAATATAATCAGCATTTTCCATTTTACACCCTCACGTGACAATGTACATACAACGAAAGATACATCACTAGCTTTTTCTTTACTCACTGGATTTTTAATAATACCCAAGCAGTAATCTTTCCTCTGCTGTCCTGCCTGCTACTCCCTAGCAGTGTACTCAACAAACTTCTATTTCCTTTAAAAAAAAAAAAAAGAAAGAAAGAAAAAGTCCAAGCAAAAGTCATATTCTATTAGACAGAATTACTTTGGAAAGCCCTTCGGAGATCAGACTTAGTCTTGTTTACAAACATCTATCTATACCCACACACATGCTGAAATGAAGAACAAAATATAAGAAAACTACCTTGGCAGGAACAAATGTTTAAAGATTTTAATCACAGCTCTCTTGAATAGCAGTAGAGTTTCTTTCATTTCCTCCAAAGACAAAAGTCAATTTCACTCTCAGTGATGCAAATGCACAGAAGCTCAATATGAATTCACAATTCCACTGGAATCTGTAAGTTACCAAGACAATCTTCCCTTTTGGGATCATAACAACTACAGAGTTAGTAGTAGTGAAATGGGTAGCGGTATCAGAGTTTTGACCAAAAGGGAGACATGATTTAACTTAGGTTTCAAAATTATCACCTAGATTGATGTACTGGGAATAAAACATGGGACAAGGAACGAAGTTAAAAGGTTATTACAGAATGGATGGACAGAGGGATGGGTGGATGATAATAAAGAGGAAGTAAAGGTGGTAAAATGTTAAGGGTGGAACCTAGGGCTGAAATATGAGTATGTGGATAAAATTCAACTTGGTTGTATATTGAGAATTTCCATAATAAAATGTTAGGAGAAAATGCTATTACAGAAATCCAGATGCTAGCTGGGACCTCAGGAGTAGTAGTGATCAGTGGTGAGATTCTAAACATATTTTGAAGATGGCACCAACAAGATTTTCTAATGGATTTGAGGTCAAGTGTGAGAGAAAGAGAAAAATAAAAAATGACCAAAACTTTTGGCTTAAGCATCAGGAAGGATGGAGAAGCCATAAATTGAGGCAGAGACAGATGCAGGTGGAACAGGTTTGGAGACAATGTAGGAATTCAGTTTTGAAATTTCAGCTGTAAAAAATAAAGAAATTTCAGCTGTACATCAGACACCATGGCTTCAGTTCCAAAGGACAGATTTCTATTCTATTTGGAATTCAGGTAACTTGGGCATATTCCTTTCTTTTTTTTTTCCAAAGTAAATGCTTCAAGCCCAATGGGAAACTAAGCCAAGAACACCAAGTCAGGACCAAGAAGATGGACCTGGGCAAGGCAGTAAGACAGGAACAGGGCATTATGATTAAAAAAAATAAAAAATTATATTCTATTTTAAAAGATCAATGAAAGAGAACATAAAACAAGGACATCTTCCAAAACAAAAAAGAGAAAAAATTTTAAAATATACATAAAACATAAAGGACAAATCCAGTGGGTCTAACATCCAAGTGAGAACACAGAGAAAGAAATAATCAAAGAAGCAATACAAGAAGACTTTCCAGAACTGAAGGACAAGTATTTCCATCTTATAAGAGCATAAGTGTCTCCAAAAATATTTTTTAAAAGGCTCTCAGCAAATTACGTTATTGCAAAATTTCAGAATAGCTGGGATAAAGAATCTCCCAGAGAGAAAAAAAAAATAGACCACACACCAAGAAACAAGAATCAGAACAGCATCAGACTTTTTGTATAACCACACTGGACAATGGACAGAGAGGAATACATTAAAAGTTCTGAGAAAACCTAAACATAAAATCTAAAACCTAAAAGCTAAAACTATACAACTCTTAGAAAAAAAACAGAGCAAAAGCTTCATGACACTGGATTTGGAAATGATTTCTTTCATATGATTCCAAAAGCACAGGCAAAAAAAATAGACTACATTAAGATTAATAATTTCTGAGCATTAGGGCACCTGGTTGGCTCAGGTTAAATGTTCAACTCTTGACTTTGGCTCAGGTCATGATCTCAGGGTCTTGAGATGGAGCCCCAACTCAGGCTCTGCCCTCAGTGGGAAGTCTACTTGAGATTCACTCTCTCTCTCTGCCCCTGACCCCTCTCTCTCTCTCCCTCAAATAAATAAATAAGTCTTTAAAAATAAACAAATTAATCTGTGCATCAAAGGATACTATCAACAGAGTAAAAAGGCAGCTCATAGAATGGGAGAAAATATTTGCAAATCATATACCTGGTAAGAAATTAATATTCAGAATATAAAGAACTCCCATACCTCAACAACAAAAAAAAACCCAATCAAAAATAGGCAAAGAAAAAATAAACGGGCAAGGGACTTGAGGTCAACATCGTTAATCGTAAGGAAAATGTAAATCAAAACCACAATGAGGTATCACCTCAAGTGCATTAGGATGACTACTATTTAAAATGAAAAAAAAAAAAAAAACAGAATACAGTAAGTGTTCTTAAGGATGTGGAGAAATTAGAAAGTTTATGTTCTGTTTGTAGGAATGCAAAATGGTGCAGCCACTATGGAAAACAGTGTGGAGTTTCCTTTTAAAAATGAAAAATAGAATTAGACCCAGAAATTCCACTTTTGGGTTTATGCACAAAAAAACAAAGCAGAGTTTTAAAGAGATATTTATGCACCCATATTTATAGCAGCATTATCCACAGTAGCCAAAGGTTAAAGCAGTCCAAGTGTTCATCTATGGATGAATGGATAAACAAAATGTGGCATGTGCACACAATGGAATATTACTCAGCCCTAAGAAGGAAATTCTGACATATGCTACAATGTGGCCACAACAGAAGGACACTATGCTAAGTGAAATAAGCAAGTCACAAAAGACAAATACTGTATGATTCCACTTATATGAGGTACCGAGAGTAGTCAAATTCATAGACACAGAAAGTAGAATGGTGGTTGCCAGGGGGTGTGGGGTAAGGGGAATGAGGAATTAATTGTTTTAATTAATTTTCAATTAACTTTTAATTATTTAATGGGTACAGAATTTCAGTTTTGCAAGAAATAGAGATCTGGAGATAGATGGTGGTGACAATTACACAACTAGGTCAATGTACTTAATACCATTGAGCTATACACTTAAAAATGGTTAAAAAGGAATTTTATGTCATATGTATTATTGTACCACAATTTTTAAAAATCAGATTATTTTCAACCTGTAATCTCTATCCAGTGGAAGTATTCATCAAGTGTCAAGACATAGAAAAGTCCTTTCCTGACATGCAAGGCTCCAAAAAATTCATGTCCTAGGCACTTGCTCTTAGAAAGCTACCGGCAGACTTACTCTAGCAAAATAAGAAAGTAAAACAAGAAAGAGGAAAGAAAGTATTCCCACAAAATAGAAAACTAAAAATGAGAAAAACAAATAGTAGATCTCAAACACAGGAGAAAAGGAAAGTTCCCAGATGACACCAGGCAGGTCAGTGCAGGAAAGAGCAGGGCTCTAAAGGGGAGGTCTAAGGTGGGAGCTGGCAGGAGCAGGACATGGAAAGAGAGGATATGCAGACAGCAAGGGGCCAACAGGCAGAATGAAAAAACACCCAGACCCACATCTCTGTGCAGCTGAAGAACCATGACAGTGAGGGCGCTTTTGCAGTTAAGACAGAAGAGTGGACGCTATGGTCAGAAGGTATTTGAATTAGTGATTCTGAAGATGGTGCAGCACCTGGTAAGACAAAAGTCCCTTTTAGGTCTGAGAAGTTAAAAAAAAAAATTATACCTCCATTCGTTCCATAAAGAATTTATAGTTTACAAAGACATGTTCATCATCCTTATAGGTGGAAATGCTGAGAAATTTGGGAGAGAGGGATTTAGGAAGCTCTCATCAGATGACCTCATTCTTCTCAGGAAAATAAGAAGCGAAGTCACCTCTGGGAAGCAGCAGGAGCAAGGGTGGGGTAGGGTCCTTGAGAAGCAACTGGTGCTTAGAACAGGCCACAATCAAGAACCAGAACAAACCAACTAGAGACGTACAAGGAGCTGGAGGGCAAGAAAGGCTCACTGAGCCTGGAACAGCAATGGCTGAAATGGACCCAAACAGCATTTGGGGGGATGCAAGGTTTTCCCAGGAGGACTCAGCATCTGACCGCTGCTCAAGTAGGAGCAGCAACGATTGGTGACTGAAATTTCTGCCAACTAAAAAAATGCTCTAAAATTGCACAGAAAGGCACCTGCTGGCTCAGTTGGTGAAGTCTGAGACTCTTAACCTTGGAGTTGTGAGTTCAATCCCCACATTGTATGTAGAGATTACTTAAAAATAAAATCTTAAAAACAATTGTACACAAAGAGACGTATTCAAGAATGTTCGTGGTGGAATCATTGATAACAGAAAAAAGTGGAAATAATTGAATCCCATCAGTAGAAGAATGGATAAACTGCCGTTGATTCATGCAAGGAAGACTATGCCACAGCTAAAATGAACACCCGACCAGTATCAGCAAGGTTATATATCAAAACGATAATGGGGGTGGGGAGGGAAGCAAGTGCAAAAGGACTGGGACACTATGAAGTCATTTATATACCTCATATGAATTTTGAACACACACACATATACATGATGAAAAAAACAGAAACAGAGTCAGGAATGCTACCCACTAACTGCAGAGTGAGGACAAAGGAAGTCGGGGGGCCAGGGGGGCAGGTCAGAACTTCAGCTCTGCAGCTAATGTCTTCTTTTAGCCAAAAATTTAACATCTAAGTAGGGAGTATATTATGGTTGTTTAAAATATTCGTTCTTAACATTTCAAAATTCTAATAGAATTCTACTTAAACTAGACAAGAGAGATGAAATGCTTGAAAGAGCCCTCGATTTAGAGTCAGAAGAATCTGGCTTTGGTCCCGGCTCTGCCACTGACCACACAGCCTTGGCTAATCATCAGCTTCTCCCAGGTCCCATTTCTTCATCTGTGAAATGAGGATAATGATTTTGTCTGAGCCAACTCAGAGCCTCTCGGGTTCTTGCCAAAGAATCTAACCCGAGTTCTCAGCTACACATTTAAAAACAGTGGGTTACAAGAAATAACAGTCACGGAGGAATGCCCAAAAGGCCAAGAGTCCACCCATTCCTGGATGTTGCCTTTGGATCCTGTCCAGCCTCAGAGAACTGTGAACCTGAACTACATTGTTATATGTCCTCAGAGAACTATTCTATTATAACGTATTCTGGTACAATCCCGTAAGCCTTACGGAGCCGGATATGATGGGGAGCAGTCAGGAGGAACCCACTATTGCACTTCTCACACAGAAGTTAGTACCGTGCACAAGACACACGGTGTTCTTTTACGAGAACACGATGTGGAACATTCTCTCAGGTCCCAGGACCAAGAAAAACTGTGATCCTGGGCACTTATTCTTTTCATCTAATGACCATGTTATTTTTATAAACAAAGTTTCCCTCTCTGTTTTGGCTGGTATAGCCCAGCTCTAGCAATTACAAATGACTTTATGGAAACAAGTTGTTTTCCCACTGGCTTTATTCAACTACCCTTATTTTTCCTTCACCGCAAGGTCCTCCTCTATTATTTATTTATTTGTTTGTTTGTTTGTTTGTTTTTAGTTCTGTTTAATTCTACATCTTTCTACAGGTTACTTCCAACTGTCCCTGGGACACTAGAGGGTACGATCAAGTGAGTTAAATTAACTCAGACTTTCTATGTAGACAAGAGATAGCATGTTGAAAGTTACAAAATGAGGTACAAATGCAAACTGTTCCTTATTGGTGAAAAAGAAAAATCCACTGTGGAAAATGAAACTGTACGTGCTTTCAGTAAATGAGATTTTTAAAAAATATTTCTCAATGCCAAGTCACTTGAAGACATCTGTATTCCAGTTCTAAGCTATATAAAGTTCACATCACCTGTAGCTTCAATGCCCAGGAGCCCCCGAACCGATAGAAATTCTCGACTAGAAGCAACGGATTCACAATACTTCCAGTGGGGTGTGGAACAGTGAGGGAAAGGGAAAAAAAGGTACTGAGGGGGCATAATAAATTGGCTTATTATTATTCAAAAGAAAAATATTTTCCTGAGAATTCTTGGCCCTCAAGAATATATATATATTTTTTTTAATTTATTTATTCATAGAGACACAGAGAGAGAGAGAGGCAGAGACACAGGCAGAGGGAGAAGCAGGCTCCACGCAGGGAGCCCGATGTGGGACTCGATCCAGGGTCTCCAGGATCATGCCCCAGGCTGCAGGCGGCGCCAAACCGCTGCGCCACCAGGGCTGCCCAAGAATATATATTTTTGATGAGTGTACTTGTCATTAATATATTCTTACTCTGCCTCTCTGCTAAGTGCCCATTCACTGTCCCTCCACCCCCTCTCTCTTCTAGATCAGCAGTCCAGGCTCTGCAGGGTGTTCTCATCTCTCAGCCCCAGTCCCCTCCCATTCAACAAGGCAAACACAGACTGAAGACTCCATAAAATGCCAGCACACTAATATGACCTTAAAGCCCACACACATCCTCAAAAAGCTGTTAAAATCATTGCATCTTGTAAGAATGACTTAAACTTTCCTAGTGAAAAGCAACAAGTCCTTAGGTTCATTTGCCATTCAGTAAATTAGCTTCAGGTGAGTTGGCTTTCCTTCCCCTCCCCAAAGAAGGAGCTGTGTCACTAATACACCACTTCTCTCTGGTCCCCACTCTAGAAATAACCTCAGCCTTACTAGACCCCCATCATTTAGTTCTTGTTTAGCCCCCTTCTGGCATCTCATGCTGAAGTATACTGCAAACATCCTGGCATTGATTTAGAGGTTGTGGGTTCTGAATGTCAATTTGAAATGCCAACTAACTAGAGAAACCCTGCCCTTTGAAGGATCTACCGGGGAGCCCACCTGTCCCTTCGGAGTGGTTCCCTCAACCCTGCATCTCCTGCAGATTCTAGACAGTGAGCCCAGAGAAGGGACTATGTCTTGCTTACTGCTTATCTCTATCATCTAGCACTGTGTGTGGCATACAGTGGGCACATAATAAATGAGGAAAGATTCAAACAGTGAACAAATGAAGGAAAAAAACTGGAGAGAAGCTGTTAGCTCTCAACCCCACTCAGAATTTAGCACTAAGAAACAGGGGTGCCTCGGTGGCTCAGTTGGTTAAGTGTCTGCCTTGGGGTCCAGTCATATCATGGGATCCTGGATTTGTGCCCCACGTCTGACTCACGCTTAGCACGGAGTCCACTTTTCCCTCTCCTTCTGCTCTGCCCCGCTCATATGCTCTCTCTCTCTTTCTCTAATAAATAAACAAAATCTTTAAAAACAAAGAATTTAGTACTCAGAAATACTCCACCACTTCCTTGGAGGAACAAGTTGGGGTTTTGCTGTTATTTTGTGCTATTTTTGTTGTTGTCTTCTTTCCTAAAAATAAGAGCCATATAATTCATGTTCTCTTTTCATTTGGTGTCCAAAAACACAAAGCTCACTATGAAGTCAAACTGCAGTAATTACGTGGGTACTCACTCCTATGCTTGTTTTTCCCTGGACTTTGTCTTGTTTTTTTGTTTTTACCTTTTATGGACATACCTTATGTCATATGATACCTTATTTTACACAAATCCTTCATGAATAAGGTAGAGAATGAACAAATTAAAAAACTAAATGTACAAATAAGTAGGCAAACGAAAACTCAAAAAATATATACGAATTTTTCTAGACGCACTTAAATAAAAGTAAAAATTATTTTGAAATTCAGTCTTCCCAAGTCACAGGATTTTTTTTTTAAGTTCCAACTTCCTCCTTCAATATCTCCACTTGAATTTACTCTCTGTTTCATTTTTGACAAGATTTTTTTTCTCTCACCAAATGGTCAGAATTCTTAGCCATAGAAAACTGAATTGTCTTCCTGGATGTATTTTAAGGTAAAATACCTATTTCTATTGGTAATGATTTTTTTCTTGGATTTTCAAGGTTTCAGAGGAACTGTAGAATCAAATTCTTCTGGAGAGAAAAGGGGGTTCAGGAACTAGAGGAATTCTGTTAAGTTTCCAAAGCTGAACTAGGCTTTCTGAACTGAAGTCCAATGGCTGCATGTACACTGGTAAAATTCTCAGAGCAGAAATGACTAAAATGTTTGGGAAAATATGTGCAGGATCTCACTGTGACTATACAAGCATTTTTGTCAAGTGGTTCAAGTAACAAAACTGTACATTCATTTTTATACCTGTTTCTGTTGGGTAGCATTTCCCCAGTATTGAAGGATGTGCTGTCTTGAAAATTCCAAACACTAATCTTTCCAAGATATTTAAAAGAAATATTTCTAAATTTGAAATGTTTGCCAGCAAATACAACAGCCAAAAATATGTTGGCTGTTAAAATGAGAAGCTTGTTTCTGAAATGTACTATTTCTTTGTGTGTGTGTGTGTGTGTGTGTGTGTGTACTATTTCTTTAGAAAAATATTTGTCAATTTTAGTGGCAGCTGCAAGTTGCTTTCACACTCAAAATTAATTTTCTATTACAAATGGGCAAAAGCAGATTGATTTGATTTTTCCTTTTGGCCTATGCACTGCTGCAACCGACCGGAATTACATACGCCTTTATCAACAGATGTACCAGCTGCTGCTTGGCCAGGTACCCATTCTTTCTCTTTACGGTGTTCACTTATAAAGGCAACCAACAAAATCAATCTTTCTCAGATAATGGTCCGATTTGTCTTATAAGGGTCCAGTCCCACTAGAGCCCTCAATCATATATATATATATATATATATATATATATATATATATATATACACATATATAGTTGCTAAGTTTTTAAATTAACTTAGAAGCTTTCAGTTCCAATTTTCTTCTAGCACTCAGGCTTAAGATAAATATTATAAAAACATGAACCAGAGTCTTGAAAAATTGAGGCTTCCAGATGGCACTGTATTCATTCATTCATTTAACAATTACCAGTTGAGTGCTTACTACCTGCCAGGCACTGTATCAGGCACTGGGGATGCAAAGATGAGTAAGTGTAAAAGGTTTTGCAGAGACAGGAAGAGTGTTTTTGAGGATCATAAACAACAGCAGGAACTAACTGCCTGGGGAATCCAAAAAAAGCAAGGCATGTCAAACAGGCTTAAAAAGAAAAGGATCGGGCAGCCCCGATGGAGCAGCGGTTTAGCACTGCCTGCAGCCCAGGGCATGATCCTGGAGACCTGGGATCGAGTCCCACGTCGGGCGCCCTTCATGGAGCCTGCTTCTCCCTCTGCCTGTGTCTCTGCCTCTCTCTCTCTAGCTGTGTCTCTATGAATAAATAAATAAAATCTTAAAAAAAAAAAAAAGAAAAGGATCAATTTCTAGCATCTTACCCTTAAAATTTCCCAGCTAGGTAGTACCTAGCAAATGTAGAGTGGTGGATGAGAAGCCTGGCCAGGACAAGTGAATCTATTCACATTATAAATCAGTATAAGTGCAATACTAAGTTTATTCCTCCAGTCCAACACAACAGAGCCAGGGATTGAGAAATGGATCTGAAGTTTTAGACTATGAAAAAAAAAGTTTAAATCCATATTTTGTATACCATAAGGATAAAAAGTCAAACTACAGTTCACATTTATTTTCTACAGAATGAGCTATACATTTTATTTACTTTTAATAGGATTTTTTTGTACTATGTAAGTACTATGTGTTTATTATAGTGATTTTTTAATAACACAGAAAACAAAAAAATGAATGAAACCTATCCATAATTTTTTAGATTATTTTTATCTTCAACATGGGTTTTCCATTTTTTTACAAAGTTGTAATTATACCACATATTTGTTTTATTCTGCTAAATATTAAGCATTCGCATTTCTATGTTACTAGCCTCCATAAGTGTCATTATAATGCCCACACTGCACCTTGAGAGTATATAAAACTTGAATTGGAAAAGAGAAAGGGCTAGTTCTCCTAAACTTCTCAAGAAAACACAAGAAAACAAAGAAAGCAAAAGAAGTTCTGTTACCTTTTGGCCTCTGTTCATTTATTATTAGTCAACAAATTACTCAAAAAGTATTCATGTACACCTTGCATGTTTCAGGCACTATAGTAGGTGGTTAGCAAGATAATCAATCGTTAAGAAAATGGACTCCAAGACAAGAGGGAAACATTCCTTCACTTTACTTGATTCCTGGCTGTTGTTACCACTGTGCTTCAGCTCTGTTCTGTGCAGATTCAAATAGTTACAAATAGTGCAGATTCAAATCCTTACCCAGGGTAAGAGAAGCAAGGACCAGCACACATCAGGGGCTGGCTGGCTGGCTATGGAGTGAAGGACGGTGCTTCCCACGTAGGCCCAGGACACCAGAGCCACATCAAGTCTAGTCTGAGAAGCTAAATGGTCTTGTGAGAAGGCAGTACCATGTCACAGTATTCCTGGACTAGTGGTTTAGCAGATGTGTGTTTTAGTCCTTGTTTTGGCCCAAGCCTAGAGAATGCATTTAATATATCTGAACCCTAATTTTCTCATTCATAACATAAAAGTGGATGCAGACATTCTCTAAGTAGCCCTTCCAGCTAGATAAATCTGTGATTTCATGATGTTACCAAAAGCAGGACTCACAGTACCAAACCCAACCATCTTACCACTTCTCAACATTATTTCAAACACCAGGAATGAAGAAAAACCAGTTCCTTGTTGCTCTAGAAGTTAGATAACTTCCAATTCAGTTACTGAGTTATTCCAAGTAGCGATCAATCTCCTGTCTGGCTGGCAATGCCAACGAGGCTGGCAGGGTGGGGGTGAGGCAGGACTGAGCCTCTGGATCCTCCTCAAGGACAATCACTGTGTTCTCTTCTATGGCACAAGCTGACCACCTATCCCATGGAGCCACAGAGAGTAAAGAGGGTCTGATCATTTCAAATCTGCCTCTTTTTTTTAGATTTTATTTATTTACTTGACACAGACAGAGAGAGCACAAGCAGGGGGTGCTACAGGCAGAGGGAAGCAGGCTCCCTGCTCAGCAAGGAGCCAGATGCAGGGCTTGATCTCAGGACCCTGAGATCATGACCCAAGCCAAAGGCAGATATTTAACTGACGGAGCCACCCAAGCATCCTTCAAATCTGCCTTTCTAATAGAAATGCACAAAGTATCACTTTAAATGACTGACAGTCATTACATAGTCTCATTATAGGACATTCTTTGAAATATGAAAAGAGGATAAATTCTTTTATTATTAAGAATTACTTTTATTTTTTTTTCTCAAAATTATTATTTCCATGCTGTTAAGGTTTTCTTTATAATTTCTTTAATAAAGAATAGTCCATGCTATTTAAAAACAAAATTGGGACGCCTGGGTGGCTCAGAGGTTGAGCATCTGCCTTTGGCCCAGAGTGTGATCCCGGGATCCAGGATCGAGTCCCACATCAGGCTCCCTGCATGGAGCCTGCTTCTCCCTCAGCCTATGTCTCTACCTCTCTCTCTTGTTGTGTCTCTCATGAATAAATAAATAAAAATCTTTAAAAAAGATTTTTAAAAAAAGATAAAAAATAAAAAAATTATTAAGACTACTACTCCAATAAGCACAAAATATTTTTCTTAAAGATTTGTTTATTGAAATAATCTCTACACCCAGTATGGGGCTTGAACTCACAAACCAGACATCAAGAGTCTCATGCTCTTCTGAGCCAGTCAGGTGTCTCAGTACAAAATATTCTATCAAACAATTTAGACATCTATTTATAAGATATAAAATTGATATACATCCAGTGGGTAAATAAATTTGGCACTTGGTAATTGACTTTGCACCTAATAATCACACAACATATTCTTAAAATTACCTCTCTTCTGCCTACCTCTGGAAATCAAACCCTATGATTTAAAAAGAAAATGATTACATTCCATATAATAAACAAGTGGACAATAGAGCCTGAAGTCTACCCTGTGTCATAGGAATCATAGTCAATTATTCTTACACAAAAAATCATTACGTATCAGAAGATGATAAAGCCAAAAAGAAAACAAAGGTAACATCAATTCTCAATTACCCAAGTGGACATATTCCTTTTTGTGCATTATCAGAGTCCTATCCCTTGGCCAGGGACATTAAACAGAGGTGATAAAGTTTGTGTGTCTGCCAGTATGCATGTTTTTGTAGGCAGTGAGCCCACCTAGTAGTGCATTTGGAATTTTGTTCACAACAGGGGCAGTGGGAATGTTAAAGCCACCTTCATCCTGTGAAATGGCACCATTATCTCTCTGTGCTAGTACAACACAAGTGCTTGACTATAGGGCCCAGTCACCCAACTGTAAAGTGATAGGATCTCATATTGGCACAGGGAGGGGGAGGGGCAGGTACAATTAAGAAAATCAGCATCCATTCAACTTTCTTATTCTTGGAACATCATCCCTCAGCTTCAATTGAGTGTTTGATAAATGTAAACTGAATACCTTAAATAAACACAGAGCTAACTGCCTACCAAACAGCTCTACCTCAAAGGCCCACAGTTCATCATATTCGAAACAGAACAGATGACTTCACTGATGGCCATCATTTACAGGGTCCAAAATCAACTTTCTACTGGAAAAATTTTTTAAATATAGGGACAATTATTTTGAGACTGCCACGAGCAAAGCAAGAGTATCATCCTTCTGAAAAAGGAAACAGGGCAGCCTGGGTGGCTCAGCGGTTTAAGCACCTGCCTTTGACCCAGGGCCTGATCCTGGGGTCCCAGGATCGAGTCCCACATCAGGCTCCCTGCATGGAGCCTGCTTCTCCCTCTGCCTGTGTCTCTGCCTCTCTCTCTCTCTCTCTCTCTCTGTCTGTCTCATGAATGAATAAATAAAATCTTTAAAAAAAAAAAAAAAAAGGAAACAAGTGAGAGGAGCCTTATGATTAGCAGCGTTTTCTACCTGGAGACAATGCACAGACCCTAGCACCTCAAAGGGAACACAAAATAGAGCCTGAACCTCACTGAGATCAGAATTCAGAAAGGCCCAAGTAGCTAGAACAGAGAAGGAAGCAGGGTTGAGTAGAGGAAAAAGTTGAGGCTCTAGGCTCGCCCCAACCCATAGTGAGCTTTGAGGTTAAATGGCCCGTCAGAGTTGTCATAAACTGGGCCTAGATGGCCTTCATATTCCCACCTCATCAGTTGCTGGATGTGAAAACCCCATCTCCACCTCTGGGAAGGGGCATAGCCCCAAGTGAGGGGGTTCACTGCTGCAGAGGCAACTCCCAAAAGGCTGAAAGCACTCCCAGAGACAGGGCAAGTCCTCCATTAAAGAAAGATCTGAATGGCCCATTGGTATCGACTATAATGAGCTCTTAAAATCATCTGTCTAGTTATTTCACTTCCCTGCTTAAAATACTTGAGAGGCTCCCCATCAACTGCACAGCATTCAAGGCTCTTCAAGATCTGGCACTAACTTACTTCTTCAACCCTGTCTCTTAACATTGTTGGCACAGGCTACAAACACAGCAAATGAATTGATGCTCTCTTTCCTGGCCCACATTCACTCTCACTTCCCTGTCTTTGCTGCTTCTCCTGCCCAAGCTCAAGCAGAGTGAGGCCATCTGCCTTTGGGCTCCCTATGCAACCAACCCAGATTTCCAACTCAGTACAAATATCACAACTGGCAGGCCTACCTGTCTGAGATCCCAAGTTGACCATAAGCTCCTTGAGAGTACCCCCTTTCTTCTCTAGAGCCACAGCACCAAACACCAATCCTGATGCAAAGCACATACTAGATAAATGTGTGGGGAGTCAATGCAGGGAGGGATGGACAGAATCATGGAGCATCTTCACCAAGTACCTCTTATCTCAAATTGCCCAAAGCTACTTCTCCTCTGCCCCCACCAGGCTGCTGTGCCCTCTTGCCCTCCAATCCTGGAGATTTTTGCCTTCACCATGGTCTATTACAGGGCCTGTTTTCCTCCACTTAGCTTACCCTGAATATCTAGGAGCGGGAAGATGCTCACACCACTCCTCTGGCCCTGCCAGAGGCTGTGGCTGTCCTCTGAACTTTGACCTACACACCTGTTTTTCATCTCCTGGACCAGACAAAGGGGATCTGCCCCTCAGCTGGCCCCTGGGTCATCCAACACCACCCCAGGGCCCCTTCACAAAATTCTCTTCTCAATGCCACAATGTATATTTTTCATTTCAAAACAATTCACTAGTTTCTGTATTTTAAGCAATAGAAATAGTGCCTACATTTATATTTTATGACATAATACATCAGGCTCTGGTCCAGGATAACTTTTCCCAAATTATCTACCTCTGTAGGGAATAAATAGTTGTTATCTAATATAAATATGTTTTGCATTTCCAGCCTTTATTGACACTTCTTCATATTTAGACTACAATGAAGCTTGTTCTTATAGTAATATAAAAGGACTCTGAATTTCATAATATACCAAAAGATTATGAACCTCAAAGAAAAATTCAGTTGTGTTCAATATGTTTATAATATTCATAATTTAAGTTTCTAAAAATACTTAGCAATCTAAGTATGCAGGGTCTAGTTACTCCCCATTAAGTAGAATACAAAATTATATTAGTCAATTTGTTCCTCAATTACAGCAGAGAACTGAGAAAGTTAAGATACAGACCAATACCCAAGAAGACCCACTCTAGACAAAAGTGAAACTTTCAACCAGATTGGTAAGTGCTACATATATCCCAGAACAACAGTACACTAATGCTAATACCTGACCCATCTGACTAAAAGGGTGCAGCAATGAAAACATGCTTTTCCCATCTCATTCCCTAGAAAAGTGAAAAACGAACTAGACAAAGGAAACAGATTTGAAGAGCAAGCAAGAATACAAATATCCACAAAAACTAGGTAACCAATCCTTAAATAATCTAAAATGGGTTAAAATCTCTCCTATATCATACATGTTCAAATAAAATTTGCCCTTTTCTGTGTTTATTGACACTGAATATGGCAATGCACAGATCATTATTAAAAATGTAACAAAATATCCACAAAAGCAAAGCTCATTCCAAATATCAAAGGCCAAAAATCCTTCTCAAAGATTCACGTACAAATGGAATTCATGGAATGCAGATAATTCTGGAGGCTTGACTCATAAGACTAAACATGGTTGAAAGGACAAGATCACAATAAATATCGTCCCACAGTCAATACAAAGTGTGCCTGTCAAAAAATACATGTACTCACTGCATACAACTATTTAAAAAAATAATAAATAGAAGGCTACATAAAAGATTATAATGAATTAGGATTGTGTTGAGAACTCAATTGTGGTTTCTTATTTGTTATCTTTACACTGTAATAGAAATTAGAGTGAAGAAGTGCAGGCTTGACACTGAAGTTTTAAATATACAAGAATAAAGAGGGGTGCTTGGGTGGTGCAGTTGATTAAGCATCTTGCTATAGACTATTGCTATGGGCTCAGGTTGCAATCTCAGGGTCATGAGATCAGGGCCCACATTGGGCGCTGTGCTCAGTGTGGAGTCTACTTAAGACTTTGTCTCTCCCTCTTGCTCTGCTCCTTTCTTCTCCCACCTCACACTCACACTCACTTTCTCTCTCTCTCTCTCTCTCAAATAAATAAATAAATCTTAAAATTAAAAAAAAAAACTAAGCATATTTACCAGTAAATAAAACCTAATTCATGACAAAAGAGTGTTTACTATGCACTAAGCAATTTATGTACCCATGTGATTTCAACCTCATAAAACATCTGACATGGATACTAACACCACCTGTTTACAGACCATGAGGGCTCCTTCTCCAGGTGGCTGGCTCAGCCTGTGGGCTGGGTCTCAAAGTCCCAGCTGTCTGACTCCTGGATCCACATTCTCAACCTCTATTTCATTTAATCCCGAAATGAGATCATCAGAGTAAGTAAACACTTCAAGTAATTATATAATTCACTCTTTCAATAACATCAACATTTGTTTTTAATCAGTAGTGATGGAGACTCCTTGACCCATGAAATACAATATCTGGAATATGATTTAGGTTTTCCTTGGTGACTTACACTCATCATAATTAATATTAATTACTGCCTTGATCTCTAATTAACCATGTATGGGACTGTATGTAGCTCCTCACTGAATTCAACCCAAGGAGTATATTATTCAAGTTGACATTTTTCAGGATGCACAAAGAACTAGCTGCTTCTTGTCCTGGCTCCACCAGTCCCCATGCCATGACCATGAGCAGGCCCCTGCCACTCCCCCGAGCTTCCTTCCTCTGCCGCTGCAACACAGGGACCTACGGCTCCACCTGCTTCGCAGAGCTTGCTAAGAGGCTCAAGTGAAACAGCACAAACACGACCAAGAAACTGTAAACTGCAACAGGATCGTAGGCGCTATTAATTCCCTTCGATGAAATGCTAGGATTATAAACTCTTCCTCTCAGATATTATTTTAAAGAGGAATGAAATTCACACACGCCTAACAGTCTCCACAATTCAATAACAGTTCATCAAGCCGGCCAGTCAGAAGCATGTCACAGCCTCCAGTGACAAATATCAGTAATTGTGTCTTTTGTTTTGATGGCCTCTACAAGGCCACAGCACTTAAGGTTGTGAGAAGTTTGTGTTTCCCCAAGTGGTGTGAATATGCAGTATCTTAACCACTGGATATGGTGCACAAAACGCAGCAACAGGCTCTGTGATAGATTAAATTCATTAAGAGAGGAATTAATCTGGACTTTTTCCATTCCTTTAGAGAAAGTAATCTGTGTTCTATCTCTGACGCAAAGGATCAAATGCTTCTGTAGCGATATCCCATAAAGTAACCCAAGAGAAGAAACAATCACGTGAACAGCTTCAAAGGTAATTGGAAGATATAAAGTTTCCTTTAAAAAACAAACCAAGGGACGCCTGCGTGGCTCAGCAGTTGAGTGTCTGCCTTCAGCTCAGGACATGATCCCAAGTCCCGGGATCGAGTCCCACATCAGGCTCCCTGCAAGGAGCCTGCTTCTCCCTCTGCCTGTGTCTCTGCCTCTCTCTCTCTCTCTCTCTCTCTCTCTCTCTCTCTCTGTGTGTGTGTCTCTCATGAATGAATGAATAAATAAAATCTTTCCAAATAAATACAATAAAATAATTTTAAAAAATAAAAAGCAAACCAAGTTCTGACACATATGAACAGACAATTCACATAAGAGGAAATTCAAAAACTAAACAAACATAGGCAAAAAAATTCACCTGCCCTAGGGACAAAGAAATTGATATACCTCTACACTATACGGACAATAACCATTTTGGAAGTCAATTTGGTGACATATAGCTTGAATCATAAAAATGCTCATGAAATTTGACTCAGTAATCCCACTCTTGGGAATTTATCTTAAGAAGTAATTTGTTAGAAACAAAAAGATATACGCATACATATATAGGTCCTCAAAATATTGAAATGCTTTGCAAAATTTGGTACATCAATGTGGAAAAAAATGTTTTTAGTCAAAAGCAATCATTATGAAGTCTAACCAAAATACTAAATAAGAAAGTACTGGGGCAGCCCGGGTGGCTCAGGAGTTTAGCGCCACCTTCCGCCCAGGGTGTGATCCTGGAGTTCTGGGATCAAGTCCCACATCAGGCTCCCTGCATGGAGCCTGCTTCTCCCTCTGCCTGTGTGTCTGCCTCTCTCTCTGAGTCTCTCATGAGTAAATACATAAAATATTTTATAAATAAATAAATAATCTTAAAAAAACTTTAAGCATTATTGCTATTTCACCTTCTAAATAAAAAATATGTAACACATCATTTTTTAAAACCACTTAAAGTCAACTTTTGCCACATCCCTTCCACCAACTAAAATAAAGTACACAAAAGTTAGAAGGTTATCTATAAAATAAGAAATAACCAGGAAATATTCCCTTCAGAATGTGATTTGTGGCTTACAAAAATAATAATAATAAATCTAAGTCCTTTCAGTGCCCCTGTGAGGTCCATCACAGAATCCCCACAATAACCTTTGATAGTTTGAATCCTCCTTGCTTTTTCAGACTTACTGAAGAATTTAATTTTGTCATGTTCATAAAAATATGTAATCTGTGGCATACTAAAGGGAAAACACAGCAAGATTTGTATCCTCTGTTGCTTATTTATCTGAATACCTTTCACGTTCCCCCTTTGTCTCAGGCCCTGGAAGATGAACTTGGGAAGCCCCTTCCTTCCTGAGTGGTGCTACATATGACCACTCTCCCCTTTTTTGTCACACACAATTAACAGTCTATGTCAAATTGGCTTTTTCACCTTCCCAGCTTCCTTTCTAGAATATGCTAGCTCCCTGGGGAGCCTTTCCTGGAAGAAATGAAAACCAACAGACTATTTATGGTAACTCAGAATTCAGGGGGTGGAGACCCTTTGTGGGCTCCAATCCCACTCAGGGGGGATTTTTGCCTGCTTCGTCTGCTTCCTCTACTCACATTGCAGCGTCCACTGGGGCTAACTCTGGGGCAGGTGGTCTCTCAACTGCAGAAGTTAATCTTTAGGGGTGCTGGGTCTCCTTTCCCTGCCCGATAGAAAAGACATATTTGTAACCAGAAAAAGATTTTGAAGTTGATCTTCTGATAAAACTTGCAAGAAGGGAGGCTTCCTGATAGTTCTTATTATTGAGACAAATTAGCCCTCCTCAGTTTTTCTCATTACAGTCTTCTTGGTTTGTGAGGCAGCAGGATGCCTTAAACTCCTTTGCATTTTCCAGGTACGCAACAGACTTTCCTTACATACATACATTCCTTCCCTGGATGGAAGACAAGGTCATTCCCTTGGAAGGCTTTCAAATTCCCCAGTCTGAAGACAAGGCCTTCTCCTGGTTAGAGCAGAATCTCCCATGCCCTATGTTCCAGTGTTCCTACCCTTGTCTAAAGACAATGGCTTTTTTCTAAAGGCCTTTTTCTTAGGCTTATTATCCCCAAATCAAGGGTTCAGTTATGATCTGCATATTACCAGCTTCACGAATCTGTCAATTTCTTTTGCCCTATGTAAAAGAAGATTCCTCAAGGATACGGAGTGTTTTCCACTGTTAAAAGAACCTGCAACATATCTTGAAGCAATGAAGCAAACTGCATTATTTAAGTGCTTGGGACCGGGAAGGGCTCTCCCTGAATGTTCTTGCTTGCTGCTTTAAGAAGTAGCTTCAGGGGCAGCCCGGGTGGCTCAGTGGTTTAGCACTGCCTTGGCCCCAGGGCGTGATCCTGGAGACCCGGGATTGAGTCCCACGTCAGGCTCCCTGTGTGGAGCCTGCTTCTCCCTCTGCCTGTGTCTCTGTGTCTCTGCCTCTCTCTCTCTCACTCTGTGTCTCTCATGAATAAATAAATAAAATCTTCAAAAAAAAAAAGAAAGAAAGAAAGAAAATGAGCATCAGCAAATCATTATCTTGATTCCTGTGTGGCCCCAAATATAAGAGGTTTTAACCAACTTACCCCCCACTGCCCACCTCAGGAGATACGGGTGTGCATGCACTGTCCTCCATAGCAGGCCTGTTAACCAGGGCTGCGGGCCTCATCGGGTGGTGTGCAGATGTGATCAGGTGCAGACCAATGAGATCTAGACATGCCAGCCCCACAGGGCAGAGTCACATTCAAGTTCCCACACATGCCAGTTCATATTCCCCCACCCACTCACCAGCCAGAGAAGGCCATGTGTGCCAAGTCAAATGGCCCAGCCTGGAAAACGCAGAAAGCCACACCTTGAGACACTCGGTCATAAAATAACATGAGAAACATAGGGGTAAAAAGAAGTGACGCAGAGATTAAGAAAACAAGGCAACAAACACACAGGAAAACATGGATACACTCATTACGAAAAAATGAAATATGCCTCTTTGATTCCAAACCCTATTGGTAAATATCCAGCTCTACTTACTGGCTCTTAACAATACCATGATCAGCCCAGAACATCAATTTTACACCAGTGACCATTAACACTAGTGTAGATCTTCCAAAGCATTCTATAGTTCTATTTCAATTGTAATATTAAAATAGTAGAATGAAAATGGTTCTTCTTTCTACTTCCATGGTTTCCTTAGTCTCTATGAAGGCAAAATGGGAATGAAGGCAACCAAATCAACACCTTCTCAGCAGGAAAATTGGAAACTCTCAGAAATCTCCTGTTGATACAAATCCTTCCCCAAAATTCTCCTGCTAAACTTTTGACCTATTGTTTCTAAACTTACCAATTCTTGCCAGCAAGTGGCAATAAACTTAAAAAGAGAAGTTTTGGTCATGAATTATAGTTCCTATTCTGACTAAAGTTTAAGTTATAGATGTCCCAGCTTTCTTTCCAAGTGGCCTGGGCCTGCTATTTTTACATATGAAAACAGTCATGATGCACCTCTTTTCTCTCCCCGAGGGCTTCCCATAATCTATTTATAGGACTGGATGTTTTCCAAGCCCAGACATAATTCACTGTGCCATTTTCGGTGACTGACAATTTTGGTTTTGTTTTTCTCTTATCCCAAGGGAAAATCAATCGCCCAGCAAATTAATGTATCCCACATCCTTTCATCCTTAGAGACCAACGATCGGAATTGATTTAGGTCTCAGTTGGTCTATTTCTGGCTCTGAGCGCATGTTAATCTTCAATAACAGGTCTGTTGGACAAGTTACAGGCCAGGCATCCAGGGACAGTTCTGACCCCTTTTACCCTCCCCCTCACTCACTGGGAGGCCTTGGACAAGTCACTTTATTATCTTAGTTTCTCTGACCATAAAAGATGACTACCAAAGCAAGCAAAAGAAACATATTTTGTTGGTCTTCGAAAATAAAAAAAAAAAATATGGGGCAGGTGTCTGGGGCTCAGTCAGTTAAGTGTCTGTCTCTTGGTTTTGGCTGAGGTTGTGATCTCAGGGTCTTGGAGACCGAGCCCCGTGATGGACTCCATGGTTAGCACAGGGTCTACTTGAGATTCTCTCTCTCCTTTTCCCTCTACCCCTCCCCCCACCATTTGCACACGCATACCCTCTCTCTCAAATAAATAAAACCTTTTAAGAGAAAAAGAAAATAATAATTCAAATATAATGGTATCCACTATTGCAATTACATAAGCTTTAAGCAACCAATTCCATCCATAACCACCAAATGCACACCTGTGCCTTCATAAAACACAGCCCCAGCACACAACTGATTAGGAACCAATCGAAGAATGTGTAGTTGAGCTGACATTGATGTGTATTTCCCTGAAGCCCCAGAATCAGTATAAAAGCAAGGGCTGCCAAATCCTCTTGAGCATCGACAGCACAGGGACTTTGGGCAATCTCTTTCCCAGGTTCCCATCAGGGTTTGCAGGCCTGAGAGGTTTCTAGGACCTCAAGGCTGCTAGAAGCACCCCAGAGATTTGAATGAAGTCAGGCCTTGATCTACTTCAAGTCCTTAGGAGCTTAGAGTCTACCCTAAAGGTATCCACACTGGGAGAACTGGGAAAGTCCAGTCCCCTGTGTGAACCTTTATAAAATTCTCTTGGAGAAAAGGAAAAGAGAATGCTCAAAGAGAAAAGGAAAATGAGGTTTTTTTGTTTTTGTTTTGTTTTGTTTTGTTTTGTTTTTTAGTTTATTTATTTATTTGACAGAGAAAAAGAGAGCACAAGCAGGGGGAGCAACAGGCAGAGAGAGAAGGAGCAGGCTCCCCACCGAGCAGAGAGCCTGATGTGGGGCTCCAACCCAGGACCCTGGGATCATGATCTGAGCTGAAGGCAGATGCTTAACCAACTGAGCCACCCAGGTGCCCCAAGATATTTTAGATTTCTAAAGCCAACCCACAGCAAATTCTTGTGATCAGCTTAGGAAAAATACAAGACCCTCAGGTCCGTGGTAGTCTGAACCAGAATCACTGGGATGATCCTGGTCCACAACCTGCTATGGCACAGCAAAGTCAAACATAGAGATCTGCTAAGATACAGTGCCCTTGCAACAGGCACTTTGGCCAGAAATCATCTTCCATCCTGAGATTTCTGGCATGGTCTGGGAGCTCCAGAACCCTGGAGAGGCCATCAGCCAGCTCTTCCACCTCAGCAGCCAAGCATCACCTTGGTGACATACTGTTAGTCCCTCAAATACACCTGCTTAGAGATTCATGCCAAAATAAAAACAAAAACAGGAAAAAAAACTATTTAATGTAAATAGTAATATTTTGAAAGTTTTGTTTGTTATTGTTTAAGATGTGAGAGATTTTTTTCCCTCCATGTTCTGGCTGCTATTGATGAGTATTTCTTAACTCATTCAATTTTTTTTTCTATTCTGTTAGTCTAAATCAATCAAAGTACTTTCAGTTCACCAATCCCTTTGTGCAATGTCCCATAAAGGTCTGTGATTCCACAAAAGCAGGCGACAGCTTGAGTGCGCTGGTCCAGTAACACCAGTGTACCTCCTCCGCCCCAAGCTCAACTTCCCATTAGAAGAAGGAAGTGATAGGGTTGGAAGACAGCCCTAAAATGTTGTCATTGTTATTGTGAAACTTTAAATAGATCTTTGTATCTGTAAAGGGTTTTGGGTTCTGCTCACAAAGATCCTGTGGGAAGGTCTGTGCTACTAGCCCCATCTTTGATTTTTATCTATATTGCATGCTACATTGCTCCTGCAAACCAGAACTAATAAAGTGAAAACTACCCCCTCCCAATGAAATCATGATACTTTAAAAATCAAAACCTTTAAAGGGTTCTTCTTACTCATGTGATCATGAAGATAAAAATTAATCTGGATGATACCATCTCCAAAAACTTAGCCTGTCTGCTAGATTTAACACCATGCCCTTTGTACTAACAACAAAATTTCTTTAAACGCTTTTCTCCTTTGACATTTTTTTATCTTCTAATATCATGACATCAATTTCATAGGACAAGACATGCAAGGAAAAGGAACATTTCAGAACAACTGTGGTAATTAAGCAAAATTTTGCTTAATTTCAACTAAGTAAATACAGAAAGCTAAAATTAAAACAAAGCTTGTTTTCAAAATGTTTACATACATTGCTAATTCTTTCAGTAAGATTTTCGTTCTTGCTTTGGGATTACCCAGTTCAAGTCCATGGTTTTTGTTTCTTATAAAAGCAGTTATGGCAAATGGGTTCAAAATATTTTCTGCCTCTAAAAATAAACATCTTTGTTTTGAACCACATTCCTAACTTTAAGGTTCCGGCTATTCCCAAAACAGAAGAGACAGTTAATCAGCAATTTTTAAGAGAAGAGAGCCCAGGCAGGTCACAGGAATTCTTTCAGGAACCCCTTGGTCTGTCCTCCATCCACAACATCCAGCAAATTACAGTACTTTGTTAGCTCCCAACAACAAAAGAGGCCTACAGAATAGGGAGGGTGGGAGTGAGGCGATGGAGAGGAGGGGGGTGGGGCTGCTGAAGGATCTGTTCTACTAATAAGGCAGGGAGGTGAGGGCCAAATGTGATACTCTGGGAAATGGCGAACTCTAGTATGGAAAGTACTTTTATGGGCTTATGTCCTTTTATACAAAAAGTAGGTTAAAAAAATTGAAATGAGCAAAATGTTGGGTGCTCTGAAGGATGGCTATCTAGCAGATGCAAGTGATTTTTAAAAAGAAACAAGGGAGGGAGGGAAGGAAGAAAATAAGCCAGGAAAGCAGAATGAATAGGAAGATTACACATCCCCAGCCAGCGAAAGGTTTAACTGTCCTAATCCACGTGTTTAAGATCCTTGAAAACAATAACCTTCGAGAAAGCAGATACAAGTAGTCAACAAAAGAACAGAGAGCCTAGCATGTACCTCTGTTGAGTCAAGTCACTATTCACTGAGGTACAAAAGAGGGAGAGAACCAAAACCATAGATAAGCCAGATAGTTTAAATAGATAAAGTTCCAGACAGAATTTCCCAAGCTGTGGCCTCAATCCCCCTATTCACGCTATAGTTTCCTTTATATTCTGTGGCCCATCTAGGGGTCACTAAGGAAGTAAGCGTGCCATCCGTTATCCTGCTTTATTTAGTAAAGGGGAAAAATGAGAATTTTATAATTTCCCATAAAGGATTTCCTTCCTCCCACATTTTAGAGTATAATTAGGTCAACACCTTCGCCTGCATGACCATGGTATTTATGGGAAAATAAAATCAATCTTCATAATCAAGAATGTTAAGACTATGCCAGTTCCATTTTATATAAAGGAATATGCCCATATCTAAAATCACAGATGTATTACCCACAGACAATTCCGTGAGTGTACTTGATGTCAATCCGATAAGGGGATATAGAAAGATCCTTTTCACACGTCAATAGCAGTGTACAACTCCAATAATATCATAAAGGCAAAGCTATGATAGGTTTTATGCAGCTTCTTAAGTAGAGGTGTCAATGTTAGTTTTTTAAATGATAGTTTCTAAAAATACAAAAATAATATACTCACAAATCAATAAAGAAAAGAAATACAACCTAACGAAAATAAGGAAATGATAGGAATAGTGGGTCCTAGAAAAGGACTTAAAAAAAACTAAATATCCAAAAATAAGTGAATGGATAAACATAGCATACTCATACAACAGAATATTAAACAATGAGAATGAATAAATCAGTTACACATATCAACATGGATGTAGCTCACAAATATAAAGTTGAAGGAGAAAAAAACATGCACAAAAATGCATACAGAATGATGCCAACTCTATACAATCTCTAAAAATGTTGCTTAGGAGTCCATGATAATCAGCCAGTACACCTTGACATGGCAGATCTGTGGTTTACGACTAAAATCCCTTATGGGTGGGAGTGCTCATACTGGTAAATACATTGAAAGTCACCCCTAACATTTATACGCAGCAAAATTATAAAGAAATGCATGAGGGTGATTAAATCCTCAAATTCAGGATGGCAGCTACACCTGTGAGGAGGAAAGGGACTAGCAATATTTGATTTAAGTAAGATGCTTAAGCACCTAAATCCTTACTGTCTGATGATTTATACCATTTCATAGATCTTAAATAATATGTAACAATTTAAATAGATATACACATACATAGGACAGCATGAGCTTTGAGCCAGGAATCTGGGGATCGTGATTTTTTTCCTTGTTCCATGGATTACCTGTGGGACCTTGCTATCCTTGAATCTCTTCTGTGAAATAAGAGAATTCAAGTATCATTCAGCTCTAAAATTCTTAACTGAATTCAACAGGATAGCTGTGGACCTCTCTAGATTTTAATAAAACAGCCCACCACTACTTCCCCTGTCCACGCATTCCAAATCATCCATGAGACAAGACTTACTGACTCCTTATGGAGAGCACACACACATTCTAAAGTACCCCAGGAAAGTTTTTTAATCCCACTACCCTCTCTCTTCCTCTGCTGTGCTTTCTGATGAATTTAGATCTCTGAGAGCTGGCTGGCTAGGTCTAGGAAAGCAAAGCAATGATTATCAGTAAAGATGGGGATAGTGTAAATTGATCCAAGATAAAACGTACTTTATTTTACGTCATCATGATACTCCTACGGTGGGAGAAACTGAGACCGTTAATGTTAATGATTTACTCAGGGGCATACAACTGTCTGGAATGAACCCAGGATGAGAATTCATAATTGGTATCTTAGAAGTGATGTTTTTACTCAATTTTTTTATCTCTCCTACGACAGACCCTCAAGACTCATCTTAGAGAAAAGAGTTCCCCTTTAGTCTCTACAATCCAACTATATTTAATAATTTACCAAGACTTGCACAATGGCAAAGTAAATAAACTAGCAAAATTTTAAATCACTCAGTAAAACATTGTAAATTTTAATAATACCCTCAAGACTCATCTTAGAGAAAAGAGTTCCCCTTTAGTCTCTACAATCCAACTATATTTAATAATTTACCAAGACTTGCACAATGGCAAAGTAAATAAACTAGCAAAATTTTAAATCACTCAGTAAAACATTGTAAATTTTAATAAATAGATCCCAGATTCTGGTACATAAAATTTTGCTTAAGAAAGTGCTAGGACTTTTTTTTTTAATGCATTTCTTCTAAACACTTTAGATTATAATTTTCATACTAGAATTTTATGGAAATTATCATAAGGGAATTTTTTAAAAATCAAATCCCCCCCCAAAATAGAGCTTCTTTCTGTTCTTTTTGTGTTTCTCTTTAACTCTTTTCTTCCAAAAAACCATTCATTACTGTGCAATTGCACTGATAAATGGGGAGTTCTAACTAAATACGTGATACCTGGTCTTACTCAACCAGTAAGTCTTACTGGCATTCCAACTAGTTATTGGGAAAGGGGGGGGGGGGGTGTACATGACACAGCTGAAAATTAACTGCTGTGTGATTTAGAAGCTGTTTATGCTAAGGTGCCAGCCAGCCCAGGAACTCTAACAGGTATTCATTTGTTAATAAGTTGCTGAATCAGGCAACTATGGAAACTGGGTGTCTCTGCAAAGCAGATTTGATTTCTGAAATAGCAGAACTTTAAACTGTGAAACTCTCCCTTCTTTCGGGCTCCCCTTGTGACTTGCTAGAGAGCTTGCAAACTAGTTTCCTTTTCATTTCTAAACATGACAGAAGTTTCTCACCCGAAGAGAAACAACCAAACTGAGTGGGTTGAATTTTCCCTAAGGATACATATTTGCCAATTCTGCGGACACAATTTTAAGATCTGATTCAAGGTCACTTTATCTCAGGAAAAGAACAGAACGCGCACTTCTGTGTATACTAAATTATCTTCCTTGTTACTTATAACATGTGCAATGATGCTATTAGAAATTTGTCCAGCTTTTTAAAAAAATAATAATAATCCTGTCTAGTACTGAGGTCATTTTTTCGTTAATATAATTTCTCTTAATTCTTTAAAATAGTTAGAAATTATGTACTTCCTTGTGAAAATAAATTTCCTAAAACATAATCTTTCTGACCCCTTACCTCTATAACTCAGATTACAAAATTTTTTCTTTTAAGATTTTATTTATTTATTCATGAGAGACACACAGAGAGAGAGAGAGGCAGAGACACAGGCACAGGGAGAGGCTGAGGCTGGGCCCATGTAGGGAGCCCGATGTGGGACTCAATCTGGGGTCTCCAGGGTCACACCCTGGGCCGAAGGTGGCACTAAACCGCTGAGCCACCAGGATTGCCCCAGATTACAAAATTCTTAAATTTTCTTTTCTTGGTATTTCAGACTACAGTTTTGAGATTTCTAAGAAATATTTTTTTCATTCTCTCAAAGTCTTCCCACAGGGCGCCTGGGTGGTTCAGTCACTTAAGCATCTAACTCTTCATTTTGACTCAGGTCATGAGCTCAGGGCTCAGTGGGGAGTCTGCTTGACATTCCCCCCTCCCACCCCATGCTCCCTGGTGTTCTCTCTCTTAAATAAATCTTTTTTAAAAATTGTTTTAAAAGCCTTTCCCATGAAAATATACCTGACCCATCCCTAGCCCCTAAAACACAAAAAACATGAAACATCCTCAAAAAGAAATACCACCTAAATTGTTTCCTCCTCATCGGTGAATAATTAGGACACTCCACAAAAAAAAAAAAAAAATACCATATCATTCTACAATATTTTCTTGAGTGGACCAAAACTGGAACTACTAAAGGATCTTGAGAGGTAAGACCACTAAGACAAAACAAAATCTCTGTAATCCTTTCGTTGAAGCTCCTCCAACTTATTTAGTTAGGAAGCTGACCAAATAAGAGAGGTACTGAGATTTGTATCTGTTTAAAGAGCATCTCTTACTATTTGCACATTCCTTCTGATAACCTGTAGGGCTATAAAAATGATGTGGCAGGGACTTCTTTGTTACAACTTGAAAGTAAGACAAGGAAATTCTTCTTACACAGGTGGCCAAAATTGTAGATTCTCTTTTTGGTAATAATGATACAACAATAACAAGAATAGTTAATATTTATTTAGTACTTAATTTGTGCCAGATATTTTACATGTGCCATCTCTTTAATTCTCACAAGTCTGTAAGATACAATCTTTTTTTTTTTTTTTTTTTTTTTTAAGATACACACTATCTACCCCATTTAGGAAAACAGAGACATAGAGGCACTTGCCCGAGACCGTTCAGCAAGTCACTGGCAAGACTTGCTTGAACACAAATATATATGTAGGCTCCAAACTCCATGTCCTTAAAAGAAAGTTCCCACCAGGCAGGATATAGCTAAATTACTCACTCCTCCCGTGAGTCTGTTAGAGAACTTTATCAGAGCACATATTATCTGAGCACTCAACATAGGAAGGCATTAACAGATTAATACAGTGACCCAACTAAAATGGACCTTTGTTAGTTTTTTTTTTTTTTTTTTTTTGGACCTTTGTTAGTTTAAATTTTCAGCTCTCTCTGCCCTTTCTCCTTTTTAAAGTAAATAAGATGAAACATCTTCACTGTTTCAGCTAGCTGGCAAACTTGTGTAACAAATTAACTAACAGAACCGGTTTAGCAACAAATAAACTCAAGGTCTCTAAATTCTAATCATAGGTACCTCACGGATTTGAAAGATGATCCAAAGCTTTTAAGTTAAATTTGTTGTTTATATGGCTTTCAGAATACAGAATCCACATTTATGACACTTCAGTAAGAAACCCTGATACCAAATATCTAGGTGAAAAGGGAAAAGCACAAATTCTAGCTACGCTGCTTAATTATTGCCAGGGTTCCAAGTGTTCGGAAACATTCAAGCGGTATAAACATACAGTTGTCCGCAGTGACGATCTCTAGGGACAGGGACTGCAGGAATGGAAAGTGAAAATAATATGAGGAAGAGCTTTTGCTTTTTAATATATGTGTTGTTGCATTTTTGTAAGAACACAAAAAATTTTTTTTAAAGAAATGTTCAGTCTTGCCAGACTTAATTTTTAATCTGCACCCTCGAGCCTGACCTCAGGATTATGCATGTCATCATCTAACAAAGGGGATACCAATAAGGAAAAGACCATCGTCTCTCTGACCCTCCTCCAACTCAACTAAAACAAGACTCGTTTTATGAAATGTTCAGCCTTTCCTACCCAGATGTGTCCATTTCATTGGAAGTGAGAGGGGGAAAAAGTCCCAGAGGACTTGAACCTTCAAGCAATTCTAAAAGGAAAGGAATATTAGAATTTGAGAAAGAAGATTAGAAATGGGACTCTCTCAACATTCTTCAGGTAACAAAGGAAAACTCCCAGGTAGAGGGTACCTTGAGGTTATTCTTTCCTCAAGGTAAAGACTAATGTAATGGGTGCCTGAATGTGGAATCAGGAAAAGTGCCACAGGGAGCAGCCTTCAGGGCTCACACACTCATTCTTCCCAGCCCTGGTTGGCCTCTTGCTCCAAAGAGCCTGAAGAGAAAGATAAAAGTGAGAAGTGCTTTGTAATAAAGGTAAATGTTCAAATAATATCGGGCATCTTCTGAGCTATTTCTTCATCGATAAAAATACCATCCACCTCCAATGATTTTTGGAGATGCTTAGCATAAAATCTGAGACATAGTAGGTGCACAATAAATGTTAGCTTCTTTCTTGCAGAATTTCTAACTGCCAGCCAGATGTCCACTAATCTTCGGGCTCAAAAGATTCGCTCACAGCCCACCCTACCACCAAGACCATGGTTCTCTCCCACGCTTCCTCTTCCTGTATTCTCTGTCTTTCTCTCAAGTAATGGTGCCAACATTCTCTTTGCACCTAACAGAATTTTATCTCTTCCATCTCCTTTAATATTTTATGACTCTGTCCTCTGAATTTCTTCATCACTCACCTGGATTTCTAAAAACACCTTGGAGAGGACTCCCTTCCTCTCGAATATATCTTTCAGAACATTATCATGAAACAGAGCACACACCAAACTTGGTTCCCCACTGACATGGATACAGTCCTCTTACATGTTCAAAAGTCCCCAAGATCTAACCATGAAACATCTATCCAGACATCTCCCACCGCATCTTGCCATAAGTCCTGTGTTGTAGCTTGTGCTATTCTTCTGCCTGCAATCTACTCTCCTCCATTCTCCACCCACAAAAGCCCTACTCTACATCCTAGATCTGGCTATACACCCAAATTTAATGACAATGTTCTACAAAATTAGCCCTAACTTCCCTAAAGCAGGTATTACTCACCACTGACTTTATGTACCCATAGCACTTTGCCAGTGTTTCAGGTGGCATTTCTTTCATTCTGGATCATACTAGAATAATCAGCTTACAAGGCTATCTCCCCCAGTTCCTAAAGAATGGGGGCCATATCTGATCACCACTTATTGCCACCTAAACATCTGTCACTTAGCCCCTAGTTCACTGCACCCTTGAACTGAATGTAACAATTGGTATTTATTACAATGTGTTCTGCAGTCTTCAACAATAAATATTGTACTGTCCACTATGTGCATTATCTCAGTAATATTCATTACACTTCCTGACGGTAAATTCTATATTGCCTCCATGGTACAGATAGGGAAACTCTACTCAGAGAGGTTATGTCATTTGTCCAAAATGATACAGCTAGTACCTGACAAAGCCAAGATCTGAACCAAGGTCCATCTGACTTCTGAAGCTATGCTCCTAACCATCCCACTATGTCACAGATATTTCCCTTTCCCTCACTAGTCCCTTTAGCACTTATACACAAGGGAGTATTACCAAGACCAGGACTCCAGTAAGTTATGTTTTATCGTATCAGCACATGGAGGCCATTTGGGATCTGCTCTAGTCTAGGGTCATAAACACAAGCAGGTCCCCAGGTCCCAGAATCACTTATTTTTCTCTGTTCCTACCTCCACCCTCAAACCCCTGAAAAGCAAATCAGAAAAAAAATTATAATAATTTGGGAAGACAATGGAATCTTCCCATCTTTGTGAAACATACAACATTAACAGTAAGTTTATAAGGCTTAACAGGCATATATTACTTGAAAGAATATTGGGTCATTCCAAAACATATTTGTCCTGCTTAAACCTGAAATCAGCAGCAGTTACTAAGAAAACACAGTCAAATGGGAGATGACAGGATGAGTCATAAAAGGGGCAAGCTTACTTTCCAAGTCTCAGAAACCTTCGCCAACAGAGTCTTGTAACCAAATCATCAAACTGTGGTTATAAACATTCTGGAGTTTCTTTTCATCTGGCCTAGAAGGAATCATAACCAGTTCTGAACTAAACACTACTTATAAAATCAATTATTATGTAACTAAGTTCAGGCTTCCTATAATGAAAGAAAGTACAAAGACTACAAAGGTAACAGACTTTCCTTTAAACAAAGGTCTATTAACAGGAAAAGCTCTTACTCAGTGTCATCAAATGAGTGACTAAAAATGATATTCAAGAAAACACTTGTGACCCATTTTTCTTGTCAACACACAAGTACACATAATAAAACACACCTTTAACAGCTTTAAAAGCAGAATGTATAGTAGGCATTCCTTTCTTATTTTTTTCTTTCTGAATCACTTGCTCAAAATTTTGAACTCATAGCTCTAGCATGTATTATTCTACCAAACAATCCCGTCATATGTTGGCTAGAACCTACCATAGTACTAATAGCTTAGATTCATTTGAGTTGTGGGGTTTTTTTTCTTTATTATTTATTTGGGGGGCATGGGAAACAGTCTTTATTTATTTTTTTCAATTTACACTTAAAGATAAAGATGACTTCTGAGTAACTAAATCTTTTGTAAATGAAAATTAGGTAAATTCTATGGTATGACCCATTAATTAATGTATCACACAGAAGCAGCCAAACCTGAAGAACTTAGCACAATACAATCATCTTTCCCTCAGGGTCCCACAACTTGTACTCCAAAGCCAGAGTAGGAGAAAACAGGTGGTGTGTCTGTGTGAATGAATTCTGTGCACATGCGCACACACACACCCCCAAACATGAAGTATCTTGCACCCCAAGCTCTAAATAGGTTAATTCTAACTTTGATAAAAAGACTGTGTGTAGCACAAGTACTAAGGATGAGATCTTTTTGAAAGATGTATTGTTCATCCCTGAATGTTAAACACTCTTTCTTTTCAAATAAAGCAACATAATTGCTGAAATGAGTAATGAGAATTCTTAATTTAAATATATTAAAAATTGGCCTAGAAATCTATAAAACCTTCTAATAATAACTCCCTTCACAAAAACCTACCTGTCAAATTAAAGGTTCCCCATCAAGCACAGTATTTCAATTTTGGCAGCACATGGATGTATATTATTCCTTACTCTCTGGAAAATTATCTATAAATATAATGTATATACTACAATCATGATGACAAAGGTTTATAAAATATTTTGGTAGAATGTATTCACTGTCATAACCATTATATTTATTTTTAGTGAACTTTAGTAGGAATATATGTACACATATCTCCACACTACTGTTTTGTTTTACTATCTTTTGTGTAAATAAATTCCAGATAAACTTTATCTATAATTTAATGTGTAATCATGGCTATTTGTGATTCAGTTTCATATTCATCTCTAGCATCTTAATAGCTCAAATAATTTAAAATCTAATTATTTATGGATGAAATAATATGATGTGTGGAATTTACTTCAAAATAATCCAGCATAAGGAAGATAGGTGGGGGTACAGGTCAAGCCACACTGGCAGGATTTGACAATTAACAATACTGAGTAATGTTTACACAGGAGTTCACTTCACTATTATCTTGCTTTGGGATAGATGTGCAATGTTTCATAAGGTTTTTTAAAATCCAATTTACTACTGCTCCAGTGTCAGGCATAACTTTGCCATTTTGAATTTCTGTTTTACTCACATAGCAATTAATGTTTTATGTGACACTTCATTAGCGCCAACACTGCTTTAAAAGTATAGTGGGGTAATAAATCTCTTAGACATTCCTGGCTACAGGATCATTAGACTTAGCTTGACCTTAGAAAGTCTGAAACGCACACTGGCACACATTATATCACATATGAAAGTGACAATGGCTTCTGAGAACCACACATATATGTATACAACCTTGTGTACCCAAAGCATTTCACTATGTATGGCTCCCAATCTAGATGATACATAAGCAAATCTTTTATATTCAATGAGCTAACCTCAGTAAGGAAGTATGTCATTTTATGGACTGATATTTTGCTACACAGTGTTGTTCTTTGTAGGCTGTCATCTCTAAGGATGCGAAGACATGAGGATATATGAAAAGGAATCAATGACACCAATATTGTAGTTCATGATGAATAGTAGGTACAAGAGGAGAAATTGTATTAATAATAAAAACACATATTGGAACTAACATGATGCTTTCCATGCATTTTTATAGCATAAGCAAAAAAAAGTACAATGGAGTAAATATCACATTTCTAAATCACACTCCTAGAATTTGAAATCTAGGGTAAAAAATCTCAGAGATCATCTCATCCTCTATGCTACTGGTTCACAAAGTTGAGTGTGCATCATGATCACTTGGAAGGCTTGTGAAACACAGATTGCTGGGCTCTATCCTCAAGGTTTCTAATTTAGGAGGTTTGATGCTGCTGATACCCGGAACACACTCAGAGAAGCACTGTTCTGAGCTTACTCCCATGACTCTGTTGGTGTCTCCATTGTAGTGATCACCAGTTACTACCTGGGATTGCATGCTCCTCTGTTTGTGGGCCTTTCTCCTATTAGACAATTGCCTGTCTCAGAGCAAGGGGCATAAATTTTCATCAATGTTCCAGAGCCCGGACTCCATAAATATTTACAAAATAAATTAACTTGTTGAATGAATTGATTTTCCCCACTCATTTATAGCTGAGTATTTGTCAGTGTATTCATATTTAGAATAGGGGTGCATTTACATAACCGGATGGAGGGGAGCTACTCCCTGGTGACAAAAGCAAACACTGGCAATACCCAAGGGAAGACTAAATGTCAGCTGGAACTAGAGCAACAAGTAGATGGAGAATTCTGGAAGTCTAAGAACTGCATCTCACACTGGAGTTTTCAATCCAGCACAGACTGACAAGTGGGAGCTGGAAGCTCATTGTTGTCAAATCTTTTATTTTGTGCGGAATGCCTGGGTGGCTCAGTGGGTTGAGGGACTGACTCTTGATTTCAGCTCAGGTCATGATCTCAGGGTCCCCAGGCTCAGCATCAAGTCTGCTTCTCCCTCTCTCTCCGCTCCTCCTCCTGCTTTCTAATAAATCATCTTAAAAATAAATAAATAAAATTTTTAAAAATGTGTTACTTTGACCTGAGGAGCTATAACTAAGTACTTTTCATCTCACACACCATCAAAAGAAACAAAAATGCTTCCAAACTCATGTTTTAAAGTTTCTCAGGGTCTGGAAGATAATTAGCACAGGTGGACTGATTCCTTCCCCCATCTACCTCTATCCTCCTAATATTGCCTACAGGAAAGAAAAGAAACACAACACACTCAGCACTGCCTGTCTAGAGAGTTCTCCAAGTTCAGGTATTCTGAATGTTGTAATATTCTACAGTATCCTGAAATATCTTTCTATTATAGTAATCATCTGCTCAACAGCAATTCAGCAGATTTAGTTTAAGAAAATGAACTATGCTCTGATTTCTGAATTTCACTATTTATTATTTATTTTGTAAATATTTGAGTGAGAGAGAGAGAGAGAACACAAGCAGAAGGAAGGGGCAGAACGAGGAGAAGCAGACTCCCCATTGAGCCCATTGTGGGGCTTGATCCCAGGACCCTGAGATCATGACCTGAGCCAAAGGCAGACACTTAACTGACTGAGCCACCCAGGTGCCCTTTCACTACTTTTTAAAATTTTTATTCTAACTTTAGAAGTTAGAATATATATTTCTATATATACATATATATATGAACCCAATAAACCTCCATATATATTATTTCTTTTATTTAACAATAGTACAATAAAGACTATAACCTGTATAACTGTATGGATACATATGTGATTTTTTTCTTATTATTTAGATCTCCTTAAAAAAATAACTGTTCAGGGGCACCTCAGTGGCTCAGTAGGTTAAGCATCCAACTCTTGATTTCAGCTCAAGTCATGATCTCAGGATCATAGGATAAACCCTGCATGGGATGCCGCACCAGGTGTGGAACCTGCTTAAGATTCTCTCTCCCCCTGCCCCTCCCCCATTCATATGCACATGCATGTGTCCTCTTTTTCTCAAAAAAATAAAATAAAATAAAAAATAAAAAGGAGCTAACTTTAAAAAACATTTTAAATAAAAAATAACTTCAAACAAAAATAATAATGTAGTGTGGGATCTATTAACAGACAAAAAATAAAATATATGACAATAACAAAAAGGTCACAAGGAGAGTAATGGAAACATACTACTATAGCAAGATGTTCATACCATACATAAGGTGGGATAATAACACTTGAAGGTCAACTGTGACAAATTAAAAGTGTATACTACAAATCCTAAAGCAGCCATGAAAATAACAAAATAATGATAGTCAACAAGCCAAAAAAAAAGGATATAAAATTAAATGATGGAAATAGTCAATAAATCCAAACAAAGACTAGAAAGGGGTAAAAAAGAAACAAAGAGCAGATGAGAAAAGCAGAAAACAAATAGGAAGGTTGTAGATTTAAACATAACCATATTAATAAATACTTTAAATACAAATGTTCTAAACAATGAAATTAAAAGACAGAGATCATCACATTGGGAGTGCCTGGCTGGCTAAGTCAGAAGAGCATGTGACTCTTGATCTCAGGGTCAACCCAGACGTTGGGTGCAGAAATTACTTAAATACATTTTTTAAAAAATAAAAAATAAATAAAAGACAAGGATCATCACATTGAATAAAAAAGTAACACCTTTCAAGGAGGTGAAGCATAACTCTGCATTCCTTAAGTGTGAGCTGCACATAGTGACTTCCTTAGCAAAAAGTACAGAACAGAAGGGGGAGAAAAGAGGAACTTTAGAGTGGAGAAACCTGACACCTCAGCCAGGTGATTGAGGTTAACATGAATAGGGATAAATCATCTTGATATTATGTTCCTTTAACATGGTGTAATTAAAATACACATTCTTTTCAAGTGCACATAGAACATTTACCAAAATAAATTCTATTCTGGGCTATAAAATAGCCCTCAATAAATTTAAAAGGATTTGAGCCATACAAAGTATGCTCTTTGACAACAACAGAATTGAATTAGAAATCATTAACAGAAAGATCTCTAGAAAATCCAGAAATATTTGGAGACCAAGTAATGTGGGTAATTCCCAGTCAGAAAATGTATCAAGGAAAGTGTTTTTTAAAGTATTCTGAATGGAATAAAAATGGATTTACACCATACCAAATTTGTGAGATGTCACTAAAGCAGTATCTGGGAGGAAATTTATAGGACTAACCATCTATACAGAAAAAGAAAAACAGTCACAAAACCAATGACCTAAAGAAACTAGAATAATGGAGCACCTGGGTGGCTAGGTGGTTTAAGTGTCTGCCTTTGGCTCAGGTGATGATCTCAGGGTCCTGGGATCAAGCCCTACACTGGGCTCCTTGCTGAGCAGGTAATCTACTTCTCCCTCTACCCCTCTCTCTCATGCTCTCTCTCAAATAATTTGAGAAAAAAAAAAGGGGGAAACTAGAATAAGACAAACAAATTAAACCCAAAGTAAGTAGAAGAAAGGAAACAATAATGATCAGAGTGAAAAGTCAGTTAAATGGAAAATAGAAAAACAAAAGAAAATGTCAATAAAACCAATAACTGGTTCATTGGGAAGGTCAATAAAATTGATAAACCTCTAGCCTAGGGTTTCTCAACCTTGGCACTACTGACATTTTGTCTGAATGATTCTCTGTTGAGAGGATCACTCTTGTTCACTGTAGTATTTTGAGCTGCATCCCTGGTTTTGACCCACTAGATGCCAACAGCAAATGCCACCCATCTCCCACCCCTAACACACACAAGACATCACACACAAGACATCATCTCCATACATTATCTGTCTCTAGGAATTGCCAAGTGTTCCCAGTAGCAGTTAAGATAAACTTCAACTCCTACTTTGCTCTGTAAACAAATATTAACTCAAAGTCGCCTGACCTAAACGTAAAATGAAAACTTTATGGTTTTACATTCTTTTTATAGAGCTTTCCCAACGGTTATAAATAACTAAAATAAATGAAAAGTTATAAATAACTCTTACAAAAAGATCTTTGTCACTTTGAGTTAGGCAAAGATTTCTTAAGGTACAACATCAAAAGTTCAATTCGTAAAAGAATAAATTAAAATGTAAAACTTCTGATCTTCTAAGATACTGGTTAAGAGAATATAAGACAGGGAAGAGGCTGAAAGTAAATACTGCAAATCCTGTATCTGATAAAGAACTTATATCTAAAAAATATAAAGAATTTTCAAAACTCAACAATAAGGAAGAAACCAACCCAATAAAAAATGAGCAAAAAATAAATAAATAAACAGAAACGTCAATAAAGAAGATATATGGATGGTATATAAGTATATCATTAGCCATCACGGAAATGCAAATTAAAACCACAATGAGATACCACTACACCTCTAGTAGAATGTCTATGGAAAGCCTGACCACACCAAATATTGACAGGGATGCAGAGCAAGTGGAACCCTCATATACAACTTCGGGAATCTAAAATGGTACAACCACTTCAAAACATATATATCTACCATATGATCCAGCCATTCCACTCCTAAATATTTACCCAGGGGAAATGAAAGCAAATGTCTACACAAAGACTGTACATAATAGTCATAGCAGCCTGGGGTGCCTGGATGGCTCAGTTGGTTAAGTATCTGCCTTCATGGTCTCAAGATCCTGGGATCAAGCCCCATCAGGCTGTCTACTCAGCAGCGAGTTGGCTTCTCCCTCTCCCTCTGTGATCTCTCTCACTCTCCCTCTCTCTCAAATAAATTTTTAAAAAATCATTTCAAAAAAAATTTTTTAAATATTCACAGCAGCTTTATTTTTAATAGCCAGAAACTGGGAAAAAAAGCCAAATGTCAACCAATGGGTGAATGATGAATGAACTGAAATATATCCATACTATGGAATACCATTCAGCAACAAAAAGGAATGAATCATTGATACACACAACATGGATGAAATCTCCAAATAATTGTGCTAAGTGAAAGAAGCCAGACAAAAAAAGAGCCCTTACTGCATGATTCCATTTGTATAAAATTCTAAAAATACAAACTAATCCATAGGGTCAGAAAATTGTATCTTCAGTTGTCTAGAAAAAGAGGATGCAGGGTGTAGGGAGGGGCCCAAGGGAGAGATGGTTTCACAGGTCTACATATATGTAAAAAATTCACCAAATCTTACACTCTAAATATGTGCAGCTGTGTGTCAATTACACTCAACAGAGCCAGTGTAAGAATTATCACACTACCCCACAAAGTGTAGACAGTTTAAAGTAACAATCAAAAAAGAACATAACCTGCAAATCAGTGAAGAATTACAGGCTTCAAACATAAGTGATTTTACACTGTTCCAGACACAATCTTTTATTTGGTAAAAGTAGGAGAGAGGGCATATGACACAGGTCATTGGTAGATGTGAAAGCGAGCAAGAATAAAAAGTGAACACACAGGGAAGCCCTGAAGAACAGGCTATTGCATTTAACATTAACATCATTTCTTAATTAAGATGTAGCCAATCGGGATCCCTGGGTGGTGCAGCGGTTTAGCGCCTGTCTTTGGCCCAGGGCGCGATCCTGGAGACCTGGGATCGAGTCCCACATCAGGCTCCCGGTGCATGGAGCCTGCTTCTCCCTCTGCCTGTGTCTCTGCCTCTCTCTCTCTCTCTCTCTCTGTGTGACTATCATAAATAAATAAAATTAAAAAAAAAAAAAGATGTAGCCAATCTGAAATATTTCATAATAATTTTTAAAAAGGAAAAATTATTTCATTTTCCTATTTGGCCTGTTCCACTCCCCAGCAGAACCTGGTGCTTCCCTTGTCCCACAGCCCTGAAGAACCTGTCTTGTCCCACACTGCCACATGTATACGGCAAGGGCTCATCCATCAGGATAGGGTCTATATCGTTTGACGCTGGCACAGTGGTCAAATATAAGTATACTGAGGTCGGAGAGCCTGGCTTCCTAGCCTAGGCGCTGCCATTCACCTACCAGGTAGCCTCAGAATATTATCTGACACCCAGTTTTACAAAATTTCAAACAGGGCTGGAAGGGTATGTATGAGGATTCACTGTGAATTTATCCAAACCTTGGGCCTACACAGGCCCTGTCTGTCACCTGATTCCACTCCATTTTCACTTAGCTTTTTCCCTCCAGCTGATGAAGCTCAGGCACAAACATCCCCTCCCAGTTGCAATAAAGCCACACGTCGCAGAGTTCTTTCCTGCCTCAGTGCTGTCTCCCCTGCTGATCTTCCATGATGCCTCATGGTCCCCACAGCCTCCTGCCCCAACATCATGGACAGCTCCTTCTCATCACAGACGCAGCAGAAACAGCAGCTCCATAGAGAAGCCTTCTCACCATTAACACAGGAGCCCCTGGTCCCTCTCTCCTTTCTACTCAACATCCACTCAACAAATGCTTCTTAAGGACCTACGGCTCATCAGGCCCTGGTCCAGATTCTGAGGGCACCACAGTGACATCCAGCATCGATGGAGTGTGGTCTAGCAGGGGAATGAGTAAAACCCAGAGTATGTTAGGTCTTTTTTTTTTCTTAATTTATTTTTTAGAAGATTTTATTTGTTTATTCATGAGAGACACGCAGAGAGAGAGAGAGAGAGAGGCAGAGATAAAGGCAGAGGGAGAAGCAGGCTCCATGCAGGGAGCCCGATGCAGGACTTGATCCGGGGACTCCAGGATCACACCCTGGGCCAAAGGCAGGCGCTAAACCGCTGAGCCACCCAGAGATCCCGAGTATATTAGTTCTATGGTCATAGGTGCCATGGAGAAAACCAATAAATCATCAACAGGGGAATGGGAGTTGCAAGAGGGGTTATGATTTTTAAATCTGGGGTTTTGCCACTGCTCACTGAGAACACAATATTGAGTAAAGAAGCGAAGGGGGTCAGGGAGGGAACCAGACAGAAATGGGGGCTGCGCCGAGGGCATTCCAAGCAGAGGAAACGGCAAGGCCAAAGGCACCTCAAACAGCAGGGAAACTAGTCTGACTGGAGAGGTATGAGCAAGAAGCAGAGCAACAGATAAGATCGAAAGGTGAAGGGCTGGGGAAGGAGGAGGACCATGATGGTGTAAATTCTGGGGGCCACAGTCAGGTCTGCCTTTCACTCGGAGGGAGATGGGAAGCCACTGAAGAATTTTTAAGAGGGAAGTGTGTGATCTGATGGACATTTTTAAAACTGCAATTAGTTTGCTAATGTTTTTCACATTCTGTGGATCCTCCCCAGCTCTTCCCCCTCCACTGGCGGGAACCACAGCAGTCCCGAGCCTGTGCTATTACAACTCCAGCACCTAGCACAATACATTGTAGGCACTCAATAAATATTTATTAAGTGAGGTAATCTATGCAAAGCATTTACTGGCACAAAATGAGCACTCCATAAATGGAAACTATTATCATTGGGAACCCCAGATTTCAGCACCATCGTCAACATACGGTTAAGAGCTTATCTGAGTAAATGAATGAGTAATTTTGTGAAATTACCAAAAATCTATAGTAAAAACATCTGGGTAACGACAAATTAACCAACTGCGTTTCACTTTTACCCTTCCTTATTAAGACGCGGCAGATTCCATTTTTGAGCTTTAAACTCTGTTAAGCTACTGGGCACCACCTAGAATAATCCCCTTGTGATTCGGTTCTCTAAACAAACGGCAATATCCTGCAAACACAACTAGCACTAATGCACTGAAATGCTTGTAAAATTGCTAATTGGGTAAACTTATTCCCATGATTTTTTTTTTTTTTAGCAGTCTTAATGTACAGGGCTAAACTGACCAAACTGGTTGGATTTTATTTTTGTTGAATTCAAACTTATTTCACTTAACTCAAGCATGTGAACAAAGAACTAAGAATTCCCACTCTTTTACTTGTTTCGGCATCTCCAGAGTCTTCACCGGAACTCACGGTGAGGAATACACCTGCTTTCTTCGCCCTCGTGGGGCCTTAGGGGGGAGGGGCGCAATGGCGGGGCTAAGGCCAGTTTAGTGATTATCTCGGGAAAGCCCTTGAAAGTCCCAACGGTTTTCCAGAGAGAAAACTCAAAAAGGGGCCATGCATTAAAGCACAGGGACACGGCAAATAGTCCATCCCCCAAAAGGTGAACGCCCGCGCCTGGTGATATTTACGAGCTCTCGGTGGCAGGGGTCGCGGTGGTTTAGGGCCAGGTAGGTCCAGGCGCTCATTGTGGCCCCCAGCCCTGAAAGTGGCCGGACCCCATCCGAGCACAACCACGGGATAACCGCAAGGAGGACTTGGGAGCTATGGAAACTTTCGGAAGGGCGGGTGAAAGTTGCTGGAAATCTCACGAACTTTAGAAAAAGAAGAAGAAAAGCGATGCCCAAGTGCCGAGCGGCTACAAAGAAACGCCCTGGCTGGGCTGGGCTTGACCTGCCGGAGCTTGCACACGGCCGCGCGGCCGGCATCCCGCTCAGCGCTCCCCCCCTAGGGGAGGGGAATCCTAACTTTCGGAGATAACGAGCGCCCACAAAGGCCAGTGTCAGGGGCTTGCCCAGCTCCCTCATCCACCAGGGTGGACGTTCCGAGCAGCACTGATCCCACCCAAGCCCCCACCCCACCCCCACCCCCACCCCACCGCCCGCTTTTAGAACAGAAGGAAAAATAACCTAAAGGGGAGAGCGTGCTCCCGTCAGACCCTCCAGGCAATTTCAGACAACAAAGACCCCACGCGATCCCGACGGGATCCCAGCGCCGCCGCCCCCTCCGCCCGGGGCGCCCCCGCCGCCCCCGCCGCCCCCGCCCCCGCCCCGCGCGCCCGCGCCCGCGCCCGCTCTCCGCCCAGCTCACGGGGGTTCAAAATCTTTCCCGCCCAGGCGTGACGCGACGGACGAAAACAATCGGCGGATCCGGAGCGCGGGGGCCTGGGCCCGGCGGCGGCGGCGGCGGGGCGGGGAGGGGAGGGGCGCGGAGGGGAGGGGGCCCGGGGCGGGGACCGGGCCGAGCCCCCCGCGCAGCCCCGCTCAGAGCCGGGCGGACCCGCGCGCTGGGGCCCGGAGGTGACACAAAGAAGCCGAGAGACCAGCGCCGCCCGCTGCGCTCGCTCCGATCCCCGCGGCGCCCCGCCCGCTGACAAGTTTGCGGCGCCCTCCACGCACCGCGCTCTCCCCGCCGCGGCAAAGTTTCCGGGGGCCGCGCTCCGACCCCCGCAGCGGGTGGGGCCCCGCGCCCGCGCCCGCGCCCCCGCCCCCGCCCCCGGCTCGGGGACCTGCCCCCGCCCCTCCCCGCCCCTGCCCGCCCCGGCCCGCTCTCTCCGGGGCGCACCGGGCGCCGGGGGCCGCGACCGCGCTCACCGCCGCTGGCCGGCCGAGGGGCGGGGGCGGGGGCGGGGGCGCGGGCCGGGCCGGCGCAGGTCGGGCCCCGCGGGCCTCGCTCCCTCGATCGCGCCCTTCGCTGGCTCTCCCGCTCCGTTTTCGGTGCAGCCCGAGGCTCCGCGCGCAGCACAGCGCGCTCCGCTCCTCGGCGCCTGGAAAGCTGCAAACCACGCCCCGCGCCTGCCCGCGCCTCCCCGCCCGCCGCCGCCGCCGCCGCCGCCCGCCTCCGAGCCCCGCGCCCGCCGCTCGCCGGCCAGTGCGCAGCCCGCCCGCGGCCCGGAGGCGGAGCCGCCCCCCCCACCCCTGCGGCCCGCGCCCCGCGCCCGCCCCCGCCCCGGGCCGCCAACTTTCTTTCCGTGTTTCGGGACGTCGGAGACGGTCTGAGGGAGATGCTAACTCGGGGCAGGCTAACGGCCGGGGGCAGGAGGGATGTCACAGACAACCTCAAAAAAAGGCTTTTCCGCCCCGTTTCATCGAGGAATCTCTCCAACCTTCCCGGACTCTTTTGGGTCTTTGAGATGGGGGTGACAGGGCAGATGTGCAAATTAGCTACCGAACTTTGACGAACTCATCTAATCTTTGCGGACCCTTTGAAGATTTGGGACTTGACCTCTAAGATCTGGGTCGGTATTTCTTAGAGCGTGGTCCAGACTTCAGGATCCCCTGGAGGGAAGCCCCTGGAAGGCTTTGTTAAAATGCAGAATCCTGGGTCCCTCCCTCCCCCGGCTCCAGAAAGGCCTCAATCCTGTGACACCGTATACATCTTCCAGATCTGAAACTCACTGGAAGCTGGGTCCTTGGGAATCCATCCTGCAGGTGCCAAGTTGATATACCAGCAAATTACTCAGTGCCTTTGGGCTCAGGATGATGTCATTTGACTCCCACTTACGTCCTGTACTGCTAGGGCAGCATTATTGAAGCACTTAGAGTCCTGAATGAAAGGTATTGTATGAACTCACTGTTGTTACATAAATAAGTGACGTTAAAATATTTATTGTGTTTGTATTGCAATCAAATTTAACTTCTTATAAATCCAAGTTCATATATATTGTGTGGCTACAGAATCTTGCCTGGATTACTTAGTTAAATTTGGTGGTTATGACCCAAACCAAATGGTAAGGAGCAGACATTAGAGTTTTGATAATGCATTCAGTTAACACATATTAATGAAGAAAAAAAAATTGTAGATCTTACCCACGGTTTGGGACAACCGTTTCAAAAACTTGTACCTCTTTGAGTACTGGAATGATTCAGTTATTTGACGTGCACATTTTTCTTGATGGGCAAAAGCTCAACTCAACAAAACAGCACAGTGTCAACCTATGTGCCATTCCTTGTATTCCAGGATAATCATTCCGATAGTATCACTTCTCTTCTTAGACTACCCATGTGTGCATTATTTATAATTAATGGCTTAGTTCACAACAAAGGTCTATAAAGCAAGAAGATCCTTCTGGTCTGAGAGTGTCTTTTCACAGAAACATTTTGCCCGATGCAATACATACAAATTGAAGAGCCAGTTTCAAGAAAGTGTGGGCTCTAGGGTTCATGGAGCTGTCTACAAAGCATTGTCTGTTACTTTTCTTCTCTGTTCTATTCATGCTATTCATTTCCATTTTACATTGGTTGCTTCCTTTAGAGTAAATGCTGCAAAATCATCATGGCAACAGTCTCTGGAGAAAATATTATGAATCATTTAATTATTGTTCCCTTCTAGGCATCTATGTTACAAGTCCTCAAAGTGAAAGGACTATTGTTCCATATTGTATCTAGTGCACTTACCAGAGTCCAGAATAAAGTGTCTCAAAATGTTTTCAGATGTCCCCAGTTAGAGTCTTTTAATGATCTATAGTGTCTCCTAGCCATGCCTGTTTGGATATAAAAGCAAAACCTACTTTTAAATCAGCAAATTAGACTAACGACAGGAGCACCGAAACAGATCCTCTATGCTTTGAAATGAAAATTAAAAAATACATACCTAAACCAAACAGAGCCACACCCGGTTCTTTTGAAACACAACACTGAGCATGTGAACTGATGGCTCATATGCTTACATCTCTGACTGGCAGAGTCAGGGTTGCCATGAACTCAGCCCTGCCCACATTCTCCCATGCACCAAAAAAAAAAAAAAAAAAAAACAGAGATAGTACAATAATATAGTATGATGTTGTGTTATGCCTCTTAGCTATTATTTACATCCAGCATCTGTGTTTGTAGCAAAAGATCCCATTCAGTTCAACAGCTTACCTGAGAGAATTGCCAGCTCCAATTGTGCTAAACACAAATTTTACAAATTGATCAAACTAAAAGCACATCTGTGACTTGGTACACAAGCATGCAGTGGCATATGGTGAGAACTGCCAAAGCAGACATTCAATACCTACTGGCACATTGTACTGAGCAGGACAAATAACATAGTCTGAGGCATTCAAGTGAGTTGGATATCCTCGTGCCATTAAAGAAATTAAATTCACCACTCTTCAAGTTAGGCAGCAACTCCTCTCTGTCACAGCATGGGTTGCTGTGAACTAGAGTTGTTGTTTACATTCCTGTGTCCCACACTAGGCTGCCCAGCTCCTTGTCTTTGCATCCAGAGTGCCTATGTAGGAATGGCAATGGATTTTATAGTGGGAGCAAATTCTAGTCTTGTACTTGGGTGTCATGTTGGGAAGTTTGGCAAGAAAAGATACAAATTGAATAGACACTGAGTCTCTGCCAGGGGCACAGAAGGAAGAAAAATTGACACTAGTATCATCTATTTATCAATCCTGATGGTAATAGAAGATAATAACGTTACATGATTGACCAGATGGGTAACTGAGTTTAAGAACAACACAAACTATCTTTAGCTGAAGGGGCATGTATTATGTTAATTAATCTGAGGCAGGATGAAACCCTCTTACTACTTCCATTTTATCAACAGTTACTACTAAAGACAAAAGGACATTGGCTTAGAGCTAAACTACTCCTTGTTAGGATGTTAAGTCTGCTGATCTCAAGGAACAATCTTTCGCCACAATATTTTTTAACATTGGGAGCACTTGTATAGGCCTGGGATGAAAATAGCTGGCCAGGAAAACGGCTCTGTTCCTCTTTGTCCAAGATTTCAATCACACCCTGTAAAGATCTGAGCTCCTTATCTCATTCTGGTCTTGTTTCCTGCCAAACCTGGAAACTGACAGAAATAAATGTTGGCTAATTGCTCCCTTGACCAGTGTGATCTCTCTGACCATTGTCCTGATTCAAATAAAAAGTTGGATCCAACAACATGCAAGTACCCACCGTCAATTTATGCAGTTGATGGTCTCCTAAAATACTGAGCCAATCAATCAAGTTTCTGCCAATTGAATGAAAGAGGCCAACATTCTAGAGTTTGAAGAAAAACTAAGACAAATATGCCACTATTAAATGAAAACATATATGTAAAGTGCTATGCATGGAGCTTGGCAGGGAGGAAGCATTTAACAAATAACCACTATTATAGCAATAATTTTAGTCAGTAACAGCGGGCATTATTTCAAAAGCGCTTTTATTGTATTGATAAATTATTGTATTGGATTAAAGAAATATCCCATAACTCATCTCATTTTACATGGGAGACAGACAAAGCCTGAGAATTAAATATTTGTCTAATAACATAAAACTAGTATCGGCAGTCCCTGGATTAGAACCTAGAGAAGTTTTTAGCAAAATAAAAGCACCACTTAGAGGAACCCTGTTGTATATCTTGTTTGTTTTACTCTCAAATGCAGAACATTGAATTTACCATACTGCTCAGTTTACAATAAAATACAATAAAAATGAGGGACATCAACATCTCTCTCAAGCCAATGCAGGCCTGACGGATCAAATTAGACATATAAAAAATCGAACAACATAATAAAGTAAATCTCATGGATATATTTAAATTTACACCTCAGAAATAGAGAGTATACTTTCTCCCCAAGCACATTTGGACTTGGTCATGAAAATTAACATTGTAGGGATCCCTGGGTGGCACAGCGGTTTGGCGCCTGCCTTTGGCCCAGGGCGCGATCCTGGAGACCTGGGATCGAATCCCACGTTGGGCTCCCGGTACATGGAGCCTGCTTTTCCCTCTGCCTGTGTCTCTGCCTCTCTCTCTCTCTCTCTATCATAAATAAATAAAAATAAAAATAAATTAAAAAAAAAGAAAATTAACATTGTACTGTGTCACTCCTCAATAATAGAACTAAAAATAATGCAAATAGTATTTTAATTAAATAATAGTAATAAACATTATAATAATACTGAAAATTGATAACAAAATCTGAAAGAAAATGATCCTTTCCACCTAGAAATTTTATTTTTTTTTAAGATTTATTTATTTATTTATGATAGAGAGAGAGAGAGAGAGAGAGAGAGAGACAGGCAGAGGGAGAAGCAGGCTCCATGCCGGGAGCCTGATGTGGGACTCGATCCCGGGACTCCAGGATCGCGCCCTGGGCCAAAGGCAGGCGCTAAACCTCTGAGCCACCCAGGGATCCCCTCCACCTAGAAATTTTAAAGTGTACTTTTAAAGAAGTATTGGATGAAATGAAACTTAGTATACAAATTGAATTCATATTTTCTAAAAACAAAAAATAAATGGAAATAGTATTTATCAGAATCTATAAAAAACAAACCAGTGATTATTAGGGGAAAATTTGTAGCCTTCAAGTGTTTATACAATGAAAATAAAAGAATGACTATAAATGTATTATATTTCTAACTCAAAAAGCTATACCAGGGCAGCCCTGGTGGCTCAGCGGTTTAGCCCAGGGTGTGATTCTGGAAATCCAGGATCGAGTCCCGCGATGGGCTCCCTGCATGGAGCCTGCTTCTCCCTCTGCCTGTGTCTCTGCGCCTCTCTCTCTCTCTCTGTGTGTCTTTCATGAATAAATAAATAAAATATTTTTTTAAAAAAGCTATACCAAAGAAAAGCAGAAGGAAAAAATAAAGATAAAAGCAGAAATCAATGAGGCTGAATACATACAGAGAACCAATAGGTGAATAAGTAAATCGGCCTGCTATTTGAAAAAAATATATTTTAATGACAGACTGACTAGTAAACCTAATCTAGAAAAAAGTGGACAAAAGCATAAACATTCAAAATAAGAAATGATAAGACAGCCATTAAAATAGAAAGTGACAGGGTATTGTGTAATTATTTTCATAGTATTAGACTCCAATATGCCAAAGTCAATCCCACTAAATATAGAAACCTGGACAAACCAATTTTATTGGTACATCCAGACAATCCTAAAAAAGAAATGAGCTATCAGCCATGAAAAAACACAGAGGAAATTTTTTTTAAGTAGGTCGGGTTTGAACTCACAACCCTGAGATCAAGACCTGAATTGAGATCAAGAGTCAGTGGCCTAACCAACTGAGCCACCCAGACCCCGCCAAATACAGAGGAAACTTAAAAGCATGTTACTAAGAAGCTCATCTGAAAACGCTATTTACTGTATGACTTCAACAATGTAACATTTTAAAAAGGCAAAACTATGGGGGCAGTAAAATGAGCCACCCAGGGATTTCCAGACATTAGGGGAAAGAAGGTGAGGAGGTGGACCACAAAGGACTTTTAGGGCAGTGAAACTATTCTGTGTGGTAATACAATGGTGGATACATGTCATTACACAATTATCTAAACCCATACAATATTCAACACCAAGAGGAAACCCTCCTGTAAACTATGGACTTTGAGTGATAATGATTTATCAATTTAAGTATATTGATTACAACAAATGTACCTGGTGGAGGATGTTGATAGTGTGTAGAGGGCAGGACATATACGGGAACTTTCTGTACCTTCCACTCAATTTTGGTGTAAACCTAAAACTGCTCTAAAAAATAGTCTGGGCAGATCCCGTTGCTCAGCGGTTTAGCGCCGCCTGCAGCCCGGGGTGTGATCCTGAAGATCTGGGATTGAGTCCCATGTGGGGCTCCCTGCAAGGAGCCTGCTTCTCCCTCTGCGTGTGTCTCTGCTTCTCAATCTCTCTCTCCCTCTCTGTGTCTCTCATGAATAAATAAATAAAAACCTTTTTAAAAAATTAAAAAATAAAGTCTATTAAAACCTTAAAAAAAAAAAAACAGCAACAACAACAAAAGTCTTTATGACCAAGATGGATTTGTTCTAAGAACATAAGAATGGTTTGACATTAAGAAGACCATTAATAGGGAGATCCCTGGGTGGTTCAGTGGTTTAGCGCCTGCTTTCGGCCTGGGGCATGTTCCTGGAGTCCCGGCATGGAGTCCCGGGATAGAGTTCTGAGTCCTGCATGGAGCCTGCTTCTCCCTCTGCCTGTATCTCTGCCTCTCTCTCTCTCTCTCTCTCTGTATCTCTCGTTAATAAATAAATAAAATCTTTTTTTAAAAAAAGACCATTAATATAATTTATCCAATAATGTAATATATACAAGGAAGAAATGATAAGATTAGTTCCACAGGTGCTGAAAAGATCTTTGACACAATTCAATATCTGTTTTTTTAAAAATTCAATAAAATAAAAATTGATAAATACTTCATAACATAATACAATATACCTCAGCAGCTCACTTACCAGGGAAAGATTAGAGGCATTCTAACTAAGGTCAGAAACCAAAGCAAGAATGCCCACTATCTCCATAACTTACTATTTTAATGGAGATCAGTCAATGTAATAAGACAAAACAATTCAATTAAAAGCATAAAATTGAAAAGAAGTGAAATTACATTTACATTACATCTTTTTTAAAAATGACAAACTGGGAGGAAATATTGCTATTTACATGACAAGTAAAGGGCTAATTACCATAATGTATGTTTAAAAATGATTAGGATCATCAAAATCCAACAGAGAAAATGGGCAAAACACATGAACAGAAAACTCACAAAGATATAAAAGTGGATCTCAAATATATGAGATGTCCAACTTCAGAAAAGAAATCCAAATTAAAATTACACTGAAATACTTTTAAAAAAATAAAAATAAAATTACACTGAAATATTATTTAGTACCAATTAGTTTGGCAAAAATTCAAACGTCTGACAATGCACTCCTTTCACATGGCTCTGTGGAAAAATACTCTCATATATTGTTGCTGAGTGCAGAATAGTTTGATCCCATATAGAGAAAAATTTGGCAATATCTCGTAAAAGCTACATATAATCCCACTAGGAATTTGCCCTGAGGAAGTAGTTCCACAAAAACAAAACAAAACATGCACAAGGTTTTCCACTGTGGCACTATTTGTTCCACTGCCAGATGATTTGTCTTAGATTTTGCCAATGGGAGATGGAGATAGGAAGGCAGGAGAAGGGGAGAAGACACTTGCTTCCTGTTTCCAGTGCCAATCAGATCCCTTCAGCAGCATGAGGACAGCTACAGCTACACCTCCAGCCTTCTGCTGCTGTTGGCACTCACAGTTTCAACTGCTTGGCACCTTCCTCCTAGAAGTTCCAACACGAATCTCAGAATGCTCCTACAAACATCTGAGCACTAGCAGTGGGGCATTGGAGAACCAGTCCCATGGTGCCTAACAGGGCACCAGAGGTGAGCCAGTGCTTGTAGAGAACTGAGCATAGCCTGAGGGAGCCCCTCCTCCAGGTCCCTAGATCCTACCCATGCTATCCCTACATCTTCCATTTTGTTCCCTATTGTTTTCTTCCTACAGTTATTAATTACAGGAGACCTAAATAAGTGGAAGAATGTATCGTGTTCATGTAATGGCAATCAGCAAACTACCCTTGGCAGAGACATCATAAAGATTGGGGTCTCTAAAAAAATCACATAAAGCAAAACCAGTCTCCAGGCTAGAATGCTTACTTTGGAGCTGTTACTTGAAAGAGAAAAAAGTCTATATTTTAAGCCCACTATTAGGGTTCTCTTTTATATAACAAGTTTAGGCTTATGCACACTAAGATACTGGATTAAGGATTTATTTTTCTTTAAGATTTTATTTATTTATTCATGAGAGACACAGAAAGAGAGAGAGAGGTAGACACAGGCAGAGGGAGAAGCAGGCTCCACGCAGGGATCCCCATGCGGGACTCGATCCCGGACTCCAGGATCACACCCTGGACCAAAGGCAGGTGCTAGACCACTGAGCTACCCAGGGATCCCCTGGATTAAGGATTTAGATGTGTGAAAACCAAAAATGTTTAAACTTTTAGAAGAAAATAGAAATTATCTTCATAACCTCTGGATATGAAATGATTTCTTAACAAAGGCACAAAATCACTAGCCATTAAAAAAACATATTAAAATTAAGAACTTTTCATTATAAGACACTATTAAAGGAGTGAAAAATGAGTTTTCATCATAAGGAGAACTTTCTCCTTTTCCTTTTTTCTTTTTATTGTATCTACATGAGAACATGGATGTTACCTGAACATATTGCAGTGATCATTTCACTATATAAACCAAACCATCGTGCTATACATCTTAAACTTATTCAGTAATGTATATCAATTAGTTCTCAATAAAACTGAAAAAAATAATAAAACATAAAGGTTAAAAAGGGAGGGCTGAAAAGACAAATCACAGAAAGGAGATATCTTGGGCACATATAATGGACAAAGATCTAGAATCCAGAATATATTGTGAAAATTAAGGGAAACTTTACTAAAATGGAGTCAGAAAGTTTAGGAGGGAGAGCTCTCATGCCCTACCACTTGTCAGTTTCAGACCCAAAGGAAGAGAGCGACCTTGCAGATGAAAGGCCCTGCAGGAGGAAGAAGGGCTAACCTTCTCTTCTGGCAACAGTACAGCGCATGAGAGATGGTCAGATTCAGCCAATGAAAAACTACTATACTTCCAACTCCCAATAAATGTAAATGGACTTTTTGTTTATAACAGCCTTCCCAGCTTCCCCCTTTCCTCTGTAAAAGATCTTACCTCTCCTTTGGTTGTTGGACTTGGCAATGGACTTTGGATAGTTAACTTGTCCCAGATTATAATTCTTTGCTACTGCTGAAAAAACTCATCTTTTGCTAATAAATAACTAGAAGTATTATTTTTAAGGTTAATAACATGGGAGCACCTGAGTGGCTAAGTTGGTTAAGCATCCATCTCTTGATTTTGGCTCAGGTCATGATCTCAGGATCATGAGGTCAAGCCCTACATCAGGCTCCACACTAGGCATGGAATCTGCTTGGGAGTCTCTCTCTCCCTCTCCCCCACCCTTACTCACATGTGTGTGCACTCTTCCTCTCTCTCCTTCTTTTTTTTTTTAAGATTTTATTTATTTATTCATGAAAGACACAGAGAGAGGGGGAGGTAGGGTCCATGCAGGGAGCCAGATGTGGGATTCGATCCACTCCAGGATCAGGCTCTGAGCCAAAGGAGACGCTCAACCACTTAGCCTCCCAGGCATCCCTGCACTCTTTCTCTCAAAAAAAAAAAAAAAAAAAGGTTAACAACATGTAGAAGAACTTCTACAAAATCAATGAGAAATAGTAGACAAATAGAATACTTGAACTGTACCTTTAGTGAAGAGAAAACCCAAATGGTCAATAACTAGGAAAAAAATGTTCCACCTTATTATAATCAGAAAATTTTAAGTAAGACCATAGTGAAGTAATTTTTAACCACTAGCTATTGAAAAAATAAGAAATCAGAAAATACCAAGCGCTAATGAAGATATAGATCAATAAGAACTCTTATACACTGCTGTTGGTAAAAATTGTTTTGAAGATCAATTTCACATTACCTTGTAAACTAAACATTAGCAAACTGAAACAGAAGATTTCCATTTCTATGTATACACTGTGTATATCTGTGGCCAGCGCAAAATGTACATATATGTGATATGCACAAAAAATGTATATGTAGTTACATTAGTTAGTTAAATGTCTGATGCTTGATTTCAGTTCAGGTCATGAACCTAAGTTCATGGGATCAAGCCCCATGCCAGGCTCCTTGCTCAGTAGGGAGTCTGCTTAAGGCTTCTTTCTCCCTCTGCTCCTTCCCTTGCTTGTGGTCTCCTTCCAAAATAAATGAATAATCTTAAAAATACATAAATATATATATATTTTATATATATAGGTGGATAAGTTACTGAGTGGATCAGTTGGTTAAGTGTCTGCCTTCAGCTCAGGTCATGATTCCAGAACCCTGGGATCAAGCCCCCTATCAGGCTCCACACCCCGTGGGAGTCTGCTTGTCCCTCTCCCTCTGCCCTTCTCCCTGCTCATGTTCTGTCTCTCTTTCTTTCACTCTGTCAAATAAATAATTTTTAAATGACTCATATATGGTTCTAATAGCATTATTTTAAAAATAAACCTTATTGAGGAATAATTTAATATATTTAAAATAAAATGCATAGATTTTAGGTGTACAGTTCAATGAGTTGTTTTTTTTTTTTTTTTTAAGATTTCTTTATTTGAGAAAGAGAGAGTGAGTGAGTGGGAGGTAGAGCAGAGGGAAAGGGAGAGGGAGAATGCAGAACCAAACTGGAGTGCAGGACTCAATCCTATGACTCATAAGATCACGACCTGAGCCAAAATCATAAATCGGACACTTAACGGATTGAGCCACCCAGGCGCCCCAGTTCACTAAGTTTTAATGAATGCATATACATGTGCTAACATTTCCACAATCAAAATATAAAACATTTACATAACCCCAGAAAATTCCCTGTACCTCTTTGTAGTCAATTTCTTCCTCTAGGCATCCATTGATCTGATTTCTAAGCATAGATTGGTTTTATCTGTTCTAAAATTTATATAAATGGGCAGCCCGGGTGGCTCAGTGGTTTAGTGCTGCCTTCAGTCCAGGGCCTGATCCTGGAGACCCGGGATTGAGTCCCACGTCGGGCACTCTGCATGGAGCCTGCTTCTCCCTTTGCCTGTTTCTGCCTCTCTCTCTCTCTCTCTGTGTCTCTCATGAATAAATAAATAAAACCTTTAAAAAAATTAAATAAAATTTATATAAATGAAATTCTATAGTATGCATTCGTTTATGTTGGCTTCTTTCACTCAAAAGACTGTTTCGGACATTTGTTGGGGGAAAATAAATTTTCATTACTCTTCATGACCCTTCTAGATGTACGAATCAAAATGGCATGAGACAGATTAACAGAAGAAAATCAAATTTACCTCCATAGATATAACAGGAGAAAATCAAATTCACCTTCATAAGTATAGGGAATCCACATAAACATGGAATTCCAGACAGTCAGGCAACATGAGGTTTATCTGAGCTAAGGAGAGGGGTAGAGGTCTGGATATGCAAAGGAAAGGAAGACCATTAGCCGGAAGGTGAGAGATGTTTGGAAAACAAAGTTTGCTCTATTCTCTCTTAGGTAAAGGGATTTCTAAGATAATAATATTCTAAGGTACTAAGATAATTTTCTTAGGTAAAGAGGAATCTCTTTTAATAGTCCTTTTCCTGGGATCCCTGGGTGGCGCAGCGGTTTAGCGCCTGCCTTTGGCCCAGGGCGCGATCCTGGAGACCCAGGATCGAATCCCACGTCAGGCTCCTGGTGCATGGAGCCTGCTTCTCCCTCTGCCTATGTCTCTGCCTCTCTCTCTCTCTCTCTCTCTGTGACTATCATAAATAAATTAATTAATTAAAAAAAAATAAAAAATAAAATAAAAATTTAAAAAAAAATAATAATAGTCCTTTTCCTGATACATGCAAGTAGCTGCGGGGGAGGTATAAAGATTTTCTGGAATCTACTGGGTTTTGATTGCTTTTAACTCAACATAATTTCCATGCCAAAGTGGCTGACCTTGAGGCAGCCTACTCTTGCCCCTACAGATTCGCCTGTTTTTTTTTTTTTTTAAGATTTTATTTATTTATTCATGAGAGACAGAGAGGGGCAGAGACATAGGCAGAGGGAGAAGCAGGCTCCCTTTCAGGGATCCCCAAACTCCAGGATCACACCCTGAGCGGAATGCAGATGCTCAACCGCTGAGCTACTCAGGCATCCCTCATCTGTGTTTTTGCATATAACAGCAGTTTGTTCATTTTTATTGCTAAATACTTTTCCATTGTATATCACACTAATTGATGGCCACTGGATTGTTTCTGTTTGGGGTTATTATAGATAAATCTGTGGAAAATATTCTGTGCAAGTCATATTATAAACATATGTTGTTATTTCTCTTGGGTAAATACCTAGGGATGCTAGGAAACTGAGTAGATACATGCTTAATTTTATACAAAAGTGTGAAACGGTTTTTCTTTTTTAAGATTTTATTATTTATCCATGAGAGACACAGAGAGATGCAGAGAGAGAGACAGAAACACAGGCAGAGGGAGAAGCAGGCTCCACGCAGGGAGCCCGATGTGGGACTCGATCCCGGGTCTCCAGGATCACGCCCTGGGCTGAAGGCAGCGCTAAACCACTGAGCCACCCAGGATGCCCGTTAAACTGTTTTTCAAAGTGATTGGATCATTTTACACTTCCACAGGCATTGTATAATATTTCCAATTACCATACTTGGTATCATCAGTCTTTTTTTTTTTTTTTAATTTTTATTTATTTATGATAGTCACAGAGAGAGAGAGAGAGAGAGGCAGAGACACAGGCGGAGGAAGAAGCAGGCTCCATGCACCGGGAGCCCGACGTGGGATTCGATCCCGGGTCTCCAGGATCGCGCCCTGGGCCAAAGGCAGGTGCCAAACCGCTGCGCCACCCAGGGATCCTCATCAGTCTTTTTAATGATAATTATTCTGATGGGGACGCCTGAGTGGCTCAGTGGTTGAGCGTCTGCCTTTGGTTCAGGGCGGGATCCTGGAGTCCCGGGATCGAGTCCCACGTCGGGCTCCCTGCATAGAGCCTGGTTCTCCCTCTGCCTATATCTCTGCCTCTCTCTCTGTGTCTCTCATGAATAAATAAATAAAATCTTTAGTAAAAAAAAAAAAAAAAAAAAAAAATTATTCTGATGGGTGTGAAGAAGTATGTCAGTGTGATTTTAATATGCATTTCCTTGATATTAGTGATATTGAGCTTCTTCTCATTTGCCAGTTAAACCAATATATGTCTATATGTGCCTACATACACATATATAAACATATATCTTCTCTTGTGAAGTGTCTGTTGAAATATTTTGTCTACTTTTAATTGGAGTTTCTGTTTTTATATTGTTGTCAGAGTTCTTTATATAGTCAATTATCAGATTTATTTTATATCTTGCAAATATTTTCTCCCAGTGTGTGATTTGACTTTTTATTTTCTTATCGGTATCTTTGGAAAGCTGGTTTCGTTTTGTTGTTACTGTTTGAATTTAAATATATAAATTTTAAAAAATAAAAAAAATTAAAAAATAAATATATAAATTATCAACAAACAGGTATTTACTTCATACATGAAGAAATAATGTTCATGATAGGTCATCTGCTAAAACCTCTCAAGAGAGTAAGTCTTGAAATGTGGATTATATGATAACAATTTGTTTAAAATATTTTTGAGGAACTATCAAATATTTTTTCCAAAGTGACTACACCATTTTACAATCCTACTAGCCATGTATGAGGGTTCTAATTTCTCCATATTCTTACCAAAACTTATTATTGTCTGTCTTTTTCATCTTAGCTATTCTACTGTGTGTGAAGTAGTATCTCATTGTGGTTTTGACTTGTATGTTAAACGTCTTTCATGTACTTATTGGCTATTTACATATCTTCTTTGGAGAACTGTCTATTCAGATACTTTGCTCAGATGCTGGGTCTTTTGTATTTTTATTGCTAAGCAGTAAGCATTCTTTAGTCATTCTGAATATAAGTCCTTCATCTGATATATGATTTGCAAATATTTTCTCTCCCATTCTGTGTATTGGTTTTTCATTTCTTGATTTTCTTTAAAGTACAAAAGGTTTTAATTTCAACAAACTTGGGGATCCCTGGGTAGCTCAGCGGTTTAGCACCTACCTTCGGTCCAGGGCATGATCCTGGAGTCCCGGGATTGAGTCCCACATCAGGCTTCCTGTATGGAGCCTGCTACTCCCTCTGCTTGTGTCTCTGTCTCTCTCTCTCTCACTCTCTCTGTGTGTCTCTAATGAATAAATAAGTCTTTAAAAATTTTTTTGACAAACTCAAATTTATCTATTTTTCCTTTTGTTACTGTGTTTTTGAGAAGCCATCATCTAACCTGAAAATATACACTTAAGTTTTCTTCTATAAGTTTTACAGTTTTAGCTCTTATATTTATGTCAGTGATCCATTTGGAGTTAATTTTTGCATCTGGTGTGATATAGGAGTCCAGCTTCATTCTTTTGCATGTAAATATCCAATTTGCATGTCTCAACACCATTCATTGAGAAAACTTTTTTCTTATTGAAATTTTCTTATTGAAAATCAACTTTTCAGCAAATTTTCTTATTGAAAATCAACTGACCATAAATGTTAGACTTACTCATTCCTTCCTGTACTTCTGAATTTATATTTTATATCATTTCCTACATCCTTAAGAATTTCCTTTAGCATTTCTTATGTCAGCATTATTTATAATAGCAAAGCAAATGAAAGGCCCCAAATGTCCACAGATAAAAGAATAGATTAATAAAATGAGTTATTTTCTCACTAGAGAATATCATCAAACAGTGAAAATGAAATAACTACATACAAAAACAGACAACTTGTAGAAATAGAGTATTAAGAACTCTGACTTTAACTTGTATGACATGATAATTCATTGTAGTGATTTGAGCAGAGGAAGAATATAATCTGACTTACATTTAACAGGATTCTTCTGGGTGCTGTTGAGGCTATGAGTGGGGAGGAGGGCAAGGGCAAAAGTCAGCAGATCTACTCTGAGGCTATATTAATAATTCAGGCAAGAGATGATGGTGTCTTGGACCACAATGCAGTGGTGGGATGATGAAAAGTGAGAATTCTGGATATATTTTGAAGGTACATTTAACATAATTGAGAGGTGTTGGTAAAGGTGAAGAAATCAAGTAGGTATTAGGGTGAAAGGAAAATGAATGAGTTTTAGAGTATTTTTTCAAATAATACCATAGTTGGTATACTGATATTGCAGAAATTATGAAACATGGTAGGTGAAAGGAGTCAGTGACCCCAGTGTTTTTCATCTGAACAAATGTAAGAATAAATTTTTTATATTACTGTCTGCACTTTTCTAGAGGTTAGAAATATTTTATTCTACACAAATGCTGAGAATATTTTTAATAATTATTATAAAATGAATTAAAATAATATTTTAAAATTTGGAGATTTTCAAAATTAGAATAATATTTAAGGAATAATATACTAAAAAACACTGGAGGGAGTATCTCTAAGACATATGTATCTTCAAACTTTTCCATAAAATTTTGCATTGCAATAATTATTATGTATGCATGATAACAACAGTTTTATCTATTTTTAGTATTTTTTTATTGATGCACAGTTAAGACATAAAAAAGGGGCAGGCACTTAATATGCATTCAGTATTCATTTGTTAAATAAATGGACAAAAAGAGCCGTATTTATTCTCCAGCTCCAATTCTTTCCTTATTATTTAAACTCCATCAATACTGTGTTTGATTTACACTGTTCTACATGTGAAAAACTAAGAGACAGCAATATATTTGTGTCATAATTATTAACAGGGTTAATATCAGTAACTACTAAATCAATCTGAAGAACTTTATTTTTTTTTAATCTGAAGAACTTTAAAGAAAAATCCAGAGATAAATTTTTAAGAGATATTTTAACCTGTGAAATATATGAACAAGTTAAATTAAGAAACTCAGATTTCCTTACATATTCTTTGCTATGCATATCTTGGAATGTGTCTACTTATAAGAGATTACAAAAAATAAGACAACCTTTTGAGATAGAAGATAGAGCAGCTTATGTTCTGCAGGGCAAGATTCTATGTTGATACATTTATCATTCTTGCTAGGTGATAGCAAAGCTGACTCGATTAACAGCATTGTTATTCAAGTATGGTTAGCATACCACTGGGGCTCACGTGAGTATTTTAATTGAGAGACATTGGGTTAAAGGAATAAGAAAGGGGACAGGGCACATTTTATGCCATTAATAATGAGTTATTAAATTAATGAGCTTTGGAAAGGTAATTGGCAATCTGGACAGATACTACTTCTCTTTTTTTTATGATTTTATTTTCAAGTAATCTCTACACCCAACATGGGGCTTGAATTTACAACCCCAAGATCGAGTCATAGGCTCCACTGACTGAGCCAGCTAGGTGCCCCGGACAGATACTACTTCTAAATGATCCATGGACAATTACTCAAAGACAAAATATAAACAGATGATACTAAAGAAAAGGTGCTAGTATTCTAGTTGTGGTGTTATCAGATACAAAGATATGTAGCACTTGTCAATCAGTGGTCAGCTCGTTGAGTGTCTGTTGGTCTGTTTTATGTCTCTCTTCACATACATTATCTAATTGTGAAAGAAAAGTACAAGAAGACGGGCTATATCTATGTGCTTTACCTCCTTTGGTATTGGTAGAGCAGAACATATATGTGGATATTAATAAATATTTTAATATTAATGAAATATTAGTATATGACATGATTTGACTCAAAAACAACTATTTGTTGAAAAATAATTTGCAGGGCAGCTCGGGTGGCTCAGTGGTTTAGCGCCACCTTCAGCCCCAGGGCCTGATCCTGGAGTCCTGGGGTCGAGTCCCACATCGGGCTCCCTGCATGGAGCCTGCTTCTCCCTCTGCCTGTGTCTCTCTGCCTCTGTGTGTGTGTGTGTGTGTGTGTGTGTGTCTCATGAATAAATAAATAAAATCTTTATTTAAAAAAAAAAAGAAAAATAATTTGCATACAGAAAAAAAACATATGTTATAACTACATAGTTCAGTGAGTTTCTACAAATGAAATGAACTCCTAGAACTTCATTTATCTTTGTTTCTAAACTGTATGTATCACCTGAACTTATTTGTTCATGTTTACCTGAATGAAATAGAACATTTGACCACTCATTGGGATTTCATGCCATGTCGTATATGTGATGCTTTTTTTTTTTTTAAGATTTATTTATTTATTTATGATAGACATAGAGAGACAGAGAGAGGCAGAGACACAGGCAGAGGGAGAAGCAGGCTCCATGCCGGGAGCCCGACGTGGGACTCGATCCCGGAACTCAAGGATCGCGCCCTGGGCCAAAGGCAGGTGCTAAACCGCTGAACCACCCAGGGATCCCCTGTGATGCTTTTAATATTTAAAATCTACATGTGAAATAATTGAGCTTTTTTTCTATTATTTTTTCTTCTGCCTCCATTCGGGGTGGAGGGGGGATTACCATTAAAATGTTATCCCTGGAGTGCCACAAATAATTCTTTTTATTTTAAACACCTTGAATTCCAACAGCAATGGCTTTATTCCTTTATTTCTCCTGAGTAGCCCCTTCTTCTTTGCTCAAGTCGACGTCCAAATAGACATAATAATTGCGTTATTCACCAATAAAATTTTCCTGCTTTGGTATATTTTTAAGTTGCTAAGCTCTAGCTTATTAACAATCATAGCCTTCTGGCCATTTCTCTTCTAAGACAACAGTTAAACACTAAAACAGAAATGGAGAATCCACCAAATCTCACACCCCATCCCCCATGATAATTGTGTGCTGGACTCCTTAGCTACACCTAAAATAATAATTTTCCCTTGATGAATTATAATGATTTTCAAATTCAGAAAAGAACTTCACCAGGATTAGAGAAAATCACAAAATTAGAATATTGGCTAGCATTTTAATTAAAATTTCAAGTAGCTTTGATAATGAGCAATTACATGTTTTGAATTTCACTGGCTGATACAATAAAGCAGAATAAATTTTTGCACCTATACTTTAAGAACTACCGATCATCTTTTTCTGGTCTTTTTCTTTTTTCTTGCTCATTTTTTTTCTTGTTCCTGTTTGTGAGTCTATCTCCATTTTATTTCATCCTACACTAAGTCCTCTTTAACTAAAGAGCTTTAACTAAAGAGCTTCTTCCTCTTCTTCCTTGGTATGTATGTGCCATACCTTGTGGTATGTATGCCTCCTTTCCTTTGAATCTCCATCCATTTTTCTTTTTTCTTTTTCCATCATCCACTAATTTTTATATCTTCTGTCTCTGTCCCTGTTTCTCTCTGTTTCTGGATTCTTTCCTTCCTTTCTTCTATTTCTGCTCTTCTTTCTCTTGCCTGATAACCAAACAAATCTATCTCAAGCGCTTAGGGGGTTGAGTGGTTCAGTCAGTTAAGTGTCTGCCTTCAGCACAGGTCATGATCCCAGGATCCTGGGATCATGTCCTGTGTGGAGCTCCCTGCTCAATGGGGAGTCTGCTTCTCCCTCTTCTTTTACCTCTCCCCTTTGCTCATGCTCTCTCTCTCCCAAAGAAGTAAATAAAATCTTAAAAAAAAAAAAAAAAAAAAAAAGCTTAGAGCAATGTATACCTGATTAATTTGAAAATCATAATCTGTTAGTTTTGTTTTCTTTTTAATCCATTATATTTATTTTGATTTTTTGTAAAGATTTTATTTATTTATTTGAGAGAGAGGAGCAAGAGAGAGAGAAAGATAAAGAGTGAGAAAGAGAGAGAGACAATAAGCAACTGGAGGAGCAGAAGGAGTGGGAAAGCAAACTCCCCACTGAGCAGGAGCCAGATATGGGGCTCAATCCCAGGACCCTGAGATCATGACCTGAGCCAAAATCAAGAGTCAGACGCTTAACTAACTGAGCCACCCAGGTCCCCCATCTAATTAGTTTTTTAAATAAAGTATATTATTTTGATTACTTTGATAGTCACTAAGATTTTTAGAAAAAATGAGTATTATACTCAAACATCTATTTCGAGAAGGTAGTGGAAAGTATGTATTTTAAGAAAATAGTTAATGAAAATAAACCAGTACTTACACATATGCTGGAGAAAATCTTGAACTTCAAATGAAAAAAAACCAAAATAATCATACAAGCATACAGGCTAAAACAAAAATCAAGAGCAAATGTCAAAAGCAACAGCAAAAAGAATTAACCATGCTCAGATATTTCTTCTATGACATCACATATTAAAAACCAATAAAATAAAGCCCTTGTACTTAGAAATTGAGTCCCAAGTCTTCTATACAAGGGGTTCTGAAAACAATAAATACCCATAACACTTCCTGAAAAAATCTTCTAAGAGAGGATTAAAATAGAGATTTAAAAATGGAGAGAGATCACTGAATTGAAGGTGAGAATTATAAAACAATGTAATCATAAAATTATATAATAATAATGTGCACAACTACAAAACAAATGTTTTTAACAAGTCTTAAAAGGTACATAATGTAAAGATAAAAATAAAATGAATACAAGAAATTATTCCAATTCCCCAGAGGAATGGGGAAAAATAATGAGGAGGTTCAGGAAAAAGTTTAAAAAATGTCTTGATAACTTTATTTTTTAAGTGTACAATTCAAAGACTTCTAGTATATTCACAGTTTCACATCCATCATCACAAGCCGTTTTAGGATATTTTGATTACTCCAAAAAGAAACCTCACAACCCTTAGTGGTCATGTCACAACCCCACAACCACCACCACATTTTGCCCTAAGTAATCACTAATTACTTTTCATATAATTGGAATCATACACAAATATAGGATTATACATAAATTGTACATAAATACATGGCCCTCTGTGACTGGCATCTTTCTCTTAAGTGTGTTTTAAAGGTTCATCTAAAAAAAATAAATAAAGGTTCATCTATTTTGTAGCACATACCAGCACTTTATTCTTTTTATAACCAAGTGATATTCCATACAGGTATACCACTTTCATGATGGACATTTGCTTTTTCCCACCTTTTGGCTATTGCAAATAAGGCTGCATTGAAAATTTGTGTGTAGGTTTGTATGAACATACGTGCTTATTTCTCTAAGAGTGGTGAATCATATGATAACTCCATACCTAACCATTGAGAGGCTGCCAAACTGGTTTTCAAAGTGGCTGCCGCATTTAATATTCTGACTAGCAATGTATGAACAATATAACTTGTACATATCCTACCCATACTTATTTTTTTAAATATGTACTTATTTATTTTTAGGAGCAGGCAGGGGCAGAGGGAGAAGGGGAGAGAGAGACAGAACCAGGAGCAGACTCCCTGCTGAGTGGGAAGCCCCACAAGGGGCTCAATCTTACAACCCTGAGATCATAACCTGAGCCAAACCAAGGGTCAGACACTCACCCAACTGAGCCACCAGGCACCCATCTAGCCAATACTTATTAACTGTCTTTTTGATTATAGCCTTCCTAGCGCGAAGTGGTATCTCATAATGGTTTTAATTTGCATTTCTCTAATGACGAATGATGCTAAACATTTTCCATGTACATGTTGCCTTTGCCTATTTTTTTTTTTTTGGAGTCATAATTCTTAAAATATTTTGTACATTTTTTAATTGAGTTGTCTTTTATTGTTGGTAAGAGTTCATATACTCTGGATACTAGATGTTTATCAGATATATAACTTGCAGGGGGGGATCCCTGGGTGGCTCAGCGGTTTGGCGCCTGCCTTTGGCCCGGGGCGTGATCCTGGAGTCCTGGGATGGAGTCCCGCATTGGGCTCCTGGCATGGAGCCTGCTTCTCACTCTGCCTGTGTCTTTGCCTCTCTCTCTCTCTCCCTCCCTCTCTCTCTCTCATAAATAAATAAATCTTAAAAAAAAAAACAAAAACAAATATTTCCTCCTATTCAGTGGATTGTCTTTTCACTTCCTTGATGGAGTTCTTCAAAGATTAAAAGGTTTTAATTTTGATGAAGTTCAATGATCTATTTTTTCTTTCATAGTTTGTACTTCTGGCATCATATTTAAGAAAACATTACCTCACTCAAGGTCACAAAGATATTCATATAGATATTTTTCTAGAAGTTTGTTTATAGTTTTAGCTCTTACATTTAATTTTTTTAACTCTTACATTTAAGTTAATGTTCCTTTTTTGGTTAATTTTTATAAGTGGTATGATGACGTAACTTCATTTTTGTGGATGGTAGGAGCTCAACTTCATACTTTTGCATGTGGATATCCAGTTTTTCCCAGCACCATTTAGTAAAAAACTTATTATTTTATGTTCCTATTCAGTTTTCTTAGCACCCTCATCAAAGACCAATTGACCATAAATATGAGGATTTATTTCTGGATTCTCAATGGTATTCCATTGATCTATATGTCTATACTTATGACAGCAACACACTATTTTGATTACTGTAGTTTTTGGCAAGTTTTGAAGCTGGGGAGTGTGAGTCCTCCAAATTTGTTATTATTTTTCTTTTTTTTTTTTTTTTAATGTATTTATTTACTCATGAGAGGCACAGAGAGAGGCAGAGACATAGGCAGAGGGAGCAGCAGGCTCCTCACAGGGAGCCCGATATGAGACTTTATCCCAGATCCTGGGATCACACCCTGAGCCAAAGGCAGACGCTCAACCGCTGAGCTACCCAGGCATCCCTGTTATTATTTTTCAAGATTGTTTTGGCTCTTCTGGTCTCTTGCATTTCCATATGAGTTTTTGGATCAACCTGCCTAATTTCTGCAAAAAATGGCAGCCGAGATTTTTACAAGGATTGCATCTAATCTGTAGATCAATTTAAGGAATATTCCCATCTGAACAATATTAAGTATTCCAACCATGAATGGGATGTGTTTCCATTTGGTTAGGTCTTTCTTTCAATGATGTGTTATAGTTTCATTGTATAAGTCTTGCGCTTCTTTTTAAAAATTTATTCCTAAGTATGTTATGCTTTTTGATGCCATTGTGAATGGCTTTCAAACTGCAATTTCTGAGTTTTTACTGGCAGTATATAGAAATGCAACTGATTTTTGTATATTGATTGTGTATCCCACAACCTTGTTAAACTTTATTAGTTCCAGTATTTTTTGGTAGATAAAATAGATTATTCTACATAAAAGATCATGTCATCAACCTTAAAGACATTTTAACTTCTTCCTGTTCAATCTTAGTGGCTTTTTTTTTTTTTTTTTGGAGGGGTCTTATTGCACTGGATAGAAACTCTAGTGCAATGTTGGACAGATGTAATGAGAGTAGACATCCATGCCTTGTTCCTGGTTTTAGGGGAAAGCATTTAGTTTTTCACCATTAAATGTATTGTTACTATAGTTTTCTTCATCAATATCCTTTATCAGGTTGAGAAAATTTCCTTCGTTTCTTAAGTTTCCAAGAGCTTATCTTTTATATCTATTGAGACAATCATGCGGTTTTTATCTTTTATTGTATTAATATTTTATTACATTGGTGTCTTTTCTATGCTAAACCAACCTTGCCTTCCTGGAATAAATCCCATTTGGTCATGGTGTATAAGTAATCCTTCTCATGTTGCTGGGTTTGACTTGTTACTATTTTCTTGAGAATTGTTGCATCTATATTAATAAACTATGTTAGCCTGTTGTTTTCTTTCCTTGTGTTGTCTTTGGCTTGATATCAGAGTAAAACTAGCTCCATAACATGCCTAGGAAGTGTTTCCTCCTCTTCTTTTTTTTTTTGAAAACTTTGTGAAAGACAGTGTTAATTCTTTTTTAAAGGTTTGGTAGAATTCAGCATTGAAGCCATTTGGGCCTGGACTTTTATTTATGGGAAGACTTTTTATTATTCATACAATCTGTCCAATGAGTATGTCTATTTAAATTTTCTTCTTCTTTTATTAGTTTTATCCTTCTAGGAAATTGTGTATTTCATGTAAGTTATTTAATTTGTTGGCATACTATTCCCTTATAGTCCTTTTTCTGTACTGTTACTCATTCCTTCTTTCATTCCTGATTTTAGTAATTTGAGACTTTTTTGCTTGATCAAGCTACCTAAAAGTCTGTCAATTTTGTTCATCTTTTCAAGAAACCAGTTTTTTGTTTCATTGGTTTTATACACACACACACACACACACACACACACACACACGTATTTCTCTTTTTCATTTATTTCTGCTCTAATTTTTTTGTTTCCTTTCTTCTGTTTGCTTTAAGTTTAGTTTGCTATAGTAGAAAGTCAGTTTACTGGTTTCTTTCTTTCTTTCTTTCTTTCTTTCTTTCTTTCTTTCTTTCTTTCGGCTTCATGCTCAGTATGAATGAATTCAGGGCCTGAATTCACAACCCTGCAATCAAGACCTGAGCCGAGATCAAGAGATGCTTAACTAACTGAACCACCCCATCTTTATTCCTTTTTTAATATAGGTATTTACAAGTGTAAATTTCAGTCGAAGCACTGCTCTCTGTATATGTTGGGGTGGGTGTTTAGTGCTCCAGCAGGCAGGCAGTTTACAATTGTGCTTTAGCCTTCACTTCTTGCTTGTGCAGGGCCCCAAGGTCAGTCAGAGGTGAGGAATTAGGGCCTTCTCAGGTTTTTGCTGAGCATAAGAAGATCACTGTGCATGCATGTCTTTCTAGGTTCCCAGGAATATTTTGGAGCTTTGCAAAGTCCCACATGGACATCTCATTCCACGTTTTTTCTTTTTGATTTTTTTGGTCAGCCTCTTATTAGCTCCAATTGGTGTAACTGCCTTATGCATCTGCAATGTTAAATAGTTGCCATTACTTCTTTCTGACAAATGTCCTAAGGATAAGGCTATTCAAACAAAGTGAGCTCTGAGTCAGGTCAAATAAAATCAACTCTTGGGAATGGAACTTTACAAGGAGCTTAAGATAGGTCATATAGTGTCAATTCTCTGGGGATGGAGCAACTGGGGAGTTTCAGATCCATTCGGCCCTTTCTCACCAGTGCCTGCTCGGCTTCTGGGTTTTATAACTACATAGTTGTGAGTCTGCTGATTTTTAAGTCTACACAGGAAATAGAGAGAGGGAGATGGGAATAGGGCAAGTTAAAAGCCACAGAGCTTGCTGTTCTTGTTGATATTCAACTGTTTTTCACAAATAAATGATTCTAGAATATTGCAAACTTTTTGTTGATTCCAGATTTCTGAATAAGTTGATTTTGACAATTTTTACCATTGTTCTCTTACTTTTATGGATGAACAGATTTTTATGGATGCTTATTCCACCATTCTGGAAATGCTTCTACATAAGTGCATTTTGAGATTTCTATATTTATACAAGGTGTTGGCAGGGGTATATTTTATTGTTGACCTTTCGTTTAATTATTTCTTGGTTATGTGCCAAGTTTTAAACTGTAAAAGCCAGATTAAAAGTCAAAGAACTCTGTCAGAGAAATTAAGAAAACAATTCCATTTACAATTGCATCAAAAAGAATAAAATACTAGGAATAAATTTAACCAAGGAGGTGAAAAATGTGTACACTGAAAACTGTAAGACATTGATGAAAGAAATTCAAGAAGACACAAATAAATGAAAAGATATTCCATGCAGAGTGATTAGAAAAACTGATATTGTTAAAAATGTTCATTCCACCCAAAGCAATCTACAGATTTAGTGTAATCCTTATCAAAATCCCAATGGCATTTTTCACAGAAATAGAACAATCTTAAGGTTAAAATGGAACCGCAAAAGACTAACTATACAAAGCAATCTGGAGAAATAAGAATAAAGCTGGAAGCATTATACTTCCTACTTCCTAACTATATTACAAAGCTATGGGAATTAAAACAGTATGGTACTGGCATAAAAACAGACATATAGATCAATGGAACAGATCAAGAGTCCAGATATAAATCCATGTATACATGGTTCATTAATTTATGACAAGGGAGCCAAGAATATACAATGGGGAAAGGACAATCTCTTCAATAAATGGTGTTGGGGAAACTAGACCACCATATGCAAAAGAATGAAATTGGACCACTATCTTACACCATACACAATATTAACTCAAAATGGATTAAAGTCTTGAATATTAAGACTTAAAACCATAAACTCCTAGAAGAAGACATAGGCAGTAAGCTCCATGACATCAGTCTTGGTACAATTGATATCCATAAAATGATCTTGCAACCCAGTGCCTTGCTAACCTTACATTTTAGTTCTGGCTTTTTTTTTTAATACTGAAGTATTTTATTATTATTTGAAAGATTTATTTATTTATTTGAGAGAGAGAGAGAGAGAGTGCATGCACACCTGCATAAGCGGGAGGGAGGGGCAGAGGGAAAGGGAGAGAAATCCTCAGGTAGACTCCCCACTGAGCATGGAGCCTGATGTGGCAAATCCCAAGACCCTGAGATCATCATGACCTGAGCTGAAACTAAAAGTCAACCCTTAACCAATTGAAACACCCAGACCCCCCTCAAAGGATTTTCTATTTGGATAATAATGTTGTCTGAGTATAAAGACACAATTTTACCATTTCTTTTACAAATTAAATGTTATTTTATTAAGACACAGCTAGAACTCCCAGTACAAGGTTGAAAAAGTTGGTGAGAGTAGCTACATTTACCTTGTTTTGGAACTTAGGGAAAAAACATTCATTCTTATACCAGTAAGTATGTTAGCTGCATATTTTATGCAGTTACTCTTTATCGGTTGAGGAAACTATCTTTTATTCCTAATTTCCTTAAAAGTTTACTTTTAATCTGAAATGGATGTTGGATTTTATTAATTTTTTTTACATATTTGAGATATTACCATACAGTTTTTCTTTCTTGGTCTGTTAATGGTTAATTACATTGGTTTACTACATTGATTGCAATTTAAAAGACAACCCAATTTGTACTTCAATTGTACTTCATTTTAAGCACTTAGTTGAAGCTTCATTTCAAGTGTTCAATACCCCCATGTGGATAGTGGCCACTGTATTAGGTGGTGCAGCTCTCTATGTTCTTAGCCACTCTGCTAAACTACTTTCTACAACAATTACCTGAAAAGCATCTCAGCCATACACCTTCCATTCAGGGAGCAGAAAACACACAATGTGAAACTTAACAGCTGGTTCATTAGAAATTATTCTTTCTGAGTAACAGATCATAAAATCAAGATCCAAAGGTGCTGGTGTCATACATATGCCTATGAAAGAATGTGAGAGAGAGAGAGAGAGAGAACCAGGGTACTAGTGCTCTTTTCATTACATGATCTGCTATTCAAGAGTTTTAGGAGAAAAAGAAACACTAGAAAATAATTTCTCTGTTATAGACCAAGATTTGAGAAAACAATAAATAACCTAGCAAGATGCAAAAACTCTTTTTTTTAAAAAAAGGTTATTGATTGATTGATTTCAGAAAGAGCATGAGCAGGGGAGAGGGGCAGAGGGAGAAGGAGCAGCAGGCTCCCCACTGAGCAGGGAGCCTGACACAGGGCTCAATTCCACGACTCTCAAATCAGGTCCTGAGCTGAAGGCAAACCCTTAACCAGCTGAGCCACCCATGTGCCCCAGAAACTCTTTTTAAAAGGTAGAGAGCTGGGATCCCTGGGTGGCGCAGCGGTTTAGTGCCTGCCTTTAGCCAAGGGCGCGATCCTGGAGACCCTGGATCGAATCCCATGTCGGGCTCCCGGGGCATGGAGCCCGCTTCTCCCTCTGCCTGTGTCTCTGCCTCTCTCTCTCTCTCTCTCTCTCTCTCTGTGACTATCATAAATAAATAAAAATTAAAAAAAAAAGATTTTAAAAGGTAGAGAGCTAAGCACATGGCATCTGGGTGGCTCATTCAGTTAAGTGTCCTATTCTTGGTGTTGGCTCAGGTCATGATCTCAGGGTTGCGACACTGAGCCTCACATGGGCCTCATCACTCAGTGGGAAGTCTGCTTGAAAGATGAAAAATTCTCTCCCTCTGCCCCTCCTCCCCTCTAAAAATAAATAGATAAATCTTAAAAAAAAAAAAAAAAGGCAGAATGAAGAAGAATCAAAATGCCCAAGAATCCCTTCTTGGGTTGAAAATAGGTCTGGAGCTTTGGCCTGGGTTAGGGTCTTGTGAGGAGATGAGGATGGAAAGAGAAAGGTTAGAGTAATGATCTATATCCTATGGACGTGGGAACAATCAGGAACCAAAGTCTAAGTTTTGGCCATGGAAACAAAGGTAGTTTGAAACTGTCAATCCAGGGGCACAAAGAACAGGATCTGAAATAAATGATCCTCAGAAGTAGTCAGACCTGATGACTGGGTGGCACAGTCAGTTAAGCATCTGCCTTCAGCTCAGATCATGATCCCAAGGTCTTGGGATGGAGTCCTGCACCCGGCTCCCTGCTCAGTGGGGAATCTGCTTCTCCCTCTGCCCCTCTCCCTACTTGTGCACATGGGCACACTCTCTCAAAAATAAATAAATAAAAATCTTTTTTAAAAAAAGTAGTTAGACCACCTAAGCAAAACGGCTTATAATATGGAAACAAGATTGTTCCTCAAAGTCAGAGTTTATATGGGGCAAAAGAGCCTTTCAGAAGGATCCTGTCTATGTGAGGGACACATTCAGGGGTACATTCATTGAGACACATAAAGCTCCTGGACTTCATTGCATGCCTGCTGAGATTATTAAATAAGAAACAGAAAAATCTGTTTGTAGACCTGGATACCACCTAAGCACACCATAAAGTGTGGATTCTTCCCACTTTGTTTTAATATTCATCACATGACTGGAGCTAATTTACTCCCGCTATTAAACCTAGCCCCACACCAGGACCAGGGACCACTTTTGTCCTTGGTATGAGGAATTTAAGGAACTCTAATTCAATAGTTCAACTGACATCTTAGCTGCTAACTTGGCTTTACTTGTTCTTCCAGGACTTGAGTTATTCTCCTCCATTCTTACAATTAAGGATAACTCCAAAGTCCAAAAGACCTGAATCTTATGCCTATTGTCAGACCTCCCTTATTTTGACTTACTCATATTTCTTGTCTCTGTCCAAACATGGTGGGAAGGTGTTAAATTCGAATTTGGTTTTTGTTATGTATTTAAGACTATCCATCTTTTTTTTTTTTTAAGATTTATTTATTTATTTGAGAGAGAGAGAGAGAGAGAGAGAATGGGTGGGAACGGCAGAAGGAGAGGGAGAGAGAATCCCAAGTGGATTTTGAGCTCAGCATGGAGCCCAACTCAGAACTCAATCTCATGACCCTAAGATTGTGACCTGAGCCAAAACCAAGAGTCCAACACTCAACCAACTGTGCCACCCAGGAGTCCAAGACTATTCATCTTTTTCATTTTTTTAAGATTTTATTTATTTATTCAGGAGAGACACAGAGAGAGAGAGAGAGAGGCAGAGACATAGGCAGAGAAGCAGGCTCTATGCAGGGAGCCCAACGTGGGACTCGATCCTGGGACTCTAGGATCATGCCCTGGGCCAAAGGCAGGCACTAAACCACTGGGCCACCTATGCGTCCCTCTTTTTAATTTGTTTATGTGTCAGTTTTAAAAGGTTTTTAACAAAATAGTTTGTGTTTTTGATCTAAATTGTCACCTTTTATGGCTGTGCAGTTATTCATATTTTTTTGTTCTTTCAATGTTTATAAGATCATAGCAATATCCAATTTTATCTCGGTCATTGATAATTTTTGCTTTTATTTTCATTACTGGCTTTACTAGGGATTTATCAATTTTATTAATCTTTCCAAAGAACCAACTTTTGGCTTTGTTAATTTTTTTTCAAGTGCATTCCCATCTTCCAATTCATTAATTCTGCCCTTAAGTTTATTTCTTTTCTTTTACCTTTTTCAGTTTAATTTGCTATTTTTTAAACTAGGCCATTGATAAATAATTGACTTTCAGTATTCAGTAAAAACAAAAACAAAAACCTTTTTTATATTAATACTGACACACTCAAGACTTCACATTATTATTTCTTTAAGTTTTTTTTTTAATTGAAGCAATCTCTACACTCCGTGTAGGATTTGAACTCATGACCTGGAGATCAAAAGTAGCATGCTCTTCCAACTAAAAAGCTAGTGTACCCTTTAGGTACACTATTTAACATAGCTTCAGAACATATGCAAAGCAAAAATTGACAGAACTATAAAGAGATATAGATAAATCTACAAAGATAGAGATCTCAACCCCTCTCAGTAACAAATAAAATACACACAAAAAATTAGTGTATAGAAGATTTGTACAACACAATTTATCAACTTGACCTATTCAGCCTATGTAGAACACTATCCCCTGACTACTGCAGAATACATATTTTTCTCAAGGATACACAGAACACTTATCATAGGGGTACCTGGGTGGCTCAGTGGTTGAGCATCTGTCTTTGGCTCAGGTCATGATCCTGGGGTCCTGGAATCGAGTCCCACATCGGGCTCCCCACAGAGAGCCTGCTTCTCCCTCTGCCTATGTCTCTGCCTCTCTGTATGTGTCTGTCATGGGTAAATAAAATCTTTTTGTTTTATAATAGGAATTCTATAGCTACTGTCTTTTTAAAAAATATTTTGTTTATTTATTTATTCATGACAGAGAGAGAGAGAGAGATCGAGGGAGAAGCAGGCTCCATGCTGGGAGCCTGAGGTGGGACTTGATCTCGGATCTCCAGAATCACACCCTGGGCTGAAGGCGGCGCTAAACCGCTGGGCCACTGGGGCTGCCCCAAATAAATAAAATCTTAAAAAAAAAAAAAAAAATGAACACCTAGCATAATAGACTACATGCAGAGCCATAAAGCAGATATTCATAAATTACAAAGGACTGACTTTGTCACCCAAAATATTTTCTCTAACCACTATGAAATTAAACTAAAAATCAGGGGCATCTGGGTGGCTCAGTGGTTGAGTGTCTGCCTTTAGCTCAGGTTGTGATCCTGGGGTCCTAGGATCAAGTCCTACATAGGCTCCCTGTGGAGAGCCTGCTTCTGCTTCTGCCTATGTCTTTGCCTCTCTGTGTCTCTCATGGATAAATAAAATCTTTTAACAATAAAAAAATAAAATAAAAATCAAGAACAGATGGATGATTCTTTTTCTTTAAATTTGGTAGGGAAGCACTTGGGTGTCTCAGTCAGTGAAGTGTCGGCCTTCAGTTCAGGTCATGATTCCAGGGTCCTGGGATCAAGCCCCATGTTGTGCTCTCTCTCAGCAGGGAGTGTGCTTCTTCTTACTCTCCCTCTGTGCAGCAAATTATTAATTATTAAATACAAAATAAAAATTAATGAATAAAATCTTTACAAAGTTTTTAAAAAGTAAACTCTCATGAATAAATAAATAAATAATAAAAATCTTTAAAAGTAAACTCTACACCCAATGTGGAGCTTGAACTTATGACCTTGATATCAAGAGTTGCATGCTCTATTGACTCAGTCAACCAGGCACCCCAGAATGATAAGTTTTAAATCCTCAGATTTTTGGAAATTGAGAACAGTATGTCAAAAAACTTCATAGATGAAAGAAGAAAACACAGTGGAAATTTTTAAATATTTTGAATTGAATATAGTAAAAATATAACAACATTTGTGAGATACAGCTAAAATAGTGCTTAGAAAATTTAGCCCTTTGGGCACCTGAGTGGCTCAGTCAGCTAATCATCCAACTCTTGATCTCAACTTAGGTCTTGATCTCAACTTGGGTCTTGATCTGAGCTCAGATCTTTTTTTTTTTTTTTCCAACTCACAGATCTTAATCACAGGGTCATGAATTCAAGCCCTATATTGGGCTCCACACCCAGTGTGGAGCCTACTTTAAAAAAAAAAAAAATAGTAGCTGTTGTGGAGAGAGTAGCTCCTCTTCCTGAGCTCAACTTCCTTCTCAAACATTTTAATGAGCCACGTGGTACCAGTTAGCATAGATCAAAAATAGTTACTATTCTCTGCATTCCCCCCTGCCTTATGCCCCCCCCCCCTTTCTTTCTCTCTCTTGCTTGTTTTGGAAAACACTGATAGCCTTTTGACTCTTCTCTGTGTAACTTATGTGACATATCCTACTGTGCTTCCATCTGTTCTATTTCAATATAACTTCAGAGATAGGGAAATATTCCAGGCCTCAAAAATAGTACGCTGGTAGGTTCCATTTCATTAAAAAAATACAATGGGGGGAAAGGGAAACAAAGAAAAATTCTGACTTATTTTTTAATTCCTTGAATAAAGAAATGTTTATTGTTATAATTTTAAAATTGAAATATGATTATATATATATATAAAAGAAATATTATTATACAGTGTATTTTGACAACTTGGGATTACAGAAGGGACTGGGATGTGGAAGCAGAAATATTGGAGATGTGTTCCAACTCCCTTCCATCCTCAGAAGAAAGCTGGTCCTGGGTTGGAAACAGGACACAGGCTATGAAGAGTTAAAAGACAAGCCAAAAGAAACTCTTTACCCAGAATGAACAAACTAACATATATAAAGTTATTTTCTGTACTGGGCTTTGAAAACTCATTCCTCAGCAGGCTTTGGACACTTCCAGATATTCTGGCCAAATCCTAAATTCTGTATAACAAATTCCCTCCTGATTTTCCTTTAAAGGAAATTATCTTGAGATAAGATCGGTCTGGGTCATCTGGTGGTATCTTCTTCTTCTGTTAGAGAAAAAGAAAGAAAAATGTCTTTCCACAGCTAAAAAATTTAACTTCCATTTTACAACAGGTAATGTTCTAAAAGCGCCAAGACCGTGTTTATGTTTCAAGCGCAACAGCGACATCTAGTGGACAAAATGCTTCAGTAATTTATCAAGTAGATAAACATTTTCTATTTCTGTCATTTACAAAAAACATGTTTCTGGGACGCCTGGGTAGCTCAGTGGTTGAGCCTCTGCCTTCAGCTCAGGGTGTGATCTCCGAGTCCCCGGATCAAGTCCCGCATCAGGCTCCCTGCAGAAAGCCTGCTTCTCCCTCTGCCTATGTCTGCCTCTCTGTGTCTCTCATGAATAAATAAATAAAATCTTAAAAAACAAAAAAAGAAAAGAAAAACTATGCTTCTAAAAATTTCTCCCTAAATACATTCTTTCTTTCTTTCTTTCTTCTTTCTTTCTTTCTTTCTTTCTTTCTTTCTTTCTTTCTTCTTCTTTCTTTCTTTTCTTTCTTTTCTTTCTTTCTTTCTTTCTTTCTTTCTTTTTCTTTCTTTCTTTCTTTCTTTCTTTCTTTCTTCTTTCTTTCTTTCTTTCTTCTTTCTTTTTTTTTTTCATGCTTTCTTAATATGCATAAATACAGGCCAGTGGTCACTGACAGAGGATGTTTCCCACACTTACACCAAAATGGCTCTCAGTGATTTGTGTGAACAAGACCTTGGGCCCCATAGATATTAGGTAATATTCACCCACAGAACTCACCTTAGCATGGGAACAAGATCTGTTGTTGGCTACTTTTCTTCCCTCCATCAGACTCGGAGGTATTCTGATAATAGCCACACTTAAGGGGAGGATCTGATCATACCCTTAAAGGTACTTAGGAGACAACAGTGAAATACTTTCTCTTAGCGACCAGGATTGGAGTCTGGTTCAAGTCCAGCATCGGAGAAGATTCTTAAGGTAAGATTTCTAGGTAACATGTGTGCTTGCAAAAGAGGAGCTTCTTCATTCTGTATCTTAATATACTTAGCTAGGTCAATATAAGTACTACTAAGTAGCCAACTAAATAAAGCCATCGATAAATTCTAAATTGTTCTCTTTCGGGTTTAGTCTAGCTAAGAAGTCTTAGAGAACTGCCCTGTCCTTCACTAGAAGACATGGTTGGTTCTAATGTATAAAAGGACACGAGCCTGATGACTAAAGAAAGCTCCCACTTGTCAGTGTCCACTGAAATAAAGCATGATGCTAAGAACTTATATACATTAATTCAAACCATGTCTAATACACATAATCCTGGTGTGTAGGCATTATTAAATCTATTTCTATAGCTAAGAAAAATGAGGCTCCAAACAAGTTACATAACTTGAATAGCTGAGTCAGAGGGCAAATCTCAGTGATTTCAATTCTAAAGCCCATTATCTTTTTAGGATATACATTGCCTCCTGCCATAAAGCTGGAAGAAAAAGAAAATGGAAGCTGTTCTTCATTAGTGAATAGGACACTGATAAAACACTTTTCCTATTATCCTAAAACAGAAAAATAACATATTTCCTCCCCTGCTTTGCGCTATCAAATTTGGTATATTATATATTTTTCAACTCAGGAGGAGAAATTTGCAATGATGTTGCTTCCTTACACTTTTAAAAATATCATAAAATTTGACTCATATTAGCAGAGAGGTGAGAGCATAGTTACTAGAATCTGTTTTTTTTAAAGACACATTTATTCAGCATCATGATCAGACTATTACATTTGGCAATCAACAGCATGTGTGCAAAAAATCTACATTAAAATCCTTGGTTGGGATGCCCTACACTTTCCACAGAACAGAAAATAAAATAACCTGTTATACGATTAGTCACAAATACAGTCCTGGAGTTTTTTTGCCCATACACATGAGTATTGTCTAAAACATGTCTTCCTTGTACAGCTTGGCCCTGCCACCACTGTGCTTGGCTGAGTTCACAAATCTGTTGTAACCTGTAGTTTCCCTGTCACTTCTCTGGCTCACCTCTCCTGCTAAGATTTGTTTCCTGGCAGTAATTAAAACCTTCTGGGATCCCTGGGTGGCGCAGCGGTTTGGCGCCTGCCTTTGGCCCAGGGCGCGATCCTGGAGACCCTGGATCGAATCCCACGTCGGGCTCCCGGTGCATGGAGCCTGCTTCTCCCTCTGCCTGTGTCTCTGCCTCTCTCTCTCTCTCTGTGACTATCATAAATAAATAAATTAAAAAAAAAAAAAAACCTTCTGCCGGGATGCCTGGGTGGCTCAGTGGTTGAGGGTCTGCCTTTGGCTCAGGGTGTGAACCTGGGATTGAGTCCCGCATCGGGCTCCCTGCATGGAGCCTGCTTCTCCTCTCTCTGCCTGTGTCTCTGCCTCTCTCTCTCTCTGTGTCTCATGAATAAATAAATAAAATCTTTAAAAAAAAATCCTTCTGTCACTGCCATAGCTGCTGCTGCTGCTGCTGGAACCACCACAGCCACATTGGTTTCATGGTTTGGCAATCTATTGGCCTCCACCACCATAGGAGCCAGAGCTTCTGCCTCCAAATTTCCTCCTTTCAAGGGTCCAAAATTTGAGGATTGATCATTGTAATTGCCAAAATCGTTATAGCTTCCGCCGCCTCCAAAGTTGCTTCCATCATTACCAAATCTGTTAGAGCCATCCCCACTGCCACCGAATCCACCACTACCTCGACTGCCACCGAAGCCACCTTGACCACTGACGTTCCCTCCACAACCAAAGTTGTCATTCGCCCCAAAACCACCTCCACAACCACCACCAAAGTTTCCAGAACCACTGGGCCTCTTTGGCTGGACGAAGCACTAGCCATCTCTTGCTTCGATAGGGCTTTCCTTACTTCACAGTTGTGGCCATTCACAGTATGGCATTTTTGAATGACAATCTTGTCTACAGAGTCATGGTCATCAAATATCACAAAAGCAAAACCTTTCTTTTTGCCACTGCCTTGGTCAGTCATGATCTCAATCACTTCAATTTTCCCATAGTGTTCAAAATAATCTCTTAGATGATGTTCTTCAGTGTCTTCTTTAATGCCACCAACAAAAATCTTTTTCACAGTTAAGTGGGCACCAGGTCTTTGAGAATCTTCTCCGGAGTCAGCCCTCTTTGGTTCCACAACTCTTCCATCCACCTTGTGTGGCTGAGTGGTCATGGCTGCATCCACCTCCTCCACCATGGCGTAGGTAACAAACCCAAAGCCTCTGGAGTGCTTGGGGTTGGGGTCTCTCATGACCACACAGTCCATAAGAGTTCCCCATTGCTCAAAATGGCTCCTCAGACTTTTATCAGTTGTTTCAAAGCTCAAACCTCCGATGAAGAGCTTCCACAGCTGCTCAGGCCCTTTGGGAGACTCTGACTTAGACATGATGGCGGTGGGAGGGGAGACTTTAACGATGCTTACTTGGCAGCGTCCGGGGCAGAAGGGAGTAATCTAACCAACATGTCTCTAGAATCAGTTTAAATATGAGTTCCAGCTCACCTATTTATTAGCTGCACAAACTTGAGCATGATACTTAACTTCTTCTGGGCATCAGTTTCCTCATTTGCAAATGGGATTATAGTGTCTATTTCTGTCTATGAAATAATAGGCTGTTTTGAGGATTGAAGAGAGGGCTTAGGACAATGACTGGCATTGAACAAAGGCTCTGTATCATCATTATTGTTGGAATTGTTTCTATTAATATGTTAAAAAGCAACAAGTTGTTGAATTTCTTTATTTCTAAACACTTTATTGGGATCCCTGGGTGGCTCAGCGGTTTAGCGCCTCCCTGGGTTTCAGCCCAGGGCCTGATCCTGGAGTCCTGGGATGGAGCCCCACATTGGGCTCCCTGCGTGGGGCCTGCTTCTCCCTCTGCCTGTGTCTCTGCTTCTCTCTCTCTCTCTCTCTCTCTGTGTGTGTGTCTCTCATGAATAAATAAATAAAATCTTTAAAAATAAGTAAACACTTTATTGAGGTATAATTCACATAACATAAAAGTCACCCATTTTAACAGTACAATTCAATGATTTTTAGTAAATGTACTGACCTGTGCAACAATCACCATAATTCAGTTCTAGGACATTTCCATTGCCTAAAAAGTTCCCCTGTGTCCATTTTTAGTTAATCCCACTGCCATCCTCAACCCCAAACCACAGACCTGCTTTTTGTCTCTATAAATTTGCCTTTTCTAAACATTTCATGTAAATAGAAATCATAAAATATATAATCTCTGTGTTTGGTTTCTTTCATCACAGCCTGATGTTTTGAGATTCATCCACACTGTAGTATGTATTAGTAGCTAGTTCCTTTTAATTGTTGAATAATATTCCATTGTGTGGATATGCATATTGTATTTACCCATTCACCAGCTGATCAACATTTGAGTTGTTTCCACTTTTTGGCTATTCTGAATAATGCTGCTATGAACATTCACATGCTAGTGTTTGTGTGGACAAATGCTTTCTGTTCTCTTGGGTAATACCTAGGAGTGGAATTATTAGATCATATGGTAAATCTGTTCAACTTTTTAAGGAACTGTAAAATTGTCTTCCAAGTGACTGCACTGTTTTACAGACTACCAGTGATGTATGGATTCCCCTTTCTCCATATCCTCACTAACACTTGGTGTGGGCTTTTTCATAGCCATTCTAGTTAGGAAATAGTAATATCTCATTGTGGTTTTAATTTGCATTTCCCTAATGGTCCATGATGTTGAACACCTTTTCATGAGTGTATTAGCCATTTATATATACCCGTTAGTGAAATATCTATCTCATATTCTTTTTTTAATTGAGTAGTTTGGCCTCTTTTTAATGATTGCTACAGTCAATATGGAATGCTTCTCCATTTATTTAGACTTTCTTTATATCTCTCTGCAACATTTTGTAGTTTTTAGTGTATAAGACTTGCATTTCTTTTGTTAATTTTTCTTAAGTATTTTTCTTCTTTTTGAAGTCCTAGTAAATGGCATCATTCATTTCCAGATACTCATTGTTAATATGTAGAAATACAATTGATTCTTGCATATTGATCTTTTATCCTATAACGTCAATAGATTATCAGTTCTAATAATTTTTTGTGGATTTGTTAAGGTTTTCTATGCATAAGTTTATATCATTCACAAATGAAGACAGTTTATTTCTTCAATTCCAAGCCGACTGACCTTTATTTCTTTTTGTTGCCTGATTGCAGTGGCTAGACTCTCTAGTTAAATCTTGAATAGAAGTGGTAAGAACAGATGTCCTTGTCTTATTCCTCTTCTTAGTGGGGAACATAATCAGCCTTTCAGCATTAGGTACATTAGATGTAGATTTTTTGTAGATACTTGTTATTAGATCAAAGAAGTTCTGTTCTTTTTAGTTAGTTGACAGTTCGTTTTTGTTTTTGTTGGTTTTTAAAAATTCATGCTGGATTCTGGATTCTGCCAAATGCTTTGGCTATGTTTATTGATATATGTTTATTGATATAAGCACAATTTTCCCCTTTATTCTCTTAGTATGTGTTATATTAATTGACTTTTTGGTGTTAAACCAACCTTACATTCCTGGGATAAACTCAGTTGGCAATGGTGCATAATGTTATTTCTACGTTGCTAGATTTGGTTTGCTAATATTTGGTTGTTAATTTTTTTGTCCACATGCATGACAGGTATTGGTCTGTATGTTACTTGCTATGTCTTTATCAAGGCTATGCCAGGCTCAGAATGAAAGAGAAATGTTCTCCCCCACCTCCATTTTTTGGAAGAGTTTATGGAGGATTAGCATTAATTTTTCTTTAAATGTTTGACAGAGGGGCACTTAGCTAGCTCAGTCAGAAGAGCATGTGACTTTTGATCTCAGGGTCATGAGTTTGAGTCCCACATCAGGTATAGAGACTACTTAAAAAAAAAAACTAAAAAAAAAAAAAAAAAAAAAAAGCTTGATGGAATTTACCAGTGAAAGCATTTGGATCTGGGTTTTTCTTTGTGGGAAGTGTTTTTTGCTATTTTTGTTTTTATTTTTTAACTTATTCAACCTCTTCATCTGTTACAGATCTATTCAAATTTTCTGTCTCTCTTTTTTAAAGATTTTATTTTTTAATTATTTATTTGAGAAAGAGAGAGAGAGAGAGAGAGAGAGAGCATGAGCGGGGGGGAGGGGCAGAAGGAGAAGGAGAAGCCGACTCCCTGCTGAGCAGGAAGCCAGACTTGGAGCTGATCCCAGGACCCTGAGATCATGACCTGAACTGAAGGCAGATGCTTGACCAACTGAGCCACCCAGGCTCCCCTTTCTGTCTCTTCTTGAGTCAGTTTTGGTAGTTACATCGTTCTAGGAATTTGTGCATTTCACCTAGGTTATCTAATTTGTTGCCATAATGCTTTCCATCTTATTTATGATCCTTTTGTCCCTGTAGTGTGAGTGATTACATTCCATCTTTTTCTACTGGTTTTAGTAATCTGCATCATCTCTCTTCTTTCTTGGTCAGTCTAGCTAAAAGTTTGTCAATCTTGTTGATTTTCTCAATCAAAATTTAGTTTGACTTACAGTCTCTTATTGTGATTTGTTTTCTCTCTTCTCTAATCTTTATTATTTCCTTCCTTCAGCTTGGTTTGAGTTTAATTTACTCTTATATTTCTAGATTTTTAAAGGAGGAAACTTGGGATATTGATTTTGAGATTGTTCTTCTTTTCTAACAGAAATATAGAGGTGTATAAATTTTCCTATCTTTAGCTGCATCTCATAAATTGAGATGTGTTGTTTGCATTTTAATTCAGTTTGAAATACATTCTAAAGTCTCTACTGATTTCTTTTCTGACCTATGGGTTATTTTCAAACATTTAATTTTCAAATATTGTTGGATTTTCCAAATGTCCTTGTATTATTGATTTCTAATTTAATTTTGTTATGCTCAGAGAACATACTTTGTATGATTTCAATCCTTATAAATATACAGAGACTTATTTTATAGCCTAGTATATGGTATCTTAAAGAATAAATATGCTTAAAAAGAATGTATATTTTAGTTCAGTTTGGTGGAAATCTATAGGTTTCACATAGATCAAGTTGGTTAACAGTTAATTTAAGATTCCTACAATGTTTCTGATTTTCAGTCTAGTTATTTTTTCATTTTTGAGAATAGTATATTAGAATCTCCAGTTATTATTGTTGAATTATATTCCTCCCTTAAATTCCCTCAGCTTTTGCTTCAGATGTTTGAAGATCTATTGTTAGATGTATATATGTTTTTAATTATTTATCTTCCTGATGGACTGATGATGTTAGCATTATAATGTCCCTTTTCTCCTATAGTAACAATTTGTTTGGTCTTAAAGTCTATTTTGTCTGATATCATAGCCACTCCATCTCTCTCATGGTTACCTTTTGCATCATTTTACTTTCAATCTGTATGTATCTATGGAAGTGTGTCTCTTATAAGTAGCATCTAGTTGGCTCCTATTTACTTATATCTCTCCCTTTTAACTGGAGTGTTTAATCCATTTAGATTTAATATAATTACTTTTGTAGTTAGATTTATGCCTCCCATTTTTCTATTTGTTTTCTTTAATTATTTTTAAAATGTGTTTTCTTTAGATCTCATGTCATTGTTGTTCTTCTGTTCCAACTTTATTTTCACTTGCATTAAACAAATATTCTTTGGTGTACCATTTTAACTCCTTTGTTCATTTTTAAGCTATCTTTTGAGTTATCTTCTTATGGTTCCTTTAGGAATTATGCTATGTATCTTTATCATAATTTACTTCAGGTTTATACTGACCAATTCTGGTAAATACAGCAAATTTTCTCTGATGTACTTCCATTTTCTTTCTCCTCTCATAATGATGGGACATATTGAGATCAATAATCTCAAAGGTCCCAAATATTTTAAAGAGATAAGAAGTAAAAAATAGAGGGATGCCTGGGTGGCTCAGCAGTTGAGCATCTGCCTTTGGCCCAGGGTGTGATCCTGGGGTTCTGGGATCGAGTCCCGCATCAGGCTCCCTGTGAGGAGCCTGCTTCTCCCTCTGCCTGTGTCTCTGCCTCTATCTCTCTCTCTCTCTGTGTCCTGCATGAATTAATAAATAAAATCTTTAAAAAAAAAGAAGAAGAAGAAGTAAAATGTGGAAAGAAATGTTCTCTTCCAGGAAGGGAATGTATATGCACAAAGGCATGAATCAAGAAGTAGCCTTTTTAGTGGCATAAAATGCAATAGGGAAATGAGAGATGAAATAACAAGGGAGGATCATGAAAGGCCTTGTATACCATACATTGGGAAAGGGCATTGGTGGGGCACAATTTATTGTATAGCATACAGGGACATGGACACGTGCATTTCAGAGTGCTCTAACAGAAATGTAGAGGATCAGTTTCAGGGAAGCACCACTGGACAAATCAGAGCTCTCTCAGTGATCCTTCCAGTGAGTTTTTCTTGATTTCCCAATGTAGTTTCTGTGAATCTTTACACGGGGTCAGGAGTCAGATCCTTAAGCCTGTACACATTCGACCTTTAGCTTGTAAAACTCCAAAGTGATAAACTCCCAATTGCTGGAGACTTACTGTGTGTAAAGTTATGCAAGGCAATGCTCAATTATTCAGAAGTCATCTACTGAGTTTGCATATAATTAACTTCATGGTATCTCTGTCTTGTTCCTTCCTCTTGCCTTAATCTCATTTACTAGTTGATTAGTTCTTTCATATTATATATGAAGAAAAAGAAAAAAACAGGGTGAGTATGCTCTCCTTTTTTACAGTTTGAGTAAGTGGAGAAGTCAGAGTTTTAAACTAAGAGTTCATGGGTGCCTGGGTGGCTCAATTGACTGAGTGATTGCCTTTGGCTCAGGTCATGATTTCAGGGTCCTGGGATCAAGCCCCATATCTGGCTTCCTTCTCAGTGGGGATCCTTCCTGCTTCTGCTCCTCCCCCCTTCATTCTCTTTTTCTCTCTCTTGAATAAATAAATAAAAATCTTTAAAAAATAAAAAAATACATTGAGTTCAAATGAAATTTGTGGCTATCAGTGTATTATTACTAACCTTTACCCTAGCTTCTAGAGTAGATTATAATTTTTTTCTCTTTTCAATGTTCATTAGCTTTCTTGTCACCAGAGCAGTCATTCTCAAAAGATATTAATTTTAATTAATAATGTGCTTAATTTTCATGAATAAGGCACAAATTTACTTTTTTTAACAGTTTTATTTCAGATAAGACTATTTGAAGCTCCTCAAAATACTCACCTGAGGGGTAATTTTGAAATAAATTTATATAGGCAAGAAATAGTCATTGATAGTAACACTACCCAAGAGTGCCAACTGAACTGATATATCTTGATGATAAATATCCGATATATTCTCTCTCTGGTTTTTGTTTGTATGTTTGTTTGTTTGTTTGTTTGTTTGTTTAAGTGGTTCCACACCCAATGTGGGGCTTGAATTCATGACCCTGAGATCAAGAGACCCTGAGATCAAGCACTGCATGCTCTAATGACTGAGCCATTCAGGTGTCCCCAAGATATTCTCTCCTTGAATTAATGATTTTGATGGTCTATCCATCAAACTTGAAAATGACATGCAACTAGAAGGGATGTTAATATACTGGTTGGCAGTGTAGGGATCCAAACAGAAGGCTTAAATAATGAGGCAAAATAAGAGAGCTAAAATTTAACACATATAAATATTTTGCCAGTTATGAGTTTGACTATATATAATAGTCTATAATAGTTTAACCAAATATGCAATATTCATAAAAAGTAAGTGTGATAGTACCCCAAACTCTTCAGACAATGCCTGGATGGTAGTGTTCCAACTCTAAGATTCCCAAACTGAGTTATGCTCTTAGAAGGTCATTAGAATGGTGAGCAGACTCAAATCCATTTTTGTGAAAAATACTTGAAGAGAATGAGGTGTTTATTCTGGAGAACAACAAAAAAAGATGTTTAAAGTACCATCTTAGGAAAGGAGAAGATTTTCTCTGTACTACTCCAGATGGCAAAAATAAGACCAACTGGTAGACACAGAAGCGAGGCAGATTTCAGTTTGAATTGAGTTTTTAATGTTAGAACCCTCCAGAAATAAACTATCCAAGGAGATAACAAGTTTCTAGTAATAACAAAAATAATGACAGTAACTTACTGAGGGTTTATAATGGACCAGGCACTACTCTAAGTGCTTCATTCACATGAATTAACTTATTTTATCCTCAAAATTACTCTAGAAGAAACCACTATTATCCTTGTTTCACAGATAAGGAATTCAATTTATTTGCCCAATGCCAGATAGCTAGGAAGTGGAAGATATGAATGCATGGAGCCTGATTTCAAAGCTAGAATTCTGACTGTTCTGTGTTCAAGCAGAGTCTTGTTGACTAATGGTAGGGGTGACTAGGGTGCAGGGTGTCATATGTGGATCAGAGCCTGGCTAGGAGGAGGTTACTTATATACGACTAAAAATTATTGCATTTATTGAACATTTGTAGTGTGTCAGGCACTGAACTAAAAATTTCACATATATTAAAGGAGATAATCTAGCAAAACTCACAGCATAGCATTCAGTACGTCATAAATACTCAATTGCTATTATCTGCTATGACCACTTTTATTCCTCTAAGCAGCTATATTAGATGAGTATTATTTTTTTTTAATTTTTATTTATTTATGATAGTCACAGAGAGAGAGAGAGAGAGGCAGAGGGAGAAGCAGGATCCATGCACCGGGAGCCCGACTGGGCACTCGATACTGGGTCTCCAGGATCGCGCCCTGGGGCAAAGGCAGGCGCTAAACCGCTGCGCCACCCAGGGATCCCTTAGATGAGTATTATTGTATCTACTTTGCTAACAGAGAAAGTGATGACTTGAGAGAGGAAGTAAATTATCCAACGTCAGATAGCAGTGACTACTAAAGCCAGCATGTGAATCAAATCTGCCTGGTGCTACAGCCCTATCCTTTCCACTAAGCTATGTTTCACCAGAGTACCCACCCTTGCAACCTGGAAGTGTTGTGATTCTGTGAAACCAGTGAGCAAATAATAAGTCTTAAAATAACAACAACAACAACAACAACAACAACAAAACCTATGCAAACTTAGATAAATCTTACAAATTAATAGACCATTAGCTATCTGAAATTAAACTTTAAATAGTATAAGTATATACCAGAAGTGCAATGAGATGAGATTGCTTTTTTGGTTTTTTGTCTTTTTTAAATTTTCAAAACCACTTATTTACGAGCTAAAGATAATTTTCCTGGCTTTTCTCTCCACAAATTCCACCCAGAAATTCAATAGGCCAGTAAATGAAGAGAAGCTGCAAATTAGAATTGTGATCATAAGTAGAAGCCAAATGGCCATCAAGGATCAGAGATGAATATAATATAAGGGGCTAGGATCTAAAAGCCCCCAAGGAAACAGGACTTGAGACTGCCACCACAGACACAGACTATGCACAGAGGAGGACTGTAAGTGAGCTCACTGTAAGTGAGCTGGCAGCAGGACAAGCTGCTCTGCCTTCACAACAGGGAGAAGAAAAACTCCACCCATTGGTGTGTGTTGACACATGCATGTGCACAAGCTAACATGGTGGAACATCACGAGAAATTGGAACCCAAAGTCTCTGCAGGGAGTGGTTGTGGTACAAATTCATGTTGTCTTCAAAGTGATAAATTAAAAAGCCCCAAATTAAAAAATTCATATAGAACCAGTAAAATCCATAGGGCTCTAGCAGAACCAAATCAGAAATGATCTGATAAAGCGGCACCTGGGTGGCTCAGTAGTTGAATATCTGCCTTTGGCTCAAGGCGTGATCCCAGCTTCCTGGGATCCAGTCCCACATTGGGCTCCCGAGAGGGAGCCTGCCTCTCCCTCTGCCTATGTCTCTGCCTCTCTCTCTCTCTGTGTCTCTCATGAATAAATAAAATCTTAAAAAAAGAGAGAAAGAAATGACCTGATAAGGATATCTTCATAATCCAGAACACATAAGATTCACACAGTGAATAACTCTGAGGAAGAATTAACAGTCAAAAATTAGGGAAAAAAAAAACCTATCTATGAGAGAGAATCACCAGATCCAACAAACAGCCAGACACGAAGATAACCAGGCAGGATAAAAGTCTACTTATTATCTTCTCAAATGAAACAATTAAAAGTCTAAAGGGGTAAAATATATTATGAAAAAGAATAAAGAGGAAACAGGAGATGTGAAAAAAAAAATCCAGAAGGTGGCATAGAGGAAAAAACACACGAAAGACAATTCGAGAAATATGAAAAACAGAAATGAGAAGCTCCAGTAGGTGCCTAGTAAAAACTTCAGAAGAAGAAAGTGGAGAATAGGAGAGAAGCAATATTCAGAAAGATGATGTGGAGCGATTTTGCCGACACGAATCCTAAGACTAAAAAATTTCCAATGAATCGTAATTAGGATAAATACAAGCAGATTAACACCAAGTCATGCAGAAGTTAAACTGTAGCAATCAATGATAATAAGGAAATCTTAAAAACTATTGAGGATGAGAGGTGGGGAGGGCAAGAGTGAGGAAACAGATTATTGAAAAAAGCGTAATAATCAGACTGACATGGATCATTTTTTAAAATATTTTATTTATTTATTTGACAGAGCACAAGCAGGAAGTGCAGCAAGCAGAGGGAGAGGGAGAAGCAGGCTCCCCGCTGAGCAAGGAGACCAATGTAGCTCCATCCCAGGACCCTGGGATCATGACCTGAGCCTAAGGCAGACACTTAACCAACTGAGCTACCCAGGTGCCCCTGACATGGACTTCTAATTGGTAGGTTTTTATTAGAAATTAAAGGATCCAGAAAGAAAAAAAAAAAAAAAAGGAAGAAAAAGAACAAGTGTTAAGGTGAACAAAGCTTACCAAAGTTAAAGAGTCAAATCCTTCCACAAGTTTTGTTCAGAAACATAGCAGTACCCTGGCCTCCTTCTTTTTTTTTTTTTTAATTTTTAATTATTTATGATAGTCACACACACACACACACACAGAGGCAGAGACACAGGCAGAGGGAGAAGCAGGCTCCATGCACTGGGAGCCCGATGTGGGATTCGATTCCGGGTCTCCAGGATCGCGCCCTGGGCCAAAGGCAGGCGCCAAACTGCTGCGCCACCCAGGGATCCCCCCTGGCCTCCTTCTACCCATTATCCACATTTCAGAGGCAACCACTTTCATCTCTTACAGCTAATTATTTTGATGTTTACTGCCACATCTCTAACAACATGCTTAATTGCTATTCCTTGATTTTTCAGTTTTATAAACTATTTATTGGTTTTTTACTGTGGAAGATGGAGACTCAACTCTCTTTGTTCTCCCTTCACCCACCACACAGGCATTCAACATTCCCTTCCTTCCATCATCCTTTGTCCCTCACCCTCCCAAAATTGTTCTATCAAAATTTTGGTTACCTTAATTTTAAGGGTTACATAATTATGACTACACAAACACTAGTGGAGGCATATAGTATACCATGATTATTTTGTTTCCTGAACACAACTTTCTTTTCCCCAGAGTTAATAAATTGTCATTTTTAACCCTTTTTTTATTTTTATTTATTTATGATAGTCACAGAGAGAGAGAGAGAGAGAGAGAGAGAGAGGCAGAGACACAGGCAGAGGGAGAAGCAGGCTCCATGCACCAGGAGCTCGACGTGGGACTCGATCCCGGGTCTCCAGGATCGCGCACTGGGCCAAAGGCAGGCGCCAAACTGCTGCGCCACCCAGGGATCCCAATTGTCATGTTTTTTAAATTGGATTAGTTTCTATGTATTTATCACTAATTCAGCCCCCAAATTTTTTGATGTGGTCTGAATCTCGAGGTTCCAAATGCATCAAATATTCTAGTTGGCATGGCACCTGTGATCTACTCCGATCTGAACCATTTGCTGCTATGCCTGGTGACCACTGTCATCCTGGTGGCTCCTTTCAACGCTTGCTTATTGTAGATCTTCTGTTTCCTATGATGTAAATCATACTTTGGTTATACTTTTGTTTTAGAGGAGTGCATTCTCCAGTAACTTCCTATGAAAGATGCAAAGGAGTCTTGTTTTATTTTGTTTTAAGTCTTTGCATGTCTGAAAACATCCTTAGTCCCCCAGTGTACCTGATTTGTCAGGAGTAGGACCCACACTAAAGACAGTAGGATTGAGCATGAATAAGTGAGCATAGAATTGAGAACCTTGTGAGAGAGTCAAAATCTGGAAGTTCAGGAATGGATTCCAGAGGATTGCCCAAATACACTTATCTGAAATGAGATGGTAAAAGAAGAAGAAACAAGTAGTTCTACTTGGCAGTTTTGAATTTCCACCTGACTTCCACCCTCTATCTGTAGAATGAGAACTCAGAAAGTTACAGAAAACAAAGATGCTGTATTTTTGTATATCTGAGGGTTTTTTTTTTTTTTTTTTTTTAATATATCTAAGCTTGTGGTGTGTACCAAGTTCACCCCTCTTGTACATTTTCCGGTTTATTTTACCTTTTTTTCACCCACAATGAGTGTCTTTTGCTTTTATCCTCAGAAAAACCAATATAGGTGCTTCCATTCCATGGTGAATTTTTGTGGAGAACTAAAGAAATATTGTAGAGGAGCATTTCCAAGGTATACAGTCAAGTTTCTAATTAATGGGTGATGAGAGAGAAAAGTAGTAAATCAGAGGTGGTCTGACAAATGGAAGGTCAGTAGGAGGATCATGGGTTCCATTAAGCATGACTGAACACTTTGCAGAGGGGTCTGGTCTTGTGCAGAAAGAACTGCCACAATGTTTCAAAGAGTAACACAAGGATTTAATAATTTTATTTTGCCACTTGTCCTCCCAATGGAATCTTCATCTTCACTGTTCCCTCTTTAGATTCTTCTGACTAAATTAAAAAAAAAAAAAAAAAAAAAAAACTAAAAAAGGGATCCCTGGGTGGCGCAGCGGTTTAGCGCCTGCCTTTGGCCCAGGGCGCGATCCTGGAGACCCAGGATCAAGTCCCACATCGGGCTTCCTGCGTGGAGCCTGCATGGAGCCTGCTTCTCCCTCTGCCTATGTCTCTGCCTCTCTATCTCTCTCTGTGTGACTATCATAAATAAATAAATTAAAAAAAAAAAAAAAACTAGATTCTTCTGACTAGAGATGTTACAGAGCAGGATTTCATAGCCACCCCTCATCCTGATGTCTCAGGGTCATAGCTACTGAGAAGATATTTACCTAACTTTGTAATCCTTGTTCTCCTGTTGATAACGATAACAAACAAACAAACAAACAAAAAACTTGACTAAAGTTTCCTATTTGTTTGGGTTTATAAAACATCTACATCTGTTCAATCTTGTAGATTTTTATAAACAGATTGTTTGTGCTAGATACACATTGCCTTTTTTTTTTTTGGATTACACTAATTCCTTCAAATAATCCATCCCTAGAAGCAATTCAACAGGGATAAAATTGCTTCACGAGTAGGTTTGAAGTCATGATTGTAAATATTCATATTGCCAGGCAGACTTAATCCTAAATCAACCCTGAACATGAAGCATACTAGTTTTGATTAAGGGTAGAAATAAAATGGGGTATCTTTTCCCAGCTTCTCAGTATTTCCAAAACAACAAAAACACTCAAGGAATAGAGAATAGTGGGACTATCAATATAGAGGCTTTGTGCCTCTTAAGAATATGCTTCACCATTTGAAACTTAACACTAAGAGCCTGTGTTTTTTGACTACTTATAACAACCTACCACTGAATTTAACAGATACACATACACACACTCACCACATGATGAGACACTTACTTGTACATACACATGTATACATAATAACTTTAAACTTTTATTTGACATAATTAAAAATTTACAAAAAACTTGCAAGAGTAGTATAAAGAACTCCCATATACCCAGCAGAATCGCAAATTATTTAAATTTTGTACCACTTATCATTCTGACACATAATTAATTCACTGATTTGTGTGTATATATATATATATACATATATATATATGTATATATATATATATAAATTCTTTCTGAACCATTTAAAATTAAGTTGTTATCAGGTTAGAGGGCAACTGTGCCCTTTACCCCTAAACACTTTTGCATTTTATTTTATTTTATTTTATTTTATTTTATTTTATTTGCTTGTTTGTTTTTAAAAATTTATTTACTTACCTTACACAGAGATAGAGTGAGCCTGGGACTGGGAGGAGGGACAGAGAGAGAGGAAAGAGGGATGCCTGGGTGGCTCAGTGGTTGAGCGTCTGCCTTTGGCTCAGGTCATGATCCCAGGGTCCTGGGATCGAGTCCTGCATTGGGCTCCCTGCTCAGTGGGGAACCTGCTTCTCCCTCTGCCTGTGTCTCTGCTTTTCTCTCTGTGTCTTTCATGAATAAATAAAATCTTAAAAAAAAGAAAAAGAAAAAGAGAGAGAGAGGAAAGAGAATCCTCAAACAGATTCCCCATCAAGCTCAAAGACCAATGCAGGGTTCTCTATCCCAGGATGCTGAGATCAGGACCTGCGCCAAAACCAAGAGTCTACCACTCAACCCACTGAACCACCCAGGTGCCTCTTTTGTGTATATTTTCTAAGAACAAGGACATTCTCTTACAAAACCAGTACAATGACCTACATCAGAAAGTTTGACATTGGGATGCCTGGGTGGCTCAGTCAGTTGGGCCTCTGACTTTTTTTTTTTTTTAAGGTTTTATTTATTTATTTATTCATGAGAGACAGAGAGAGAAGCAGAGACACAGACAGAGGGAGAAGCAGGCTCCATGCAGGGATCCTGACACAGGCCTCAATCCTGGGTCTCCAGCATCATGCCCTGGGCTGAAGGTGGTGCTAAACCACTGAGCCACCCAGGCCTCTGACTCTTAATTTTAGCTTAGGTCATGATCTCCTGAGTTATGGGACCAAGCCCCGGGTGGGCCCTGCACTGAGTGTGTAATGTGCTTGAGATTCTCTCTCCCTCCCTTTGCCCCTCCCTCTACTCTCTCTCTCTCAAATAAATAAACTAAATCTTTTAAAAAAAAAAGGAAGTTTAATATTGATATTATACTATTATCTAATCTGAAGTCCATATTGTCCAAATTAGTGTTCTTCATAGCTATCTCTTTTTCCTTGTCCATGCTCTGACCCAGGATGCCATGTTGTATTTAGTTGGGATGACTCACTGGTCTCTTTTAATCTAGAACAGTTCCTCAGTGTTGAGAATATAGACCAGATATTTTGTAGAATGTCATTTGACCTCAATGTCTGCTGTTTCATCATAATGAAATTCAAGTTATGCGTTTTTGGCAAGAATGACAAAGAAATACTATATTCTTCTGAGAGCATCATATCAATTAACACATGATGTCAGACTGTCCCAATATTGCTAATGCTAACTTTACTCACTAAGTGAAAGTAGTGGCTAAGACATTATCTCATTGTGAAGTTAATATTTTTCTTTATGCAAATATTAAGTAATTTGTGGGAAAGTACTTGGATACTATGTAAACATAGTGTTGTCTTTTCACCTACTGGTTCAAACATCCACTAATGATGTCTCACTTCAGCATTTCTTCTACATTTTCAGGTAGTATTCTATTACAAATAAAAGCTTCCCATTTTCTTAATTAATTAATTAATTCCTTCCTTCATTCATATCAGCATGGACTCTTAGAATCCTATTTTATTCAATGGATTGTACTCCATTTCTATCATTTACTTGTATGATCAAATTGCAAATGTAAAAAGCTAAATTTAGGTAGTGAGAAAACCTTCAGGTTAGATCCTTTGTACCTTTGACACATTCTAACCATTCTCTGAGCACTTCTCTAATTTCTGGTATAGGATATACTGTGCTTATTTTGTTCTTTCCCTGTTTTAAGAGGAAAATAAAGGAGCCAACTCTGGGTGCTAGGTGTGCTCATTGCTTTTGATGGTCATTGTTTTTAGGCCCTCTCAGCAGACAAACCTAGAAAAATTATGTATATATATTTAAGCTTATATATATATATATATATATATATATATATATATATATATGCTCCCTTCCCCTTGCCATATTTGTAATTTCCTTCTCCAATAGTGAGAAAACTGGTTCCATTATCCTCAAAATATTTATTTTCATAAGGATGTACTTTTAGGACACACTACTGTGAAAAGCAAACCTAGTAAGCAAAGATCATTATTGATCTAGTTTTTTTGTTGTTGTTGTTTTTTAGGTAAGATTTACATACAGTGAAATATATGAATCTTGAGTATTATCCAACAAATTATAAACCAATTTAACCCACCCATAAAAATATTTCTATCATCCCCCAAATTTCTCTCATGCTCCCTTCCAATGAATCCCCATCCCAATACCATCCAAGAGCAACCTGTGCACTGATCTGATTTTTTTACTATAGATTACTTTTGCCTGTTCTAGAATCACATGGAAGTGAATCATACATTATGTACTATTTTGGGTCTGGCTTCTTTCACTCAGTGTAATATTTTTGAGACTATAGGCAAGTGGAGGCAAATGCTTTCTGCTTCTGTTATTTTTTTTTTTTCTGCTTCTGTTAAAATGATCATGTGGTTTTTATTCTTTATTCTGTCAATGTGAATTACACTGAGTAACTTTTAAAAGGACTATTTGATCACATTGTAGTGTCCTTTCTATATACTGCTGAATTTGATTTGCTAACATTTTGTAAAGGGATTTTTTCCTTCCTTCTATGTTTATAAAAAACATTGGTCTGTAATTTTTATTTCCTTCCTTTTATCCCTCCTTCCTTCCCTCCCTCTTTTTATCCCTGTTCTTTTCCCTTTTTATTTTTGGTGCTGTCCTTTGCAGATTTGGTATTCAGATATTGCTGGCTCATAAAAAAAGAGTTGGGAAGCATTTCTTATTATATGATTTTCTGTAAGAATTAATGTAAGACTGGTGTTATTTCTTCCTCAATGCTGGTAGAGCTCATCAATGAATCCATTGTATCTGGAGTTTTCTTTGGTAATTTTAAATAACAAATTAAATTTCTTTAATAGATAAGAACCATACTGAGGCACCTAGGTGGCTCAGTCATTAAGCGTCTGCCTTTGGTTCTGGTCATGATATTGGGGTCCTGGAATTGAGCCCCACATCGGGCTCCCTGCTTCTCCTTCTCACTGTGCCCCTCCACCCTGCTCATAGTCTCTAACTATCCCCTCTCTCTAAAATAAATAAAATCTTTAAAAAATAATAAATAAATAGATACAGGACAACTCTGTTTCCTTTCATATTGGACTAGTTTTGGTAAGTTGTGCTGTGTCTACAGGGAATTTCCTCTAAATTATAAAATTTTAAAAATGATAAAGTTGTTTATAATATCCCCTTGCTATCCTATCAATGTCTATGGGATCTATACTGATAACTTCCTTGTCACTCTTGATATTGATACATATGTGTTCTATTCCTTGATCCATCTATCTAGGTGCTATTGATTCTGCTGGCCTTTCCTTCTCTTAAGTTTATTTAAGCAATCTCTACATCCAACACGGGGATTGAACTCACAGCCCCAAGATCAAAAGTCACATGCTCCTCCAACTGAGCCAGCCAGGCAACCCTGCTGGACTTTTCAAATAACCAGCTTTTTACACTGTTACATTTTTATTATTGGTCTTTTTTTCCACTCACATGTGTTCTTTTATTATTTCCTTTCTTCTACTTAATTTTTATTAGCTTTACTCTTTCTTTCATTCTGCCTTTCTTGATCCAATATTGGCTCGTTGTTTTAGACCTTTCTTCTTTTCTAATATAAACATTTAAAGCTATAACTTTCTCTCTAAACACTGCTTTAGCTGTCCCTATGACTTTCCATGCGTTATGCTTTCAATATCACTTAGTTCAAACTATTTTCCACTTTCTCTTGTAATTTCTTCTTGGACCCAAGGGTTATTTTTAAGTTTGTTGTTTACTTTCCAAATATTTAAGAGCTTTCCAGATATCTTTTTTTATAATGACTTCTAACCCAATTCCATTATGGGTAAGCCTATGCTCAATATCATTTCAGCACTTCAAAATTTATTGAAAATTGTTTTGTGGCCCTGTATGTGATTTAGCTCAAATATTCCATGTACACTTGAAAATACATGTATGCTACTTTTTTTTTTTTTTTTTTTTTTTAGAATTTATTTATTTATTCATGAGAGACACAGGGAGAAAGACAGAGACACAGGCAGAGGGAGAAGCAGGCTGTCTGCAGGGGAGCTCAGGATCACGACCTGAGCCAAAGGCAGATGCCAGGATCATGACCTGAGCCGCCCAGGCACCCTTTATGCTACCATTTTTGAGTGCTGTGTTCTATAAATGTCAATTACTGCATTTTGGTTGATTGATATTGTCCTTCAAGTCATATATATCCTTACCAATATTCTTTCCATTTGTTCTATAAATTATGGAGAAAGACAAGCTGAATTGCAAATTATAATAGTATATTTATCTGTTCCTATTTTCTGTATTATCAGCTTTCCCTTCAAGTTTTTTTTTTTTTCTAGAGAGGAGAGATGGGGGTAGGGGCAGAGGGAGAGGAAGGGAGGGAGGGAGAGAGAGAGAGAGAGAGAGAGAGAGAGAGAATCTTAAGCAGGCTCCATGTCCATTGCAGAGCCCACTGCAGTGCTTGATCTCACAACCCTGAGATCATGGCCTGAGCCGAAATCAAGAGCCAGATGCTTAACTGACTAAGCTACTCAGGTGCCCCTCCTTCAAGTATTTTTAAGCTTTGCTCTCAGTTATATACATATTATTATTTATGTCTTTTTGATGAATTGACTCATCTATCATTATGAAATGTTCCTTTTATCTCTGGTAATATTCCTCATCTCGAAGTCTACATTAGCTTATATAAATTGCTAACCCAGCTTTTTGACAATACATATTTTCATGGTGTAATTTTTTTCCATCAAAAAATGGAATGGGGGGATCCCTGGGTGGCTCAGCGGTTTAGCGCCTGTCTTTGGCCCAGGGTGCGATCCTGGAGTCCCGGGATCGAATCCTACGTTGGGCTCCCAGCATGGAGCCTGCTTCTCCCTCTGCCTGTGTCTCTGCCTCTCTCTCTCTTCTCTATGCCTATCATTCATTCATTCATGAATGAATGAATGAATAAATAAATAAATAAACAAAACAAAACAAATTAAAAATGGAATGGTGGGCAGCCCAGGTGGCTCAGTGGTTTAGCGCTGCCTTCAGTCCAGGTTGTGATCCTGGAGACCTGGGATCAGATCCTACATTGGGCTCACTGCATGGAGCATGCTTCTTCCTCTGCCTGTGTCTCTGTCTCTCTCTCTTTCTGTCTCTCATGAATAAATAAATAAAATCTTTAAAAAAGATATATAAAAATTGGTTTTAGGGATCCCCGGGTGGCTCAGCGGTTTAACACCTGCCTTCAGCCGGGGGTGTGGTCCTGGAGTCCCAGGATTGAGTCCCACGTCAGGATCCCTACATGGAGCCTGCTTCTCCCTCTGCCTGTGTCTCTGCCTCTCTCTCTCTCTCTCTCTCTCATATTAATAAATAAATAAAATCTTAAAAAAAAAATGGAACGGCACCTGGGTGGCTCAGTCAGTTAAGTGTCCAATTCTTGATCTCAGCTCAGGTATTGATCTCAGGGTCTTAAGTTTAAGCCTTCTTTTGGGGTCTACAATGAACATGGAGCTTACTTTTAAAAAAATTAACCTATGCATTTCATTTTAAGGGACTTTCTAATAGATAGCATGCAGTTGGGTCTAAATAGTCTTTGCCTTTTAGTTGGTGTGTTTAGTCCATTTATATTTAATAGAATAATATATATGGTTGGGTTTAAGTCTATCGTTTTGAGGTTTCTATTTTCTAATCTCTTCTTTATTCTTTTATTTCCTTTGTTCCTATCTTCTTTTGGGTTACTTTTAACATTCTATTTTATTTTTTCTATTGGATTCTTAGCTATACCTGTTCTATTTTTAATGGATGCTCTGAGGTTGGCATTTTTAACTTATCCCAATCTACCTTCAAATAATATTATACCCCTTCACATATAATGTAATAACCTTACAAAAAAGCTTCCACTTCTCCCATCTTTATGCATTATTGTTATAATTTTTACTTCTACATATATTATAAACTGTACATTTTTATTTTGTCTTATTTAAATAAGAAATTGGCTTTAAAAATTAAATAAAAATGATATAAAAGTCTTTATACATACCTACACATTTACTTTTTCTGGCACTCTTTAGCTTTTTGTGAAGATCCACACTATATAAGTCTTCCAATGATATATTCCTTCAAGTCTTCCAGTGATATATTCTCTCAGCTTTTTTCTGAAAATGTCTTTATTATGCCTTCAAATTTTTTTTTTCTTTTCAGAGAGAGAGAGAGAGAGAGGCAGAGACACAGGCAGAGGGAGAAGCAGGCTCTATGCACCAGGAGCCTGATGTGGGATTCGATCCCGGGTCTCCAGGATCGCGCCCCGGGCCAAAGGCAGGCGCCAAACCGCTGCGCCACCCAGGGATCCCTGCCTTCAAATTTTGAATGATATTTTTGCCAAATAATGGATACAACATGGTACTCTGGAAACTGTTGAATGTTGTTCTATTAGATAAATTAACTGGACTCAAATTCCAAACTCCCCTATGGTCAGCAGCAATAGTAATCCCTGCTTTGATCTCATTTTAGCCGGTTTCTTTTAGACATGCTGCTTGGAGTTTCCCTCATGACTGTGCAGAACAGAACTCAAAGATTTGGGCTGAATCTATATGCAGAATTCACTGCTCCTTCTATGAGGTTATCTCCTTTTCAGGGTTTTTTCCTTCACTTTTCAGCCATTCTGACAGCCTCAAAGGTTAGCTTTTTGCTTGAGTTCTAGTTCTTCCACTCTGCATGGATTGGGGAGTGGCTCCCAGGAGAAAAAGCCATAAAATTGTAGATATATTTGGGATACTTGGATGGCTCACTGGATGAGCGTCTGCCTTCAGCTCTGGGCATGGTCTTGGGGTCCTGGGATCAAGTTCCGCATCAGGCTCCCTGCAGGGAGCCAGTTTCTACCTCTGCCTATGTCTGTGCCTCTGTGTTATGTGTGTGTCTCATGAATAAATAAATAAAATCTTAAAGAAAAAAAAATTGCAGATATATTCCGGTAACTTTCCCTTCTTTTAAGGGTTGACTTCTCTAGTTTCTTGCAGCTTTGGTCACTCACTCTCCTGTGCCTTCAAGTATTAATTATACTTTAAGGTTGAAAATTGCTATCTGTGAGGGCATTGGTCCAATGTGAGCTACTCCACTATAACTAAAACAGTAATATGAAAAATTTAAATTATAATTATTTTCTTTGAGTCTTTCAAAGTTGAGGTTGTGTGACTACTATAGGTAGAAGACATAAACCAGACATGTCTCTGTTAGTAATAGTTTACTTTCTGGGAATGTAATAGGAAATATGGTTTCTCATGATTCTTATTTTGAACTGCAAGATTGTCCTCTGTTCTGACAAAGTACTCTGCCAAAGCAGTCAAGTGTAAATTCTTTCAGCTGTGAGTCATCCTTCCCATCAAAAACCTTAGATATATCTTACTTATTTTCTCCATTTGTTAGATAAAGAACTTTCCACTCCCATCTAGAACAGCTCTATTTTATTAGTTTTATGTGTTGGGCTATTGTATATGATTTTTTTTATTGTATATGATTTTGTTTAAAGGTTGCTGCTGTTGATAAAAGCTTGTAAATCCTAATCTAGATAATCTCTAGCATCTCTGAAATTCAATAACTAAATATATTTTAGTTTGTTCAACTATAGAAGGTTGCTTTTTGTTTATAAAAATAATATTTTACGGGATCCCTGGGTGGCGCAGTGGTTTGGCGCTTGCCTTTGGCCCAGGGCACGATCCTGGAGACCCCGGATCGAATCCCACATCAGGCTCCCGGTGCATGGAGCCTGTTTCTCCCTCTGCCTGTGTCTCTGCCTCTCTCTCTGTCTCTCTGTGACTATCATAAATAAATAAAAATAAAAAAAATAAAAATAAAAATAAAAATAATATTTTACATAGAAATTCCCATTCCTAAGTGGCCTACTTCAAATGCTGCCTACTTAATAGCAGATAGAATCATTTATCAACAAAATGCTTCCCTGATTTCTTCCTATTTGAGCTTATCCAAGGATCCATAATGCAAAACTCTATTACTAATTATTTTGCCATCAATATTGCCAGTCTGTACTCTATGACGTTTTCATAATAGTAATCAAACTAAAAGACAAAGAAAAGATTTTGAAAAATTCTGAGAAATGTATACTGTTTACAGCAAAGGTTACGTATACTTAAGTTCAAAGGCATGTTGAACTAAGACCTTCATAATAGTTTAGAGCTGTAACTGTGCTAACCTCCTATAGTCAGACACATTTACAAAGGTTGTCATTGCCTAAGAGTTTATGCAATCATTTTTCTGATTTGTTGTCAGTTTCAGAGTTGTTAACATCTGGACATTCCTTTTATCAGGTAGGTGGAAGTTTCTATCTTAATTGTAACTTGGAACTCATTAATCACTTGCTATCATCTTAATCAAGAGAAATAAATATTGTAATCAACATTCATGTACAGCCTCCAGTGAACTAAGACACTATTTGAATGAAAAACAATACACTGATATAGGTCAGAATGTTCCCTCCTCATTGGTATGCTTACTAATTTACTAAATACACTCTAAAGGCTTTTAATGGTAAAGGAAAAGTACTAGGTGTTCTTTTTAGTATGTTAACTGAAAGCACAATGTCTAGTTTTTAGCCCATATGCAAAAACTAGTATCTGATCAAAAATACTGGTAGAGATTCCTCCTCCTACTTTTTAAGCTTCTTGGAGACACTGACCATGTCATATTAATCTTTGTGATTCTGGCAGTACCTAACATGTTGCCTTGCATTTGGGCAGGTGGTCAGCCAATATTTATTGAAAAAAATCCATCTTTATTTTGTAAACTTTTCCATAAGTAAAGTTGTTCAGGTAACAGGAAACATTCAGGACCTGATAATCTTTCATGTTCAGGACATTATTATTGTTGCAATTTTTGTTTCTAATACTAATGCAATAACTTAAACCCACCTACCAAATCATGCTATTTTATTGATTAAATCCTTCTCTCGTTCCTTCAGTTTCCAAAATTGTAAAATGAGGGAGGTGTCTTCCAGTGATACTTAATAATCAACTGAATGACTATGTTACCTATAGCATATCATACAAATACAAAGCATTAATAATTTCATTATAGTTGTGAGTCCTTGGAGTGGTCAGAATGTTTAATTCTATAATCATATTGCAAAAACAAGATGGGCTCAGCTCAGATTCTTCTGTCAGAAGGATGATCACAGATAATTACAGGCAAACAAATTAGTGTCAACATTTTTCAGTGAAAACTGAAGTCTATTGCTTTGGACATAATAATCTTGCTCTTTACAAAATATTAAGAATAGCTTATTTTAAAATGCAAAATAGCTATTGCTGATACATAGCTTGATGGTGATAAAAAATACAGTTTTTTTAAAAGATGTTATTTATTTATTCATGAAAGACACAGAGAGGCAGAGACATAGACAGAGGGAGAAGCAGGCTTCCCATGGGGAGCTGGACGCAGGACTCAATCCCAAGACCCAGGATCATGCCCTGAGCCAAAGGCAGATGCTCAACCACTGAGCCACCCAGGAGTTCCAAAATGTACAGTCAGTTTTTAGACTTAAAACTAACATGTAGGGCAGTCCGGGTGGCTCAGCAGTTTAGCGCTGCCTTCAGCCCAGGGTGTGATCCTGGAGACCCGGATCTAGTCCCATGTCAGGTTCCCTGCATGGAGCCTGCTTCTCCCTCTGCCTGTATCTCTGCTTCTCTCTCTCTCTCTCTGTCTCTCATGAATAAATAAATAAAATCTTAAAAAAAAAAACAACTAACATATATTAAGAATGTCAGAAGCAAAAAAAAAAAAAAAAAAAAAAAAAAGTCAGAAGCAAAGACCAAGAAATGAGAAAACTCATAGTATGTTTCAGTATTGGATCCATGAGGAGATCAATGCGGCTGCAGTAAATGCTATGATAGAAAACAAGACAGGAGAGGTCATCTGGGATCACACTAAATCATCTATTACCCACATTATCACACTTCATTCTGTGGAGAATAGGAAGCCTTGCTGTCGGGATCTGGTTGTTATGTAAGCCATAACAGGAAGGCTAGTCTCTAATGATGTGAAATGGAGACCAGGAAGAAAATCTTATTTTATTTTATTTTATCTTATTTTAGAGAGGGAGAGAGGAAGGCAGATGTGGGGGAGAGGGAGAAGGAGAGAAAGAATTTTAAGCAGTCTCCACACCCAGCACGGAGCCTGATGTGGGGCTTGATCTCACAACCCTGAGATCATGGCCTGAGCCAAAATCAAGAGTCAGATGCTTAATCAACTAAGCCACACAAGCACCCCTAAAAGATTTTCTTTTCAGGTAATCTCATACCCAACATGGGGCTCAAACTCACAACCCCAAGATCAAGAATTGCATTCTCTACCAACTGAGCCAGCCAGGTGTCCCATAAAAAACTATTTTTTAAAAAGATTATTTATTTATTTGAGAAAGAAAGAGTGCAAGCACAGAGAGAGAGAGGGAGAAGTAGAAGCAGATCCCCCACTTAGCAGGGAGCTTGATGTGGGCCCCATACCAGGACCCTGGGATCATGACTTGAGCCGAAGGCAGACGCTTAACCAACTGAGTCACCCAGGCGCTCCTAAAAAACTATTAATGAAAGCTACGATGAATGAATATATAAGAGTTTTTTCTATTCTTTTTTGTTTTTTAATTTACAAGACTAGTGTGCCACCAGAGGGAGCTAAAAGGAGTCTATGGATTGTACAGCACAGCATTCACACATACACAGGATAGGGTAGTCTAGCTTTACTGAGCACTTTATGAGTATTTTTCCGTTTAACTTACATGAAGATCTCAGGGTTTTAAGGTATTTTTGCAGTATGTCTCATCCTTCCCTCTAATATTTCATTATTTTTATTTCCCCATATCACCATGGCACAATAAGGCACATCATCAGATTAAATAACTTGTTTGGTATTACATTCAGAATTTTCAATGGCCCTTCTGATTTCTCTATTAGGGTGTTCCACAGCCACTGCAGTCTTGACCTTTCCCAAGACTCTGGGATCAATTCTGAAAGTCAGGAGTCATTAGCTCTGGTAACTTCCTACAAATTAAGTTTGTCTTGTCCACCAGGACTAGTTATAGGCTTCTGTCACCTTCTAAACCATTGCAAACAACATTAGTACTTTGTTCTTTTTTTTTTTTTTTTTTTAAGACTTTTATATTTATTCATTTTGGAAGAGAGAATGCAGGCACAGGAGCAAAAGCACAAACAAGCAAAAGCACAAACAAGGTAGAGGGGCAGAGAGGAGCAGACTCCCCCACCCAAGCAGGGAGCCCCAAGCAGGACTCAATCCCAGAACCCCAGGATCATGACCTGAACCAAAAGCATCTGCTTCAACAACTGAGCCACCCAGGCACCCTCGTGTTTTGTTCTTTATCAGCTAGGTTCCCATCTGAAAATCAGTTTCTCTCTGACTGTGTTCCTCTAAGAAACCAAAGTCCTGTCTTGAAAGCCAGACCAGTGATGCTTACCCCATTGCTCCTTAAGGCACTAACAGTTAGGTATCCAGACTGACCTTCATAGCTAGAGTGTTCATTTGTTTGTTTGTTTTTTCCACATGCTTTCTGGGACAGAGGCTAATCATAGAATATGGACAGGCCACAAGCCAAGTCTCTTGACTGCTTCTCTCTTTGTCCTGGTTGCTAGGAATCTGAAAAATATTTTTTTCTTAAGAGAAAGAGAAAGTGTGTGCACATGCATGCATGTGGAGGGGGGCAGAGAGAAAGGCAAAAAGAGAATCTTAAGCAGGTTCCATGCCTAGCACAGAGAGCCCAGCACAAAGAGCCCAGCATGGAACCCAACGCAAGTCTTGATCTGATGACCTGAGCCAAAAATCAAGAGTCAAACACTCAACTGACTGAGCCACCTAGGTACCGTTGAAAAATAATTTTATGCTTGATTGCTATCGCTTTACTTTAGCAGCAATTGAGCAAAAAGTTTATTCATATATTTTCATCTATTTATTGAGACTGTGAACCTCTTTGCTACCTGCTTTGGAATACAGCTCTAGAAAAAGCTGACAGAATCCTTGCTGTTAAGAGCTGATAGTCCAACAGGAGTACAAGGCATCACACAAGTTGTAACTGTGGTAGGAGCCAAGGGCAGAACACCCAACATGGGCCACTTTGGCATGAAGATTATTTTGAGTTAAAAAGCCATCAAAACACAGCAGATTCAGGAAAGATCTTCTTTATCTCCCCAACTGCCTAAAAATAATTTAGATGAAGGCTCTGCTCCAGGAAGAGAGCTATTACCATAGATAGTTACAGTAGACTATGAACTAGATATGGTAGATAGGGAGGAACCTAGCAAGGCCTCTGTGTCCCATTGTTTGAGTGGCCCAGCAAACATTTGTTGACCAAACATTTACTCTTTTTCATCTTCCTGTAAATTGCACTCCTTCCCTTTGGAGTCCCAGACCCCTGCCCCCTTCCCCTTAGTTCAGGATTATATATATATATATATATATATATATATATATATAATTTAATTTTGTGTACAAAATTAAATTTTATTTTCTCCTGTTAATCTGTCTCATGGCAATTAGCAGTCCAGCTAGGAGGACCTTGAAGGGGACAGGAATTCTGTTCCCGACACTGGGTACGTACTACAAAAGGGAAAGACTTAAAGGAAACTATCAACATGAGGACTTAACTTCAGCTTTAATATTTTTTACTGGATATTTGACTTTTCTAGTTTTTCAAATTTTTTTGGTTTTACAGTCTTACTTCAAGTCAATGCAAAAACTTTTAGTTGTGGGCAAAGATGTGTTTGTACATGTAATCACATGATCACTTTCATATATTCCTCTGAAACAGGGATTCCATTCTTGCCTCCATTCTTGCTAGAACTTACACCCCCACCCTCCAACCCTCTGGCTTACACATGCCTTATAGAACAGATACTGTATGCCCTCCTTGCAAAGGTCAAGGATTTAATGACTTCTTTGGAGTCTTCCAACACAATAGATAACATCTAAGGAGTAAAAAGGTGGGGTCTTCATGAACATTTTCTGAGACCACTGACTCATCATGACCCTAGGCTCCAGGGCATCAAGTGATGTAGGGAGAACACCTAAACTCTCATCTTTGTTCCTGGATCAATGAGAAGACAGTGCATCAGACCACTATCCTCAGTAAAAACCCCAGGTCCCAAGCAAGGAATGAGATTTACTTTCCTTTCTCCCATGCTTTGTCTGTATCCTCTCTCTCTCTCTCTCTCTCTCTCTCTCTCTGTCATCAGTAAACTCTGCTCCTATTTCCTTTCAGCTGTGTTTGATTTCCACCCTGTTGGAAGCCAAGGACCTTCTTGGCTGGTTCTGTGCAACTCGCCTCTAGGTCCTCAGTCCCAGCCAGCGGGCATTACCTCCTTTCACAAGGAATTTGAAATGATAATCGTGGAAGTAATTGCTGGAATTTCTGAGCTGTGGTTTCACTAATTTCACTAGTGACTTACCAAGTGGACTTTTTTTTTTTTTAGAGATTTTATTTATTTGAGAGAGAGAGAGAGATCAGAGTGGGAAGAGGGACAAAGGGAAAGGGAGAAGCAGATTCCCCAATGAATACATACATCGAGCTCTATCCCAAGACCCTGAGATCATGACCTGAGCTGAAGGCAGCAGTGCAACCAACTGAGCCACCCAGGCACCCCTCTCCCCAGTGGACTCTTAAGGGTTGCAGATGCTGATTGAATATGAAAGGAGCGAACATGGAGGTGATAGCTAGTGCAAATCCTCATCCAGACTAGAATGAAAGGAAGAAAGAAAAGATTATTTGCCTACAGGAGCCAGGCAAGCAGCACACATGACTGAACCAGGTAAAGCTGGGACATGGAGAATTGGTAAGGATACACTCCAGCAAAGTCTGCCAGGCAGGAATGAGGGCCTAGTGTGGGCAGAACACCCTAATTTATAAGAGAAGCTAGAATTTAGAGTTTTATGTGAAATTCTCAAATTTTAATGTCAAATAACTTTTCGTACAAATTTTTTTTATTGTAGAAGCTGAATAAGAATTTTTATGCCTTTTTATGATCTTTAATTTAGATTGCCCTTTATAATGACTTTCTAGACTAGTTGAAGGTTGGTGGTAGGATAGATGGAGAGGTGAGTGAGATCAAGAGTCACATGCTCAACAGACTGAGCCAGCCAGGTAGCTATGCCTTTTTAAGATTTTGTTTTCTCCTTTGTCTAAATCAACTCAACTGTTAATAGAATTTCATACCTCCTCTTGTTTTTTAAAAGCATATTCACATAGGACTGTGAACATGAGAAATTTTAGAAAAGAACAGGAAGGGATCCCTGGGTGGCGCAGCGGTTTGGCGCCTGCCTTTGGCCCAGGGCGCGATCTTGGAGACCCGGGATCGAATCCCACATCAGGCTCCCGGTGCATGGAGCCTGCTTCTCCCTCCGCCTGTGTCTCTGCCTCTCTCTCTCTCTGTGACTATCATAAATAAATAGAAATTAAAAAAAAAAAGAAAAGAACAGGAAGATGTAATAGTACATGTGCCTCTTCTCCAGTTGCTTGCTCTCAGATCCATTTCTTGCCCTTTCCTTTCTCTGCTTTTTACCACAGAGATTACTTTTCCTAAACTTGCTCACTTATAACTCCCCATAGGTTTGGTCATTGAGAAGCACTTGGTGGAGGACAGGAGGAAGGGAACAGGCAGAGATTTCTCCCTTCATCTCTGGCAGTGGATGTCTCCTTGGTGGCTCCAGCCCCATGAAGCAGCCCTTCCATCCAGGGTTCTGCTCATAACTATAACAGAACACACACAGCCCCTACCAACCTCCCCCTCCGGCAGCCCCAGCTTCAAGCTCTGCTGGCACCATTCCCCCACCATCACCAAGTACCCTTAGCACTAGAGGAGGGAACGGACTCTTGCTATGTTAACTCTATTTTTCTGCCTAGACTTTCACTGATACAAACACAGTGGATCTCTGCATAAATATTCCGAAGGAATAAGGCTTCAGGTAGATGCCATTAATCCAATCTATAGACTAGAATGTCAGTTTTAACTGTGACCAGACATGCCCAGATTCTGTCATATTTTTATACTTACAAAAGCTATTCCTCCTATTTCTTATTTTTATTTATTTTTTAACTTTTTTTTCCTCCTATTTTTAAAAAAGATTTTATTTATCTAAGAGAGAGAGAGAGAGCACAAGTGGGGAGAGGGGCAGAGGGAGAAGAAGCCTCCATGCTGAGCACGGAACCCACTGCAGGGCATGATCCTGAGACTCCAGGACTATGACCTGAAGGCAGATGCCTAACTGAGCCATCCAGGCTCCTCTATTCTTCCTATTTTTTTTTTTATTCTTCCTATTTTTATTATCCTGGTCTGATGCCAGAGAATCCCATTTTGCAAATTCATTTTAAGTTACCTATATTATCTTCCCTTTAAAATTTCTTGGGAAGACAAAAGTTTAGCATTCAGTCATAAACCTTTATTTCAGTGAAATTAAAATGATTCTGAAGAAACCCCCTGTGAGTAGGACCAGCCCTAATCCAGAGGTAGCCCATCCAGGTGCCTTCCTGAAGTTTTAGCAACAAAAAGCATTCTGTTTGTGATAAGAAAACCATTTCCCCCCACACCCTGATTGGAACGTCCCTGAATAGGTTCAAGTTGACCTGAGAAATCGATAACCTGAATGCTATGCGACTCCCGAGGTTCTTTTGTCTTTAAGCGGGTTTTTTTTCTTTTGCCTTTAAAAGATACCTGTAATTGCTAATCGGGGCTCTCTTCCTCCTCGGAGGCGGAGAGCCCGTTTGCGCAAACGTTCAATAAATCCTCTTGCTAATTGCATCTGCCTGTCTGGGGTCTGAGTCTCTGGGGTGTCCACCGGGACACGTTGGCACCGTGAGCCAGGGTCCAACAATTCGGGAGTTGAAATAGGTTTTATATAGCCTCTAAAGCTATGTGTATTGTTTCTTTACAGAGGAAAAATCCTTTTGTAAGCTTCAAAAGCCTTTTTTGTTTACATTATTTTCCTTCAATACTTTATTTTAAATCTACAGAGAAAGGGATATGATAGTGTATGATAAATCTACATAAAATCTTCGCCTGTATTCACCACTTGGTAGCATTGTACCAGTTTGCTTTTTTCTCCCTCTGAACCATTCAAAAGCAAGTTGAAGGCATTGTGGCATTTCACTGCTAAATAGTTCAGCATGTACTCCTACATAGCCACAATACCATATTTATGCCCAAGAAATTTAACAATGTAGCCCATTCTAGTTTCCTGAATTGTCCACAAAATGTTCTTGATAGCTTTTTCAAAAAAAAAAAATCTTTAAAAAAGGAAGCATTATGCTAATATAACCAATGGGTGACATAAACAAATAATGAACAAACAAACGTGAGTGTCAGGTCACTTGTTTCATGTACTTACTTGTATCACCAGTGAGCAAACAGATAACAGTTTTTTTTTCTTTTTTTCTTTCAGATAACAGTTAAATCAGCTAATTTTGCTTCTTTTAAATAATTTTGCTTAAACTCTAAAAGTGGGGGCATCTGGTTGGATCCGTCAGTAGATAGAGCAATTTGACTCTTGATCTTGGAGTTGTAAATTTGAGCCCCGTTGGGTGTAGAGATGACTTAAAAATAAAATCCTTAAGAAAAAGAAAACAAAAATAAATCTCTAAAACTGAAGGTATGGCTGATTATTCATTTAACTTAGAGTTGGAGATTACCACTCCATTCATTTATACTACAAATCTGGATGAATCACTTTCAAACTAAAACAAACAAAAATGATGTTTTTCTTTTAGTTCATTATCTCCCTGATCCTTTCCTTGTAGGATATTGACCTAACACTGATTGGTTTATTAACTATTAAATATATAGTTAAATATATAGTTACTACTTATATTTATAGAAGTAGAATATATAAGTAATATATTATATTACTCCTTAATATTTTCTTGCAGCAGGTAACAAGGTTTCTAGTCTTCAGAGACAAGATATTTTTCCACCTGCAGATGGCTCAATATTAATTTCCCATCCTCTTTTTTGTATTCCTGCCAAAATATGGAGACTATTTACATTGGAAATATCCTTTGAGCTCTTGCTTAAATGTCTTGAGCTATTTGCTTATTCCTGATAAAGAGTGTTCTCGAAGGTTAAAGAAGCAGCCAAAAACTATTCTAATTTAAACTAGTAGTGCTTGTGTTTGCACACTGACAGCTCTCTAGTTTACACATCAAAGTGTGCCTTAGATGCAGCCTCTTCCTGCTCTGCCCACATCTTCCAGTTTGGGCAGTGCCTGATTGTTTCGTTTATACTTCCAGCATCTCCTAGAAAATTCTGGAGGGGCCAAGGACCAATGCATCAAGGTGGGCCACTTTGACATGAAGATTATTTTGAATTAAAAGCAATCAAAATCCAGCAGATTCAGGAAAAGCTCTTTACCTCCCCTCAACCACCTAAATTTACATTGGAAAGGAGAGGCTATACCAGGAAGAGACTTATTAACAGAGATTCTTATGGAAGAATTTGCAGAATAGGGCAACCTTTGTTTACCAAAATCTCTTCTCACCTTCCTGCTGATAGTCTTCCTCCCCTTTATATCCCTAGAGCCCTGCCCCCTCTCCTCAGCAAAGGATATTAATACAGGATCTTCTCATTGCTCGACTCCCCTTGGAATTTTATGTCTGTGTGGATTCCCCGTAGAATTGAAACTAAATTTGATTTTTCTCCTGCTAATCTGTTGGTCTCATGTAAATTTAATTCTTAGTCCAGCTGGAAACACCTGGGATAGATGAAAATTTCTACCTCCTCAATAGTTGGCATGTTTGGCAGGATACTTAGAATGTGGGATACAAAGGCAGAAGAAACATTATTAAATTTCCTTACTCCCTACAGCCCATTGGCAAGACCTTGAAACAGGCAGAGTAACCTTCCTCTAGGGACTCAACTGCCCCAATGTGAATGCTTTGCTAAAGGCAAAAGGCCATGTTAGCCCAACTCTCAGGAGCCTGTGAGTCTACTTTAACATATAAACATTCCTTTGGAAATTCCTTTATCTCTAAACCCCCAAAATACATGCTGGCAATCAACCTCCAAGTATATTACCTATCCACTTATATACACCTGAAGAGTCTCCTGACCCAGATTTTATTAGATAGTAATACATTATCTTTTCCCAACAATAGCTAGCCCCCTGAGGGTCCTGGAAACCTTGCTTCCAAAATTCCTTAGAGACTTGTGCTCTCCCTAACCTCTTCCCAAGTTGGAAGTAAGCAATGGGCTGCTCCTCATGACTCAGGTGCAGCTCTTACTCCCCATGAGTTCTGTCCTTGTGCTTTAATAAAACTTTTTTGCAACAAAGATGTCTCAAGAATTCTTTCTTGGCCATCAGCTTTGAACCCTAACGTCTTTTCTACATCACTTTGACTTGTTGTATGTTGTGCCCAAGATTGCGAATCCGAGAAACCACCGAGGAGCTGACACCGCTGCAAACACAGGAGGGTTTATTTACAAGCTCGAGCTTGGGTCCAAGTATACCCGACACAGCGGAGCAGGGACTTGGACCCCGGGGTGGGTTTCAGTTTAGTTTTAAGGGCTGGTCTAGGAGACCTCCAGAAGGGGTGGAAGAATTTCTCAAGTTCTGTTTACATTCTGATATGGGGCTTTCAAGGGCATTGAGCTCTGTTCTTATTCTAATGTGGGACTTTCTGCCACTGGCTTGGGCTCTGTTCTCATTTTAATATGGGGCTTTCTAGGACGTTAAGCTGTAAGCTGTATTCTTCCTGTAACTGAAGTTATGTAAATTTCAGCTCTTATTCACAGGGGCCTGGGATGGCTGTACTTGTGCTAACGCTGAACTTAAAGTGGAATGGCCTTAATTTTCTCGGCCTCCACATTGGACACTGCTTGCCCTAGACACAGGTGCAGCTAAGAGATCCTTGGGAAATCTGACATACAGCCAACATATAGAGATCTGTATCTGTGGAGTCTGAGGGAGTGAAGAAACCTCCCCCCCTTGTAAATAGGGCCAGCCCTAATCCAGAGGCAGCCCATCCAGGCGCCTTCCTGAAATTTTAGCAACTAAAAGCATTCTGTTTACAATAAGAAAACCATTTCCCCCCACACCCTGATTGGAATGTCCCTGAATAGGTTCATGTTGACCCTCTGTGAAATCAACCTGGATGCTATGCGACTCCCGCGGTTCTTTTGTCTTTAGGCGGTTTCTTTCCTTTTGCCTTTTAAAAAATACCTGTAATTGCTAATCGGGGCTCTTTTCCTCCTCGGAGGCAGAGAACCCGTTTGCGCAAACGTTCAATAAACCCTCTTGCTAATTCCATCTGCCTGTCTGGGGTCTGAGTCTCTGGGGCGTCCGCCGGGACACGTTGGCACCCGTGAGCCAGGGTCCAACATTTGGGGGCTCGTCCGGGATCCGAGACGCCCCAGACTCAATCCTAAGACCGGTAGGAGGTAAGACCGAGCTCGCTAAATGTCATATCTGTATCGTCCGTTTGTCTGACTGGCCGGGTCTGTTTTGTGCCGGGTCTGTATTGTGCCTGCAGGGCGCTGTACTCTGTATTTGGACCAGCGGGGGAGGCAGACGTGCCCGAGACCCCTGGTCCCCCTCCGGAGTCGGACTCCGGAGTGGTCTGGAAGAGGAACGGAGCCCGGCACTCCCTCCTCTTCGGGGAGGGTCGTTGTTCGCGACCGCTCCCATCTGAATCCGCCGCGCCAGTCCTGTCATTCGTGTGCGTCTGTTCGTTCCGTGTTTTTCTTCCTTTCCTGTCCTCCTCCTCACCGCTCACCTCTTCTCTACACCCATGGGGCAAACTGTAACCACCCCTTTAAGCCTCACTCTAGATCACTGGAAAGAAGTCGCCGGCCGGGCACACAACCTTTCGGTCGAAGTCAGAAGACGAAGATGGGTCACCTTCTGCTCCTCAGAGTGGCCGACTCTCAACGTCGGGTGGCCCAGGAATGGAACTTTTAATATTGACATTATCTTGCAGGTGAAGGCCCTAGTCTTTCAGCCAGGACCCAATGGACACCTCGATCAGGTGCCGTACATCATAGTATGGGAGGATCTCGCTAAGAATCCACCCCCCTGGATAAAATGCTTCATCCCTTCTCAGGGGGGACCGGGCCGAGACCCTCACCCCCTCCCTGCCCCACTCCCCCAATTCCCCGTCCCTCCTCTCCCTCCACCCTTTGCCCCCTAAAATCTCCTGAACCAAAACCTAAGGAGCCGCCTGTGCTCCCAGGGGACCAGGACAGTCTCCTTCTCTTGGACTCCTCCCCTCCCCCTTATGCTCAACCCCCAACGCCCCACTCGGAGGCCCCTACCTCTCCCTCCGCTCCGTCTCCCGACTCTACGGGGGCAGAGGGGCAACCCCTCGCTTCACCCCCTCGCCAGTCGCCTCTGCTTTTGACGAGAGCGCGGGGGAGAGTCGGAAGACGTCTGGACCTCCCAGGCACGTCCCCTCCGATCAGTAGGCGGCCAGACGCAATCCTGGCCTTCTCTGCCTCTGACCTTTACAACTGGAAAACTCATAACCCCACTTTCTCCCAAGACCCCCAGGCGCTAACCGGATTAATTGAGTCAATTCTGTTGACCCACCAGCCGACCTGGGATGCCTGCCAACAGCTCCTGCAGACTCTCCTCACCACGGAGGAGACAGCGCGTCTACCTGGAAGCTTGGAAAAACGTCCCGGGGGCGGATGGGAGGCCGACCCAGCTGCCTAATGAAATTGAGGATGTTTTCCCCTTGGTTCGCCCGACCTGGGACTAGGACACTGTTGCTGGTAGGGAGCGGCTCCGTCTCTATCGCCAGGTACTCCTAGCGGGTCTCAAAGGGGCAGGGCGTCGCCCCACCAATTTGGCAAAGGTACGTGCTATAGTGCAGGGAAAAGATGAGGCGCCGACAGGTTTTCTGGAGAGGTTGATAGAAGGCTACCGTGTGTATACTCCCCTTGACCCCTTGGCTGAAGACCGCCAACCAGATGTAATTATGTCCTTCATTGGACAGTCAGCCTCGGATATGCGTAATAAGTTACAATGGTTGGAGGGACTTCAGGGGTACACCTTACAGGACTTAGTGAAAGAGGCAGAGAAGGTTTTTAACAAGCGAGAAACCCTAGAGGAAAGGGAGGAAAGGATCCGTAAAGAGCAAGAGGAACGGGAGGAGAAGAGAGATAAAAGACGTAATAAAGAGCTGACTAGGATACTGGCCACCGTAGTACAGGGCTCAGGGCAGAGTAAGTCAGGGCAGAGTAGGGACCTGGGAGACAAAAGAGGACCACAGGTTGAATGAGACCAGTGTGCCTACTGCAAGGAAAAAGGACATTGGGTTAAAGATTGCCCAAGGAGGGGCCAAACGCAGGGACCTAAAAAGAAGCCCATTCCTGTTTTGTCCCTAGAGGACGAAGATTAGGGGTGTCAGGGCCAGGAACCCCCCCCCCCCCCGAGCCTCGGATAACCCTTAAAGTGGGGGGACAGCCAGTGACCTTCCTGGTCGATACAGGAGCTCAAAATTCAGTTTTAACTGAGGCAAAAGGACCCTTGAGCTCTAAAACGTCTTGGGTTCAGGGGGCAACTGGAGGCAAGTTATATATCGATGGACAACCGAATGGAAGGTCCACCTGAGCACTGGGCAAGTAACGCATTCCTTCTTACTGGTCCCAGACTGCCCCTACCCTCTCCTAGGCAGAGACCTTCTTTCAAAAGTAGGGGCCCAGATACATTTTCAGCAAAAAGGGGCAAGAGTAATGAGTGTCCTTTTTTTCTAAATTTAGATTAGCAAGAGAAAATACTTGTGGAACTAGTTCCTCAGGCTTAGTAACTCTTGGTAAATTTAGTGGAATACTGATCCATTTTCCCTCAGAGATGGTCTTTGTTTTTCTTTGTCTGTGTCTTTTATGTCATCTTGTGGAGACTGAGAAAAATCAAGGCCATTCCACCTCAAGTTTAGCATTAGCACAAGTACAGCCATCTTAGGCCCCTGTGAATAAGAGCTGAACTTTATGGGGAAAACTGCAGAATGTCCTCAATGTCCTTGCAGGGAATCCCATATCAGAAAGACAACGGAGCCCATACCCGTGGTAGAAAGTCTCATATTAGAATGAGAACAGAGCTCAATGCCCTTGAAAGCCCCATATCAGAATGTAAACAGAACTTGAGAAATTCCTCCAACCCTTCTGAAAATCCCCTAGATCAGCCTATAAAAAACCCAGCTGTAACCCACTTCGGGGTCCAAGTCTCTGCTCCGCTGTGTCGGGTATACTTGGACCCAAGCTCGAGCTTGCAAATAAACCTTCGTGCGCTTGCATCGGTGTTGGCTCCTTGGTGGTTTCTCGGATTCGCAAACTTGGGCACAACAATCTGTCAAAGAAACTTTGCTGCGGGTTAACGTGCACGTGAGATAAAGGCTGTTGCTAAGGTACATCTTGGAAGTCCAGAAGTCCAGGCCACAAAACTAGTAGGTACAGGCTGAGCATTTAAAAGCTGTTAGAAAAAAAAAAAACAACCCACAAAATTGTTAGAATCCTTATCACCTAACTCAAAGACTCCCATGTTAGGATAAGTTAGTCATGCAAGAATTAGATTGACACTAGGTCACCTGCCAACCTCAAGAAAATTTCCGTGCAACACTGTAAAACAGCACAATACTCAACCCCACAGGACATCCTTCCTATGCATTAGTTTGGTTCCAAGAGTCCTGAGGCTTAGTTAAAGCTGTTAATGTGTTAATGTATAAGGAAAACTATGAGATTTTTCCCTTTCATCTTGTTCAATGTCCTAAGAGCCTAGCTTTGTGACCAGTAACAACATTCTCTTTGGTCTCCACCATCCAGAGGTGCACTTAACAGGGTACGCTTTGCAAGCAAGTCAACTAGACTAGGATTCCAAGGGTCTAGACATGCCAGCTCCCAATGGTATTTGTCATGAGAGGTCCCAGCCCATAGGATCCTTTGTTGTTTCAACCTTCCTTGCTTGTGAGTGCTGGAAAGTCCCATTCCAGTAGTATAAGCAGGGATCCCTAGAAAAAGAAAGATGAGATATAATTATCATGACCTAAGAGAAGTCATTTTAGGCCTCCAGCTATTTCCTGTGAGCCATATATGCCCTATCAGCTCTGTTTGCTTCAGCACACTGCTGTAGAACTGCCCAGATGGATGGTGTCAGAATTACCAAGAAATGCAAACACCTCAGTAAACAAGGATTTTAAAGGAACAAATGGAATGTGAAAATGAACAGCCTCTGGGCATCTGGGTGGCTCAGTACGCTAGGCAGCTGACTAGTGAATCTAATTTCTAGTGAAAACTAAGTAATAAGCAATTGTGAAGTTTTTTAGATTGGTAAATTTATGAACACATTTTATAATTTCTAGAAATGCATTTTTCACAGTACCATCTTTCAGTAATGCACAAAATATGTTTACACTCAAATTTGTCTTTGATTTCTCAGTAATAAGACAAAAGTAGCTAAAATAACAAAATGTTAAGTACTAAACATAGGCATATCTTATTTGGAAATGATCTAGATGTTCAATGAACTTAAGTCATCATTTAACTTGCCAAATTTAAAGTTTCAAGTTACCAGGGGCACCTGGGTAACTCAGTTGGTTGAGCATCTGACTCCTGGTTTTGGCTCAGGTCATGATCTCCGAGTCATGGGATTGAGCCTGATGTTGGGTCTGAGCTCAGTGCAGAGTCTGTTTGAGAGTCTCTTTCCTCTGCTTCTGACCCTCCCCTCCTGCTCGTACTGTCTCTCTCTTTCTCTCTCTAAAATAAATAGATCCTTATTTTTTAAAAAAGATTTTATTTATTTATTCATGAGAGACACAGAGAGAGGCAGAGGCATAGGCAGAGGAAGGAGAAGCAGGCTCCATGCAAGGAGCCCGATATCAGACACTTAACCGCTGAGCCACCCATGTGTCCCAACAGAATAATTTCCTATGTTTATCAGGTCTTTGACTACTCGAGAAAACTGAGTCCTAATATTACGAGAGCTAAATTTTGCTCACAACTATGTAACGTCTGTATTTGCCTTTGAAGTATTTTATTGTCATTTTGGTTAATTGGATAATTAACTGTTGCTTAATAATGATTTGTGATTCTATTTAATCAAATGTTCAAACCTTTAGATTTTTTTTATATACTTCCCAAAACCAAACTCTAAAATGAAGTCTTTTGACTATAATCTGATTGAAATTTTCCTGAGAGTCACTTGAACATTTCAAAGATTTGGTGAGAAATTAAACTAATTATACTTATTTGGTACATTAAATTACATATGAAACATGGTCAAACATGTGATACTAAGCCTTAGTATATCTGTGTAGTTATGTTGCTAAAATAAATGTTCTAGAGATTCTATGAGAAGTCCTTGAAATCCGATGTCCTGGCATGTTATTATCTTGAAGTGTTGAGTGTCACAGAAATAACTAAATTTCTGTATTAATTGCATTATAATGAACTCTAATAAGATCTATACTCAGACCCATTTTTAAGTTTTTTATCAATTACAGACAGTTATAATGAAGGATAGTTGACGGAAAAGCAGGCAGGGACAGACAAGGGGCCCTTGCCCTAAAAGGAAATCACCCTTAAAAGGATTTTACACCACCTTGGAAGAAGCCCCACTCTTTTCCGCATGATAGGTAGATGGCAAAACCTGACTGGGTGAAAGGTTCATGGAGGATTCATCAGATTAAAACAGCTGACCAACAAGTCTATAAAAACTCCTTGAAACTCTGGTGGCAACCCTCTCGGGTCCCATCCCTCTTTGAGAGTTTTGTAGTGTCGCTCAATAAACTTTGCTTTGCTGCCCACCACCCTTTGTGTGGTCTATGTCTTCATTCTTTCAAGCAGTCTGACCAAGAACCAGGGGCACTAAAGGAAAAAAAATCCTTTAACAGTTATACTTTTACTCAGATACTTTTACAAAAGCTTCCTGCAACTGTGTTTCATCTTCAGTGAAACTCAATGGAAAAAACTGTAGTACAGGCTTCTGATGACCTTAAGATCATAATCCTGAACTAGGAAAGGCAGCCCAGGTGGCTCAGAGGTTTAGTGCTGACTTGAGCCCAAGGGCCTGATCCTAGAGAACCAGGATCAAGTCCCACGTCAGGCTCCCTTCTTGGAGCCTGCTTCTCCCTCTGCCTGTGTCTCTGCCTCTCTCTCTCTCTCTCTCTGTGTGTGTGTCTTTCATGAATAAATAAATAAAATCTCAAAAAAAAAAATACTGAACTAGGAAAAAAGTGAATTCATGTAGAACAAGAATTAACAACATGGGAATGAATGAATGGAGAATTATAATTTGTATGACTTCTCATTTTAAGCTGACTTTTAAAAAATGTTTTATTTTTCCAGAATTGAACAACAGCAAAAACCACCACATTAGTCTTCTGCGAAAAACAGAAAGAACACATCAAAAACCAAGTGGTTGCAAGTTGAGTAAAGGCTGGAGTTACAAAAGAAGTAAAGCCAGTGAAAGATTATTGAAGAAATTTTTTATCTTAAGCTGATCCTTTCTAAAAAGTTTTTATCTATTTATTCATGAGAGATAGGCAGAGGGAGAGGCAGGCTCGCTGCTGGGAGCCTGATGCAGGACTCGAGCCCAGGACCCTGAGCCAAAGGCAGATGCTCAACCACTGAGCCACCCAGGTGCCCTGGTGCCTATCTTTTAATCTTTTTTCTCTTTTAATCTTTTCTTAATCCACTTTTTTATATAGGAGAAATCATGAAAAACTCAGGGGATTTATCTATTCTTATGATTAAGTTCATGAAGTATAAAAATACTTGAAAATATGACTCATAAATTTTAAAGACTGCAAAGCAACCTTTTCTGACAATATATGCCCTCATAAACATTGAAATAAACTGATATGCAGGAAGAATTATGCTGATGGCATTTCTAGTAAATCCATCCTAGATGGTTTTATTAGAAATGCCTTTAACTTGCTATTTAGCAAGTTATTGATATTCTATACTAGGATGGCATTAATTAGAGGTGTGTGCTTTTGTTGTGTGAAGATCTTATTTCACATCTAAATTTCTATGAATATATATAATGGATATATGTATTCTATTTTTATGAATACACACACACACACATACACACACACATAGATACACCTACGTGCACACATGCACACCAAAGAGAATCTAAGACCTATTAACGCAGACGCATTGACCAAAGGAACCTCTTTCCAGAAGGTCTGAATACACAGTGAATGTAATCTTGAAGTGGTTGCAACTATATTTCTTCTACCAGTACCCTCAAGCTATTGGCTAGAATTTCTATAAAACAACAACAAAAACCACCACATTAGTCTTCTGCGAAAAACAGAAAGAACACATCAAAAACCAAGTGGTTGCAAGTTGAGGAAAGGCTGGAGAAAAGAAGTAAAGCCAGTGAAAGAAAAAGCTGATACCCCAAAGAGGTGCTACCAACAGCAGTTACTGAAAAAATATGTCAAACAAAATAAGCTCAAACTATAAAAAATAAAAGATTGAAGGTACTCTCTGAAACATGAAACAGATATTTCTGCTACTCTAATCTTTTAGCCCTGTATTCCTTTCTTTGGTCATCTGCCCTAAATTACTGAAAACAAATACTTGACAAGAAACAGCTGAAGTGAACTAATCTTTTGGCTTTTAGTGAAACGAGTTGAGGATAACAACCATTTAATGGATAAATTTTTGAATAGGTATGGGATTTAGTTAACATCTCAGCCCATTGATTTTTAATATGCATCACGATAAAGACCTACACCAATACATATTAGGTTCTTTGATAACACATAACTTTAAAAGGGTTTGTTTTCAATCCACCAGGACCAAATTTCACTGATCAGAATCAGGACTAAAATTTTTATTCTTAACATATTCTAGCATTTTCAATGTTTAGATATTCTAGTAATATTCAAAAGCAAACCATAAGAGATTCTTAACAATAGGGAACTGAAGGTTGCCAGAGGGGAAGTAGGTGGAGGGATGGGGTAAATGGGTGATGGGCATTAAAGACGGAACTTGTGATAAGCACTGGGTGTTCTTTTTTTTTTTTTTAAAGATTTTATTTATTTATTCATGAGAGACACACATAGAGAGAGAGAAAGGCAGAAACAAGTCAGAGGGAGAAGCAGGCTCCATGCAGGGAGCGGGACATGGAACTCGATCCTGGGTCTCCAGGATCACACCCTGGGCCCAAGGTGGTGCTAAACCGTTGAACCACCAGGGCTGCCCAGCGCTGGGTGTTTTACGCAAGTGATGATTCACTAAATTCTACCCCTAAAACCAATACTACACTATATGCTAACTAGAATGTAAATAAAATCATGAAGGAAAAAAATATTTGTAAGTTTCAATTTATACTGCTCAGCAAGTGTGAAATACTAAAGGAAAATCTTTTTTTTTTTTTAATTTATTCATGAGACACACAGAGAGAGGCAGAGACACAGGCAGAGGGAGAAGCAGGCTCCATGCAGGGAGCCCGACGTGGGACTCTGGGACCCAATCCCAGGTCTCCAGAATCAGCCCTGAGTTGAAGGCGGTGCTAAACCGCTGAGCCACCTGGGCTGCCCCAAGGAAAATCTTTAGTTATGATTCTCCCTAGAGTGTAGATGTTATAACAAAAGGAGTAAAAATAAAAGGAACTCTTCACTTGCCAGGGTTCCTTTGTTAATGGCAATACAAGAAATGTCTTCTAAAACTACTTTCTTTCTTTCTTTATTAAAAAACTATTTTAATAATACACTTAGGATGATAAGACTATTGCAGTAATACCTAGCACCTTTAGCTACGTATCTGTTTAAAATTGCTGGCAAAAAATGTACTAACGTGATATGATATAGACTTGTAGCAATATATCTCTCAAATTTTTAAAAAGGAGAAAAAAATGTGAAACATTTTGCATAAATCATAAAACTTCAAATTATGTACTGCTGGGATCCCTGGGTGGCGCGGCGGTTTGGTGCCTGCCTTTGGCCCAGGGCGCGATCCTGGAGACCCAGGATCGAATCCCACATCAGGCTCCCGGTGCATGGAGCCTGATTCCCCCTCTGCCTATGTCTCTGCCTCTCTCTCTCTCTCTCTGTGACTATCATAAATAAATAAAAATTAAAAAAAAAAATATGTACTGCTAACCATACATGATTTTGAGAAATCCTATTTGAGTTTTTCTTGACACGTTGCTTTGTGAAATAAATAACATAATAAGCCAATACACAAAATAGCTTTCAGAGAATATTGTAGGCTCAATACATGTTTTGTCCTTCCATATCTAAAATATGGGTTAATGACTATTTATTTTTATTTTCATTCCACAAACATTTACCAAGCCCCGAGTGTACTGACACAATGTTTTGAGAGCCCCTAAACTGACTTTTTTTCCTAAACTGACTTTTAAATCATTGAGAAAATATATTCACTGTAATTTCTTTTTTATTTAAATTTAATTAATATAAAATGTATTATTGGTTTCAGAGTTAGAAGTCAGTGATTCATCATTCTTATATAATACCCAGTGCTCATTGTATCTGTGCCTCCTTAATGTCCATCACCCAATTATCCCATCTCCCCACCCCAATTTGTTCCCTAGAATTAAAAGTCTCTTATGGTTTGTCTCCCTCTCTGATTTTGTCTTGTTTTTTTTTTCTTCTTTTCCCTATGATCCTCTGTTTTGTTTCTGAAATTACATATGAGTAAGATTGTATAATTATCTTTCTCTGATTAACTTATTTTACTTAGCATAATATCCTCCTCTAGTTCTATCCATGTCATTGCGAAGGCCAAGATTTCATTTCTTTTGATGGCTGAGTACTATTCCATTGTACATATTCCACATCTTCTTTATCCAACCAGCTGTTGATGGACACATGGTTTCTTTCCTTGGTCTGGCTATTGTAAACATTGCTGCAAAAAACACTGGGGTACAGGTGCCTCTTCCAATCACTACATCTGTATCTTTGACATAAATCCCTAATAATGCAATTGCTGGGTTGTAGGGTACCTCTATTTTCAATGTTTTGAGGAGCCTCCATACTCCTTCTCCAGGGTGGCTGCACCTGCTTGCATTCCCACCAACAGTGTAAGAGGTTTCCCCTTTCTCTACATCCTGCCCAACATCTGTCATTTTCTGACATTAATTTTAGCCATTCTGGCTGGTGTGAGGTGGTATATCATTGCGGTTTTGATTTGTATTTCCCTGATGCTGAGTGATGTTAAGCATTTTTTTTCATGTGGCTGTTGGCCATTTGTATGTCTTCTTTGGAGAAATGTCTATTCATGTCTTCTACCCATTTCTTGACTGGATTATTTGTTCTTTGGGTGTTGCATTTGATAAGCTCTATACAGATGTTGAAAACTAGCCCTTTAACCAATATGTCTTTTTTTTTTTTATTTTTATTTATTTATGATAGTCACAGAGAGAGAGAGAGAGAGAGAGAGGCAGAGACATAGGCAGAGGGAGAAGCAGGCTCCATGCACTGGGAGCCCGACGTGGGATTCGATCCCGGGTCTCCAGGATCGCGCCCTGGGCCAAAGGCAGGCGCCAAACCGCTGCGCCACCCAGGGATCCCTAACCAATATGTCTTTTGGAAATATCTTCTCCCATTTTGTAGGTTGTCTTTTGGTTTGGTTGACTGTTTCCTTTACTCTGCAAAAGCTTTTTATCCTGATGAAATCCCAATAGTTCATTTTTGTCTTTGTTTTCCTTGCCTTTGGAGATGTGTCTGGTAAGAAGTTGCTGCAACGGAGGTCACAGTAGTTGCTGCTTGTGTTCTCTAGGATTTTGATGGATTTCTATCTTATATTTAGGTCTTTCATCCATTTTGAGTCTATTTTTGTGTATGGTGGAAGGAAATGGTCCAGTTTCATTTTTCTGCATGTGGCTGTCCATATTTCCCAACACCATTTGTTGAAGAGACTGTCTTTTTCCCATTGGATATTCTTTGCTGCTTTGTTGAAGATAGAACATAGAGTTTAGGGTCCATTTCTGAGTTCTCTGTTCTGTTCCATTGATCTATGTGTCTGTTTTTGTGCCAGTATCCTACTGTCTTGATGATTACAGCTTTGTAAAAGAACTTGAAGTCTGGAATTGTTTGTTTTTAGTTTTCTTTTTCAACATTCCTTTTTTTTTTTTAAAGATTTTATTTATTTATTCATGAGAGACACACACACAGAGAGAGAGAGAGAGAGAGAGAGAGAGAGCAGAGACACAGGCAGAGGGAGAAGCAGGCTACATGCAAGGAGCCTGATGTGGGACTCAATCCCGGGTCTCCAGGATCACACCCTGGGCTGCAGGAGGCACCAAACCGCTGCACCACTGGGGCTGCCCTCTTTTTCAACATTCCTTTGACTTGTCCAGTGCCATACAAATTTTAGGATTTGTTTCAGGTCTGTGAAAAAAGTTGATGGTATTTTGATAGGGATTGCACTGAATTTATACATTGCGCTAGGTAGCATAGACATTTTAACAATATTTGTTCTTCTAATCCATGAGCATGGAATGTTTTTCCATCTCTTTGTATCCTCTTCAATTTTTTTCATGAGTGTTCTATCGTTTTCTAAGTACAGTTCCTTTGTTTCTTTGGTTAGATTTATTCCTAGGTATCTTATGGTTTTTGGGTGCAATTGTAAGTGGGATTGACTCCTTAATTTTTCTTTCTTCTGTCTCATTGTTAGTGTATAGAAATGCAACTGATTTCTGTGCATTGATTTTATATCCTGCCACTTTGCCACTTTGCTGAATTCCTTCATGAGTTCTATCAGTTTTGGGGTCAAGTCTTTTGAGATTTCCAAATAGAGTATCACATCATCTGCAAAGAGTGAGAGATTGACTTCTTTGCCGATTCTTTGTTGTCTGTTGCTGAGGCTAGCAATTCTAGTACGAGGTTGAACAGCAGTGATGAGAGTGGATATCCTTGCAATGTTCCTGACAGAAGGGAAAAACTCTCAGGTTTTCCCTATTGAGAATGGTATTTGCTGTGGGCTTTTTGTATATGGCTTTTTATGTATATGTTTTAATGATATTGAGGTATGTTCCCTCTATCCCTACACTGTGAAGAATCTTAATCAGAAAAGGATGTTGTACTTTGTCAAATACTTTTTATTCATCTATTGAGAGAATCATACGGTTCACGTCCTTTCTTTTATTTATGTAGTGTATCACATTGATTGGTTTGCAGGTGTTGAACCATCCTTGCAGCCCAGTAATTAATCCACCTGGTTGTGGTGAATAGTCCTCTTCATGTACTGTTGGATCCTATTGGCTAGTATTTTGGTGAGAATTTTGGCATCCATGTTCATCAGTGTTATTGGTTTGTAAGTGTCCTTCTTGGTGGGTCTTTGGTTTTGGGGTCAAGATAATGGTGGCATCGTAGAGTTTGGAAGTTTTCCTTCAATTTCAATTTTCTGAAATAGCTTCAGAAGAATAGGTATTAATTTTTTCTTTAAATGTTTGGTAGAATTCCCCTGGGAAGCCATTTGGTCCTCTACTCTTGTTTGTTGTTTGTTTGCTTTTGATTACTACTTCAATTTCCTTGCTGGTTATGGGTCTGTTAAGGTTTTCTATCTATTCCTGTTTCAGTTTTGTTAGTTTATGTCTCTAGAAATGCATCCATTTCTTCCACATTGCCCAATTTATTGGTGTGTAGTTGTTCATAATATGTTCTTACAGCTGTTTGAATTTCTTCATTTTTGGTTGTGATCACTCCTCTTTCATTCATGATTTTATTTAGTTGGCTCCTTTCTCTCTCTCTCTTTTTTTTTATTAAGTCTGGCCAGGGATTTATCAGTCTTATTAAGAACCAGCTCTTTGTTTTGTTTTGTTCTTGTGGTTTCTGTTTCATTGGTTTCTGCTCTAAGCTATATAACTTCGCTTCTTTATTTGCGGTCCTTCACCAGCTCCTTTAGGTGTAAGGTTAGGTTGTGTATTTGAGACCTTTCTTGTTTCTTGAGAAAGGCTTGTGTCACTATATATACTTCCCTCTTAGGACCACCTTTACTGCATCCCAAAGGTTTTGAACAGTTGTGTTTTCATTTTCATTTATTTCTGTGAATTTTTATTATTTTTTCTCTAATTTCCTGGTTGACCCATTCATTCTTTAGTAGGATACTCTTTAGCCTCCATGTTTTTGAGTTTTTTCCAAATTTCCTCTTGTGGTTGACTTCAAGTTTCATAGTGCTATGGTCTGGAAATATGCTTGGTATGATCTCAACCATTTTGTATTTGTTGAGGGCTGATTTGTAAACCAGTACGTAGTCTATTCTGGAGAATGTTACATGTGTACATGAAAAGAATGTGTATTCTACTGCTTTAGCATGAAATATTCTGAATATATGTGTTAAGTCCATCTGGCCCAGTGTGTCACTTAGAGCCACTGTTTCCTTTTTGATTTTTTGCTTAGATAATCTGTCCATTGTAGTGAGTGGGGTTTTTAAATCCCCTACCACTATTGTATTATTATTATTATTGATGTATTTCTTTAATTTTGTTATTAACTGGCTTATATAATTGGCTGCTCCCGTTTTAGGGGCATAAACATTTACAATTGTCAGATCTTCTTTTTGGAGAGACTTTTTAGTTATAATACAGTGTCTTTCCTCATCTCTTATTACATTCTTTGGTTTAAATCTAATTTGATTGCCACCCCATATTTCTTTTGATGTCCATTAGTACAATAAATGGTCTTCCACCTCTATTCTAAATCTGGACGTGTCTTTGGTTCTAAAATGAGTCTCTGGCAGACAGCATATCAATGGGCCTTGCTTTTTTTATCCAGTTTGATACGCTGTGTCTTTTGATTGGGGCATTTAGTCCATTTACATTCAGAGTAAGTATCTGAAGATATGAGCTGAGTGCTATTGTATTTTCTGTAAAGTCACTGTTTCTGCATATTGTCTCTGTTCCTTTCTGGTCTATGTTAGTTTTAGGTCCTCTCTTCACTTAAAGGATCTCTTTTAAAATATCTTGTAGGGCTGCTTGAGTGATCACAAATTCTTTTAGTTTCTGTTTGTCCTGGAAGGTATTTTTAATCTCTCCTTCTATTTTATTTTTTGGGATTTTAAAAAAGATTTTATTTATTTATTCATGAGAGACACAGAGAGAGGGAGAGAGAGAGAGAAAGAGACACAGGCAGAGGGAGAAGCAGGCTTCATGTAGGGATCCTGATGCGGGACTCGATCCTGGGACTCCAGATCACACCCTGAGCCAAAGGCAGACACTCAACCACTGAGCCACCCAGGCATCCCACTCTCCTTTTTTTTTTTTTTTTTAAATTTAATTAATTAATTAATTAATTTATTTATTTATTTATTTATTTTTAAATTTTTTTTATTTTTATTTATTTATTTATGATAGTCACACAGAGAGAGATGAGAGAGAGGCAGAGACACAGGCAGAGGGAGAAGCAGGCTCCATGCACCGGGAGCCCGACGTGGGATTCGATCCCGGGTCTCCAGGATCGCACCCTGGGCCAAAGGCAGGCGCTAAACTGCTGCGCCACCCAGGGATCCCTAATTTTATTTATTTATGATAGTCACACAGAGAGAGAGAGAGAGGCAGAGACATAGGCAGAGGTAGAAGCAGGATCCATGCAGGGAGCCCGACGTGGGATTCGATCCCGGATCTCCAGGATTGTGCCCTGGGCCAAAGGCAGGCGCTAAACCGCTGTGCCACCCAGGGATCCCCCCACTCTCCTTCTATTTTGAATGACAACTGACAACCTAGCTGCTTGATAAAGTATTCTTGGTGTATCTTTTTCTCATCTATCACTCTGAATATCATGCCAGTTCTTTCTGGACTGCCAGGTCTCTGTGAATAGGTCTGCTGCCAATTTAATGTTTCTACTCTTGTAGGTTACAGACCTCTTATCTCAAGCTGCTTTCAGGATTTTTCTCTTTGTCTCTGAGATTTGCAAGTTTCACTATTATATATTGAGGTGTTGACCTATATTTATTGATCATGGGGGTGGGGAGCTGTTCTCTGTGCTTCCTGGACTTGGATACCTGTTTCCTTCCCCAGATTAGCGAAGTTTTCTGCCATAATTTGCTACAATATACCTTCTGCCCCCCCCCCTTTTAAATTCTGGGATCCCAATTATTCTAATATTGTTTCACTTTATGATATCAATTATCTTTTGAATTATCCCCTCGTGGTCCAGTAGTTGTTTATCTCTCTTTTTCTCAGCTTCTTTATTCTCCATCATTTTGTCTTCTACATCACTAATTCTCCCTTCTGCCTCATCTATGTGAGAAGTCAGAGTCTCCATTTTTTATTGCATTTCATTAGTAGTCTTTATTTCAACTTGATTAGATTTTAGTTCTTTTATTTCTCCAGAAAGGGATTCTCTAGTGTCTTCTATGGTTCTTTCAAGCCCAGCTAGTATCTTTATAATCATTATGCTGAACTCTAGTTCTGACATCTTACTTATGTCCATACTGATTAGGTGGCTGGCAGTCAGTACTGCCTTGTGTTCTCTTTTTGAGGTGAATTTTTTCATCTTGTCATTCTGTCCAGAGAAGAATAGATGAACAAGAGAACAAAATCCCAAAATGGCAACAATGACCCCAGAGAAATACACACTAAACAAATCAGAAGAGCCCCAAAACTGGAAAAAAAAAAAAAGAGAGAGAGAGAGAGAGAGAGAGAGAGACTATAATCAGACATGTGAACAGAATAGAGCAATACACCAGATCCTGTGTGTATTTTTGTCCATTTGTTAGAAAACTAGATCCCAAAATTATAAACAAAGAAAAACTTACATGTGTACAAAAATAAAATTATATACGTGAAAGGATAGAATGTAACTGTAAAAATGACAAAAGACAAAAAAAGAGAAGGAATATAAATATGTGAACTGAACAGAGAAATACACTATATCTTGAGTGTATTTTGGTTGGTTTGTTAGAAGAAACTACAACTCAAAAGTGTAAGGAAAGAAAAATTTATATATATACAAAAATAAAATTAAGTACATTGAAAGGATAAAATGTAACTGTAAAGATGAAAATTAAAAATTAACAAAAAAAAAAAGGAAAAGGAAGAAAGAAAAAATCACAAGAGAATATGATCAGACAGATGAAGAAAGCCACACATTAGATTCTGGGTGTATTTTAGTCTTAGAAGAAACTGCATCCCAAAATTGTAAAGAAAGAAAAACTTATTAATATACAAAAATACAATGAAAGGATAGAATGTAACTGTAAAAATGAAAATTAAAAAAGATCTTTAAAAAGTTGATTAAATTGGTTGAAAAAGGAAAGATAAAAATTTTAAATTGAAAGACTAAAGAATAGTGGGAGAAAAACCATGAATCCTATATGCCATATTCTCCTAATGCTGGAGTTTTGCAGTTTTCAATAATGGGTAAACTTGGTCTTAGCCCATGTTCTTGCTGATCTTCTGGGGGAGGGGCCTGTTGCCTTTTCCCTGTGTCTTTGCCGGTGATGGGATGGAATTGCACCGCTCTTGCCTGGGGGCCGGGCTAACTAATCTGCTCCAGATTGCTCTTTGTGGCTTTTGTTCTCTGAAGGCTTTCTGCCTTGCTTTAGAGGATGAAGATGAAAATCTTCAGTCTCAGAAAGAAGAGGATGAAGATGAAAATCTCTAGTCTTAGAAACAAAAGCTCGGGGCCTCACTCCTCAGTGCACCCTCAGGGAAATGCAGTCAATCCCTCCTGTGTCCCTGGTCTCCCTCCACACTGTGGTCACCCAGCCTGGGACCAAGTGTTTCTATTTCAAGCACGCCACTCTGTTTGAAGTTTCCAAACTGCAGACTCTTGTAGCACAAACACTTGCTGCTCCTCCCAGGAGAGGAAGGGGATGGGTCTCACCATTTCTGCTGTTTGTTGGGTCCTGATTGGAGAGCAGTCCCCTGACCTTGCCATGGTTCCCAATATATGGCAACCCAGAGTTGAGAGCCCATTCTTGGGCTCGCTGATTGCAGCTAGTTTCCCCACACCGATGTTGGGAATTTTGCCACACTCAGATATCCCTGGTCTTCATGTGACCCAGAGGATCCTGAGACCACACTGTCCCACCTTGGATTCTGCCCCCACTTTGCCACCTGAGCACCTTTCAGGTAGCGACACCCCTTACCAAAGCAACTCCACTGCTATATCACTTTCCAGAGCCAGTTTACAGAGGCTCCCTCCCCCCATGGTTTATCTTCCTGAGATTCAGTTCTCTGCCCCTCCTGCCTTGCAGAAAGTAGTCACTTTTCTATTTGTTGAGTTGTGGCTATTTTCTTAGATTGCTGGTTGAGTTCACAGGTGTTCAGACTGATTTGATAGCTATCTAGCTGAATTCTTGAGACTAGAGGAAACTAACCTCTCCTACTCCTCCACCATCTTGGTTTCTGAGAAATTCTATTAATAGAGCTGACTGTTGAACTACAATATTGTTGAAATTCTATTAATAGAGCTGACTATTGAACTACAATATTGTTGAGTGCTCACTAGACCATGGACCATAATGTTTTGCATGTCATAAGAAGGTAATAATTCATTGGGAGATAATTCCATAGTTTAAGAATTTGAAACAGCAATGCATATTGAGAATTTGACATTATTTTTGTGAGTAACATATGAAAGATGTGGGCACCTGGGCAGGCTCAGTTGGTAGAGCATATGACTATTGAACTCAAGGGTTGTAAGTTTGGGCCCCACATTGAGTGTACAGATTTTTAAAAAAAATAAAACATTTAAAAACAAACAAACAACAAGCAAATACAAGATGCTGGACATGAAAGGCCACTTCAATATTGGTAGTGAATTATGATAGTTATAGTCTCCCACCCAGTAGATTTATACCCCCTGTTTTCTTGTGGAGAATCCATATCCCACAGATAGGGTGGATTCCATACACCTTCTCCACCAAACATACCCTTCATAATAAACCACCACCACCACCATCACCCTAGGAGTAAAAAGATGGTGTAGACCTAGCTAGATACTGCATGCCTGTGGCAACAGGGATTGGCCAGGTGGAGGGACCCACAGGGACAGTCACAATCTGCTTTGGGACACTTGCCAACACTGTTGAAGGGATTTCCAGCTTTGAGGAAGATACAAGCCTAATGCTGCAGATGGCCAACTCTGCCACCTGACTGAGTGTGTAGAGAAAGCCAGGAAGAAAAAAAAATAAATAAAGAAAGAAAGCCTGGAAGAGAATAAGGTCAAGAACAGCCAGAAGGCATTGATGAGAGTAGATGGCATTTCAGTGACATCATTCGAGACTCTGAATCTAGCTGTAGTTGAAGCTGGAGGCAATCTCGTGTTTCCCAGTTACACAGCCAACAAAAGTCCTTCTGTGTTAGTTTAAGTTAGGTTTCTGTCCCTTGCAAATAAAAGAGAACCTTGATCATAGGCACATTATAAATACATACTATTAACTCAGCAATATCCAGATATAACTATAATCTTACATACCTACACATCAAAAGTCCATAAACTCTGACAAACTTCATGCCAAGTTTCCTGTTACTTTGAATTAGAAACAATTAAAACTGCAATGTTCAAACTACAAGTTCAGGGGTGTCTGGGTGGCTCAGCTGTTTAGCGCCTGCCTTCCGCCCAGGGCATGATCCTGGAGTCCCAGGATCGGGTCTCACGTCGGGCTCCCTGCATGAAGCCTGCTTCTCCCTCTGCCTGTGTCTCTGCTTCTCTTTCTGTGTCTCTCATAAATAAATAAAAATCTTAAACAAACAAACAAACAAACAAACAAACAAACAAACTACAGGTTCAAAGCCTAAGATCTTCCATTTGTAGTTTACCTTTCAGCAACAATTTTAGTATCTGGGAACCACTTTTATTCTTATTGACTTAGCCTAGGGCGGTAAACTTTTTTTTTTTTTTTTTAAGATTTTATTTATTTGAGAGAGGGGGAGAGTGAGAGAGCATGAGGAGGGGGGAGAGTCAGAGGGAGAAGCAGACCCCCCCTCCCCACTGAGTGTGGAGCATGACCTGAGCTGAAAGAAGACGCTTAACCAACTGAGCCACCCAAGCACCTGGCATTAAACTTTAATAACAGCTTTGAAAACAATGGAATAACTATGCTCCAAATAAATTTTAAAATATAGGTATCTCAGGGCACCTGGTTAAGCATCTGACTCTTGATTTCAGTGCGGGTCATGATCTCAGGGTTGTCAGATAGAGCCCTAGCATTGGACTCCACGCTGGGTGTGGAACCTGCTTAAGATTCTCTCCCTCTCGGGATCCCTGGGTGGGCGCAGCGGTTTGGCACCTGCCTTTGGCCCAGGGCGCGATCCTGGAGACCCGGGATCGAATCCCACGTCGGGCTCCCGGTGCATGGAGCCTGCTTCTCCCTCTGCCTGTGTCTCTGCCTCTCTCTCTCTCTCTCTGTGACTATCATAAATAGATAAAAATTAAAAAAAAAAAAAAAGATTCTCTCCCTCTCTCCCTCTCTGTCTCTCCCCTGCCCCTCCCCCTACTCTCTCTCTCAAATAAATAAATACAATCTTAAAATATAAGTGTCTCTCACTTTTTGAAAGTCTGCATTATGCTGCTTTTCTTTTTTTCTTTTTTAATTTTTTTATTTATTCATGAGAGACACACAGAGAGGGAGGCAGAGACACAGGCAGAGGGATAAGCAGGCTCCATGCAGGGAGCCTGACATGGGACTCGATCCCGGGTCTCCAGGATCACACCCTGGGCCAAAGGCAGCACTAAACCGCTGAGCCACCCGGGCTGCCCTATGCTACTTTTCTTATACGAAAGACCCATAATAGTACCTGTTTTTCCTAAGTGAAAGAAATCTAAACAGGATTTTCATTTTATGCCATTTTGGCTTCTGAACGGTTTCATAAAGAATGCTCTACTTTCACCTAGCAGGGGGAACCTGTACTGGAATCTGTCCTTTTACTGGACATGGATATGTCAGAGTGGATGACCATGCCTAGGTGCTGAAATGAAATGTAAATAGGTTTGGGCCAAAAAATACTAACACTTCACTCCTCACTAAGAATCTGAGTATAAAGTAATGCCTCCTTATCTTATTTGACAATGTTGAACTTTACCTAGACGTTAAGAAATCTCCTCACCCTTTTTTGAAAATAGCTTAGTGTAAGGAACCAGCCTTCCCTGTAAGCCTTAGGTAAGATGCTTGCCTTGTTTACCTCTGACAGTGGCAAACACAGACCCTCTAAATTTCCAGTCTTTGTCTCATGAGTGATTAGCTGAACTAGTGTCCTTACTGATCAACAGGAACAAAATGATATTAACTAAACCCTGGTTAAGCTTGTCTCCTTTTCCCAGGTCCCTGGACTTTGGTCTACCCTGGGCCTCAGTCAGCATACAGTCCCTCCTTATGGGCAGCTCTCTGCAAAGAGGCTGGCCTCAGGGTAAAACATTCTCTCATCTATTGCTCTGTTGCCACTCTTTCATCTCCTATCTCCATGCCTGGCACTTTCTACCTTTGCTCACTTCTATCTATAATATAAAAGAAAAACCCTTTTTGTGCAACTTTCAAGATGCTTGCAAGCCTTATGGTCATAGGGTTCTCCTCAGTACAGCCCCCCCCCCCCCCCACGCCCCAGATAATTCTTTCAGATTTGTTTTTCATTTGACATGCTTTATCTTTGACTATGGCATTTCTTCAAATGATTTCACATTATTTCATCCTAGATATTTTCTGTATGTCCCATGCTTGCCATCTCCTTTCTCCCATTGCCACTGCTCTTGTCCAGGCCCTTATCAACCTCATTCTTGCCCATTATGAGCTGGTCTTCCCAGCCTCCAATTTTATTCACTTTTTCACATTGTCAGTAAATTCATCTTCTTAAAGATCATTCCTCCAACCTCAGCATTCTTTCCCATTCTTGTTGTTGTTGTTTTGCTCTTTGTTGCCTAAGAATAAAGTACAAATTCCTTAGTGTCGCATTTAAGTCTTCCCACAACGAGGTCTAACCTCATCTCTTCCTCCTGTGAACTCTTCTGGCTGTTTCTAAAACCTGCCTTCTTTCTCCAGTCTCATTGTATTTGCCTTTACTCTTTCTGTACCTCAGATGTTTTCCCTACCCATTCCACCCTGATCCTGAATTTCCACAAATGCTATTCTTGCCCTGTTTGTGAATTAATCTCTTCCATGATTATTACCCTGACAATGTGTCTGTACCTTTGTTAAAGCATTTAAAATAGTTTTTTTTACAAACTATTTTTAGTTTTTATTATTTTTTTATTACAGCAACTTGTATGCATTTTTAAATCTGTCCTAGAATATAAGTTTTTTGAGGTCAAGACAGTGTCTTATTCCTCTGTATTATCTTCTCTGGCTCTTGGTCCAATGCTTCACTCTTGGAAAGCACTCAATATTCATTCTTTCCTTTTTAAAAATTTTTATTTATTTGAGAGAGAGAGAAGGAAGGAGAGAGAGAGAATCTAAAGCAGACTTCTCGCTAAGTGTAGAACCCAATGCAGGCTCTATCCTACAAGCCTGAGATCATGACCTGAGTCAAAACCAAGAGTCAGATGCTTAACCTGCTTAGCCACCAAGGCACCTCAATATTCATTCTTTCAATTAAAATGAATGGAAAACCATTTTATTTCCTTTGTGGTTCCATGTGACATTTCCTGTTATATATGTTTATTATATCTAATGATCAACTAAATATAATGTGAGAGGTTCAGGATTAGAACTCAATTGAATGTTGTTTACCATAAGGCAGAAGATAGATTCTCCTAAATATGATGGTAGTAAGAGAATAGCAAAGACTGATCTCAGTTTTAAGAGTTCTTGGGAAGTAAGATAACATAACATATTAAAGAGTATGGGTTCTGGTTTCAGACAAAACTAGGCTTTACTATTATTATTTATTAGCTCTGTGACCTTGATCATATTCCATGTTTCTATGCCCCAATTTTTCATGTGTAGTGTGAAGATAGAAGATCTACTTTACAGAGCCGTTGAGAGGATTAAATTAGTTACTATCTGTAAAACACTTCAAATAGTATATGCTGTATAAAAAATATCCAATTATTGTTTCTTTATTATCAAAATTGGCTATACAAAAAGGAAAGGCTTCATTCTCTTGATGCCTCTCAGTGATCATTTAGGTAAAAAATTCCCAAAAATGTATTACCAAGTAGCTACTGGACACACTGGTTTGACCAGAACCTATAGCATCTCTAAAGATCAGCAGATCTCAAAGATTTATATAAGGAACAGATAAGAAAACAATCTCTTATAACCAACATCTGTGCAGAGAATGAGCCAAAGCCAAGTAATCAAATTTCTTTTTTTTTTTTTTAAGTAATCAAATTTCATATACATTTTAACCATCTCTTTAAGTTTCAGTACCTTTTTATGGGAGTTCTGTAGGAATGGATTTCCAAACCTCATTTATTTATATTTATTCATGCAGTTATTCAGTAAACATATAGGTGCTAGGGATATAGAAATCAAGGATATTTGTCGTCTGCACAAGGATATTGTGCCTGTCTGCAACTAAGTCATGGTCTTGAAGGACTCAGCCAGGTGAGAAATGGAAGGAGTTGAGTTCAAGACAGAAAGGAGTAATGTGAAGTGACACACAGGGTTGAAGGAGCTCGAAATATTTAGGGAGCTTCATTTAAGAATAAATGGCTCTGGAGTGAGGATATCTGGGCAGTGGTAGGAGAGACAGACAGGGGCAGGATGATGAAGACCTTCTATGTGAGGCTTGAATAACACCTGACTTCCTTTACTATGCCTGTCAAAGTCCCCTTCGCTTGCATAGTTCATTGTAGGAGGGAGGAGAAAACAAAAAGTAGGTAGGTTGCCAACTAGGCTCTGTGAAACCAAAGTTCTGAGGAAATTAGACCTCAATCACCTGTTTTTCCTTGTCTATCCTGGACAACCTAAATTTAGTTTGTTGAGAATGGCAAAGTAAAATTTGAATTTTATCCTGAAGGCAATGGGGAAAAACACCGAAACTTTTTTTTTTTTTTTTTTTTATGATAGTCACACACACAGAGAGAGAGAGAGGCAGAGACATAGGCAGAGGGAGAAGCAGGCTCCATGCACTGGGAGCCCGACATGGGATTCGATCCCGGGTCTCCAGGATCGTGCCCTGGGCCAAAGGCAGGCACTAAACCGCTGCACCACCCAGGGATCCCAAAAAACCGAAACTTTTTAAGCAGGGCAGAACAGTGATCAAGTTTGCTTTTCAGAAAGCAGTTGTGAAAGTAGGGTGGAGAACAGATTCAGGGGGTGGTGGGGAATGCTGGGAGGGGTATGATGAAGACAGTGTGTTCTATCTGAATATGCTGAGTTGGAGAATGCAATGGATATCTGAATGATGATATTAAGATGATAGTAAGAGATCAGATTTAGTTTTTTTTTTTTTTAAGATTTTATTTATTCATGAGAGACAGAGCGCGAGAGAGGTAGAGACACAGGCAGAGGGAGGAGCAGGTTCCATGGAAGGATCCTGATGTGGGACTTGATCCTGGGTCTCCAGGATCAGGCCCTGGGCTGAAGGCAGCGCTAAACCGCTGAACCACCCGGGCTGCCCTGATTTAGTTCTGTAAATACAAGCTCCAAGGTATATTTTGTCCTCAGCAACACCCTCAGTCCAATTTCCTATAACTACTACAATTATGTTTGTGGTTGTTAATTCACTTTATAGTTTAAACATTTCTTACCTCTATAATGTCATTTTATACTTTCCATAATTTTATAAGGTAGACAGGACTGCTATTCTTCCCATTTTGCAATGAGGACTTATGCTTCTGAGGTTATAAGTGATTTTTTTGTTTAAGATCACAGAGGAGGGATCCCTGGGTGGCACAGTGGTTTAGTGCCTGCCTTTGCCCCAGGGCACGATGCTGGAGACCCGGGATCGAATCCCACATCGGGCTCCCTGCATGGGGCCTGCTTCTCTCTCTGCCTATGTCTCTGCCTCTCTCTCTCTCTCTCTCTCTCTCTATCATAAATTAAAAAAAAAAAAAAATCACAGAGGAAGTCAGGGGCAGATCCAAGCCCTTAAACCTAGTTCCAGGTAATGTGCTCTCTACGGCAATGAACTGTACATACTCATAGCAAGTCGTCAACTCATACTAGTGTCAACTCTGGCCTTAGCAGTACATTAGCAGAGAGAACAAAAAGAATTAGAAGATTAGCATAGGGGGCACCTGGGTGGCTCAGTCGGGTAAGTGTTTGCCTTCAGCTCAGGTCATGATCTCAGCCTGAGTCTGGCTCCCTGCCCAGCGGGGAGACTGCTTCTCCTTCTGCCTCTGCTCCTCTCCCCTCTTCATGCTCTCTCTCTCTCTCTTTTATTTTTTCTCTCTCTCGCTCTATACTCTCTTTCAAATAAATAAGTAAAATCTTAAAAAAAAAAAAAAAAAAGAACAAGATCAGCACAAAAAGAACAACAGCACTGTTGGGAAAGTTGTATATCAGCAACTTCTGATCTAATTCTCGTTCTAATTCTGCGTCTAACCACCTGTATGATTATATTTTATTTAAAATTAACAGAACCTACCTCAAAAAAAAAAAAAACTTAAATAGAAAGAGAAATTTATTGGCTATGAAATCCAAGGAAGGATTGAAAAGGCCAGGATCAAAAAGGCAAGACTGCAGAGGTAGTTCTTAGGAGCAGTTGGAAAGAGGGGGCTTAAACCTTGTTAGGAGTCCTCAAAATCTTTTGTTTCTGTTGCTGTTTGTGTGGCAGTTTCATTTTCTCTCTGCTGCAAACTAGCTTTTGTTAAAGGAAGAAATATGTCTGCTATGTTTCTGATTTTACAAATTAAAGCGGTAGCCATTGGAGAGAGATTGCTCCAATCCTTCTTCCACCCAGCTGAAGGTGGGTGTCTAATCAGTGGTCACCAGAGCAATCAATTCCACAGAGTGCTAGCAAGATTAACTCAGGTGCTCATTTTCTTAGGTACTTTATGAAAGACATGAACCTTTACTATAGGCATTGTATAACTAGGTAGAAGGAAAGAAAGTCAGGATTTCAAGTAAAAGAAGGAGCTTTTGAACGTAGGTGGTCTACAAGTAAGCCTGACTGGAGTGGAGACTGCATCCTTGTTCCCTTTGAAAATCATTTGAAAATCATCCCTTTGAAAATCACACTGAATTGCTAAAGGAGGAACTGATTATGATGGATCTAAAAGGTAAACACAGAACTTATAGTTTGAAGCAGCTATTATATGTTTCTTGTATAGATTCATTCAACTGTGACTCTGAAACTCCACTTTATACTATAAACAAATCCTCAACCATTTCCTAGAATACTCCTTTCCCTGTCAACTGAACTGGGCTTAGAATTGTGCCAGTGGGAAAAAAGAAGAGTAACAGAACTCAGAGGAGGAAAATTCAAAAGACAATCTCAGTCATCCAATCTGGGAGCTTACAAGAAAGATGATATAGCTCTTGACTGTACTCTCAATGGCTATTTGAATGTGAGCATATCAAAAGCAGGAGATGTGTCCTAAAGACATTGATACTTATTAAGTTGGTGCTAAATTCATGAGATTAATAAACTGCATGACTCTCATAAAATGAGTACATTAATAAAATGGTTTCTAAACCCTTTCCAGCAATATAATTCTGAGTCCATTTCCAATCCTGATCTTAAAAGTCCTTAAAACCTCAAATACTCACATATAAAGAAGATTTTTTTTATAGGTTAAGATGGCAAATTTTATGTTATGTATTGAAATGAAAAAGGTTGTTCATTCGTTACTTTCAAAAACCTACATTTGGGAGTGCCTGGGTGGCTCAGTTGGTTGGGCATCTGCCTTAGGCTTGGGTCAGAATCCTAGGGTCCTGGGATGAAGCCCCACATCTGGCTCCCTGCTCAGTGGGGAGCTTTTCCCTCTCCCTCTTCCCCTCCCTCCTGCTGCGCTCTCTCATGCAAATAAATAAGTAAAATATTAAAACAAAACAAAACAAACCTACATTTGAAAACATACAATTTTGGCAAGATGGCAGCACAGGAAGATCCTGAACTCACCTCCTCTCTCCAAAACACCAAATCTACAGCTACATATGGATCATTTCTCTCTGAAAAGGATCTGAAATGTAGATGAATTGCTTCTATGCAAAAAAAGGATAAAAATATCACATTGAGACAGGTAGGAGAGGTAGAGACATAGTCTTGCCAAAAACCTCACTCCCAGGTCAGTGATACACAACAGGAAGGGATCTTACCTGCCTGGTGCTTCTAGAAGTGAGGGGTTGGTATTCTCCAACAAGCACCTCAGCCCCTGGGATCGGCACCAAAGAGATGAGCCCCCAAAACATCTGGCTTAGAAAACAGGGCTGATTTCCAAGGGACGCAGAGTGCTACAGGAAACTAAGATTATCCTTCTAAAGGGCTCACATGTGGTCTCACTTGCTGTAAGACCCAGTGAAAAAAAGGTAGCTTGAAAAGTGCCTAGTCTGTATGGAAAGGAGACTCATTTGCTAACATAAAAGCATCTGCTTGAGGGGTAGTGAACAGCTGAAATCCTCCCCAGAGATGGAAGTGCTGGCAGATGCCACTTTTCCCTTCCACCTATCCTAATAGCACAGGTGGGCAAGCTCCAGTGTGCATTCTCCTACAGTCTTGCTAAGACAGGTAGGTCAGGGTGGGCAGTGGTAACACTATCTTAGTGCCTTGCTGAGGCTGGAGAGTGCAGGGGGCTGCAGCACTCCCATGCTCCCTGGCCAGGGTGGGCAAACACAAACGGCTGTGGCATTGTCCTGCTCCCAGTCTAAAGGTGGTGCAAGCACACAGAGTATTCTCCCACTGTATTCCTGAAGCCCAGAGGTGTGTGCAGTCAAGACATTTTCCTGATGCCTTTTCAATGCCAATATGTCCCCACCCTTTATACACTCCACCTGCCTAGCTAAAGCTAGTAGGTGCTAATGGGGACACCCCTTGATCACCTGGCTCTGGTGGCCAAAGGGCCAGGCATTCCTTTTTTTTCTTTTTCTTTCTTTATTTATGATAGTCACAGAGAGAGAGAGAGAGAGAGAGAGAGAGGCAGAGACACAGGCAGAGGGAGAAGCAGGCTCCATGCACCGGGAGCCCGATGTGGGATTTGATCCTGGGTCTCCAGGATCGCGCCCTGGGCCAAAGGCAGGCGCCAAACCGCTGCGCCACCCAGGGATCCCTTCAAAGAAGACTTAACACTTCTCCTCAAACTCTTCCAAAAACTTGGAAGAGGAAGGAACACTTCCAAACTCATTTTATGAGGCCAGCATTACCCTAATACCAAAACCAGACAAAGACACACAGAAAAAAGAAAATTATAGGCCAGGGATGCCTTGCTGGCTCAGTCAGTAGAACATGTGACTCTTGATCTTGGAGTTGTTAAGTTTGAACTCCACATTGGGTATAGAGATTGCTTAAAAATAAAATCTAAAAAAAAAAAAAAAAAAAAAGAAAGAAAGAGAAAGAAAGAAAGAAAGAAAGAAAGAAAGAAAGAAAGAAAGAAAGAAAGAAAGAAAGAAATGTCCTAAAGAGAAAAAAAAAATCTTAAAAAAAAAAAAAAGGAAAGAAAATTACAGGCTGATATCCCTGATGAACGTAGATGCAAAAATCCTCAGCAAAATGTTAGCAAACTGAATTCAGCTATACATTTGAAAGATCATATACCATGATCAAGTGATATTTATCCTAGAGATCCAAGAATGGTTCAATATCCTCATATAGATCAATGTGATCAACCACATTAAAAAAATGAAAGTTAAAATCATATAATCATCTCAATAAATGCATAAAAAGCATTTGACAAAATTTTCAACCTTCATTTATGATTAAAAACCCTCAACAAAGGGATCCCTGGGTGGCGCAGCGGTTTGGCGCCTGCCTTTGGCCCAGGGCACGATCCTGGAGACCCGGGATCGAATCCCACATCGGGTTCCCGGTGCATGGAGCCTGCTTCTCCCTCCGCCTGTGTCTCTGCCTCTCTCTCTCTCTCTGTGACTATCATAAATAAATAAACATTAAAAAAAAAAAAACCCTCAACAAAGACAGTATAGAGTACATTCCTCAACGTAAAGACCATATATGACAAATGCACAGTTAATACTATACTTAATGGCAAAAGCTGAAAGCTGAAAGCTTTTTCCTTTAAGATCAGAAATAAAACAAGAATGCCCATTCTCCCCACCTTTGTTTTTAAGTTTAATGTATTTATTTTTTAGTAATATCTATACTCACTGTGCCTTGAACTCATAATCCTGAAAGCAAGAGTCACATGCTCTTCTGACTGAGCTGGCCAGGTGCTCTTCTTCACACTTTTATTCAATATAGTATTTGTAGTCTTTGCCATAGCAACTAGCAAGAAAAAGAAAAGCACACAAAATGGAAAGGAAAAAGTAAAACTGTCACTATTTGCAGATGACATACTATATATAGAAAACCCGAGAGACACCACCAAAAAACTGTTAGGAATAATTAATTAATTTAGTAAAGTTGTAGGATACAAAAGTAATGTATAAAAATCTGTTGCATTTCTATATACTAATAATGTACGATCAAAAAGGGAAATCAAGAAAATAATCCCATTTACAACTGCATCGGAAACAATAAAATACCTAGGAATAAATTTAACCAAGGAAGTGAAAGACCTGTACACCAAAAAATATAAGACACTGATGTAAGAAATTCAAGAAGAAAAAAAAAAAAAAAAGAAATTCAAGAAGACACAAATAAATGGAAAGATATTCCATGCACATGGATTGGAAGTATAAATATTGTTAAAATGCCCATACTACCCAAAACAGTCTATGGAATAAATGCAAACCTTATCAAAATTCCAATGGCAGTTTTCATAGGACTAGAGCAAATCGTCCTAAAATTTATATGGAACCACAAAAGACCCTGAATAGCCAAAATAATCTTGAGAAAGAAAAATAAAGCCAGAGGTATCACATTCCCTAATTTCAGACAATACTACGAAGCTATAGCAATTAATATAGTATGGTATTGGCACAAAAACAGACACATGGATCAGTGAATTAGGAAAGACAGCTCAGAAGTAAACCTGCATATATATGGTCAATTGATTTATGACAGAGGAGGCAAAAACATACAATGGAGAAAGGATAGTGTCTTTAATAAATGTGCAAACTGAACAGTTACATGCAAAAGAATGAAACTGGACCATTATCTTGCATCATTTATAAAAATTAACTCAAAATGGATTAAAGACTTGAATGCAAGACTTGGAACCATAAAACTCCTAGAATAAAACAGGCAGTGATGTCCTTGACATCAGTATCAGTGATATTTTTTGGATCTGACTCCAAAGGTAAGGGCTACAAAAGCAAAAACAAACAAGTGGGAGTACATCAAACTGAAAAGCTTCCACACAGCAAAGGAAACCATCAGCAAAGGGAGAAGTCCCCCTACCAAATGGGAGAAGGTATTTCCCATATTTAATATGCAAAACATATTTAGAAATTCATACAATTCAATAACCAAAAAACTCCAATATTAAAATGGGCAAAAGATCTGAATAGATATTTTTCCAAAGAAAACATACAGAAGGTCACAGGCACATAAAAAGATGCTCAATATTACTAATCATCAGGTAAATGTAAATCAAAACCACAATGAAATATCACCATATATGGGACGGCTGGGTGGCTCAGTGGTTGGGTATTTGCCTTTGGCTCAGGATTCCTGAGATCGAGTCTCACATCGGGCTCCCTGCATGGAGCCTGCTTCTCCCTCTGCCTGTGTCTCTGCCTCTCTTTCTGTGACACTCATGAATAGATAAATAAAATCTTTAAAAATATATATATCACCACATACCTGCCAGAATAGTTATTATAAAAAAAATAAGAAATAACAAGGTTAGGTGAGGTTGTAGAGGAAAAGAAACTCTTGTGGACTATTGGTAGGAATGTAAATTGGTGCTGTCACTATGGAAAACAGTATGGAGATTCCTAAAAAAATTAAAAATAGATCTACCATGTGATGAAGTAATTCCACTGCTAAGTATTCCATCTGAAGAAAAAGAAAACACGTTTGGAAAAGATGTATACATTCCTATACTTGTTGAAGCATTATTTACAATAGCCAAGATATGGAAACAACCTAAGTGTCTACTGATGGTTGAGTGGATACAGAAGATGTGGTAGATATACAATAGAATACTACTCAGCTATTAAGAAGAATGAAATTTTGCCATTTGCCACAACACAGGTGGACCTGGACGGTATTCTGCTAAGTGAAATAAATCACAGAGAAAGACAAATACCACATGATTTCACTTTTATGTGGAACCTAAAAAACAAAACAAACAAAACAAAACATAGCCCAGACTCCTAGAGAAAACAAATTGGTGATTGCCAGAGGGGAAGAGGATTAATGGGGGGAGATAATGAGTAAAGGGGATCAAGAAATACAAACTTCCAGTACTAAAATATATAAGTCATGGGGATATAATGTACAGCATGGGGAATATAGTCAATAATATTGTGTTAACTCTGTAACAGATGGTACAAAGGTAATGAGACTTACTGTGATATTTGCAATGTATCCAAATGTTGAATTACTAAGTTGTACACCTGAAGCTACCATAATGTTGTTAATTATACCTCAATAAAAAGATAGAAAAAAAGGAAAAAGAAAAAGAAAATACACCAAACACATTTTATAAATATTTTCACCAGGGGCTAAAGTTTGTAAAAACAATTTATGTTCTTTAGAAAATTAACCATTCTGATCAGTGGAGAATCTAGTATATTACTAACATAGTAATATTAGGGGAGGTCAATACCTACCAAAATGTCTGGAATGGTGAATGGGCAGATGTGGCTAGAGATTTCAAGTCTTGAATTAAAAATAAATCTTCAGAGTTGGGTATATATCCATATTTCCAATCATTTCTTGAGGGCGGGGGGCGGAGAAAAGCCATGTATCAGATGTTAAGAATAAGAAAATTGGAACTAGAAAGAGATGTTAACAAAGGGGGAAAATCTTAGGGGAAAGAATGTTGTTGTTGTTTTTTTTTTTTAAAGACTTTATTCGTGAGACACAGAGAGAGAGAGAGAGAGAGAGAGGCAGAGACACAGGCAGAGGGAGAAGCAGGCTCCATGCAGGGAGCCTGACGTGGGACTGATTCCAGGTCTCCAGGATCATGCCCTGGGCCAAAGGCAGGCTCTAAACCGCTGAGCCACCTGGGCTGCCTGAAAGAATGGTTAAAAAAACAAAAACAAAAACAAAAAAACCTACTACAAATTTGGGGTAAAATAAAACTAGGTAAGAATTCCATGGTCATCTCTACCAGCATGACTGAGAGGCCGTAATTTTGTTGCCTAGAATACTTTCCAATCATCTTCTGTAAGGTTTTTTTTTTTTTTTTTCTTAGAAGTGTCGAAAGGTTGGGGCACAAAAAAATATAAAGCATAGAAAACTCATTATCTGTTAATTATAAAATTTTATGTATATTTATCACATTTTACTTATATTTGTGCTATATAGGCATCTTTTTGAGAATTCAGAAGAAATCCTTTTTTTTGAATTATAAAGAAATCAAAGATGCAGGACAAAATCACTGGGTATATATGCAAAGAATTTAATAAACATAGGTTTAATATTTCAAAAATAACAAATTCATATTCACTATTTATTGATTCCCATAATGTGTTACATGTTGCCATCTACATGCCAAAAATATTATACCAATAGTTAACAGTAATAATTTAGGATAGTTTGCAATACATACATTTTGTAGTTTAATGAACAAAAAATTGTGTTCTAGGCAAGAGAAAATAAATTGATGATATTCAGTTTAAACTGAATTTTCTTATTAAGTAACATAGTTTTTTCTTCCCAGTTTGAGATATAATTGACATAAAAGTTTGTATTAAAGTATATAATGATTTATGAATATATCACAAAATGATTAGCACAATTTTAGTTAACATCCATCATCTTTTTTTATGATGAGGACTTTTAAGGTCTATTATCTGAGTAACTTTCAAATATACAATATGTATAACATAGTTTTAAGTATTATATTACTTAGAAGATGTGTTTCCAAGGTAAAGTTCTTAAGACTTCATTGTAAAAGTTGTTGAATCAATGCTTTACCTCAACCCAGTATGATAAAAAACAACTTGATTTAAATTAGTTGAGGAAGGTAAAATGACCAAGGTTAAGAGTATATATTGTGTTTCTCTACTACTTTTATGAAAGCTTCATTTAGAAATGACAGCAATACTTTGCATTTATAGTTCACATATCTCAAAAAGGTTTTAATATTACATAAAGTTAAACTGAAGTACAAAGAAGGATCTAACAAAACTTATTTAATGTGTTAATTATACAACATAAACTAAGACATTTGACTATCACACCCAGATAGCCATATCCTTACTTGGTAGCAAAGTTTTTCTTTTTTTTCCCCACCTCCTCCCTGCAATGTTTTTCTTTTAAAATAATGTTTATGCTTTGTTATAAAAATGCTTGCCACAGAATGTTTATATTTGAACCTTCCATTGAGTTAAATTCCTATTAAGTTTCAAGATGAAAAGGTTAGAGTAAGTGTAAATAAAACCCACCAGAACTATTCTTTTCATCACGGTGGTTTGGTGCTTTTGGCCTTGTCCTTATACTAAACAGATTTACAGCACCAGCAGGACAGCATCAGCCCTTTCAAGTTTTGTCAACTCACATTATTTTCCTCTTCAGTGCAGTCATAGGCCACATTCTCATTTCCCCATCATCTTTTACCTTTATTTATTTTTTTAAATTTATTTATTCAGAGAGAGAGAGAGAGAGGCAGAGACACAGGCAGAGGGAGAAGCAGGCTCCATGCTGGGAGCCTGATGTGGGACTTGATCCCAGGACTCCAGGATCACACCCTGGGTTGCAGGTGGCGCTAAACCGCTGTGCCACCAGGGCTGCCCTCTCTTTTACCTTTAAAGAGAATATTGCATTCTGACAAAATATGTCATGTTGAAGAAGTCATAATCTAACCCTAAGATATACATATCACTTCTACTTTTCCATATTTTCCTCTTTCTCTGCTATCTTTAGGCTAATGAATCCCCAGAATTGGAAATTCCTTGAATCTGAATAATTCCTTTATAGACAAATTATTTTGACAAAAAGAACATGTGTAAACTGCCTCACTGAGGGCTGTTCCCACCTTTCTCTGTACAAGTTGCTCCTTGTTTTCAAATGCCAGCTAATGATCCATTTCACAGAACCATTCCTAGGTAACCCAAAAAGCCTCCTCTCTGCTTACTCTGTGTACTGATTGCTTGGGTCTCACTTCCTTGAACTGTTTGGTATGCCTGGCTTTACATCTTTGAACATACTTACATGTTTTCTCGTGTTTTTTTGTCTCCCTCTTAGATTATAAATGTCTCAATATTAGACACAATGTGTTCCAAATCAGAATGGACTATTATTTGCCTGCAGACCTACGAATTCAAATGAAATACTTTTTTTTCCTACTTCCAAAATCCTTTTCAAATCTATCCCTCTTCCTTTCGGTTCCCAGAACCATAGTCCTGGCTCAGGTTCTCATTCTCTCTCATCTGACTAGCGCAATAATCTTCTAATTATTTACCTGGCCTTTGGTCTCTGACCTCTGGCAATTGATCTTTGGTTTCCTTCTTAGTTACCCTCTGGCAATTGATCTTTGGTTTCCTTCTTAGTTACCTTTCTTTTTTTTTTTTTTTAATTTTTTTTTATTGGAGTTCAATTTGCCAACATATAGCATAACACCCAGTGCTCATCCCACCAAGTGCCCCCCTCAGTGCCCATCACCCAACCCATCGCCCTGCCCAGCTCCCCTTCCACCACCCCTTGTTCGTTTCCCAGAGCTAGGTGTCTCTCATGTGCTGTCACCCTCACTGATATTTTCACTCCTGGTTACCTCCTTAAAGCACACAGTTCTGATGGTGTCACTCCCTAGGTTCAAAGCCTTCCATGGCTCCCTCTGCCTACAGAACAAAATCTCCAGCTTGACATTCAAGGTCTTTGCAGTCTTGTCCCATGCCCTCTTTCTAACCCCATTCCAACCACTTACTCTTCCTACTCTGATTCTATGAGCTATTAATGGTTAACCAAACACATCTTTGTACATTCCCATCCCGTCTTGATTCATCTTCTCTCCCCCTTAGCGTGTCCGCCTATTCTTATCTTGCTCTCTAACAATGGCCTTAACTCAAGAGGGTCCCTTTTTTACCTTTCCTGTGTCCCTAGTCAATCTGTCTCTTCTCCTTCCCAGAGCGTGTTTGTTGAGGTCTCCAGTTCAGCATTTACCATCTGCTCTGCACTCGAGAGGCCGAGCTACCTCGGTCTCTCATTTATACTGTGAGCCAACTTTAAGGCGAGGAGGAGGATTCATTCACAGCCTAGCAAGTGGAGTGGGAGGAGGAGACTCACTCTCCGAAGGAAAATATTGTCTAATGACACCGGAGGGGAAATTTCCAGCCTGTTTCTTGGAAGAGGTTCAAGTTCTTTGATTATAGACCTCCTCCTTACCTGAAGTAACTTCCTGGAATTAGAGCTCCGAGGCCTTCTAATACGAACTCTACATTTTCTGGAAGTCAAGTCTGTAACTTGTGAGGCATTGCAAGCCAGGCCTCCACATCAGCCTTATCAAGCTAAAAAAAAAAAAAAAAAAAAAAAATCTACACGCTGCTGTCAGCCGCCAATTACATTTCTCGCGCGCACCCCCACGTAGCCATTAGAACGCATGAAAGGGAGATCCCACGCTGGGGGCCAGGGCCCGTGTGCCGCGCGGTCTGACGGACGGCACCTCCCGCCCCGGGGCCTGCTCCGGTCTCGCCACCGCTGGTCAGCCGGCGCGCGGCCGTCAGGTCAGGAACCGCCGGCGCAGCCCTGTGATGACCGAGGGCGGCGACCCCGAGCCCGCGGTGGTTATTCCGCCTTCAGGCACCTTTACCCGTGTGCGTGCCGGCAGCGGACCGGACTCCGGTGCTCGGCCGCTCGCATCGCCCGCGCCTCGTTCGTGGCCTCTCGGGGCCGACGCTTAGTCAGGGGGAGCCCCGCACCTCAGCCCGAGGGAGACGGGGGAGGGGCCGGGCGCCGCGACGCCTGCTGGAGGCCGAGGCGAACGTCTCCCGGCAGCCGCCCCGCCGAGCCTCAGCGCCCAGACGCCTCCGGATGCGCTCCGGGCGGCCCCTCGCGGCCGGGTCCCCTCTCCCAGCGGCAGCGGGGGGCGGGGCGGGGCGGGGCGGGGGGCGGGGCTCTGCGCACGCCGGCGCGTGGAGGCCGCGGGCGGGGGCGGAGCGCGCGCGGTAGGGGAGGGGGCGCGGGGGCGCGCGCGGCCGTCCGGGGAGGGGAGGGGGCGGGGCGGGGGCGCGCGCGGCGGCCGCTGCGGCCTGAGGCGCCGTCGCCGGGCAGAGCCGACCGGGTCCAGCTGGGCGCCGCTGCCACTGGCCCGCCGGGCGCGCGGGGACGGCTCGGACTGCGCCGGGGGCCGGCCCGCCCTGCACGCCGCCGCCGCCCTCCCGTCCTCCCGTCCTCCCGTCCGCGGGCCGCCGGCCCCGTTATCATGTCGCTGAGGCAACGCCTGAGCCGGCTGGCTGGCCGTCTGCAGGAGCCGCAGAAAGTGGCCCGTTTCCAGCGGCTGTGCGGGGTGGAAGCGCTTCCGCGCCGACCCGCCGGGCCCGCCGCCGCTCAGGGGGAGGATGAGAAGGCGGAGGCGCCCGTCGCCCGCGGCGTCCGGCGCCGAGAGCCGCAGCTGGGGGCGTCCGCAGGCCCCCAGCCGCCCGGCGGCGGCCGCAATCAGTGTCCGGCCAAGCCCGGCGGCCGCGGCGCCCCCAACGGCGTGCGGAACGGGCTGGCGGGCGAGCTGGGCCCGGCCTCGCCGCGGCGCGTGGGCGCCCTGCGCCGCAACTCGCTGACGGGCGAGGAGGGCGAGCTGGCCCACGTGAGCAACTGGCCGCTCTACTACCTGTTCTGCCTCGGCACCGAGCTGGGCAACGAGCTCTTTTACATCCTGTTCTTCCCCTTCTGGATCTGGAACCTGGACGCCCTGGTGGGCCGGCGGCTGGTGGTCATCTGGGTGCTGGTCATGTACCTGGGCCAGTGCACCAAGGACATCATCCGCTGGCCGCGGCCCGCCTCGCCGCCCGTGGTCAAGCTGGAGGTGTTCTACAACTCCGAGTACAGCATGCCCTCCACCCACGCCATGTCCGGCACCGCCATCCCCATCGCCATGGTCCTGCTCACCTACGGCCGCTGGCAGGTAAGGCTGCCCTCGCCGCCGCCGGGGCCCGGGGGAGCGCCCCTCACTGCCCGCAGTTGTTTTAAATTAGCCGTTTCCCTCCCAAACCTCGCGTTCCACCGGTCTTCACAGTTCCCCGCCAACGGGCCCTTTCTGGGTTTTAAAAAATTAAGTCATCGGGTGGAAACAGAGACTCAGCTGTCGGACTGTATTCTTTTGTAGCAGTGCCTTTCTTAGAGCCCCAAGGAAACGCTGTCGGTGGGGTGACGTTATCGTTGGGCTTTGGTTTTGTAAATGGTTTTAATTCTTGGGATGCACCGAATATAACTGTGATTAATTATAACTGTAATTAATTGTTCTTATAGTTTAATCGTTCGGTAAGGAAGACCCAGGCTCACCATAACATACAGTGCCTTCCCCCAAACTAATTCTCTTTCCGCCTCGGGAAAAGTCTTTAAGCTTTACTCAGAGAACAATGTTTATAAAGCCTTAGTGTAAATTCCAAAACAAATATGGTCGTCCGAGGCAATGAAGTAATGAATTTTAAACGAAAGTCACTGTTTATGAAAGTTAATGGAACACTGCCTGAGTTGTGTTTTTAAGGGGTGTGGTTGCTAATTTGCTAATAGACACAAAGTTTAATTATCTTCTGAATCACTGATCTGTAGTATCAGTTGTTGAGCTACTATAGGATTATTGTTGCATTCACTTTAAAAATGCATGCTTTTTTTTTTTTTTTTTAAGATTTTACTTATTTATTCATGAGAGACACACACACAGAGAGGCAGAGATACAGGCAGAGCGAGAAGCAGGCTCCATGCAGGGAGCCCGACGCGGGCCTAGATCCCGGGTCTCCAGGATCACGCCCTGGGCTGAAGGCGGCGCTAAGCCGCTGAGCCACCCGGGCTGCCCTAAAAATGCATACTTCTAAAGTTTTTCTTAAAATTAGGGTTCTTGGTCAGACTAGTAGGTCTGTAAAAATGACATGTGTGATAGATAGGGCCAGGCTGACAATCAGGGATGAGTTTTTAATGCTAAACATTTCGTATTTTGCCTACTTTTTTGGCCTCCCATTTCTTACTTTTTCATGGTCTATAAATTTTACTTGGGTCTGAAAACTAATTCTTTTCTATGGAAGCAAAATTGATGCTTAAACTGATGTCTTGTTTTATTTTCTTAATGGTAAGGAGCTTTGTTCCTCCTGCAGACCAGTCCCTTAATTTAAGAATTAAGTTAGTAATTATGGACAATCTAAAGAATCAGACTTATTCGATTTTTTTTTTCATTAGAGCACAAAATCATCTTATATTGAGAAATACTCAATTCTGTGTAAAACTCCATTCTGATAAACTTACTTTTTCCAGATTCAATTCCAGTATAGATAAAGTCTTGGTCCCTATGGGCACTTCTGTGCAGCACCTCTCTCTTACAATAACATGGAAAACACATACTGTGCAGAGTAAGAATGACAGAATTACGAGGGGAGAGTACCATGGACAGTTTTGTTCTTTCCCATTTAGCCAAAGGAGATAGAGATGATACTCAGATTATAAAGTAGTACTGTCATTTTTGCATGATAGATAAAGATCTTAAATTTTATAATCTAAATAGTTCAGATTTAAGATTGTCATTGAGTTACTTTTGGCATGGTATTTACTAGTTAGCTAATGATGTTTCTCTTATTTTTATGAGACTTTCAGGATTCCATTACTTTAGGGCCTTTTAGAACTCCTCAACGAGTAGCTATGTTGCATGCTGTTAATATTAGCAGTCCAAGTAAGAGAAAAGAGTTATTTTTTGCTCATCATTTATTTAGAACACATGCTAACAGGAAGTCTGAAAACTACTGCTGATCATTTATGGATTGTAGATATTAGTATTCTGACATTCAGGGTTATTTGAATTGTCAGAATAAGCTTACATCATAGTTTTTGAATAATCTAGTATATTTAAATCAAAGTCTGAGCAATTTGTAGATCTCAATTTTAGAAATTGAGCTAGATGAGACTTTAGAAATCACTTAGTCTCAAGCTATTTTACAGATGTGGAAACTGACCTATTAGAATTAATGTTATAACATTAGGTTCAATTTCTTATTTTATATTTTTTTACTCTAAATTTGAGTAAGCTTCTAAATTTGATTACTTGTTTATCTTTAGGTTAGTTGGTAGAGAAGAAAGGCTCCCTTGTATGGAAGTTCTGTCTATAAATGTTTATAATAATCTAGTATAAAAACTAAAATGACTTTTTTAACCTTTTTACTTCTTAAAAAAGAAAACAAAAGTACCTTCTTTTGCTTAAGTTGTTTTGGTCTTATGCTCTGTCAGTTAGTATTGTGGTAGTTTGAAGGCTTTTATTTCCAGAGTAGGTAATGAAAAAATATATTGGAATCTCGGATGGTAAGAATTAGACAATAGAAGCCTGGTGTTTTTCTAATAGTAGTTTTGGTTGACAGTCCTGACCCTGTTAGGCCCCCACAGCTTATTCAGGACTAGTGTGGTCACTTCTCTGCCTAGGATGCTGAACCAGCTCTGGAAGAGGAGTTTACTCACATACCGTCCCTCTGGCGTGGATTAACTGCTGAACTCCTCCCTGCCACTTAATGTTCCACTTGAAATCTGCTCAAGGTTCACCGCCTATGCAGAGCCTTTTTAATTAACCCCTTCTGTTTCATTAGCCCTCATTTGTTCTTGAAATGACCATAGACCAAAAAAATTACTGGGAGACTTGTTTGAAGCACCTTACTCTCAGAGATTCTGATCCATTAGCTAGCTAAGTGAGGGTGTACTGTGTTTTACTGAAGGTTCCCAAAGATTTTTGAGGAAAAACCTCAACTTTCTCAAATGTCTTCCAGTAAAATTAACTCTTGATCCTTCAAATATATTTTATATTTCTTTAATATTGTTGTCTCACCTTTCTTGCAATTCCAGTCTTTGAATCTTTTTAAGATGTGTTATAATATCAAAAGAGATCGGAACAGTGTGACTCCAAGCGGTTGATACTAGAAGAATGTTTTTTCATGGTGATGCAAGAGAGAAAATGTATGGCATTTCTCCAGGGATTAACTTGAGATCCATTAGCCAGGATGATAATTCTTGCTCTCATATTGTTTGTTGGAATTTTTTGTAGCCTTAATTGGGAAAAAAATAGGAAGGGTCAGCAGGTATTAATAAGCACATAGTCCTTTGAAGAATAATTGATCGTTAAAAATAAAGCACTCCTTTTGTATTTATTTTTGCATGTTCTTTCAAAAAAGAAAAATTCTTAATTCTTAAATACTATGGCATATAATGAGCTCTAATTTTATTTTATTTTATTTTATTTTATTTTATTTTATTTTATTTTATTTTAAGATTTTATTTATTTATTCATGAGAGACACACACAGAGAGAGAGAGAGAGGCAGAGATACAGGCAGAGGGAGAAGCAGGCTCCATTCAAGGAGCTCCATGTGGAACTCGATCGCAGGACTCCAGGATCTCGCCCTGAGCCAAAGGCAGGTGCTCAACTGCTGAGCCACCCAGGCATCCCGAGTTCTAATTTTATACTTAATTTAATGACATTAAGAAAGTTTAGAATTAATTTCATTTAGAAAAAATTATTGTCATCACTTTTTGCGAGACCCATTCCCAACTAGTCAGTATCCTTTCACTAATTTTAATAATAATAATAATAGTAATTCTATTATTAACATTATTAACATTTATGAAGGTCTTACCATAGGTCGGACATTTTTTGAAAGGTCTGTTACCTGATTTAGTCTACTCTTAAAACACCCCAGTGTTTGGCTCTACTATTAATACAAGTGTACAGATCAGGAAACTACAGTAGAGGGAGGTTCAGTAACTTGACAAAGTAACATAGCTAGTAAGTCTCAGGGGGCAAATTTCAATCTTACAAGACTTCTGCAGAAAACTCTTCAAATCATGCTGTGTGATTTTTAAAGAATCTTTGCAATAACAAATATTTTTGAAACATATATGATTGTGTCTTAAACTACAAAAACAGTTTTTATATGCCTTGAGATGATAATGTGTATATACATACGTATGCAATATCTACAAATATTGTAAACATATTAAGTTGTTGAATGAGATCAAGTGCTAATTTTCTCACCCTTTTCCTCTATCTTCCTAATATAAATAAAAAATGTCATAAACATGAGAGCTTTGGAAAAGAAAAGCACATATTTTATGAAAATATAGTTTATTGTAGGTAATGAAGATATCAGAGATCATAAAAAGATAAAAGGAAGACAAGAAGTAAGAGATACAAAAGTGGGTAACAGATGACAAATGAAGACTAGAAAAGGCTGTAAGAACCAGTGGAAACTGATCCCTGGTAATTCTGCGAGAAAACAGTTTATTAAAAAAATCAGACTGGTTTGGTCTTTGATTTCCTTTTATCTGCTGTCATACTTGTGTTTGAAATGCACATTTTCTGATTTTATAAGTGCTTATTATTCTTGATTTAAAATTAATTTTTAAAAATATTTTATTTATTTATTTATTTATTCATTCATGAGAGACACAGAGGGAGAAGCAGGCTCCTGCAAGGAGCCCGATGTGTGACTCGATCCCAGACCCTGGGATCACAACCTGAGCCAAAAGCAAACGTTCAACCACTGAGCCATCCAAGTGTCCCTGATTTAAAATTAATTAAATTTATTTTTTGAATAGGGAATACTTTCTAAAATATTAAATATTTAATACTTACCTGAAAAAATAAAAAGGAGAGGGCATTTCTCTTCTTTTTCTGGTTCCACAGCTACCAGAATCTCTTTTCCAGGATTCATTGTTGTAAGTTTTTTGTTTAGCCTTCTGGAGAGTCTTAACTGTTGTAGACATGTATCTGTATAGTTTATTTTTCATACAAATGTTAACATACTATACTGTTCTGGACCCTGCTTTTTTCATTTAGAAATATATTGTGGAAAAGATTTTCCTTTTCTTTTACCCAACAGTTAATGGGTACTAACTTTGTGCTTAACAGTTGTTTTAAATGCTTTATGTAACAATTCTTTTGATCCCCATAAAATCTTGTGTTATCACTGGTTTACAGAAGGAATTGAGGCAGAGGGATTTTAATTTACTCCAGATGACTCTGCAAGTACATAACAGAGCCTAGATTCAAACCTAGACAGTTTGGCCGCAAAATTACATTATGCTACTGCATTATTAGTACCTCTCCATATTATATAGAGCTATGTAATTTTTTCACATTTACATTATAATCCAATATATATATTTTAAGATTGACTTATTTTAGAGAGAGTGCACATACAAGAGCAGGGGGAAGGGCAGAAGGAGAAGGAGAGAAAATCTCAAGCAGACTCATCACTGAGCAAGGAGCCTGACATAGGGCTGGATCCCAGGACTCTGGAATCATGACCTGAGCTGAAATCAAGAGTTGGACACTTAACTGACGACTGAGGCACCCAGGCACTCCTGATCCATTATATTAACATGGCATAATTTATTTAGTAAGTTGACTATTCCAAATCTGCCTATTCAGACCTTTCTCATATATTTTTTCCTATTAGATTGCTGGCATTTTACTTACCGATTTTTTAAACTATTCTTTTTGTTTTGTTTCTTAACTGTTGCCCTACCTTTAAGTATGTTATACCACTTCAAGTATAGCATAAGAACCTTACCACAGGGATGCCTGGGTGGCTCAGCAGTTGAGTGTCTGCCTTTGGCTCAGGGTGTGATCCTGGGGTCCTGGGATCAAGTCCTGCATCAGGCTTCCTACGGGGAGCCTGCTTCTCCCTCTGCCTATGTCCCTGCCTCTCTTTCTGTGTCTCTCATGAATAAATAAATAAATCTTAAAAAAAAAGAACCTTCCCGAAGTATACTTACATTTTTCCTTCTCCCCTTCTTTGTATTATTGTTCTCATACATTTTACATTTACATGTTATAAAACTCACAGTAATATTATTATTTTTGTGTCATGTTCCAGCATTTCTAGATTTTTTTTTCTCCATTCTTCCCCTGTTCTGGAATGTCAGTTTCGTGTATCTTAAATTGCTTAACACTGGTCACTCACAGATCACTGATGTGATGATGATGACTGCAGTATTTTTGCACTCTGTGCTTCATTTGGGATCCTTTCGATTGCTATGACATCAAGTTCACTGATCTTTCTTCTGCAGTGTCTTATTTACTGGTAGACTCCTCAACTAGGATGGGATATTGTTTCATATACTATATATTTTATATTCTAGAAGCTCCAATTGGTTTTTTTTTTAAATCTTCCATTTCTCCGCTCATTATGTTCCTATTTTCTTTTACATTCTTGAAAGATTTTATTTTTTTAAATTTATTTTTATTTTTATTTATTTTTTATTTTTTAATTCATAGAGGCAGAGAGAGAGAGAGAGAGAGAGAGAGAGAGGCAGAGGGAGAAGCAGGCACCATGCAGAGAGCCTGATGTGGGACTCGATCCAGAGTCTCCAGGATCACGCCCTAGGCTACAGGCGGCGCTAAACCCCTGCCCCACCGGGCTTCCCTCTTGAAAGATTTTAATAGCGTTTTAAGGTTCTTTTTGTTTTGTTTTGTTTTGTTTTGTTTTAAGGTTCTTATTCACTAATTCCATCATCTTTGTTATCTTAGTGTGATTCTCACATTTCTCCTGGTTATGGATCATATTCTCTGGCTTCTTTGTGTCAGTAATTTTTATAGAGTTTTTTATTTTCTTGTGTTCCCTTAAATTGTGTTGGACTTTATTGTGGTTACATTTAAATTACTTGTCAGTTTAAGCTTCTAGAGAGGGTTCAGAATAGCCATAGTTTAGAGCTACTTTGGCCTCACTGCCAAGGTTATAACCTTTTTTTTTTTTTTAAGATTTTATTTCTAAGTAATCTCTACACTCAGTATGGGACTTGAACTTAGAACCCTGAGATCAAGAGTTTCATGCTCTACCAACTGAGCTAGCCAGGCTCTCTAGGCAATAACCTTTTAAAGACTGCCCAATTCCCTTAGTATTCTGCCTGGTGGGAAAGCAATACCAAGCCCCATGAACTTTGGAAATTGTTTGGCCTACTATTTTCTGGTAGTTTTCCCCAGCTTGGTGGACTTTAACTCCATGCGTGCACACATTGGTACTCAAACAGTTTGCAGAGACACCCCCCCAACCCCCTACAGATCTTTGGGGCTCATTCTCTGTGTGCATTCCTCTCTCTAGTGTTCTGTCCTGCAAATAAATGGCTGCTTTGGCCTCAGAATTCCACTCTTCTTCCCCTTAACTCAGTGAGACTGCTAGACTTTGTTTTGGTTCCTCCTCCCATGCTACAGCCTGGAAACTGCCTCTAGCAGCAAGCTAGGGCAATCATAGGGCTCATTTCATTTGTTTCCCTTTTCTCCTGAATTATAGTTCTGTGCTGCTTGTTTTCCAGTATATGAAAATGGTTGTTTTATATAATTTGTCTAGTTTTCTGCCTGTTTACAATGGAACAGCTGTTATTACAACAGTTAATCCTTTGTGGGCAGAAACAAATCCTCTTACCTCTACTTACTGTTTTTTGTTTTTTGTATTAAAAAAATTTATTGAGATGTAATTCATTTACCATACAATTCACCCATTTAAAATATGCAGTTCAGTGGCTTTCGATATATTCATAGAGTTGTGCAGCCATCACCACAGTCAACTTTAGAACATTTTCATCACCACCCAAAGGAACCCCAGAGCCATAGTAGTGACTCCTCATTCCTCCCACCCCATTCCTAGGTTGTCTAATCAACTGTAGACAACCACTAATCTACTTTATGTCTCTGTAGATTTGCCTACTCTGGACATTTCATATAAATAGAAGCATACAGCATGTAGTTTGTTGCTGGCTACTGCTGCTGCTTATTTTTAAAAAGATTTTATTTATCTACTCATGAAAGACACACAGAGAGAGGCAGAGACATAGGGAGAGGGAGAAGCAAGGTTCATGCAGGGAGCCTAATGCAAGACTCAATCCCAGGACCCCAGGATCACGACCTGAGCCACCCAGGCGTCCCCGCTGGCTTCTTTCATTATGTTTTAAGATTCATTCATATTATAGCTTGTATCAGTACTTCATTCCTTTTATTGCCAAGTAATATCCCATCACATTTTACTTATCTTTTCATCTGCTGATAGACATTTGGTTTTACTTTTTGGTTATTTTGAATAACATTGTTATGGATAGTTTTGTGTAAGTTTTTGCATGGACATGTTTTGGTTTCTCTTGGGTTATTTATTGGTTTTGAAGCTTTTTATATTGTGATCAAATTAGCCTTTTGTTCATGTGTGATTTAGAAATATGTTTTCCTAACTTGTTCCTTCTCTTCCTATTCTTTTTTTTTTTTTCTTTCCCCAGCAGAATTATTTTCTTTTTAGGTATCTTTTGTATCATGGTTTCTGGGTTTTGTGTAACATTTTGTTTTTTTGTTTTTTTTTTTTTAAATTTTTTTTTAAATTTTATTTATTTATGATAGGCACACAGTGAGAGAGAGAGAAGCAGAGACATAGGCAGAGGGAGAAGCAGGCTCCATGCACTGGGAGCCCGACATGGGATTCGATCCCGGGTCTCCAGGATCGCGCCCCGGGTCAAAGGCAGGCGCCAAACCGCTGCGCCACCCAGGGATCCCTTGTGTAACATTTTGAATAGCATTCTACTATGGTTTCTTATAGCACTTCTGTGGGTTGTTGTTTTTTTTTTTTTAATGCTTAAATCTTTGAACTATCTCTTGCTTTGAGGAAGGAATCTAACTTGATATTTCCCAATAGCACCATTTATTGAATAGTCCATTTTCCCCTACTGACGTAGAACTGTCACTTTTATCATATATTAAATATAGGTATTTATTTAGGTCTGCAAGCTCCATATTATTCTATTTATTTTTAAAATAAAAATTATTTAAATTTAATTAATTAACATATAATGTATTGTTGGTTTCAGAGGTAGAGGTCAGTGATTCATCAGTCTTATATAACACCCAGTGCTTATTACATCAGATGCCCTCCTTAATGTTCATCACCTAATTACCCTGTTCCCCCAGCCTCCTCCCCTCCAGTGACCCTCAGTTTGTTTCCTATGATTTGTCTCATACTATTCTATTTATTGTAGCTTTATAATATTTTTCTACTTACTCTTGCTGTTCTTACTTTATACAGTTTTCTGTATGTACTTTAGATTTTGTTTTTCTAGCTAAAGGGAAAAGAAATATCCTTTTGTAATTTTTAAAAAGATTTTATTTATTTGAGAGAGAGACAGAGACAGAGAGCATGAGCAGGGGGGAGGAGGCAAAGGGAAATGGAGAAGGGGATTCAGATAAGCAGGGTGCCCAACGTGGTGCTCAATCCCAGGACCCTGAGATCATGACCTGACCTGAAGTTAGGCACTTAACTGACTTAGTGACCTAGGTGGCCCTGGCTATTTTTTTATTGGAAAGATAAAATAGCACTTTCATGTTTAAATCTTTTAACTTCCTTTAGTAGGTTTTGTATATATTATGCGATATGGTTCTGATGTAGTTTTTTTCACACTGATAATTAATTGACCTAATGCCATTTTTTGAATAGTTCATCTTTTCTTCACTTATCTGTAATGCTACTTAAGTTACATATCAAGTTACCATGTGTGTATGGATGTGATTCTGGGGTTCTCTATTGTGTTTCACTGATCTCTTTGTCTCTTTATCAATAACATTGTCATACTTCAAATGCTTTAGAGTAAGTCTTAATATCTTTTTTAAGAAAGCTCTTTACCATATTCTTCAAGATTATCTTGGCTGTTTTTGAGTATTTGCTTTCAATATACATTTTAGAATGAGCTCTTTAATTTCTATTAAAAACTCTGGACTTTTATTGAAATTGCAGTGAATTTATAAATTAATGTGGAGAGAATTGATAACCTTACAATACTGAATGTATCTGTGATTATGGTAAATTTTATTTACTTAGGTTTTCTTAAATGTATTTCAATGAAATTTTAGATTTTTCTCCATATAAATCAAGTATATTACCTGTTAGATTTATTTGTAGTTACTTTATATTTTTTGTCACTGTTATAAATGATATCTTGTTAAAATTCAGATATTATAACTTTGTGGCTGGAAGATAGAAACATGCTTGATTTTTATGTATTGATTATATATACAACAACTTTTTTCAACTCTTCATTAATTTAGTAATTTATATATATAAAATCTCATTTGTTCTTTATATAGAAAATCGTATCAACTGAGAATAATGACAAGTTTATTTCTTCTGTTGCAAGTATACATTTTGTCTTGTTGACTAAAAAGCTTTAATAAAGGTAATGACATTAAATTCCACAAATATATTTTTTTCCACAAATACAAATTTATTTCATTTCTAATAGGTACTAGCCAAAAACATAAGCCCTACAGATAACAGGGCAAAAAAACAAAAAATATGATCTGTATGCTCAGGGAAATCAGACCTGGTAAGACTTTACTCCACCAGTTCAAGGGAGAGAAGATGGGAGACCTAGATAAGGAGACTACAAACAATGGCCTGCCGCCTGATTTTATGTGACTTGTGAACTATGAATGGTTTTTTACATCTTAGATAAGGAGACTACAAACAATGGCCTGCCACCTGATTTTATGTGACTTGTGAACTATGAATGGTTTTTTACATCTTACGTAGTTAAACAAAGCCACAAGAATATTATTTTGTGACACATGTAAATTGTATGAAATTGATAATTTTAGTGGCTAATCATAAAACTTCTTGAACACATTTATATAAATATATATATGTGTGTGTGTATATATATATAATATATATATGTCTGTGGTGTTACAACAGCAGAGTTGAGTAAT